>NW_004955420.1:8669760-8745787 GCF_000276665.1 Chinchilla lanigera | reverse complement strand
GGCAGGAGGAGGGCGACGGCGCGAGGACTCCGGGGGCGGGCAGAGAGCGGGGCGGGGACGGGGCGGGGAGCCGGGGTCCCCACAGGGGGAGACCGGAAGGGGCCGCCGCGGACCGGCGCGCAGGGCTGGGGGAGGCAGTTAAAACCCCACACGCCGAAAAGGCGCGCTTTCCGGTGCGGCCGCGCTCACTCACCTCCCCCGTACACGCCGCCGCTCATGGCTGCTGTCGACGAGACTGTTAGGCTACCGGCGACCGGGTGAAGTGACTGCAGCGGCCGCTACCGCGGGTCCCGAGAAACTCGAGCCCCCGACCCCCTTAAGTTCCACCGCTACCCCCCTCAGGCAACAAAGCGGCGTCCACACACCCTGGAGCACAGCCACACTTGCTGGTTCCTCCTCTCAGCCAATCACAAGGGGCCCGGCCTACCCCTCAGCCAATAAGAAGGCGGTTCTGCTGCATCCTTGTTGCGGCGCTGCCACTTTAGCGAATAGAAGACAGCTATGGGGGCGATAGGAGGCGCGACGGAAGAAGGACCAGAGTTGGGTTGCTAGGCCGGAGGGGGCGGAGCTTCCTGGTGGGCGGGAGAAGTGGGTGGAGCCGGAGCTGCAGGACGCCGCTGCGGGCGGAGAGCGGGTTAGCGCCGCGGTTCGCTGGGCGAGGACCTCTGAGGACCCGGCCGGAAGAGAGCCTGGAAGTTAAAGTCTCCGCGTAGCGGTTGCTGGCGTTGGAGTTTGATGAGTGCAGAAAGTTTTTTAATCGAAAATATTGTCTTCTAACTTTTCGACTAAAATTAGGTAGCACTTTTTTAAAAATTACTTTTAAAAAATCATCAGTTTCTTTTACCCTGTGAGTCAGGTGTTAAGCAAGCTGGCTGATCCCTATTCACGGAAGCACACCGTCCTAAATACAAACCCAGACTGTGTGCTTGTTTGTACCAGCCCCATCCAGAGCACTTTTCTCCCCCGGATTACTGCAACATTTTGCCCCTGTGCCTGTTCCGGGTGTGAAGTTTGATCTGTAAAAGTGCCAAAATCAGGCCACGTTCCCCAGTGCCCCAAAACTCTCAAACTGCTGCGAGCTGGGGGTGGTGGCGCACGCCTGCGGTTCCAGCTGAGGGCGGAGGATCACGGAGAGTTCGAGGCCAGCCTGGGCTACATCGTGAGAACCTGTCTTGCAAATACACATATAAATAAAACCGCATCAGTCTCAGTGTGAGCCAGATGGTAGAAGGGGACAGGCAGTAGGATGGGGAATAAGGCCAGCAAGTGTACACTTTCCCATTCGCAGGAGATATAATCACGGTATAGCTAATCACTTAGGAACTCCTGATTAACCCAATGCAGAGATCAGCCAGTTATGTCCCCTGGGCCAAATCTAACCTGGCATCTATTTTTGTATGACCTGTGTGCTAGGCATAATTACTCTGTTTTTAAATGGCTTTTAAAAATAAAATTATTTTTAAGGGTACTATTTCATAGTTGTGAAAATTACACGAAATTCGCATTTCGGTAGCCTGAAACTCAGCTTATTGAGACAGAGTCAAGCTTATTCACTTACGACTGCTTTTGCTTTAACAGGGCGGAGTTGAGCAGCTGTGGCAGAGACTGTGTGGCCAGCTGAGCTGGAGGACAACACATTCACTGTCAGACAATTCATAGCAAAGGCTTCTTGACCCCTGAGATAACAAATACCCTGCACGGTGTGTCTGGCTGCAGGTTAACTGTTGTCCCTGTAATTTTTGCTTTCTCCGATGTGCGTTAATTCGCCTAGTTTTTCTTCCATCCATGAAGGGAGAGGTTGTTCTTTTGGTTGATTTGTTTTTTTTTGAAGATAGCGTCTCACCATAGAGCCCAGGCTGGCCTTGAACTTGAAATCTTGTTGCCTTAGACACCCTCCCAAGTGCTGGGATTAGAAGCATGTGTCACCATGCCTGGTTCAAAATACCATTGACATCGAAAGGGGAAGGCTACCTCACTATCTCAGGTGGGACATAAAAATAATCCATGGCTTAGGAGGCCAGTGGTTTATCCATTTCGTGTTTTTATAATATGTTTGACTAGTAAAATTGATTAATTTTTTAAGATATTGGGATACTTTGAAATAATTAAGTATTAAAAAGATGCTATTTATGACCTTATAATACACAGTAACCATTTAAATCATTTCAGCATTTAATCACCTAGTAATTTATATTTAGCAAGTTGAACAGATTATATATATTGATATCTCCTATCAGGATATCTCCAACATCTCATATGTACATAAGAAAATGTGTCCTAGAAGATACTGAAAAAGAATAAAATATTTATCCCACCAGTTCAGAGTTGTGAAACAGTTCAGCAGGGTTGATGAAGACTGAGATGTTGGAACTATCTTCCTCAAGGCCACACTGTACGCACCATACAGGGAATCTGAAATATAATAGCGCAAAGAAGACAGCCTGAGGGTCTACTGAATAGGTCTACTTAGATGTTTTAGATAAAGCATTTGTTCCATTTTGCAAGGGATTTGCTCCATTTGATGATTTGGAAAGATATTAGAAAACTGATCATGACGCCAGGTCAGCTTGATCTTTTTTTGTGGAGTTTTGTTTTTGCTTTTTGGTTTGGTTTTGCATTTTTGTTTTGTTTTGTTTTGTTTTGTTTTGTTTTGTGGGGTTTTTGTACTGGGGGTTGAACCCAGGACGTTTACATTGAACTATTTCCCCAGTCCTTCTTTATTTTTTATTTTGAGAAAAGTTCTTGCTAAGTCACTAAATTGCCCAGTTTGGGATCAAACTTATGATCCTCCTGCCTCATCCTCCCAGAGAGAAATTGCATGTGTGTGCCACCATGCCTGGCCAGTTTGGACTCTTGATGTATCATTGGAATCACTGTTTTATCTACTTATAAACCATTACAGTGAACTACATCTGACATGTCAGTGTTATCACATGTTAGCATAGATACAAATGCACACTTAAGCCCTTGACAAATTTTAATCATCAAAAAATGCAGTAAAAACCTAGAGCAGGAGCATGTGCCTTTAGTGCCAGCTACTCAGGAGGGCTGAGGTGGAGAATTTCTTGTACTCAGGAGTTTGAGACCTCCCTGAGCAGCACAGCAAGACCCTGTCTCAAACATACGTGTGTGTATGTGTGTGTATGGAGAGAGACAGACAGACAGACAGACAGTTGAGAAAGAAAACCCATTCAGCATTCTAAGACAGCCCTTCAGCGCTTTCCTAGTAATAATGACATTATTTCCTTCGAAATGAGATTTCTAGTACGGAAGCTTATTTTTTTCAATAATTAGAAATTAGAAAACTAGTAGCAGAAAAACTAAAAGGAAAACACTAACCCAGTAGACTCTGCTTTGTAAAATATAAATGTCTATCTAAGGATGAGGGCTTCCTTTTTGTTATTATAATTGCAGCAGTTGAAACATGACTAGCCTTGACTAGTCAGAACATGACCGTCGGAACAGAAGTAAAAGACACAAGCATCTTAATAGAATCAGTCCACTGTGGAATCAAAGATGGGTCTGGTGGCAGCAGACTTTACCACGGATTTGAAGATCTCTTTTCTCTATGGCCATCTGTTTTAGGATGGCATCCACAATGAAGTTTTATGACCTTTAATATATAAAATTTTCCTCGTCCCCATGTTATTAACTGTACTGGGCCATCCTATTTTATTATTTATTTATGTGGATGTCCTGTTTTGCCAGTTAGCCATGTCTATTTGCCTCTAATACTTGTAACTAACTTATTGTCTATAATATTATTTTCTGAAGAGCTATTTTTAACTGTGGTTAGGGGAGACTGGCCATAGTTTTTATCTTAACTGCTTTAAACTGAGAAGGGTCAATGTAAAGGGGGACCAAAGTCAGGGACCCCCTCCAGAGAGCTAAATCTAGTGGCCTCAGATAGAAGTCCTGTTGTAGATTACCAGTGATGAACTCTCTCTATGATGTGAATCTGGTGGATCCCAGTAGAAGGAATCCAGCCTATTTATTGTTGGTTGTACCTGTATGGTCACTTGGAGTTTGGCAGTCTCTAGGCAAGAATGAACCAATTTTTGGAGAAATTAGTAATACTATGGCATTGTTTTATACAACTTGTAGTTATACTTTTTTGCTGGATGTTTAAGACCAAGTTAAAATGATACCTGTATTAGTTAAAGTTAATTTTTTGTTATCTATCAAGGTCAGTTAAATCTTTTTAGGGTTTACCTTGGAACCATGTACAGTGTCAGCCATCTGGATGAGTCACAGCCATTGCTTGACCAAGTTGCCTTTTGTGAAAGCTTGGGAGAGTTCTTTTTTTTTCTGGTGACTTTCCTTAGGCACTGTATACACTGTGGAATCACTTTCTTTGTGGTCTCATAATCCTTTAATCAGAAGATCAGGGACTCAGCTGAGTTATAGGACGTCACAGCAGAAGTTCTCTTTATGTCCTGAGTTCTCATTGACCTTGGAGGGCTAGGGCCAAAAAATTGTCTATCCTCTTAGCTCATTGTCATGGTTTGGGGCTTATTTTGTAAGGGGAACAATATAATATAGGACACATATTTTATAAAGTTATTTATAATAATCACCCAAAGAATCATAAACAAGAGAGTGCAGGAAATCTGTCTACACACTAAGACCAAGGAATCCAGCTGAGGGCCTGGATCCCATGGAAATGTCCTGCATGAGTCCTGCTGAAGACCTAGAGCTCATAACAAGGCCTCTCACGAGTCCACCTGGAGGCATAGAGCCCATAACAATATCTCATGCAGGCCTGTTTCACAGATCACCACTGGGAAGACCCAAAGGTTAGTGGTGGAATCTAGAAAGTCTGTGCCAGCAGAATGAAGGATCTGTGCTAGCAGGCTGAGGGATCTGCACCAGAGCCAGGAAGCAACCCTCAGAAGAACCACAGCTTCCCCAAAAGGTACCACTGCCATCCTCAGCAACAGTGAGGTCCCAAGCTCCTCTGATGATTAAGATGGCCTAGTTCCCATCAGCGAAGCCAACATAGCAAGCTTCTCCAGGAGGCCGGCAGTGTACCATCTTCCCTTCCAGAGCCAGGAAGTGATGCTCAAAGTGAGGACCAGAGCTCCCCCAAGTGAACCAAAGTCATTCTCAGTGCCTGTGAAGTCCTGAGCGCCTTGGAGGATGAAAACAGCCAAGTTCATCAGGAAAGCCAGCATGACGAGCTCCTCCAAAACAACCAACAGCTCCTTACAGCTTCTATCATCTCCCAACAGCCTCTCAGCTCCCAACAGCCTCACTTCTTGTCCAGTTCTGCCTCTTATGCTGCTGGCAACAGTCCTCAGGTGGGCCTCCCCACCCAGCACCACGCTTACTCAGTTCAGCTGGAGGTTATAAGTTGACCACCAGCTATCAATCTACCACACTCATCTATCTTTTTAATTTTTGGTCTCCAAACCTCAGTTGTTGAACATCCAGAAGAGAAGGTTAATGACATTACATTGTTTTTTTGTTTGTTTGTTTGTTTGTTTTCCAGTACTGGGAATCGAACTCAGGACCTTGCACTTGCCAGGCAGGCGCTATGCTGCTCAGCTAAATCCCCAGCCCCCAATGACATTACATTGTTATGGCAGCAGTAAATTTAATTGTTAAAATTTTATCTGAGTATTAAGCACCTTGAGATGTAAAGTATAGCCAGAAAACTGTTACTTTTTACCAATCATAGATGTTCTAGTAGTTGAATCCCTGTAGAATGTTAACAGACAACAGTTATATAGTTTTATAGAGAAAATTTGAAATCAAAAGCCATACATAGTATTGTAACGTAACAGTCATGATGACATTTTTGTAACACATTATGTCTCCATCTTGGAATACAATAGCCTTTTTAGTCAATCATGCCTGCCTAGTACATAAGAAGCTTTTCCCTAATTTGTTGTGCTTTAGTAGTAGATCATTGAAGAAATTTGTAACATTGTCTGGACTGTTCAATATCTAAGCATTTTTAAATGTAGTGGCACATACATAGGATATAAGTCACATAAATTTTTGTTAAAAGGTTATCATTTAAATGATGATCTCATATTGGCCTGACATGAGTCTCTTATTACAAATAAAGGAAATGTCTTTCACTATAAACAATCTCAGTTTTACATTTTAGAAGACTGTACACTTGGAAGGCATGCACACACTTAATACACCATAAGATTAACAACAATAAATTATCATTAGTTGGGTTTTTAATTTAGTTCTGCACTAATAACATCCTTTAATCAGAAAACCCTATTGTCTTATTTTTTGAAAACTTAACCTTCTGGCAATGACCAATGTAAACATATCATAATAATATATTTTGAACAATATTTGTTGGGGTGTCTCCCATAAGGCTATGGATATTATTGGGGCTTCCTATTAATGAATAAGGACTGGAGAAATGTTTCCAGGTAGCCACTTCCTTATTCTTCACTTGGAGTCCTGTCCAATAGTTTCTCCCCACCCTAAAGGATTTTTGTTTAATTATTTTAACAAATTTTTGATGTCCTATGAAAATACAAGCACAATACTTGACACATTAGTTTTTGAACAATGAGAGACTCTCAAATCATAATACATAAACAACAATAAGCATTACATTTATAAAACCAATTTTAACATCATTTTGACCCGTTGGCAACTTGGTAGAAGCATATCTTTAGGTAACATTTATCTATAAGTTGAACTAGATTACAGACAATTGCTTCAAAAGTAAAAAAAGAAAAAAGAAAAATTTGTTGAGCACAAAACAGATGTTTACAGATTGGACAAAGAGACAAACAAACAAAAATACATACACAAGACAATTTGCTTATAAAATCAGAGCGCACTTAAATATATTTTTGACCAAATTGAATTTAATAATTTTTTACCATTTTTTAAATTTGTAATTTAAAAAGACTAGTCAGAACCTCCTTTGTTTAGGTCAGTTAGTAGAGATCTCATAAGAATTTGGAAAGAATGAAAACCTTTTATCTATATTTAAAATATTTTTAGTACTTTTTTTTGTCTTAAGAATACCAACAACTCTTGTGTTCCTTTCTTTTATGTAGCTTCCAACTTAGCCATTTCAGACCCTCTTCCAACAGTGTTTGGGGGCTCTTTCTCTATAAGACTTACACTCCATCATGTACTTAGACCTTCTTTTCTTCCAACAATGTTCTTGGGATCTCTCTGTGTAGACTTATATAATTCAGGTTAATATTATCACTTTTGTAGATGTCTCTTTTTTTATGGCACTTGTGTAATCCTTCTGTAAGACTTAACACACCAAAGTATTTAAAGAAATTATAGAGAATTAGGCCAGTCAGAAAATAATAGCAATTTTAGATAGAGGTATATTCCTGGTTCTAATCACTATAGATTTTATTGGCTGTATTCTCTCAGTCACTGAAGATTTTATAAGATTTAAATCTGATTGAGGTTTTTGTGTAGTATGGGATAACACTGAATTTTACAGAATTTGATTTTTATAACTTAGACAACTTTTTAAGTGATGTTTAAGGTTTTTCTAGCTCTAATTGCCTATTGGTTTCTTTACTTTGGCTCCCTACCTGGTAGCACCCCATTCCCTGGGTCTGTGTGCATGTGACAACCTAGCATCTGTTTTAAGGATCTGATTATAACCTTAATTTGTATTTTTTTAAAGCCAATTTAACCATGGTAATTTTTATACCAATTAAGAATCGAGTCTGTCTGTATGTAGCTCCTATTTTGCTATGATTATGCCCAAACAGTTTACTACTGGCTGTTGATGCTATAGCCATCTGTGGTATAAGAGCAGGGACCTTGTCTGTGCATATGAAAAGGTGGGAGCCAGTGTGCTCCACACTGACTGGTGCTGACAGATGCTTAGGAAAGGCAAGCTATGGCTGTCATTCTTACGTGTTGTCCTTATAGGCTCCTTGGGTTCAGGTCCCTGTTTGGGCACCAAATATCAGGCTAATAACCCTTAGTTATTGTGGGCTGATCAGGCTCACAATCTCCCAAAGAAGTGGAGGGCCAAGGCTTGAATAAATGAGACAACTGACTGATTTTAGGGCTCCAGGAGCATCCAACTCTCTCACAGAATATGAGATTCTCTGGTTTAAAACAAAGACTTCCCTGAACAGCCCCGCTTGTGTTTATTTGGTTTTCAGACTAAGGAAGGGGTACTGAAGAAAATGCAGGAATCTGGGAAGGACTTGGGAATCCTTCTAAGCATTTTTCCAGGCAATACATTATATTAATTTAGGAGAACTATGTCATCTCTAGGAAGGCCTTCACCACAGGGGTGAGATGTCTGTAGCTACAATCTCCTTTTAGTTAATTGGTATTGGATCCAAACATCCTCAGCTGTGGCCTTATCTTGTCCTTTGAGGCATCCCAGCCTCACAGGCCAATATAGGCCTCAGTGGGGGACCAGTGACTCATAGAGGTTCACTTACTATTAGTCCACTGCCCATCTCTAGACAAGGGCCTAGGCCTTGGGCAAACTCACATGTAAACATGAAAAGCCAGTTGGTTAATATTAAATCCTGCTCAGAGACACTTCATAGTGGTCTCCATCATGATTTTTTTTTTGCATTAATATATTTCGTCTGCACTCTGTTTTCTCTAAGGCCTTGGGTCAGCCTAAATTAATATTACCAACAACTAGTCAGACTAAAGAAGAAGAGCAACCTAAAACTGTTGCCCATTACTTCATTTCTCAAGGGAAGCCATATCAAGTCTGTGAATGCTTGCAATTTCTCCCTCAACCCAACAAATTAGTTATATCAACCTAAAAGCAAAAGACATTGAAGTAACAGGAAGCTTACAGTAGATGTTCAGTGATGGACCCCTAATCCAAATCTGCACAAACAAATGCCCTTTCAAAACTCCTTTGCAATATCCAAACTTCAAGAATTTCCTGTGTGCCAACCAAGTGCAATGCTTAGGTTCGCCTCTGTGGGTCGCTGGTCTCCCATTCTTGTACCTTTGCACCAGGACGGATGTGATACAGTTTCAATCCTTTTTCCACCAGCTCCTGTCCAGACTCACATTAGGGAGTCGCAGGAGTCATTACAAAACATTGCTGATCTTGTCCTTTATCTCAGACTTTATTATATTTAACATTGAAAAAAATGTAACATGTTACTCATTAATGCTAGGAAAGAAATTCAGAGAATTATTGTCTGTTAAGAAATGACACAACTGGGCATGGTGGCGCACATCTGTAATCTTAGCATTCAGGAGGCTGAGGCAGAAGGTTCGAAGCAAGATCAAGGCCAGGCTGGGTTACAGTAGTGAGTTCAAGACCAGCCTAAACTATGTGGTGAAACCCTGTCTCAAAAAAAAGACACAAAAAATTATGTATATTTACAATTATTTTATTTTGTGCTCAAAATCTATGAAGTGAGCCATTATAAAAAGCAAATTTCAATATACAGTACACATTTTTCAGTGGCTATGTGTATGTATAAGGAGTCATTGCACATACTCTACTCAGTTGACTGAACTTCCAAAAATATAACATTTATGAAAGCACTGCTGAGATAAAGGATAAATATCTGGAATCTTACTCAATCCTGGAAATATGGTCAGTCAGATTCACATATGTGTTTGCCACCAGAATATTAAAGATCTACCAACTATTTCAATTATCCACCCTAGATGCACAAAAAAGCAAATGAAAGTATATTTGATCACCACCGGTACCTTTATTAGGCACCAACAGGTATATTACAGTATTAACACTGGTGTCCGGAAAAGACTGAAAAGGAAAGAAAAAATGATGAAGTGCTAGATGCTCTGTGAATTTTAAAAGTCCATACTGTTATTTCATTATCACTTTAAAAATCTCCTCTTTGTTCATTTGATGTGGCTCTTGTAAGAAATCACAAGATGAGGAAGCAGTGCTAACATTTAACCGGTGCTGCAGGCCAGCCCTCTGCCACCTCGGGTCACTCTGGGGCAAGTCAGGCTTCCCACTGGTCCAGTCGAGACCAATGACACCATATGAACTGTTATACAACCCAGAGAGCAGCGTGGGCCCTGCCCAGCTCTGTGTGGTTTCTCTGGAATCCTGGAACTGGAGAGATTTCACCTGCTTTATAATAATGGCTACAAATTAATGACCTACAGAAAAGATGCTTTACATATAATATTTTCCACTGAGTCCACAAAATCTCTCTATGAGAGTTTTAAGAACAGGTCCAGAATGGATCCATGTTTATTATTAGGTGTTTCCTACAACAACCATTGAGAATTATTGAATGATTATTCAGTAGGTCACTCATGTATAGCTCTATTTATTTTCTTTAGAAGCCACTTTGAAGATACCAAAGTATAGTACAACAACTCTTGATAATCTCCTACCTCTTTTGTCTGTAACTCACTATCATTTGTCTATTTGTTTTCCTGAGAAACTATCTTGTAGATAACAATATGTAAAACAATAACCATTGATAATTTCCTACCGCTTTGTCTGTAATTTGGTAAGATCCCCCTATTATTATGTTATCCTTCTTTTACTCTTTAAAATAAAAAAAAAAAAAAAGAACAGGCCCAGAGATTTAGCAACTTGCCCAATACCACGCAGCTGTTAAGAGTTAGGATTTTAAACTGGCCCTAGCAAGCATTCTGTTTCTACTTCAAGATACCTTTTCCTTTCCACATATGTTTCCAGTAAACTTTTAAAATAACCATTTTATTTATATGCAATAATATAATTTGCATATATATTACATATGTATATATACATAAATATATATATACACACCCCATTTTTTCTAATACGGATGATAACATGTTATACTTGTGAACTTGAGGAAATTCTTCCTTCAAAATTAATTTTAAAATATTTACTTTAGCACCGGGCGTGGTGGCATACACCTGTAAGCCTAGCACTTGGGAGGCTGAGGCAAGAGGATTGCCCTGAGTTTGAGGCCAGCCTGGGCTCCATAGTGAGTTCAAGCCCAGCCTGAATTACAGAGAGAGACTCTGTCTCAAAACATTTAACTTTAGAAATTTTTTTATTTTAAAAAGTTTCTATTAAATAACTATACAACCTTACAGAAACAGTGCAAAAGGGTCAAAAGCAAGCCTTCATCCCTCCTTTTGCATTTCTCCCAGTCCCTTAGTTCTTTCCAGACTGACTGAATCACCGTTACTGGTTTCTTATGTAAGCTTCCAGAGACCATCTTGTCAAATAAAATCATATATTTATATACCTTCCCCCACACGCCAACATTTTTCTTGATTTGTTTAACATACTGAACACATTTTAAAATCTGACTTTCCTCACTTAACCATATTGTCTTGGAGATCATTCTATGTCAGCATATATTGTTCTGTCTTACGCACCATCAGCATTCCATTACGCGTGTATACCATACCTTATTTCACCTGTTCTCTACGCATAGACAATTTACTTTATTTCTAATCTTTTGTTATTACAAGGAATTGATGAAGTTACTATTCCTTTTTATGTGTATGTGTGAGAGCTTTTATGAAGATGAATTCAAAGAAGTGGAAATTGTAGGTCACAAGGCCTATGTGTTTCTTATCATGGTCATTAATAAATTACGTAGGAATTGTACAATTTGCATTCCTCCAATAATGTACATTTTTCCCTCTAAACATTGTTAACACAGAACTTTATCAAACTTCTGTCAAGATGGAGCTTTTATATACCATAAGATATTTTGCTCATTCACTGATGTTTAGATACAAACTGATTTTGTTTGTATGAGCAGCAGCACACAAATCCAAGAGTACATAGTTTGAGCCTTTTACCCTTCGGATAAAAGAAGAAACAGAAGTATTTACAAGGTGAACTTCTGGTCAGCTAACTTCTTGAATGCCAGCTCTAGGCCAGACACCGGGGGTATAAGGAGAAATGAGCTGTGGTCCCATTCGGTTCCTACATCCTGATGAACATAGCTGCTAACACATTCCAGTTGCTATGAGAGAATGAATACCAAAATTTTACCAAAGCGTAGGTTTCCATCAAGGCTCGAGAAGGTGTGGGTACTGGTTGCACTGTTCCTCCCAGTTAAGTTTTTTGTCTCCACCCTGGTACATGATTAAGACAACTGCAAACAAAGGGAAAGGCACCTAATATAGGATATTCACATCTTAATTGTAGTGTGTACTATATCGCTGACCAGGTGCTAGTGACAGAGTTTGTTTTGTTTTGTTGGAAGGTAGGGAAATGTTATTTCTTTTGTTCTTTTGGGAGAGGTGTGGACATGGGAAACAAAGTCGGGTTTTTTTTTTAGAAAAAATATATGAGAAGCAGAGGAATTAATTAGTAGTTATGTAAACCAATCAGTCAGCAGATGATTCAAATAACTACCAGCTTCCAGCTCTACCTAAATTGACTGGAAGAAAGCCTATGTTTAAGCTTATCATTATGTCGGTTGATATCTAATAAAAACTGCCCCAAATGCCCATCATCCAGATGGAAAGACCTCATAACTGAAGAACTGGAGCAGTTAGGACATAATTAACCTATTGTACCTAATTACTACCATGAGATTATGATGCTTGAACGCAGCTTCTCCTCCTCACACCTCACCTCACCCAGTCTGTGTATTCACACTGAGTTGCTCTAGGGTCACACATCTTGTTTACCAACTGTCTGATGTGGACAAACTACTGTTTGTTCTCTCTGTCGTGCACCAGATCCAAGAACACACTCTGAGGGTCTTGGACAGGATTGCAAAAGCAAGCAGAGTAATTTACTCACAAAAGATGTAATAATTCTGACAGCTGTTAAAAGCTATGTGACCTGAGATTCAGTAAGAATTAGAGTTAGCAGTGCTCCTAGAATCCTTTTGGACTCTCTCTCTCTCTCTCTATCTTAACATATGAGCAAAGAGATTCTGAAGGAATTGACATGCTATCCTTTCGAAAAGGTTCATTTGTGATTGCTACTGCTGATTTTCTCCAGCAAGGCTTATTCTTTTTTTTTTTTTTTTTTTTTTTGGTTTTTCTCCGGTACCGGGAACCGAACTCATGACCTTGCGCCTGCCAGGCAGGGGCTTTTGCCGCTGAGCTAAATCCCCAGCCCCTAGCAAGGCTTATTCTCTTAAAAAACTTTTTTTACCTAAAATTTCTATACTTCACATCATTATCACTATGATTATGATCACAACTAATAAATAAACTTTATTGGTTTATTGCAAGATGCTAACCCTAAGGATACAGAAGAATAAGCCAAAAAATGAAGAAAATATGCATACATACTTTGACAAGAGTCTAACACAGACAAGGATTTAAAAGAAACTGACAAAAATGGAAAAATGGTTGCTCACAGCTGGTAGAGTTATGTGTGTTTTGTATCATAAGTTTGTTTTAAGCATGGCTGCTTTTTTAAAAGTCATTTACAATTTTATACCGGGAGAAGAATTTTACAACTCCAAATTGGGTTTTAATCCTCAGGTTAATATTATATAATACATCAGACTTTTTTCCTCTATGTATGTAAAGACACAGGTATAGTTATAATTATACATAATATAGGTATAGTTATACATACTTACAATAATGTTGTAATATACAGTATGCACAACTTTATTTGCATAACCCTCAAGTGTATAACTTGCACTGTACACTTGCCATGTGCTCTAAACAGATCTCTCACTCTTGGCTGAAACTTTTTAGCTCATGACTTTGCCTGGTTGCCTCTTTTGTTGGGCACTTACCAAGGCTTAAAGACTAACAGAACCATTGCTAAATTCTCCAAAAGTTCCCTATGTGTGTGGTTTTACTACTAAATAAAAAACTCTATCAAGCTGGTAAAACTCAGCTAGCTCTCTGCAGAAAACATCTCACACACCCTTTTGAGCACCTGAGTCAAGTCACAGTATACTCGATGTCATGCCAGAAAAGATTTGGAGAGGGAAAGAGAGCATCTGTATAAAATGACATGACTCTTAAAATTAGCTATTTTTAAGTAAACAGATTCAGAAGACCTGGAAGATGGCTCTTGTTAAGCTTTAAATGTGAAGTATCCCCCCAACACCCAAAAAGAATCGTGCCTTGGAGGACCTGAGGCCTAAAGCAGCAGTGTGTAGAGGAGAGGCCTGGAGAGGTTATTGGATCATCAAGGTGCTGGCATAGCTGAATGAGCTCTTTAGAATGTGCGGCCAGTTGGAAAAAGTAGGTCACTGGGGTGTGCCTTCGAAGGGTTCAGCTTGTCCTCAGCCCCCTCGTCTCTGACTTTCCTTTTTTTCACTCCACAGATTCCAGGAGGTGAGCAGCTTTTCTCCACCATTCCCTTCAGCCATAACGTGTCTGCCTTGCTACAGGCCTAAAAGCAATGGAGCCAGCTAACCATGAACTGAGACTTCTGAAACCATAAGCTAAAATAAATCTTTCCTCCTTTAAGTTGTTCTTTCTCAGGTATTTGGTCACAGTGATAAAAAGGATGGCTTCTAGCAGTGGTGGCACATGCCTGTAATCTCAGCACTGAGAGACTGAGGCAGGAGGATCACCATGAGTTCAAGGCCAGCCTGAGACCCTGTCTCAAAAAAAAGAAGAAGAAGAAGCTGACTAACAGCACTACTGCATAAAAATTTATGGGACATTGTGGAATTTTCAATAATTTTTTTAAAAATTTTCTTAGCAAGTGTGGCAGCCTGCAATCCTAGTACATGGGAGGCAGAGGCCATGAGTTCAAGGCCACTTGGCCTCAAGACCAGCCTGGACTCCCTAGTGAGACTCTGCTAAAAAAATTTTTTTTTTCTTAAAGTTCATGAGAATTACTGGCACAAGTTGTTTTCTTATCTCCTAGAAATTCATTTTCTCATAGACTGTACAGAATATCCTGCAAAAAGAAAACACATAGAACAGCTAAAGTGTAATATTTCTTTTAAGTTCATCTGCATTTAGAAATACAAAGGATGTCCAACATATAACATTGTTTTTTTTATCTTTCCTCTCCTTTTTGTCTTTTATAAATCTCTTTCTTTGATTCTTTACAGAAAGAATTTCCCATTCCTTTCATAGACTGATAAACATAACTTCAAAACAACTTGGAATCTGTGTATAAGTATACAGCCATTGTATTTGTTCCAATATGGGACTTAGCTATTACTTCTGTAAGCTTTAAAGATGAAAGCAAACAACAATGCTTCCCTATTTGGCCACCTAACTCTAACTCTCCCTGACCTGAACTTGGGAATACACTGCTTTGGTTCCACTTAATTATTTGTTTAAATGAGGTATTAAAGAAATAGTTGTTATAACATAGTGCCACGAACCTAATAGTTTATAGCAACATAAATGTCTTCTCTTTTACTTCTGAAGGTCAAAGATACAAAATTTGTTGTCAGAGAGATAAAATCAAGGTACTTGCAGAACTGTGTTTCCCCTGGAAGCTCAGACTCAAGGAAAGAATCCACTCCCTGCCCTTTCCAGCACCTAGAGGCTGCATGCATTCCTTGGCTTTAGGCCCATGTCATCCTGACCTCCACTTCTGTCCTCACATTTCCTTCTCTGTTTCTGGTCCTTCCACCTCCTTCACTTGTGATCATATTGGGCTCACCAGATAATTCAGTATAATCGCCAGTACAATCAAGGTCTTTATCTTTAATCACAGTTGCAAAGTCCCTTTTTCCATGGAAAGTAATTTATTCATATGTCCATGGATCAGAAATAGACATCTTTGGGAAGAATATTATGCTCTCTATGATCAAAAGAATCCTAATCAAGTAATATTATACTTTACCCACTGTATAATTTTTCCTAGATTAATACATTAATAGGAAAACACCATTAATGTTTTCTGCCTTTAAAAATCAAAGTATTGTAGTATCAACAGCTATGCCCATGAAAAGAGACAAAGATAATATTGGGATAAATATATTTCTATTATTTTGTATTTATGTAGCTATATAACCACATGTCCTGCCAGCTAGTTCCTTTTTCATGCCTTGGCTGCATCTATTCTTATATCTCTCCTGCTTAGCCCTTAACTAGTGTCTCCTTTTATGCTTTAGGAACTCCCTGGCCTGGAGCCAAAGCATCCTTGAACACACTGTTCATTTTTTTTTTTTAAATAAGGAGCAAAATAGAAGATAAATAAACAAGAAGTAGGAGAAGTTGAAATAATTCCCCAAATTATTTATTCTGTTGTTTTAAAAATATTTTAAGATGTATGATAATGTGTTTCATTTATACTGCTAGTTTCTTTTTGTTCATAGAGAAGAAAATTTTGTCTTTTTGTTTATTCTCTGCAAGAGTCTTTTTTCCCCTATGAATTGTAGTCTGAGTAGCATTTCAGCCATTCTTTTAGTGTGACCACGATACACTGTATATTGACTATCACTCTTTTCTAATAAAAGAAAACACAGTTCATTTTAAATCCAGTTCATATGATCAAAATTTGGCCTTCCATAACGCCACTGTCACCTGCACTAGAAGTCACTTCCCATCTTATTTCTCCATCATTCACAGGGTAATGAGACATTGGTGTATTTTATTTTGTTGATGCTTCCCTACTTTTGTCTCCACTTCTCTCAGCATCATGCCTTTTTGGAAGGAAAAAGTCCATGCCATTCATCCATTCTTCCCTGGTCCCACCCTTGCTATTCTCCGAGAAGCTTGCACTTTCCTTCATCTCCTGCCCTCAAACTCAAAAGCCACATGGGAACTGTCCAACAATCTGGCCTCTCTATTGTTAGAGAGCCAGCATAACTCCCTAACTTTTACTTTCCTCCTTGTTTTTGTTTTTTTGGCATCTCATTGATTCAGTCCAACTTTGCTTGGTAAAAATGCTTCGAGAACCTCTCGTTCACTACAGAAGAGCTCAAGATGCAGTAGAGTTTGTTGCACTTGAACTTTTGCCTGTTTATCAGTTCTAGAAACTGGGCTTTAAGGGGCTGGGGATTTAGCTCAGCGGCAAAAGCGTCTGCCTCGCAAGCGCAAGGTCATGAGTTCAGTTCCCGGTACCGGAGAAAAACCAAAAAAAAAAAAAAAAAAAAAAGAAACTGGGCTTTAACTTAATATCAAGAACTCTTGGGCAGTAAAGCTGGTTTTCTTTTCACTCCTTTGCGTTTTAGTCTCCATGGGCCCTGAGCTCTGTCCTCTAGAATGTCAGTCCAGGTCTACAGCTTGTCTGTAGCCGTTTCCTGGTACTTATACCAGCATCATCTCAGCTTTCTGGATATTGCCTGTGCCTAAATTCCAGCAGACGCATCACCCTGAGGCTGGTCACTCGCCTGCATCCTAACTTTCACAGGTCCACATATTTCCTGATCAGTAGGTGATGCCTGTTCAACAAGACGTGCTTCTTCCACCAGCGGGACCTAGGTCCCTGGCCCTTGCTCACCGAAGTAGTCCAGCTATAATTTAGCCTAATCCAAGAAGTTGCAGTAATTTTCTCTGTGTCTAGCGATGAATATAACATGATAGTAGCCCTCTGGCTTTCTGCTGCATTTTCATTCTGACCACATTGGGTTTTCCTTCTCTTGTGTCTCCCATCCCTTAATCTCTTCCGGGCCTCTCAAGCTGCCTACGTCTTTCTCATATCGCTTCCTTCCTTCCTTCCTTCCTCCAGGACATTCCAACCATTTTTGTCTCATATCTTGGTCTCTCCACTATATTCTTTATGCCAGCCTTTGAACTCAGTCCCTCAGGTCGTCATAGGGCCAGTTACAAAACTTCCTTTTCTCTTCATACAAGTACATCGTAGAGTACTTCCACCTACCCCCTCCTTTGGCTAATGAAGTGTGAGTAATTATAGAAAGTCTCATTTCCAGATGAAAGCTTTAAGAAAAAATCTCCTTTGCCATTTTCTCTTTCCCTTTGCCTGTGTACCCAGCAATGCTATCAGAGTGAAAACAGTGGCCCCCAATTTCTCTGCAACGCACATGTAGCTACAGAAGAAACAAATCTGTACTGTTTCAAGCCTTTGAGATTAGGAGGTTGTCTATTATTAAAGCATAACATAACCGGTTGTGACAGGCGCTGATACTCTTCATTGGTTATCTCCACTCGTGTTCTCAAGATATAATGGACCGGGTTGCTTTTCCTGACCTCCATTCCTTTCACAAACCGCCATCTACACCTGGGGGGTCCATGTGATTCAGATTCAGCTAAGCAAACTATCCCCTTCCCTCGCCCTTGGTGATAAGTCTACTGGTGGATGCTTAATTAGGGCAATTGTGACCTACACTGGGGGTTTGTTTGGAGACATGTAAAAGGAATGCTCTTGGTATGTGGGTTTACTGAAGCGGACTATCTAGGAGCTGCCACTTTGGAGCCAAATAATGAAGAGAAAGCAAAGCCAAACAACGAAGAGAATCATATTTTTGTAAGACATTAACTGAGACCTTGGATGCAGCCACACCATAAATCACTGGAGTCCTTAGATGTTTCTGTTATGTAAGCCAATACATTTCTTTTGTTGTTGGACTTTTGAGACAGGGTCTGGCTATCTATTTCAGGCTGGCCTTGAACTCTCTTTGTAGCCTAAGCTGGCCTTGAAGTCATGGGGATTCTCCTGCCCCTTTTTTCTTTAATCTAATCTGAAATGGAATTTCTACCACTTGCAAATGAAAGAGCGCCGACCAAAACATCTGCCAAGCATTAGGGGACACAAAGGAAACTTTAGGATTTTCCCTCATACTTTTTACTACGAGACATCAGCTGACTTCTCATTGGGGATGCAGCCCTTTCGTTCACCTTTACTTACTTGCTATTACTTCTGCCCTGTTATATTCTTCATGGTGCCTATTGCAAATATTTTCTCCCCTCCTAATTCCTTTCCCACTGCGAGAAGCTAGCCTTTCCATTCTTTGAAATCAATTCGTGCCGGGCGTGGTGGCACACGCCTGTAATCCCAGCACTCGGGAGGCTGAGGCAGGAGGATCGTTGTGAGTTCGAGACCAACCTGGGCTACAAAGTGAGCTCAAGGCCAGCCTGAACTGCAGAGCAAGACCCTGTCTCAAAAAAAGACCAAAAAAAAAAAAGAAATCAATTCATTTATTTTGAGCTTCAATAGCTTTAACTCCATTCCTATGTATTTTTATTTATCTGTCTTCTTTCCAAGGTTAATCACAGCATTTGTTCGCTGGCTCAACCCCCTCTGGTGGCTTTTGCACCCCGCTGTCCTTTGATCTTGCTGACCACTCCTCTATCTCCCCTTTCTCTTACCACGGTCTGGGAATGCTGCTTCAGTCTCTATTCCTCTTCTCCTTCAAGTGCTGATCACTAGATAGCACATCTTCTCCTCTGGCTTTGTATCTCACCCCCAGGCAAATAACTCTTATGTCTGTATTCCAGTCCTGGCCTGCTAGGTTTTTTGAATTCGCATGTCACAAAGGCAGATGCATCTAAACTCAACATGTCCCAAAGTGAAATTATTTTTCATTTCTAAAATTCAAACTCTGGCCAGGTGTGACTGTGATAAGGCAAGAGTGACTCCATTTTCTGTTTTTAACTCATATTATGAGAAGTCACTTGAAGTTCACTTAAGCTGCAGTTTGCCCCAGTCGCCTTTATTAGTTATCAGCTCAGCAGAGCAGACTCATAAAATGGGAACAGAACAAACAGGAAAAATTGGGAAGTGGGCTAAAAGTTAAAGTGCATGGTCATTTGGAATTTGGTGGTGTGACCTTCTGGGAGAAGTAAACTTTGTGATAATTATGTGGCATTCTTGTAAGATTCCCCAAAACGAGGTAATGGTTACTATAGAAACCTAAAATGTACTTAAACTGAAGGTGAGACCCAGATCAACACGGACATCTTCCCCGGCTCCTGGTTAGAGACTGTCTGCCGGCTCCAATAAAGCGTGGCTTGTTCATGCCTTTTCAGTGTTCTTGTGAGTGCCGTTCTCGATGTGCTCACTGTATCAGTCAGGGTTTACTAGAGGAACAGATATAATACAAGATAAACAAATGCACAAGGAATTACAAGTTTGGCTTACAATGGTCAGCTACAGAGTTGGATGAGGAAGCATGCAGAGGGTGTCTGCACGCTGGAGATTGAAGAGCCCAGCCCCGAGCCTGGAGCTCGCTGCAGTGTCCTTGCAAGTCCGTATCAAAAGGCTGATGGGTCTGCGACGGAATGCTGAAGAATTTACGATGAAGACCGGAGAGCCAACACCAGAAGGCTGAAGAGTCCACACGGAAGCCCAACAGTCTGCACCAGAAGCCAGGAGATGACCAAGCTGAAGGCGAAGACCGGAGCTCCTCTGAAGAACCAGCAGCCAGTCCTTCCTCAATTCCTTTTTTTCTGCACTCTACCCGCTCTGGGGAGGTGGGGGTGGTCCTCCACACCCACGCCCTCTGCATGCCTGCCTCTTGCACAGGCTCAAGATGAATACAAAGTAAGCACCCTGGACCCCTTCTGAGTTGCATAGTTAACCTTCTAAACTTCTCAAATTAACACAATAAACAACATCCCAGAAGGGTAAGGGCGTGTCCTTTTCACCCCAAGAGGCAGAACTGCTGAGTCTCTTAGCCAAACCTCTAGATTCCCCAAGTTGACACAATGTATCAACCATAACACTTACTTGCCGTATTAATGACACATCCCTATAATCCCAACACTCAGGAGGCTGAGGCAGGAGGATCACAGCAAGTTCAAGGCCAGCCTGGACTAACTAGTGAGACCCTATCTCAAAAAATGAAATAAAAGATTCAATCTCTGCTTTATTTAATTTCTGAATGTGAGCAGTCTCACTCACTCTCCCCTGTACCCTCAGATCTAATTAGTTATCATGTTTTATCAATATCACCCTACTGTGCTTCTCCAACCTGAACCCTCCCCACTGGAGACTAACCTACTAGTTCTGGCTTCCATTACCTGCTTTGTAGATTTATGTAATCATTGCCTTATTTTCCCTTGAATGGTCAGACTCCCGAGGGATGAAAACCACAGGACGTGAAAAGACAAAAGTGAAGCAAGTTTTAGGTTGCAAACTGGTTTGATTTGGAGATGTTCTGCAAAGGCTTGGTCACCAACTTATGGCAAAACTGGAAGGGAGTAGAACTCTTAGGAGGTGGGGCCTAGTGGCAGGAAGTTACATCTTTGGGAACTCACCCTGGAAAGAGACCTTGGGACCCAGACCTCTTCTGGTCTTTCCTTTTGCTTCCCTGTCATCATGAGTTGAACAGACCTCTGCTGCCATATACTCCCGCCACAATGTTTTGTGTCACCGTGAGCCCAAAGCAATAGGGCCAAGTGACCGTAACTGAAACCTCTGAAATGGTGAGTCA
This sequence comes from Chinchilla lanigera, assembly GCF_000276665.1. Taxonomy (NCBI): domain Eukaryota; kingdom Metazoa; phylum Chordata; class Mammalia; order Rodentia; family Chinchillidae; genus Chinchilla; species Chinchilla lanigera. The sequence goes on along the minus strand of NW_004955420.1, from coordinate 8,724,608 downwards.
ATGTAAACCTTATCCATTATCAAGACGATCACCTCAGGAGTTTTGTCACAGTGGGAAGAAGCTGACTAACGCAGTACCTCTTGGCCAGGCATACACATCCGCTCGGACTCATAATCAAATGCTTACTAGAGACCTGTTATTCACAAGGTTGTGTTGTAATGTTTCACATCCACACTCTTGGAAATAGAACATTTTATATTAAATGACCATTACTATAAAATTCTTTTCTGTCTTCATGGCCTCCCTGGAAATTTCAAACTTGCCCTTACAAAAAATTTTAGAGCTCATTCAAGTAGCACTGACTAAAAGATATGTTCCCTGGCCTTGTCCTAGACATTTTGACCTTTTTATACTACTGCTGTCCTGAACAGACGTTTGTATCAGGACCTAACAGTGGACAACATGACGTAGGGATTCAGTGACATGTGAGTAAACCAGCAAGCATCAGATCCCAACAGCAATATTCCCCCTGGCCTCCTGCCTCATCCCTTTGTAATTTTTTTTTTTTTTTTTTTTTTTTTTTTTTTTTTTTGAGACAGGGTTTTGCTATGCAGTTCAGTTTGTAGCCTAGGCTGGCCTTGAATTCACAACAATCCTCCTGTCTCAGCCTTCCAAGTGCTAGGATTACAGGTGTGCACCACCCTACCGGGCCAGTTGATTATCTTTGGAGGACAGTTCTAGTTCCTTTTCCAAAACAAAATGTGGATCATATTAACTCCTCTTTATGTCAGGTACTCACATAATTACAGAATCCAACCTAAACTCCTTTGTCCAGAATTAAAGAATCCCTACAATTTAGTTCCAACACACCTGTATTACTTTTTAGGGCTGTCATAATGAAGTATTACAGGCAGGGTGCCACACACAGCATAACAAAGAACCACAGACATTTATTTCCTTGGAAATCTGAGATCAGGGTGTTGGTAAGGCTCGTTTCTTCTGAGGCCTCCCTTGAGTTTGTAGTTGGCCACTTTCTCCTCTGTCTTCATGTGTTTTATTCTGTATGTATGTGCTTCTCTAAATTTCTTCTTTATATAAGGGAAATCAATTATGTTGGATTATGGCATGTCTTAATTACTTTTTTCATTGCTGAGTCAAAATACCCTGCACTCAAACCTCAACGAGGAAAGGTTTATTTTAGCTCACAGTTTATGGAGGTTTCAGTGTATAATTGACTGGCAGGGTAGCATAGCAGAGGGGCCTGTTAGAGGAGAAACAGTCCATGGCAGGGCAGGCAGAAGGCAAGAAGCAGCAAGCCTGCCTTCTTTCTGTCTCTTTATGTTCCCCAGAATATAGGCCTATTGATTGGTGCCACCCACACCTGGGTTGGGACTTCCATTATCCTCACCCAGAACTATGCTAAACCAATTTAGTCATCACACTCCCTTAATTGCATTATCACACATGCTATATCTAGCTGCATCCAAAAAGCCTCACCCATGAGCACGTGAGCCTTTGGGAGAAACATCTAGATAGAAACCACAACAGGTCCCACCCTGAAGACTTCAATATAATGTAAAGGCCTATCTCCAAATACAGTCTCATTTTGAGGTACTAGAGCTAGGATTTAAATACATGAGTTTGGGAGTGGTGGCAACTCAGCCTATACCACCCCCTGTCTGTCTTCATCTCCCAAACTTTATTCTATAGTCCTTGCAGGGGGCCACTGTTCATCCCCTGAGGCTTCCTTGCATCTGGGCTTCCCTTGTGATACTGCATTCTCTTAACATCTATAATACGTCCTTTGTCTAAGTCAAATCCATCTTTTAAAAACCAGGTCAGGGACAGTTACTTCCTCTGATCATCTAAATGGATAGACAGTAATGGTTCCCTCTTCTGAGCTCAAGAAACCCTTCCAATGTCCCTACTATTTTATCTTGTGCACAGTATTTCAATGCATATTTCATCTCTTCTACTATATATAGGGATCTATTTATTGCAATTATTTGAACACCAATACCACGTCCTACATACACACCCACACACACCCAGAGCCTATCAAAGGTCCTTGCCCAATACACGTACTCGATACGTATCTTAAAATTCCTACTTTCAGAGTCAACACAAAATCATGCTCATGAGGCCTTAAAATAATGACATTAATGTATCCACCTTCTGAATATATATATTATAGGACAAGCATGATGTTCTGTGTTCTACATAGAACCCCAGCACCATGTCACTGACTGCAGATGACAAGTCCATTTCAAACGATTTTTTCAGCCAAGAAGCATACCCATGACATCCTGAGAAGTATTGATTTAGAAGTTTTACTTAAAATTCAAACATCATGTTCCAAGTCTCAGAATCTGTGGAAATCAGGAGCCAGTTCATAAGTACTAGAAATGTGGAACGAGTTTCTCTAGTCCCTTCAACTTATCTCTAGTGCTATAGATGAGGCCTTTTGCCCTGCACATTGGTAGCACTGTACCTGGTCACCTCTGTGACTGCTAAGAGTATTCCCCAGGATGCTGCCTGCATTTGATCCACACTCTCATGTTTACGCCCTCACCCACCAGCCCTTCCTCTTCCCTCCTCCCTCCTCCCTTCCTGTCTGTTCTACTGCTAGGAGGAGGCCAGGAGAGGGGCTGCAGTGCTGAGGACAGAAGACACAAGTGTCAGTGAGTCCTGATGGTGCCCTGGTCTCTGTGATGGTTAATATTCTCTTTTTTGTATATTGAAGGGGAATGTCCTAATATTAAGTCACATTACAAATGGCTCCCGGCTGTCCCACTTCCACGTCAGACTTAAGGAAGTGTGTGAAAAGGGCAGGAAGCTTGCGCTAGTACACACACTGAATCTTCACAGAGTCCTTGAAAGAGAGGCACAGTCAGGTCTCATAATTAACAGTAGCTATTTTTTATAAAGTCACCACAAACACTGAATTAGTGAGTACTGAATCAGCGCTCTTGGAGGAAATACACGTGTAGGGGGCTGTAAGCCTCTGATCACAGCATGTTCATCAACAAATCAATGTGCAGTCTTGCTTTATGTATGGCTCTGTTTGGCGTTTTATTGAATATTGCTGATTCACTAGCACTGAACTCAGCTGACAGCACCACACCTCGTATCTGAGCCTAGATTATCTAATACATGTATGTTCTTGCAAGGCACATGACAGCCTTCTTCATTTAGGAACGCTCAGCAGCACCTGAGCAGTACTAGACTAAAAGCCTTTTAAAGAGCAAAGCCACTAAGAAAAAGGACAAAAATAAAAAATGTGGCGCTACAACAGAACACAGAAAGAACACTTGCTCACATGGTATGGAGCCAAAACAAGAAAGCAGTCTTACCCCGTGTGCACTCAGCTAGATCACGCAAGTTGGGCTACTCACGTTTCAGTTCCTGAATGGCTCATGAATGGCTGCAACAGCACCCTGAGCTTTGATTTGGGGTTTGCAAATACATTTCAGAGTGGCTGAACTTGCAAACTATGGCAACTCTGAATCATGAGGTTCCACTCTGTAGATAAGGAAACTAAGAATCAAAGTAATTAAGATCTTTCACAAAGTCACTATGAAAGTGGCCCATCCAGGATTCAAACTCCACAGGCCAAACTCTAGCCCTCCTGAGAGGGAGGGCCTGTGTGAATGGAAGAAGCTGTGGCTTCCCCAATACAGTTTAAAAGATTCTGAAAACTTTCCAGTTCTAAATGTAGCTCCATCCATTGACACCATGTTTAAAGTGAACCCTTTAAAAAAATCCTAATGTTTGACTCAGCATTAGCTCAGTGGTAAAGTCCATGCTTAGCCTGTGTGAGGTCCTGGGTTCGATCCGCAGCATCAAAATAAATAAAATCCTAACATTTGGGAGATGTAAGTCAACAGACCTTAGCAAACTCTTGTGACCACTTGCCTGCATTGCGTGGAAGTGGTAGTCAGGACAGGAAGCTTTTCTGGTAGATGTTGGATGGTCACAGGAGCTGGGACAAGGAGAAATGTCTGAAGAATGAGCTCTTTGGGGAAGAATCATCCTGTACAGCAGTCAGAAAGCCTTTTCTCTCTCTGAGCACTGGGCACCGACCTTTTGTGCTCTCTGCTCCACTGCTGCTGAGCTCCCCAGACAGCTGAGGCCGTGGGTTTCAGAGACCTAAAAAGCCCTGCAGGCTTCCGGATGCTCAATGATTACCTGGTGGACAAGAGCTACGCCAAGGGGTTTGTACCTTCACAAGCAGACGTGGCAGTACTTGAAGCAGTCTCCTGCCCATCACCTGCCGACGTGCGTCCTGCCTCACATTGGTACAATCCCATCAAGTCTTACGAAAAGGAAAAAGCCAGCCTGCCAGGAGTGAAGAAAGCTTTAGATAAGTATGGCCCCACCAATGTGGAAGACACCACCAGACACCACCAGATACAAGTGGAGCTGCAGAGAATAAAGATGATGATGACACTGATCTCTTTAGATCTGAGGAAGAGGAAAGTGAAGAAGCAAAGAGGCTATGAGAACAACTTACACAGTATGAGTCAAGAAAGCCAAAACACCTGCACTTGTTACCAAGTCTTCCATCTTTCTAGAGGTGAAACTTTGGGAGGAGGACACAGATACGGTAAAATTAGAGGAGTGCGTCCGAGGCACTCAAGCGGATGGCTTGGTGTGGGCCTCCTCTAACCTAGTTCCAGTGGGATATGGAATGTAACAACTGTGACTATGGTGTGCGGTTGAAGATGGTAAGGTTGGAACAGACATGCTGGAGAAGCAGATTGCTGCTTTTAAGGTCTATGCGCAGTCCATGGACGTGGCTGCTTTTAACAAGATCTAAAATTCATTCCAGGTTGTTGCACTTCAATAGAAGCCTGAAGGACAAACAAAATGTGCAGTCAGAAATCAGGATCAACAACCAATCGCAGTTTTGGTCGTCAGTAGCTTGGGGGTCACCCAGAGAGGAGAGAATCCAGTCTGCACTCTCGCTCCTTCACAGTTCCGCCAAAGTCCAGCCCAGCTCTTGTTTAGGTCAGAAGCTGAGATGACCTGAGATGCACATATCTGCCTCTGGGCCACACTGCTTGTTCCTCAAGAGGCTCTTCTGAGCCCTGGGCAGCAGCAGCAGCAGAAGACTGCCGTGGGCTATGTATGGACTCACCCTGTCCTAGGCCCTTAAACTGCTCCCGGGATGGAGCTCCTATGACCATTGTCAGCTCCCTGCTCCTCAAACTGGAGTTTAGAAAAAGATGGCCAGGAAGAGGAGGTACTCTAAGCCACTGTATACACAGAGCAGAACTTCTTTTTTTCCCTTCAAAATCAGAAAAGAGTGACATGTAGAGAAAGGGAATTAAGCAACCCAATGGGAAAATACATGAAAACATCATTTAATGGTGATACAAGCTCTGAATAGAATGCAAAATTTCACTGAAGTTTTGGAAAAGAAGCCCAAACTTTTTGCTTACTGCAAGCCACTTCCGACTTTGTCCTCGGGTAGTGAGCATCTCCTCACCCCACAGCGAGACTCCTCAGACACCTCCCTCCTCCCGCTACCACCACCATGGCCACCCCACCATACAGGACTCTGCCTCCCTGACACCTTACTGCAGAGCTCAGTGTGGGTTTTCACTCTACCCCAGGTCATCCAAACGTCACAGTCTTCAAACCAAGGATTAGGTTATGCAATCTAACAGTGCAATAGAATTGATAATAAGCTAAGTTGGGGGAAAAATTTAGGTAGTAATAGTCCTAGAAAATATTAGAATCATTGTTAGCCACACTGAGCCACAGGAGCACTTCCATTCTTCCTAAGCAAAAATTTGGAGACTCTATACTGATACCTGCTGAGAGTAAAAAGTAGTTTTTGATTAGTGAATTTGATTAGTGAATTACCAACTTCACCTTAAATGTAGGAAACTGTTCCAGTTAATGCTCATAAGAAATACTTGCCTGTGAATCCAGCTGGATGAGTCTCACTTGACTAAAACTGTGAGGGAGATGTTGTTCTTTTTCACTTTCTATTTTTAATGTGAATTCCTTTATATATATGCATAAATTATAATTTTACATGAAGGAGTAAATGTTATCACATCATACAAATTGGGTTTTCCTAACTTTTCTTAACCTACTCCACCATCAACGTGAATTTGCTGGGGCTGCCACAATAAAGCATCAGTTTGTGTCTTAAACTGGGTAATTTACAATAACATCATTTATGGTCTCATAGCTATGGAGTCCACAAACCAGGGTGCTGACGGGACCATTCTCCCTGGAAACCACTAGGGGAGGATCTTTCCTTATCTCTCCCATCTTCTGGTAACCCTGCCTTTCCTTAGCCTGTGACAGTATCACTCCAGTCTGCCTCCATCCGGTCACCTCGCGGCCATTTTCTCACTTTGTGTCTCTGCCCATAAGATTCTGTGTCTGTGTCCAAATCTCCTCTTCTTGTAAGGATACCAATGCTACTGGGTTAGGACCACCTTAAAGGGCTCATCTTAACTTGATTACATTTGCAAAGACCGTATCTCCCCCACTAGATCACATTCACAGATACAAGAAGTTAAGACTTTCATATGTCTTTTCTTTTTTTGCAGAGAGAGGACACAGTTCAACCTACTATGCCTCCCAAATGTATGTTGCCCATCCTTCTTTGTATGCTTCAATATTTTCTCATTTGCTGTCTTGGCTAACCATGCCTTCAGGGAGTCTTTCCGTTTCCCATGACTTCCATCCGTCTCTCCCATACCAAAATAACTGAGTCAGCAGCCTAATACTTCTCTTCCAAACTAGTGTTGGTATTTGCTACACTATCACAAAGGCCAGCCAGAACACTACTCATAAGTCCCAAGGGACAGAAAAATTCTGGGACTTTTCCTACGTGAATGGGACCTGTATTTATGCTCCAACACTAATAGATAAGGAGTGAATGTGAAAGGATAGATCTGATTATCTTAATCAGAAGCATATTTCCCTACCATCTTGAATTAGGAAGTATTTAGGTATTTCTAAATACCCCCAACAGCACCCCTCCTCCCACCAGTTAGATTCTCTGTAGGGTGGCAGCATTTTAATTACAGAGTAGATAATTCTCTTAGAGACTTTCTGCTTTTCTGATAATGTGTCTACATCTTCTACAGTATTTTGATGAAAGGCACAGAAAAATGCACATGGCATTTTAGAAAAGGAAAGTTTAACAACTCAAACACACAAAAAGCAAATGCCTCAGTAAACTTCTCTCACCATCTCTTATTCCATTTCTAAAGTCCCCCAAATGCCAATACTAATCTACTGGAAAGAACTGTGCTTAGGGAAATCAGTTTTGAGGAACTCAGTTTTGGGGTCAGTCCTGGTCCAAGATCACTTATAATTCTGGGAAATTCTAGGAGGTTACAGCTCATTCTATTAATTCAACTCAAAAGTTCGAGCAGTGTGGGGGCCATTCCTATCTCCCCAGAACCTCCTTCTTCTTGTGTAGAGGTTCCTGCCTTCCTTCCACCCATTTCGTTCTAGTGAGGCCCGACAAGTACTGACCTCAACATTGGACAAGTACCCCAAGCAAGGCCCACCATGAGGAGGGTTCTCCAAACTGAAACACAACATGAAAACTATCAACTGTGCCATCTGCAAGAAGCAGGGGACAATGAGTCCAGAGGGAACTTGGGCCACTTAACCACCGTGAAGCCCTGAGAAAGACGCAGGACCAGGGCGTCTTTTTGGCACTTGACTTCCTTTCCAGATGTCCCTGAAGTGCAGCAGTGCTCTTCCCTTTTCTCATAATTACAGGTCCCTACACGAACCCCAAAGTTCCTTTTTTGTGTATTTTATTTTGGTTTAGATTTGTCACTTGCAACCACAAGAGTCTTGATTAATACAACAATTTTTATCTATGCGGAGCGTGTTCAAGAATCACACTGATCCCTCACCCAGAACCAAAGACCCTTATTTCCTCCAGCTGGTTATGAAGTTATTGTCTCTCTACTGACACCTGCCCTTCTGTGTCTGTCTGTGTGACACTGAGGCTGCGACCCTGAAACCTGTGGATGTCTTTGGTCATCCAGTCAAATGCAGAATGCCACAGCTGCTGTAATGAACTAGTTACTTTTTCTGCCTTCCTCTACCTCCTGAGAAAAATCAGTGCTGTGCTGAATAAAACATATATAAATATGTATATTTCAATTTTCAAATATATGTGTTAAGTATAAATCCTCTTTAGAAGAGGGAGATTTTTTTTTTCACCAAACTGAGTTAAGATAGGACAGAAAGAGTTGAAGAAATCACTCAAGCACACTAATATGAAGACTGCAAATAAAGCACAGCCTTTGCAAAAACTTGCCAGTTACAAGAAGCATGCCTTCCGGGAATGGCACCAAGATATTAGTGAATAGCAGTGTCACATTTTAAAACAAAGAGAATTGTTGTTAAAAGTACAGTACTAATATATTTACCCAGTGGCTCCGGAGTCCAAGTGACCTAAATCCAACGCCTTTTGTTTCTACAGTTAATGTTGTCATCTTCTCATTAAGATTTTTTAAAAAGCTTGTTCACACCCAGGCATTATATATATTATTCAAATGTTTAGTGAGGGATCTAAAATAATAGGGCACTTCAAGGAATTAGCTGTCCAATATGTAAAGACACCTTCCAGCCCAAAAAGCAAAGTATAATGGAATCACAATAAGACTGTTTTTGTTTTTCTGGTACTGGGGATTGACCGTGGGGCCTTTGCACTGAGCTATATCCGCCAGTCCCCCACTTTTTTTTTTTAAGAAAAGGAAAGTTGCTAAGTTGCCCAGTTGTCCAGGCTGGACTAAACTCACTCGCAATTCTCCTACCTCAACCTCCCAGAGCACTGGGATTACAGGCACTGCTGCACCCAGCAATAAACCATTTTATTTATTTATTTATTTATTTGTAAAAATCCAACTTTATTCAGATTCACAACTTTTCACACAATAAGCCATTTTTGAAAATCATTTATTCATTTCTTTAAGAAAAAAAACCTTACTGATCCAACACTGTATTAGGTTAGGTTCTGAACACAAACTGTGAATATGAAAAAATCCTGTGCATATCCTCAATACAGTACCTGAGACAGATTGAAAAGACAGTTGTGTGTGCCAGTGTGCACGTACTTTGGTGATCTGAATGTTGTCTGTGCCCTCCCAAAGTCATGTTGAACTTTGATTGCCAATTTGGTAGTGTGGGATGCAGGGGCCTTTCAGAAGTGATGAGGTCAGGGGAGGTGATTAATGCCTTTCTCACTGGAGTGAGCTCTCACTATCCTGGGGCGGGGTCTGTTACGGAGAGGGTGGGTTATAAAATGAGGCAGGCTCTCATGTTTTGTATCTCTCTCACATGCCCACTTGGCTTTTACTTTCCACCATGAGCTGAAGCAGCATGAAATCCTCATCAGAAGCTGGCCAGATCTAGCCACCCCATCTTGGACTTCCCTGCCTCCAGAATTATGAAGTGAATAAAGCTTTTCATTATAAATGATCCAATCTCGGGTATTCTATTATAGTAATAGAAAATAGACTAAGATGCCTGCCTGACAGGTACTGTGACGTTTGATTAAGCGATTCAAACAATTGAGGAGAAGTTGCAAGTTACAACTGGGGGAATAAAGTGTTTCTTCTGGCCTCTCTCCCTTTGGACTTCCCATCAAACTGGCTGAACCCAAGTAGCAACTGGAAGGCTGGTGACGATTGACTTAATCCATACCAGTCAGTCTGAATGGAGGCTGAGAGCAGGGTGGAGCGGCACGGAGAACAAATCCGGCAGGCCGCCAGGACATACTTCATACAATGTACTGAAAACTCCCAAATTTGAATGTCTCCCATCCAGCCTCTCAAACTGAATCACAGTAGACAACATGAACATCTCCACCTGAATTGTCACGTGACCGTCCCATCCTGTAGCCTGGTCCCCTATTCCATTCCTTTTTAACTCACCTTTCAGTTTCACCACCATGTACTCAGGGACGTAGCAGAGATGTAGGCCTTAACCTAGCTTTTATCCTTGACCAAGTTATATCAGATTTTCTTTTGAGACAGTCTTACTATGTAGTCCAGGCTGCACTTGAATTTATGTTGTAGTCCAGGCTGGACTTGAACTTACAGCAATCCAATTTTCAGCCTCCTGAGTGCTAGGATTATAGGCAAGTGCCACAAGACCAGGCAGTTCCGTGTTTAAGAAATGTCCAGAATCTGGATACATTTCACCTGTGTCCGTGGCCATTCCACTCTGAATGTGCTGGTCTCATCTGGATACACTTCACCATGTCCATTGCTTACCCCTTGCCCATGTCCATGTTCTTTTGTTCATATGACTGCAATAGACTACTCACTGGTCTCCCCACTCTTACTTTAGACCTACTAGTTTTATTCTGGTGGGAATGCAAAATGATATAGCTACTTTGGAAATAACTTTGCCAGTATTTTACAAAACTAAACATACTCATACCATATGATCCAGCAGTTGTACTTCTTGGTATTTACCCAAATGAGTTGAAACCTTCTGTCCAAAAACCTGCACATGAGTGTTTATAGCAGCTTTATCCATAATTACCAAAACTTGGGAGCAATTAAGATGTCCTTCAGTAGGTGACTGGATAAATAAACTGTGGGACATTCAGACAATGGAGTATTGTTCAGTGTTTTAATATAAACTATCAAACCACGAGAAGATATGAAGAAAATCTAAATGCAAATTGCTAAATGATAAAAGCCAATCCCAAAAGTCCATGCACTGTATGATTCCAGCTAAATGACATTGTGAAAAAGGTAAAACTATGAAGACAATAAAAAGATTAGGGGTTGGAAGGAAGGATGAATAGACAGAGCACAGAGGATGCTTAGGGCTCTCCTGTATCACATTACAGTGATGAATACAGATGGTTATATATTCTTCCAACCCTCTAGAATGCACAGTATTAAGAGTGAACCCTAATGTAAACTATGGCCTTTAAGTGACAATATTATGTCAAGGTAGGTTCATCCATTGTGGCAACTATACTACTCTGGTACAGAAAGCTGACATTACCACGTGCAGGGAGCAGGGACATATAGAAATTGTACCTTCCACTCACTTTAGTGTGAAAGTAAAATTGCTTTTAAAAATGAAGTGTCAGGGCCAGGGATATAGCTCAGTGGCACAAGTGCCTGCCTGGGAAGCATAAGGTCCTGAGTGTGATTCCTGGTACCAAAAAAAAACAAAAACCAAAAAAACAGAAATGAAGCATATTTGGAAAAGTAATAATACTTGTGGAGATCCTAGAAGGGAAAAAAAAAAATCACAGTTTGAGAAAAACTAGTCCACTAAATTCTGAAGCTTACCAGATTGCTGAAAAATCTTGATTTGTTACTCTTCTAAGAAGGTAATGCAGTATGAGGGGTAGTAGGAACTGCTTCTCCAAATATCACAGGGAAGGCCCCCAGTTGGCATGGCTTGGGTTAGAAACTACTCCCTCACTTCAAGAGAATGAGGCACTATATAGGAAAAGACTGACTCACTTGCCAGGGACTGGGCTGAGCTCCAGCCAGTGGACTCCAGGAGGGCCATATCCAAGGCCGCCATACTGACGCAGCTGTGTGTATTGTTACCTCCCTGCTGGAACCCCCCAAGTACCTCCCTGCCCCCAACTACCGTAGCCCTCCACCAAGTCCCCTGAACCGCGCCTCACCTGCAGCTGCTAAGGGGGTCATCCCTGCTCCATCAAGGGGCTCCACATTCTCGCTTGTCTCCTATGGTTGAAGTGTGATTTGATCCATCCAGTCACACCATTAACTATTTTAAACAAGGTTGGCTTCACAGGTGAGCAAACTGCAGTCACAAAGGCCTTGCACTTGGTTTGCTGCTTAGTTGTTATTGTTTCAAAAATTTCACTAAATTTTCAACAAAAGTCTTGCATTTTCATTTTTTTACTGGGCCCTACAAATTATGCAGCCTGTCCTTATACTGCCTGTCATCCCTGCAAGTGGGGTACCGGCATCACATGGGTGAAACGGAGGGAAAGCTACAACAGAGTAAAAGTAATTGCTGGACACACTAATGCTACATGTCACTCCTACATTGAAGTGAATATGTTCAGTTGTGCTTTTTTCCCCTCCGGTACTGAGGATCAAACCCAGGGGAGCTCTGCCATTAAGCTACATGCCTGGCCCTTTTTTCCTTTTTTAGTCTGAGACAAGATCTTGCCAGATTGCCCAGGCTGACCTCAAACTTGTGATCCTCTTGCCTCAGCCTCTCAAGTACCTGGGATTACAGGTAGGGGCCACTGTGCATGGCCACAGCTTAGAACACCAGGCCTTTAAAAACACTTTCAGAAGGGGCTGGGGATTTAGCTCAGCGGCAAAAGCGCCTGCCTGGCAAGCGCAAGGTCGTGAGTTCGGTTCCCGGTACCGGAGAAAAACCAAAAAACCAAAAAAAAAAACCAAAACAAACACTTTCAGAAGAGCATTTGTCCATGGAGAGTGTGGGGGGTAGGGATTGACTGGACGGAAGGAGAGTAACAGTGAAGTTTGGTGTCTCCCCGCCACACACCCAAAGTTCTGTTCTGTGTCTCCACAGTAGTTTGGCTTACACAAATGTATGCATTTGTCAGAACTCAGCAAGTGTATATTTAATAATGTGCATTTACATATATATCAATAGAAAACCCATAAGTGAGTATCAAATTCTAGTTAGCAATATGCATGCTGATATATTAAGGGAGGAAGTATATTCATGTCTGCAGCTTATTTTGAAATGTATCAAAATTAAATGGATTAGGGGATGGATAAAGGGATGGGTGGGTGGATGGATGGGTGAATAGACAGATACATATAGGCGGTAATAGAAGAACCTGAGTAATGAGTATGTGGATGTCTAATGCAACATCCTCTCAACATACCATGTATGTGTACTTTTCATAATAAAATGTTGGGGACAACAATTTTCAAAAGAGAAAGGCAGCCTCCCCTCTTTTTTGAGATTTACTCATGCAGAACATAGCCTAGGCAGTTATGGTGGAGCAGAAAATCTAAGCTGACTTGTCATCTTGCTTACATTAAAAACTCAAAGACATTCTCTTCAGATCTCCAAGTCCTCAAAAAGTTTGTGAAGGAAGACTTCTTATTTTCATTGTAAACCCATTTAGTGCCCGTGCCAACTTCAGTCCTTGGAATTAGCTATAAGGCATGGCCTGCGTGCTCTCAGCGGTGCTTTTCCTCTTTTCTTGACGTCACTTGCCATTTCTGAGGGTTGCCAAGGTAATGACCAGACACATCTAAAGACAAGCCTACAAGAAAGGACAACATACTTACTTTTTCCCCTTTAGCATCAAATACACAGTATTTAAAATTCATGACATATTCAGTTTGATGAAATTCTTCACAGAGAACCAAACTTCACAGTACAGAAAATAACTCCCTGCCCTTGTCTTTACAGCACTGCTTCTACTGACTAGATTTGTTCCAGAGCCACACAGAGACTTTTCTACATACCATAGATTTCTTTTTCAATGGGGAAAGAATGTGAGGAAGTACTGGATGTATTTCATAAAATAATTTTGGATAAATTCAAGAGAAAGACCTGCTTACCTCAAAGGCAAAGATTTGGGGGAAATTCAGATCTGTTTTAAAAAATACAAGGAATACAGTTGTACCTTCATAATCATGGGGATTGGCTCTAGGACCTAACCAGGTTACCGAAATTCAAGGATGCTCAAACCTTTTATGTTTGAACAAATATCTTAAAATATTTCATATGAGATACAGGGACATTTTGTTAGTAAGGATGCTTCCCCTCTAAGCTTGCCAACTACAAAGTATCACTAATATATCTGTCCTGAAATACCCTTAGATTCTCTTAATAACCCAAGGTGAATCTGATATTCAACTATGTCCAACTGTTTTTTGAGGCCAATTCTATTTTTGTCCTGAACTACTTCTTGGGTAAAGTGTCCATAAACTGGCTACCAGTGTATAAGATTGTGGCACACCGCTGTCTGTGCACCTTAAAACTATCACATTCAAGCTTAAAAATCATGTTCCAGTCTTTTGCTATAGCGTTTTGTTGGCAAATCTTTGCTCATTCACCCACTCCAGATCTTCCTTGACTTGGTGTGGTTGGGTCATTTTTTTTTCTATTCCTCCATCACAGGCTCAGTGTTCAGAAACCAGTGGAAGCCATTTTCTTTTCTTTGATCATTTTGGAGTTTCTGCTTTAGAAAGTTTCTATTTCCATTGTGTCTTCTTTGAGAGTAATTAGCATTTCATTCAACTGTACAGATGGATTTGAATTTGAGCCCTAAAACAAATGAATGGACTAATATATATTGGATGATAACATCTTCATAGGGTGTAGAAATTGCTGATAGAGGAAATTGGCAGTGGAGGAGAAAAATTATAAATTGAAAAACCCATTTTAGGTTTTTCTAATTTTCTGAACCTCCCTTTTGCTTGCCCTTGAGGGTAAGAGGCATCTGCTAGTGGGCAACTCATGGGCAACTTATAACAGTTAATCAATGATTGAGGATCACCTGAGATTCTGCTTTGATGCCTGGCACAGATCTGGGATACTGCAGGACTTGTTCCTTCTTATGATTCTCCCAAGTATTAATCATCAGAGACGCACTCTATCTGCCCTACCTTATACTCCTGACCCTCACTGACACTTGGGCCCTGTGTTCTATTTCCTGGCTCTCCTTCCTGTGGACTCAGACCCTCTGTCTGCCTTCACCAGTACTAGCTCTGCGCTTCCACAGCCCACCTCACTCTCACCCACTGTTTGCTTGGTTCTGGCACATTCTGTTCCCAATAAGAGAGCCGTTCACCACTAGCCTCAGCCTCAAGGTCCCATCCTGGCTCCCACGTCCTCTTCCACTTTCAGTCTTCCCAGAAAAGGATTAGACGTAGTAACTTTTTTCCACATAGATTTATACTGTACAGGTAGAGATGCTGAGTAGAACTCACAGAGCATTCATCCTGGGAGGCAATAAAGTTGAGACCTGTGCAACCTGAAGCAATTTACTGCTTAGTTAATAATTCTGAACCTGTTGGCTCTTCAATCATAGGGATGAAAATGTTTACTGCACTGGGTCATTGGAAGGATTAAATAAAATATGTACAGATTCATAGCAGGCTTTTTAAAATTGTAGGTATTACTACTTTGAGATTGTTTCTGAATTAATGTGTGTGATATTCTGCACATTGGTGTGCAAGCCTGAGCTAGGTTCAAAAACATTGAAACAGCAAGAAAATAAATTTGTTTGGCTCATAGGAATTTAAAGTAAAAAATGAAGAAATAGCCCATAGCTACTCCATTTAAGCTTTTGATTTTCATGTCTATTCATTCAACCAAGACAGATTGAATAATTTTTATTTTCCAAGGGTTTGCTGGCAATAGATGGCTGAGTAGATGTTCTTCTCTGCAGACTTGCAATCTAGATGAGAAGACAAACTTATAAATAGCCATTTGGAGACGTGTGACAAGCACTGAAAGAGCCATATTGACAAACTCTGTGAGCAGCCCTTCACTTTGCTTTGGAAAGTCTGGAAAGGCCAAAGCCCTGTCTTTGGTTCGTTGTTAGAGTCAGCGGAGCAAAGAAGAAAGCATTTACACTACTGAGCTAGCAGGGGCTGAAAACTGGTGGCCTGTGGACCACATCAGAACTCTAGACTTACTTTGTTTGGTCTATAGGGGATTTTGAAAATCAAGAATATCTTACATAAAAATTCAGAGTTATGATTTTTTTTTTCCTGAAAAATTACAAGATCTGTCAGTTCTGGGCTATAACCAACTGGATTTAGACTAGCCATTTTTAGTTTGTTTTATAACCAAACCACTTGACTCATCTACTTGACCAACTGGTTTCTATTGGCATTTGATATTTCAGCTTTGCAACCAAAAAACTCAGGTCCAAATCTTAGTTTTACTGAATTTTGCATAAAATTTTGCATCCAGCAGTCATTTGTTAAATGGGAGTGATACTACCACCTTTGCCTGTTTTGGAAAATGGATAGTATAAGAGCATGGACTGAAGCAGTGCATCTCAAAATGTGGTTTATTATCTGCCAAGTCAGTACTACCAACCATATCTCTTAAAATTTATTGTGCATGAAGAGCAATTGAGTGTTGTGCAAACTGTGCCCTTTCAAAGCTATTGGGCTGTATCATCTAACGCTAGTCTCATCTAATCACCAGTCTCGGGTCAGTATTTGAATTTAAACTAATTAAAGTTTAGTCATACTAGTAGTTACAACTTGAATGTCCAACAGTCATATGTGACCTGTGGCTGTCTCTCTGGAGAGTACAATTGAAAAACATTGCCATCATCCCCAGAAAGTTCTATTAGACAATATTGTACCCAGAATTGTCTTAGTCCATTTGAGCTGCTATAACAAAATATCATAGATAGGGTAACTTAAAGAATAGAAACTTATTTCTCATAGTTCTGGAGGTCAGGAAGTCCAAGATCAAGGTGCTAGCAGATTCAGTGTCTGACATACTTTCTGGATCTTAGAAAACACCTTCCTACTGTGTCCTCACTTAAGAAAACAGCTCCCTAGGATGTCTTTTTTTTTTTTTTTTTTTTTTTTTTTTCTTTTTCTGGTACCAGGAACCGAACTCACGACCTTGCGCTTGCCAGGCAGGCGCTTTGCCACTTAGCTAAATCCCCAGCCCAGGATGTCTTTTATAGATACTAATCCTACTCATGAGGGCTCTAAGTTTGTAACCATATCACCTCCCAAAGTCCCCCTTCCTATAAAACCATCACATTGGTAATGAGAGTTCAACACATGAATTTTGGAAGAACACAAGCATCCAGACTATGACAAACATTGTCTAACAGGTCTGTCTGAGATCACCTGCTTATCTGGGGCTGTAATTTTGTTTGATCTACTGTGTTTTATTGGCCAGAGTTATGTCTTTAAATTAGATGTGAACATGCATAAAACTGATAAATTAAAAATCATTTTTGTCCTAAAGAAAAACATATGATTTATATCCAACAGAAAAGAATCCTATTTGGGTTTTGTTGCTGTAGAGCACACGAATCAGTTCTTTATTCTCTAATTTTGTAATTTTATCCAACATTCCTCCCCTGGTGAGAAGAATCTCAGCACCTTCCCCCATCCTCCTTTTTGAACCAACTGGATCTCTCATAAATGAAGTAAGTAAATCTTAGACATTTACTCACTACGCATTTTTAAAAATTTAGCATAATGCAACTATTTAAATTTATACATAAGGCAAACTATTTAACATACAAAGCCTTGATTTGCTTACTTGTTTAAAAAGAAGAGATACTTTCTAAAGTAGAAACTTTTCTTGTAGAGGTCCCCAGAACTGAATGGAATAATGAATATGAAACTATTAATGCAGCTGTTGGCATGTAAAATTTGCTAAATCAATCTTAAGTATTTTTATCATATTATTTAAAGAATGCTTTATCAACTATATTTCTAGATGTCTAAGCATTTCAATTCCTATTTTTGTGTAACTCCACTCCTATGTTGGAAGTTCCAGCTGTATTCTGGGCGCAATGCCTGTCTGTATCTCTTTGGTTTCACTCTGTCTGCATTCAGCATTTTCATCCTTTCTAGAGCAATGGGAAAAGCTTTCTGGCTAGTATTCTGGCCTCCAGTTGTGAAAGAAACTCTTCCAGGCTGAGAACAACTAAGCATCTTCCCTCAGGCACCTCTCTCTTCCCCTCCCCCCTCCCCTTCCTGCCAGCAGAAGTCATTGACTCCAGCTTCCGGCTTGGCCTAGCAGTATAAACATTCTCCAAGCTGCCTGTGGACTGCTTTCACTGGAGGTTTAACTATTTAAAGACCTTTTCTCCAGAACAATGCATGTACTTACCACTTTCATATCCTCTGGGTTGGAGAACCCTTCTCAGACTATTTCCTCCTTTCTCTCAAGCATCCTTACATATTTTACAAAATCCATTTGTACTGCTCTGATACAAAACTAATTCATGTTGTTATTCATTCTGGAAATGATCCCCTACTTTTTTTATAGCTCAGAACTGTTTATTAAGGAACTTCTACATGAGTAACGCTGAAACCATTTATCACTGAAGGAACTAGCTGATGAGAAAAAGAGAGAGGAAAATTTTGTTCTCTGTTTTCCAGAGTTCACGCAACCAGATGAAGAAAACTCAATCTAGAGTTCAACTCGACAGAGTCTTGGCACGGAAGCGCAGTTCAGAGTTTGGTAATAAAGATAACAAAGACAGTGTTGAGTTAGTGAGAGAACAAAATAGAGATGTACAAGATAGAGGTAAGAGGGCCACTGGAACATCTTGTAAAAGGTCCAAAGAATGGCTTCAGCTTTATCAACCCAGAAAGTTCATTTTTTGATTTAACATCAGAATCCCTTGCAAGATGTTGTCAGATACTGTATCTGTAAGCTGGAGTGAAATGTGTTTTATCTTCAGTAAAGTCGGGTAGAAAGAGACGAAGAATTCCTGAAGTTTGGATATCAGTCTGAGGCCAGATACTCACATCCTGCCTTTGATTCACATCATGGGTAGCAAAGAGTTTCATCACAGAAGTCATTTTCCGCTGAAATTTTGAGTCACGTCTAAAAATAAATTGCCTTCTACACATCATCTAATGGTTATATGTCCTATTAGGATTTTAATAATGAGGATAAATGTCTAAGTAAATGAGGTTAATTTCAGTTCTGCATTTTCCATCTATAAAATCTGAAGCAAGTCATTTCATCTCCCTATACCTAGTCTCCTTTTCTGTGTAATGGGGGTAATAATAGTAACTGAATGATAGGGTTATTGTGAGGGTTCAATGAATCAAACTTGAAAAGCAGTTAGGATAGTGTCAGATACACTGTGAACACTCAGTGTTAGCAGTTGTGCTAATTTTACTATTTTTTAATATTAACACATTTTCACTGAAATCATGCAGGTAATTATTATGGTGACTTTTGAATATTTGTACAGAAGGAAGCATATAATGAATGTGTGTGTTGAATAGTAGGCTACTGAATTAAATAATAACAAAACTCAAAAATAGAGTCAGTTTCACTTTTTTAGATGGAGAGCCAAAGAGTACAAGGGTAAGAGCAATTCCACTGTTTTAATATGTGACCACTGTAAAGACTATTCTATCGTAAGTACACAGAAATGTTCTAAACCAAATGGTTAGTTCTGTGTATTAGTTTCTGTGCTGCTATAATAGAGTACCACAGACTGGATGGCTTAAACTACAGATATTCTATTTTTTTCACAGCTCTGGAGGCTGACCTTAATGCCAACAGTGGCGATTTCCAGTGAGGACTTTCTTGAACTTGCAGATGGGGCCTCCTCACTGTGTCCTCACAGGGATTTTCTTTCTGCAGTTTTAATGTTGCTTCACTTCCTCTTCTACAAGTATACTGGTCCTACTGGACTAGACCCCCACCCTGCTGACCTCATTTAACCTTAATTACCTCCCTAAAGGCCCTATCTGGCTTCAGCATATGATTTTGGGAGCCCACAGTTCAGCCGATAACACTGTGTTTGCTTCACACCTTTGTCCTGATACTTTCAAGAGCTCCTCACCACCCCTGGAGAAAGTGTAGCCTAAGTCATGATGATTAATGGCTATTTCCCTCCTTACTTTCCAATGGGCTCCCTTTGGGTCTTAAAACAAAATTCGTCCTACACTCTTTCTTGAGGCATATTTGTCTTTGCACACATTCTGCTCTCTGCTCTTAGACTGCCCTTCCTCATCTTTGCATGTTAACATCTTACCTACTTCCCAGAATCCAGCCTACATGCAGCTTCCTCCAGGAAACCTGTCCTAACCTTCCCTAAAGGAAATTTGCTCCTGTCAGCTGAGCTCTAAAAACCAATGTCTCCCTTTCAACACTTTTCACAGTTTCTATTTATTTCCGTTCCTCTGTGTCTTTCTTGGATGCCTGCTGGTTCTGATTTATCTTTGCTCTCCCCATACTCCTTCCCTAGCACAGTGCCTTATTCTACACAGATGCTCAAATGTGTCGAATGAGTAAATGAAAGGTCTGTTGCATACCAATGTTAAGCAGGCAGAGCTAGACAAAATATAAGCGATCAGGAGGGATCATCCTCATTCTTCGTAGTTATCCGAAGACAAGCTTTCAAAGGGCTTCCATTTTATATTTCCTACATTTCTGGATTATTTGGATTTTCATGATATGTATGCATTTAATTTAACTAAAAGAGACAAGGTCTCCCTACTTCACCCAGACTGGCCCCAACTCTTGGGCTCAAGTAATCCTCTTGGCTTGGCCTCCCAAGTAGAGAGCCTCTATAGGCAGTGTCCCTCCTGTACAGTTTTTTAAAATACAGTACTAAGAATCTCAATTTTTCAAGGAGGTCTATGTGGGGGGGCTGATACTAGGAAGCATGGTATCATATAAAATGCATTGCCTTTGTGGTCATGAGAGCGAAGGACGAGGGGGTTGGGGGTCCCCACAGAGGCCCACACCTTACGCAGACGTGCTGTCTTAAGAAATTCTACAAGGCTTGTAGAATTATTTGGTTATTTGAAGTATATGCCTGTTATAACTAATGAAATGAAAGCTTTAAAATGCTGTAATGATAAATACCTTTTCTATTCAGAAGTTTCTCAGTATATGCAGTATAGTCCATTTGAAAATGTAACTGTTACCACATATTAAGCCTGATACTTGTCACCTCTCATTTTTCTCTTCTGGTCTTCACTACCAGGTAGAAACTTATCCCAGTGTTCCAGGAGTCATCAGGGAAAAAGAAAAAGAAAAAAAAAAACAAAACCCGCCCAGCAGAAAGTTTTTGTTCTGAAATTAAAAAGCATAAAATCGCCATGACGGCGTATGCCTGTAATCCCAGCACTGGGGAGGCTGAGGCAGGAGGATTGCCATGTGTTCAAGGCCAGCCTGGGCTACATAGTGAGTTCAAGGCCAGCCTGAACTCCACAGTGAGACACTGTCTCAAAAAAGAAAAAAAAAAAGCGTAAAATCCTTCAATGACAATTAGGAGAAGATAAATTTTAATAGAGTAAATGGTAACATGGTTGAAAAAAAGGACATAAGATCCATTTCAGAACCTTTAGGCTCTTAGGGATGTCCTTAGGATTATGTACACAAAGCTGAATTCACACACACACACACACACACACACACACACACACACACACCTACTAAGAACAGCTACGCATATTTATGCTCATTACATTTCATGCAGGTGTGTATGGGTATCTTTCACTCTGCTTCAACACAAGGCAGAAAGGAATCCCAAGAAAACATGAAGTCTGCTTTCCCAGAGCCCAGTCCTGCATAGAACACAGTGAGTGTTGTCCTCTGGGAGAGAAGCAAGCCATTTAAATTCAGAGAACAGATTCTCCACCCTGGCAAGCTATTTTTAGCTCAAGCTGTAGCTTAATTTGGAAACCCAGAAGTGCAGGTCTTGCCTTTTTCTTGGATTCACTTTTTTTTTAAATGGCAATAGATAGATTATCCATATGAAAGAGTAGCTCTCCAAATGTAGCATTTGAAGCATTCCTGAAGAATATACACTTCAAAGCTGGTTGAAGAAATGTTCACATTAGGCCTTTGAAACTTTTGCTTATTTATAGACTGTTGTTTTTAAGTTTATGGCATGTGGTCCTAAAATTGAAAAAAAAAAAAAATGCTCCTAACTGGTTTATTTAACCACAGTTCTGGGGGATGTGCTAACCTACAGAGCTACCTGGTAGAAGCATGCCTTGCTGTCAGGTCCCTGGCCTGGGGAGCCCGGGCAGAACAAGAAGGCAGCGAGTTTCTGGGCTTCTGGGATACTCCAATGCTCTTGCTCAGAAAGATTTCCCTGAGCTTTAGGGTAGCAGGACACCTACCAGCTGTGATGACTTGGCCACTGCATCGATTTCTGCTCCTGACTGTCCATTGGGATTCAAATTTAAATTAATTAAAAAAATTAAAAATCAAATTCGTTTATTTAGTGACAGTAGCACATATCAAGTGCTCAGGTGAGTGAGGCTAGGGGCTTTCCGTATTACACAGTAGAACACCTTTCCATCATCACAGAAAATTCTATGGGACACCACAGGTCTATGCCGACAACAAAGTATCAGACAAGAGATTTAGAATTTGATCTCATTCCATCCTCTACTTTTTTCCACCAACACTTATATAATACATAGTATGTACTAAGTACTATTTTAAGCACTAAATGTTTCCAGATGAAGAGACAAACACAGAGATATTAAGTAACTTACCAAGCCACTGAGCGGCAGCACTAGGAATACGAACCCAGATCGTTTGCCTTCAGAGTCTTACAATCTTAACCATCACTTAATGTTTCCTTGCTGAAAATCCATGAGGCTTGGGAACATTTCTTCGCCATCATATTCATTTGTTAAAGCAGAAAGCAACTGAATTTCATCTAAGGTCCTTCCTACTACCACTGGCCCAGAAGTCATTCACTTACACAGTATTTAGTGCCTAGTCCGTAGGGAGTGTGTTCACAGATGGATACGCATAGACAGAGAAGTCATGGTCCCTGCGCTCCTATGGAAAGAAGGAGGCATTTATCAAACACATGAATGCATGGAAAATTGCAAAGGGGAGCGGTGGGGTAAGGGTGTACTCTGAATAATGAGAGTGTTTGATGAGATTCAACTTAGTCAGAGAGGACAGTCACAGCTCCTTTGAGCAGCTGGAACTTGAAAGGAGGGGAGATCACGCAGGTCTCCACTGTATCAGCTGATGCCACCCAGCAAGAGATCAACTGTACTCACTGCCCCTCGTGGCAATGGCTTCCCATGGATCCATGTGGGTCAGAGCCTGGGAGTGAACAGAACTGTAGAGAAACAAAATTATTGCTACCCCTCAGGCCACTCTTTTCCCTGGTTTTCCCAGATTCCTAGCTTCTGGGCAACCAGCAGAAGTGCCTACATCAGAGTTAAAAATGGGACGCAGGCTAACATCTGTAACCGAGATTAAAAATACTTCGTAAGCATGTACATAGCTTACACACGGGGGATCGTGTGCACATGCCTCTGTCACTGAATTGAAAGAGGAAACTTTGTGTCTGAGATTTGCTTCATGGCTTCAGGTTACAGAGACTTTGCTCCAGAAAAGGGACCAGTTCTCAACTCTGTAGGTGGAAAATGTATTTTTAAAACGTAAAAGAAGAGGGGTTAGGGATACAGCTCAGTGGCACAAGTGCCTGCCTGGCAAGCGCAAGGTCCTGAGTCCGATTCCTGGCACCAGAAAACAAAAAACAAACAAAAAAAGCAAGAAAATAAAATTTAAAAGAAGAAAAAAAAAGAGTAAATCAGAAACCCATTCTAAAGAGACCTCTTTTCTTCCTTTTGCTTTTCTGATGTGGGTTTTCCTTAAGGTTCAGACATTAATCTCTTTCTTTCCAGAGAACTCATTTTATTTCATCACTTTTACTAACTCATCAGTAAGTAATACAAACACAAACAAGAGGCCGATAGGAAGACATGCTACTCTGGCTTTGAACCAGAATACAAGGAAGACTTCTGAGAGTTAGCTACTGAACAGGTGCTGCAGTTCAGCAGAGGGACTTACAGAAGAACCTTAAAAACAGGCCTGCAAGCTCAGCACCTAGTGTTGAGACAAGCAACAGACATTTATACCTTGGACGGGGCAGGATCCGTGATGAATTGGGGGTTGTGAGCTGCTTCTCCTTTTCCAACTAATGGGTGCCCACTATGTTATTCCATTTTCCCCTCTTCTTTGTGTATTTTTGTGTGAAATAGAGGCAGTGAATGTTGTACCCTGTGGGATATGAACACACGTCTGTGGGAACAGACTTTGCTTGTTTAAGACATGATAGTCTTAAATCTAAAGAAAGAGGCTGCTTTGGGAAAGTGGATGGCCAGGAAAAAAGACAGCAGGGGGAGAACCTACCAATGATCAGAGGCTGTGGGCCTCCAATGATGCCATGGAAATGAGACTGCACAAGAATCCAAACTATGCCAGGCGTAATCCCAGCACTTGAGAGGCTGAAGCAGGAGGATCGTTTCGAGTTCAAGACCAGCCTGGGCTACAAAGTGAGCTCGAGGCCAGCCTGAACTGCATAGCGAGACTCTGTCTCAAAAAGATAAAAAAAAAAATTTCTGTGTGACAATCTCACCAATATCGGTGGCAAAGGCAAGGTGCACTGTACATTTATTTATAGACCTGAAATCGTTCATTCCTCCAAGGAGCCTTGGTTTCTTGAGTTGGAAATGGTATTTAAAGGCCACAATCTGTGCTGTCATTACTTCTTCCAGTCCCCTTCAGTGGACAGAGCTAGGATACATCTTTCTGGAAATTTTTTTTTAAATCACAGGCTCATACTGATATTTCCAATTCAAATTTAACATTAAAGAAGATACATAAATGTCTCTATATATAGCTATATCTAGAAAGACAGCTTAAGAGTGAGACATCTTGTATTTTAACATTAACATAGTTATTTGCTTTCTCCTGCAGTATATATACAATCATTTCAAAATAATATTGATATTACTATGAACAATGAAACTGTGTAATGTATGAAGTTTATGTTTTCTTTATAGCTTTATTTGTCCTTAGAATTTATTCTACCAAGACATGTAGTCAAAATACTATCTAAAAACTTCAAATCATTCATTCTCCCCATGTAGTTATAGTAATAATTTGATATAGAGTTAAAAACGATGAAACATTTGCTGTGGTTCGGTTGTTCAATGTCCCCAAAGGCCCGTGGGTTAAGAGGTTGTTTTCCAGTGTGCTGTTACTGGGCTGAGGCAGGATCTCTAGTGGGAGGTGTTTCTGTCACAGGAGGCCTGGCATGGAAGGGGACTGTGGAACCCAGGGTCTTCTCTCCTTCCCTTTTGCTTTCTGGGCAAGAGGTAAGTGGTTTTAATCCCTGTGCCATGATGTGCTGCTTTGCCATAGACCCAAAGCAACAGATCCGGCCAAACATGGCCTGGAATCTCTACAACTGTGATCCAAAAGAAATCTTTTCTTTTTTTTATATCAAAACTATTTTCCTCCAGAGGTTTATTTTGAATAAAATAGTTGAAGAAAGATGACAATGACATAGTGTACAAAAAGACTAGACAATAATTTAAGGGAATATTTTAAGCACAGGGTCCTGACATGCTGATAAATAGGTTTTCTCCCAATCCTGCAGGGCAGAGCTGGTAGTCTTCTGCATATACCACAAGATGAGGATGTTTTCTTCATTAAAAAATGGCTACTCATGTGCAATAAGCCAAAGCTATGCCTTGCAAAGTAAAGTTCTTTTTCCATCAAAAACCCCAATAGTCACACAAATCTTTCAACTTGAAATCTGCATCAACTCTTTAAAGGGCAGAGACAATATCTAATCAAAATACTTGTAATATTATGTACACCTCTGTAGGGTTAGTCATATTTTCAGCAACCAGCCCTTTAGCTACTTTCATTGTTTTTTCAGTTAGTAGATTATTCCAGTTTTATGAAACCGTACTAAATGAAATAGCCGGTCTAGCCAAACCGTGTCCCTGAAAAGCACACTGCCTCCTGTCCTTGTTGTCAGCTTTTCTCTTTCCGGAGAGTTAGTGCTTGGGCTTCATGTCAAACACAAGTCTGTCTGCCTCCCCTTCCTTCCCCAAGTGATTCATTTTCTTCTGAACATTCTGCATCAGAGTCTCGGATTTCTTCCCCACCTTCACATCCCGCAGACCAGGAACATCGCGTGGAATTCGAGAGCAGCTCTGCCTCCGGGCTGCAGGGGTGGGTAGGACAGATTCTTCCTGCTGTCTTTTCCTAGTGACATTCCGAGGCCATCTTGCCTGGACTGTGTAGAGGGCATTGTCTTTATCATCCACATCAATACCAAGACTTTACATCTCATTCTCCAAAGCTGCCCACTGAAACTTCTTAGCAGTTCACGGCATCCGCGATCCCGTTATTTTTTCAGTTGGGTTGCAGGATTTTCAATTCCGTTTTCTCTCTGGTCTGTTTTGCCAGCTGTTGGATTTCCATCATTTCTTCATCTTCACTTTCAGGTTCATTGTCACACTCTCCAGCAGTACTCTTAACTCTTGTTCTTCCTCTAACTCTTCCAATTTCTTCCTGATAGCGGAATCAATATCACCAGCTACATTCTGGCCTTCCCAGAACTCTGGTATCTTATCATAGTTTTCTAATGAGTCATTAAATCCCAGTATTTTTGAAGATCCAAAATATAGTCATCTCCCCTTTCTTGGGCTCCCCAGCTTCCATCCTGTTCTGGGATGAAGGGGGTGCCTCTCCTTGTTCTCTCGCTTGTTTGGTGTAGCTAACTGCCATCTGTTCTGCGTTTCATTCACTTTATTTCCTCTCATTCTGGTTTTCACTTGATGAACCATAAGCCTCTGTTTTAACCTTAATCATACCTTCCTCAGTCAGGGTTGTGTCTCTATGACAGTCTACAAATATTTTCTAATCCTCTTCAGGAACTTCAGCTAGTCTCTGTGTAGCAAAAGATGCACCCCTCCCCCCCAGCCAGTATACTTGTTTCTTAGTTGCCCAGGTGATAGTTCCTGTTCCTTTCCTGTTGCTCTTGTCTCTTAGAAACGCCTGGTGACTGTGATGTATAGCTGGTCACTATGATGCACATTTTATAAACCAATCCCCAATTGACAAGCCATTCTGCCTCTGTACTTCCTGCTTGCTTATTCCATATAAGCCCTAGACCACCATCGATTGGGACCTGATATTCTGGGAGTGATCCTCATCAATGCCCATCGATGTAAAATAATCTGCCTCTAAATCCTGAATGATACTGCAGTGTTTCTGCTTGCCGTTGCACCTGCACATCACATTGGTTTGCTACAACTGTAAGACGTTTGTTGATAAAGAGTGGTCTGATATTTTGGAATGGTCTCATTGTTCTTTCAATCCATGTCCATGCTACTCAGACAAATACATCACAAACAAAACTGCCCGGTGAAGGTGAGCCAATGATAGTTTGCATTTCAAAGGTGTTCCAATCCTCTAAAGGATGATCCAAAATCCCTGGAGTGTCTACAACCTGCCAACATAGATACTCATAATCCATGTGCCAGACAAGCAGAGACTTGGCTGAACATCCACATCTACTCTCATCACCTTGTTGATGAAGCCAGATCCCCAACAACTGGGTACCCACACAGAAGCAGAGTCCTTGTATTTGGATCGATGGTTGGCAGGTGGATGCATGCTGATGCACTTGTTCCAAATACTCCAAACTCTGCTTCTGTCTCTTGATAATAGTCCACATCCACCCAAGGGCCGCAGGTTTCCGCTGCCTGCAGCAGTAGAGAGAATCGTCATATTTCATTAGCCACACATAATCTTTAGCAACATTGTCCACTAAATTTTTGGCAATATTTATTTGTCCAGGACCCAACTTGTAGAGAATATTCATCAAATCAGCTTAAAATGGACAGATATCATCCAATTTGGGAAAATCTATTAGAATCTCTGAGTTGTGGTAATTCTGCTGAGGAAATTTGCCTTTTCTCTGTAAAAATGTCTAATGCAATGAATTTGATAGTGTTTACAAATAACCATTGGAGTCTTTCACTGAGTCAGGTCAATAAAGTTCTTGATGGACAGCACCACCATGATCTCATCTTTTTTTTTTTTTTTATGTCTTTTTGAGACAGGTCTTGCTATTTAGTTCAGGCTGGCCTTGAGCCTGGCCTGTAGCCCAGGCTGCCCTCAAACTCTCAACAATCCTCCTACCTCAGCCTCCTGAGTGCTGGGATTACAGGCATGCGCCACAATGCCCGGCTCCTTGAAGCTGTAGTGCGCCATGGTGGTGGTGGGCAATACCAGAATTCTTTTCCTTTTTTAAGTTTATTGCCTTCCGTGTCTCATGATGGTTACACAAAGCTGATACACAGCATTTGTGTTTCTTTTTTGTAATTTTTAGAGGTTGCCTTTTTCATTTTTTTGTTGAATGGTACCTTTTGGACATGGAAACTATTAGTAGGACACCGAATGTAGCCCTGTAAGTACACTGTAGAACAGTGACATTGAATCTTCTAGAGCTTTCAGTGGTACAAACAGCCTGCTATGGTATGTGTGCCATAGGCTCACCACCACTGCTCGAGAGCACTCACTTCCTTCTGCCTTTATTTGCTCTTGTTTCTCTTTCCAAATGCAAGCAGATAGTTGTCTCTTTTAACCCTGTCCCCTACTTACCCAGCCCTGACAAGAGACATCAGCATGGGAGCCTGACGCACACTGGTCTGCCTGCCGCTGCCCTCGTAAAGCATCAGCTGTGCTCACCTGTCTCCCGTGATAGTGGGTTTGCCGTGGGTCTGCGTGGATGAGTACATTGTGGTTATATTAAAAAGTGTCCAGATTTGTCTTTTCTACAGTTAAATTCTTTATGTATAACACAGAGCATCAACCTTCTCACACTAAGTCTCCCTGCAGACTTCCTGGTTTCTGCTCGCAGTGTTTCAATTCCCCTAACCACTCAGTATCAAGACTCGTCAAGACTGGACTTCCGCATTTTATTTGGTCTTCGTACCCTGTCAGTCACCAAAGCATGTGGTCATCCGTTCAGCTAAAAGCAGCAGATTTTATGCATGAATTATGTGCCAGCCACATGATGCATAAGACATTTTCTGTGATACATTGCAGCGGAGGAAACACAAGAATAAATGAGCAATCTCAGGATGGTTTAGTCCTGTGATTGATACAGCCAGGGGATGGTGTGGGAAAACAAAACGAGTACAGAAAATCCTAATGAAACAGGATGAGGAGGTGATCTCTTCGCTGCGTTTGAGGGGAAAGCAGGAGTGGAATTTGGTCATGAGAAGAATGGGACAGAGGTGGGAAAAAGAGCTCATGTGCCGAGGAAGCCTGCTGGTAAACGAGAGCAGTGTGCTCCAGAGACGGCAGTTTCCTACATGCTTGCAGTGTTGGAGGTTGGCAGAAGAAGAAAGACACCTGGTAAAGAATCTTGTCTATTCACCATGCTACCGATAGGTTTTCTTTTCCTTGTTTAAAAACTCACACTCTCAGAGAAGGCCTCAAAGGCTTTAAAATGTGGGTTGGTAGCATCAGAATTACTTTTTAAAAGATCACTCTGGACCTAGAGATGTAGCTCCATTGGTAGCGTACTTGCCTAATTAACATGCATAAGGCCCTGTGTTCTGTCCGCAGCACTGCAAAAGACAAACAGGCAAGCAAACAAACAAAATGAAGATCACCCTTCTGGTAGGTCAAAGAATGAGAAAGATTCTTTTGTGTGTGTGTGTGTGTGTGTGTGTGTGTGTGTGTGTGTGTGGTTTTGAGACAGGTTTCATTATGCAGTTCAGGCTGGCCTTGAGTTCACTTTGTAGCCCAAGCTGGTCTCAAACTCACAGTGATCCTCCTGTCTCAGCCTCCAGAGTGCTGGGATTACAGGTGTGCACCGCCACGCCTGACCTGAGGAAGACTGAAAAAGAAAAATAAAACTAGGAGCGGTAAGTCCAGGGAGAAATGAAGAGTGCCAGAACTAGAGAAGTGGAAATATATAAGCAAAAAGAAGAAAATTTAAACAGCACTCAATCGTACTACCCAAAGGTAAGTATTATTAATGTTTAGGATAATTTTCTTTTTTTGTCTTTTTTGTTTTTTCCTAATACAGATGAAGAAAGAATATAGTACTATACTTTTCTTATTTACAAAGAATCACATGGTATATTTTTAATTTTAGAAGCTTAAACAGTAAGGTCTCTTCATCTGCCTTTAAAAATCTCTACGTCATTTTCCTGGCTGTATTGGATAACACTCCAATTTAAAGTGATCCTCAGGGCTGGGGATTTAGCTCAGTGGCATAAGTGTCTGCCTAGCAAGCACGAGGTCGTGAGTTCGATTCGCAGTACTAAAAACATAAATAAATAAAGTGATTCTGACCCAGTGGCATAGCTAGAGGGCTTAGGGAAGCTGTCCACACCGGGGGCACATATTTTAGGTGGCATTATTGGCCACAAAGAAAATTACATGGTAACAATTTACTCCATTTTTAACACAGTGAGGATTAGAGTACATCAAAATACGAATGTCACATCTGCAGTTTATTACACACTTAAAATGTGATTCCACTTTTTAGTGATTTTTCTTTTGTTTTGCTTTGGTTTTTGTTTGTTTGTTTGTTTGTTTGTTTATTTGTTTTTTCCCCTTTGTACCGGGAATCGAACTCACGACCTTGCACTTGCCAGGCAGGCGCTGTGCCACTGAGCTAAATCCCCAGCCCCTCCCACTTGTTAGTGAATGCTCTTTTTGCAACATTTGTAACATTTGGTAGAGAATTCTTTTAAAAACATTATTACTAATAGGATTATTAGTATTTCCATTACTCTTATCGGTTAACCATTATCATAATTTCTTAGGGACCATAATAAATTAAGATGGTAATGTATGGTTTTTTGAACTATATTTGATGTTAAGCATGTTTCCTATCGTCTAAATGTAGCGTCGTCTCTGGCTTACACAGGGGTCGTACTGAGTGGTTTTCATAGCAACTGGACCCTCGCAGCCACGTACTACAATTCGCTCGCTGCAGCTGTGTGGCTAGAGATACTGCTCGGGTCCATCGCTGTGAGGCAGCCTGGAGTAGAGGCAGCGCTTGGACGTCGGTTCCGGTTCTGTAAACATATTTTGTTTGCTGTAAGATGTTGGAGAAATGCCGCAGCATAATTATATTACACTATATATTTAATATAATGAATATATCTAGGCAAGAATAATCTTCATTTTTTTCTATGGGTCATTTTAATTTTCTACCTTAAGGATTGTAGATTACTGTACTTTTTATTTAATCAATAAATAAGTCTAAAACATTACCCACATTTTTTTCTATACATTATTTTAACTTTCTGGTTAAGCAGGTTAATGTATTCAGATATGTTAGCGGGTGGTAAATTGAAGGACAGCCCCCAGCAGCAGGAACTCTGGCAAGGCCACTGATTTTACCTCTAGGCTTTCTTATGTATCCACATGCTGGAAGCAAGAGGTGGGGTTAGAGTCGCAAAGTGTGCTTTACAAACTCTTCTTAGGTCCTAAAAGTTGAATTAAGGTGACATTTTGTTTACAACTTTCAGACAACGGCCAAAACTAAGACAAAACAAAATCATATTATATACATTCAAAACATATGTTTTCCACCAGTGATAAGTTTTCCACCATGTCAGGCCTGAGTGAGAGAGGTATGAAGGTGATGTATATTTATTTGATAAAACTTTGCCTCTTTTTTATATCTGAGATAGTTGCATAAAAAATTCTACCATTATAAAAGAAAGTACAGACCCGCAAAAGAGCAAATAATACTAGGAAGTTCAGAATTATAATTAAGAGGAAAAGAAAGGGATTATAGCATAAGGAAAGCAGTTTTGAAAACTCCACTGTCTTACTTATTTCTTGAAACTGGCTATGGTAAAGCTGGGGGGTAAGCATACTTAGGAAGATCTAGGAGTTCCGCTGGGTGTGGTGGTGCACACCCGAATCCCAGCACTTGGAAGAAAGAGGCAGGAGGATCGTTGGGAGTTCAAGGCCAGCCTGGGCTACATAGGGAGACCCTGTCTCAAAACAAACAAACAAAAAATGATAACAAAAAAGAAAGGTCTAGGTGTTCAGAACTCAGAACATGCCCCACTTGAATTCAATTTAACTCTGTCAAAAATTTAACAAGAAAAAGGAAGCAATCCAGAGCCTCAGGAATAGTATTTTAAAATTTTGGCTTTGTGCACATGAAATACAGATCAAATAAGTTTGCCTTGTGATTCATTCTGCTATCTAAAGTCTCATCTGTTTAATTTAATCACTTGAAAGCAACTATGTAGGTTTTCATCCTTGTATCTGGATAATGAACAACCTATCCCAAACTCAAGTCTCTGTCTGGAGCTGCTCATGGGCGCTGGATAACACTGAGTGCTGTGATGCCACAGTCCCAAAGGTGTTAATTACAGAAGTCCAAGTATAGAAATAAATGGAACAAAATTCAAAGGCTTTTGAGATTCTCTAGTAGCAAACAAACGGCAGCCTGGACCTGAATAAGGCAGAGTGTCTGTTAGAGATAAACCCAGTGAGATGTTGACTAACTCTTGGAGACTGGAATATTTTAATGAACAATGTATGTAGTTGATAATAGACAATATTCCAGAATGTCATTATGAAAGTTTCCAAGTATACCAAAAAGCCAATGAAACTGTGTTATTTGTGTACGCACCACCCAGATTTGATCAGCATTTTTCTGTGCCTGCTTTGGTAGATATCTGCCTGTTTCCCTTTCTGTCTACCCTCACTCAATCTTATTTTCTTTATCCACTTCAAAGTAAGTTGCAGTCATCAGTGCACTTTGTCTTCATATATTTTAGACTGCCTATCAATACCTAGGGCACAATATTTTTTTATGGGTTTTTAAGGAAAATTTTATTTACATATAGCAAAATACACAATTTTGTTTGTTTTTCTGAGGCATGGTCTCAATATGTAGTTCGAACTCACTATGTCACCCAGGTTGGCCTCAAACATGTGATAATTCTCCTGCCTCAGCCTCCCAAGTTCTGGGACTATAGGCGTGTGCCATCATACCTGGCTTAAAATTCATAAATCTTAAATGTACTGTTTGACAAGTCTTAAAAAGTGCATGAAACATTAATCTTTAATTTCTGATTAAAGTGAGTGCATTTTACGTTGAGAGCTGCATAAGCCACCTCACCAGAAGATTTTACTGAACTTCAGGGTTTTTCCCAAAAGCGGAACTTCAAAGATCATCTAAAGAATAAAGTAAAGGCTATCATCACCTAGTCAATTATCTTCCCCATTCAGTAAGTAAATATACCTTCAGTAGAAAACTGGAAAATATGGTCATAGAAATGATGCCACTCATGACAGTCAAAATATAAAAATAGCTCTGAATAAGTTTATAAGAGAAATATGTGACATAAGAAAACTATAAATCTTTAGTGAATAATAAAAGAACATTTTAATAATATGAAAAGAATACTACATCCCTCAGGGAAAATATTAAATGTAGCAATGTAAGTTCCTTCCCCACCCAACTTAGTTTATAGGTTTAAGACTATTCTAATACCAGTGGGACATTCCCTCTAAAATATGACACTTATGAAATTTATGGCAAAAGGATAGCCGGGCAGACGTCTGTAATCCCAGCACTCGGGAGGCTGAGGCAGGAGGATTGTTGTGAGTTAGAGATCAGCCTGGGCTACAAAGAGCTCAAGGCCAGCCTGAACTGAATAGCGAGACTGTGTCTCAAAAAAGACAAAAAAAAAAAAAAAAAAGAACAAAAGATATTGAATACTAAGAGGGGACCTAAAACTTTATTAAATAAGGACATGCGTAATATCAGAGTAGATGATAGAGCTTGGAATAAAGAGATGATAATGGTGAGATGTAGCCAGATTCTGAACATCTTAAAGGTAGAGAAAATAGTCTGCTGGTGAATTGACCATATAGTATGAAAAAGTAAGGACTTGAGGGTGATGCCAAACTTTTGGCCTGTGCTATTTCCTGAGATGTGGAAGACAGGGGTACAACAGCTAGGGATTAGGGGAAGAAAATCACAAGTTCTATTTCATTGATGTTGTGTTAGGCGCCCATTAAATGTCAAAGAGGATATACAAAGTAGAAAGTTGTATATTTGGGTGTGACGTTGATGAGGCCCAGGCCGGAGCTATAAATACAAGATAAGGTCACCTAGAGAGTAACTACAAAGAAAAGAGAGCTGAGGGCCGAGAGTGTGGCAGACAAAGATTGGTACTGCCAACCCCACACCAAAGAAGGACCCAGCTACACAGAGCAGGCAGGGGCTGCCTCCAGCTCCTTCCAGCTTTTGGGAGCTTACTCAACTCTGCCACTTCGCCCAAGGTCTGCTGTTTAGATGCCCCCTAAATACAGTGACTGAGCGAGGACGGGGTATATGTATATACATACCCATCACCTCACAGACATACTTTTCTTAAAGACCTCTCTTGGCAAATTTCAAGTACACGTTATTATTCAGTATACATTAGATCTTCAGAATTTACTCATCTCATACCTGAAACTTTATACCTGTTGACCAATATCCTCCCCCACCCCCTACACAGCCTCTAGCGATTAACTCTACTCTCTGCTTTTGTGAATTTTACTGTTCTAAGATTCTATAGAGAGTGTAAGATTGTACAGCATTTGCCCCTCTGATGCTGGCCTATTGTACTTTTCATAATGTCCTGTAGGTCCATCCATACTGTCACACTAGCAAAATTTCTTTTCTTTCTTTTTCTCTTTTGTTCTCTTCCTTCCTTCCCCCTTCCTTCCTTCCTTCCTTTCCCTCTAGCTCTCATTCTCTCCCTCCCTCCCTCCCTCTCTGTGGAATCTTTATTAAAGGGTAAAAGAATGTTGGCTCCCAGAACTGTGCATAGACCAACAAAAACTAAGGGCTGAAGGGAAAGGGCGAGCTGAGCTGGGGTGGGCAGGAGTGGGTGGAGGTGGAGCCTCGGGGCGGAGAGCTCTGAGGGCCTCAAGAAACCACTGCAATGAAACACAAGGCATTGAGCCATTCGAGAAGTACGGCCACAGGGTTGGTGCAGACTGGGGTGGGCCCTTGGGGAGGGACTCGGCTGGCGTAGAAGGCACGCTCATCCTCTAGACAGCCTGCTGGCAGTGGTGGAGGGCGGTGAGAGTGCTTTGCGGCACTACCTCGGGGCTGGGGAGTGGGGGGTCAGACTGCTGGGACCTGCCTGGCTTGTTGGGAACCGCAGGGGTTGATGTGAGCAGAGAGGTGACTGGCACAAAAGGGATATTGGGAAGAGAAGCTCAGGCTGGCAACTGCTGGAGCTCACTGAATGCAGCAGCACTGTAGACTGGACTCTGAGATTTTAGGTTCCAGGGAGGAGGCCTCTGATGTCCCCAGCTTGACCTTAGGCAGGCTTCTTTGGATGTAACCTGCCCCTGGGGGCAAGCCCAAAGGGGTCTAGGTTCTGCTGGGAGACAGGGCTCGGCTCCTTCAGGCTGTTCTGGGAGAAAGACTTTGACGTCCGTGGCTCAGCCTTAGAACAGGATTCCGAGGCCCCGGCTCTGTTGGTGGGCGGAGCTCAGTTACCTCCGGCTCAGCCCCAGGCAGGGCTGTGCTTCTCCACACCCTGTGGAGGGCAGTGCTTGGCGGCCCCCAGTGTGGTGACAGTTCTGGAAGGTGGGAAGTCCCAGAACTGCGCTTTGGGGCATTCAGAGTGCTGGAAATTTCAGCCAGCATGGGCTGAAATTCAACAGTCTGGAGAGGCCATCCTTGCCCAGGCCCAGCCCTTCCACCTCCTGTCGCAGTAACTGCTTCAGCATACTGATGTACTGCAGTTTTAGCTCCGGAAAGTTGAAGGTTCTGTAGGGGAGGAATCCATCCAGAACTCGCCCAGGCTGCTCCTGTGACCTTCTACAACGTCCTGATCAAATCAGCTTATAGCAATCTGCTCTGCAGGCAGAGCAGGCTCTCCAGGGCAGGACTGAGGGGAGAGGCCACTCCATCTTGGGCCTGCTCATCTCTGGGGGATGAGTGGGATAGGAGTAAACTGGGTCTGGGATCCAGTGACAATGCTGCAGCAGTGAATATGAAGTCAGAGCTGGAGGACCAGGAGAGGTACACACTAAGCTGGTCTAAAGGATGATGAGTGGGTGACAGAAGGTGGTGCCACATGGCCAGGAATGGGCCCAGTCAATGGATGGGGGTTCTGGGGGCCAGGTATGCAGAGGTCAGAGCACCCTGGCCCCTCCACATGGTGCCTCCCTGGCTCCATCAAACCAGCACTCTCTGAGCCAGGCTACATCAGCACCCTGTTGAGCAGTGCCTCACTCTCTCACCTGACAGGATGGTGGCCAGGGCTGCAGCTACAAACTCTGTGGGTCCTGGAGCTTCTCTCTGGGGAGAGAATCAAGCCCCACATTTTCTTCCCCAGGACTCGGCTTGAGCTCCTCCCAGGAGCTCCAGCTCCTCTGGAGCTGAGTGAGCCTCATTACTCTTGATTTCTCTGGTGCAAGGCTTTCAACCTGGGGCCTGCTGAGTTGACAAGGGGACACTGAATCCTGAGTGGCAGCTTTTGCACTACACTTCTTGGATCCTGTTACTCCCGGTCCTGGACACTCGGTTTAGCTGTGGGAAAAGGCAGGCATCGCTTAGCACTGCTTCTTCCTCATCTCATACATTTTGGTATGCTTGTTTCTATTTTTGTCTCAATTGTTTTTTCCACGTTGAGGGTTGAATCCAGGATCTTGCACATGCACTGGCATTGAGCTACACCCCAGCCTCTCAGAATGGCATTAAATTCCCTTTGCTTCCTTCTGAGACCCACTAGTTGTTCAGAAATATGCCATTTAATTTTCAAAAAGTTGTGTTTTCCAGATTCTATCCCGTCACCAATTTCTATATTCATGCTATTATAATTGGAAAAGATACTTGATATGGATTCCGTGTTCCTAAATTTGTCAAAATTTATTTTGTAGCCTAACATGTCCTGGAGAATGTTTTATGTGAACTTAAAAGGAATGTGTACTCTACTGCCACGAGGTAGAATTTTCTGCATGCCTGGTAGGTCCATTTGGTCTAACATATAGTTCAAACCCAATATTTCCTTATGTTTCTGTTTGGAAGGTCCATTCCTTGTTGAAGGTGGAGTATCAATACCCCCTCCTATTATTGCATTGCTATCTATTTCTCACTTCAGTGTTGGGGAGTAGCTCTGCGGCAAGTGCAAGGTCCTGAGTTTGATTCCTGGTACCAAAAACAAAGCCCAATATTTCTAACTTCAGTTCTGTTAGTGTTGCTTTATGAGTTTTGTTGCTGATGTTAAGTGTGCAGTACAGTATTTATAGCTGTTATATCATCCAGATGAACTGACCCCTTTAGCAATATATAATGAATTGTTTGTCTTGTGTTATGGTTTTTGATTTTAGGTCTATTTTGTCCAATACAACTATAGCTACCCTTCATCCCTTCTGGTTTTTATTTTATGAAATATTTTCTCCATTTCCTCAGTGTCACCACCTATGTGTGTTCTGAAAACTAAAGTGAGTTTCTTGTAGGCAGATTATAGTTATGCTTTCTTTTTTTTTGAAATGAATTCAGCCACTCTATATCTTTTCACTGTAGAATTTAATCCCTTTGCATTTAAAATAATTTTTGATCAGTAAGCACAGCATTTTTGCTAATTGCTTCCTAATTAGTTTGTATTACCCTTATTCCTTTTTCCTCTCTTGTTGTCTTCTTTTGTGGTTTGATTTTTTTTATAGTGGTATGCTTTAATTCTTTTGTCTTTAGGTTTTAAGTGTGTACTATAGGTTTGGGTTTTATATGCACAATGAGGCTAACAAAAAGCATCTTATCATTATAATGGTCTATTTTAAGCTGGTAACAACTTTATTCATATACAAAAACTCCACACTTTTACTTCTTCCCTAAAACTTTTTTTTTTTTTTGAGACAGGCTGGCCTTGAACTCGTGATAATGCTCCTGCTCCACCCTCTCAAGTGCTGGGATTACAGGCATGTGCCACCATGCCCAGCCAACATTTTATATTCTTGATGTCACAAGTTACTTTATTTTATACTGTGGGTCCCTTAACAAAACCTTACACTTATAGTTATTTTTTACCACTTTTTTCTAGAGTTAAAAATAATTTATACATCATTATAATTTTAGAGTTGTCTGAATTTAACCATATATTTACTTTTACAGTAAATTTTATACTTCCACATGCTTTCATGCAACTTAAAATTTCAGCTTGAAGTATTTCCTCTAGCATTTCTTATGGGGCAGGTCTAGTTGTGGTAAGTTCCCTTAACTTTTGTTTCTCTGCAAAAGTCATTTTTTGTTTCTCTGCATTTTTCTTATGGCTAGAGACTTTTCCTGAGACTGAGATTAAGGGAGGCAAACTATTTAATCTTGTAGAAGAAATTTCAAGGTAGTCTAACGTCTGGGTCTTCATTGGAAGGCCCTTGTACTCTTCTAAAGGAGAGCTTTGTTGAATAAAATATTCTTACTTGGCTCTTTTTCTTTTAACACTTTAAATATATCATCCCATTCTCTCCCGGCTGGTAAGGTTTCAGCTAAGAAATCAACTGATAGCGTTATGCTAAATGTAATGAGTCTCTTCTTTTGCTACTTCCATTTTCTATTTGTATTTGTCTTTTGATGTGTCTTGGTGGAATCCCCTTTGAGTTGTGTCTGGTGTAGGAACTTTCAAGTTTCATGAATCTGTGTGTCCATATTGCTCCAAAGACTTTAGAAGTTTTCTGGTATTATATCTTTAAATAAGATTTCTCACCCTTTTTCTCATTCTGAGACTCACATAATTCATAAATTATTTTGCTTATTGGTGTTCATAAATCCTATCAGATTTCTTCCCTTTTTCATTCTTTTTTTCTTTTTTCTCCTGAGACTGAATAATTTCAAAAGACCTGTCTTTGAGTTCTCAGGTTGTTTCTTTGGCTTCATGACACCAACTGTTGAAGCTCTCTATTGCATTTTTAAAAATTTCATTCCTTACATTCTTTAACTCTAGGATTTCTACTGATTCTTTTTTCACCTCTTCATTGTATTTCTCATTTTCTTTCTGTATTTCCTTATTTTGTTTAGTTGTCTATCTCTTCTTTTGTACCTTGTTGGACTTCATTCAAACACTAAGTATTTCAAATTCCTTTGCAGGCAATTAATTTGTACATCTCTGGTTTTTTGGAATTCTTTACTAGAAAAGTATTATATTCCTTTGGTGGACTCTGAAGCATGGGACAGAGACAGATACAACTCAGGTTCTGGCAGGTAAGTAATAGCACAGAGGTGACTCTGACCTTGTAGATGATGCAGATGTATGGCAGCTCAGGCTTTGATGTGGGGATGCATTCATGGCTCCTTCCCCAAGGGAAGTGTAAAGGCATGAACTCCAGGCTGTTCCATCAGCTGTTCAGAATAAAGATGACATTTCATAATCTGCCTTAAAGGT
Source organism: Chinchilla lanigera (assembly GCF_000276665.1). Classification (NCBI taxonomy): domain Eukaryota; kingdom Metazoa; phylum Chordata; class Mammalia; order Rodentia; family Chinchillidae; genus Chinchilla; species Chinchilla lanigera. The sequence goes on along the minus strand of NW_004955420.1, from coordinate 8,685,756 downwards.
ATGCATGACAGTGTAACTAAGTTGTGGTTAGTGATATGTCATTAGCTGCTTCAGGGAAACTTTTAAAAAAGAAAATCAGCTGGGAATAACTTTTTCTCCCTGTTTCTTCCTTGCTTCTACTTGGAACGTGCCTGAGCAGAACGCTTCCTTAGCCTGGGATCCAGATGACAGCAGAGCTTCTTGAGTGCTTCTCTATGGACTTCTGTAAGAAAGAAAAACAAGCCCCATGATTTTGTGTGTCTGGCATTCTTGTGCCAACCTAATTCTAAATACCATATTTATCCTAATCCTCTGTTACCCCAGGTGTGAGAGTTGACTGATTATGTCAATTTGAGTAAGAGAAGCTCAACTAAATTGACTCAGCAATTCCATACTCCAGGGTGTGGAAGACCCACCCTAGGGTGTCTTGTCATCTGGATGGTATAGAAGGGAAATGAAGAAGGACAGATCTATTTCTGTTTCTTCAGAGTAGCTCCAGTCTTCACCTTTACCTTGGATGTCATCTCCTGGCTTCCAGCACAGACTCTTCTGCTTCTTACACAAATCCTTCTGCTTTCCAGCATAGACTCCTCAGCCCTCCAATGAAGACCCAAGATAGACTTGCACATGACACTTCACTGAGCTCTGGACTTTCGACTAAACCCTTCAGTCTCCAGTGTGCATACAGACATTCTGTACTCTTCCACATCTGACTCTGTGGGTGGCCATTCTAAGCCAGTATTGTAAATTCTTACATATTTGTATATCTTGTGTTGTCTCTGTTTCTCTAGTAAACACTGACTGGTACAGAATGTGGTACCAGAGAAGTGGGGTCACTGCTGTTACAGTACCTGACCATGTGGTTCAGCAGCCTTTGGAACTGGCTTGTGGGAGAAGTTTGGGAAGGATTGGAAGTGCTGCCTGAAAAAATCAGCCCCAGAAAGCTTTAGGTGGTACTTGATGGGAGATTTTGTTCCGAGTGCAGCAGACCAGAAGGCTGATAGAAATGATGCCAGTAGAGACCAGGCTCAGGAGGTTTCTGCTGGGAAGAAGGACTGCATTGGCTCTTGGACTCTAGGTGATGTGTGCTGTGGCTTGGCAGAAAGTTTGTCTGCATTTTTCTTATGGCTGGAGACTTTTCCTGAGACTGATATTAAGGGAGGCAAACTATTTAATCTTGTAGAAGAAATTTCAAGGTAGTCTAATGTTGAGGTGGTGGCATGGCTAATATTCGGGGTTTTTAGCCAGATTTATGTTGAGAATCAAGAGCAAAGAGCCTAGCAAAATGATTCAAAATGTGAGTTTGGCCAGAAAGGAAGCTCCAGTAAAGTTATGACCTGCTACAATGGAACAAAGGAGAAATTTCTAGTCACTAAAAAGATTAGCAAGAAAAATCCAAGTATTTCAGAAGAAGACAATGGAAAAGCTGGCCTGAGGACATCACAAAAACCAACAGGACTCTAGCTCTTGTAGCCTCAGAGTTGCAAAGGTGAAAGGCTTTGCTCTGAGCAGAGAGCCCCAGAGCACCACGTTCCAGAATGGTGGTAGCTTAGGGAAGCCACTCTTTGGGATTTGGTTCATAAGCAGTGGACCTCCACAGTCAAAAAAGAAGAAAGCCTGGTGGCAGACCTTGGCACCATCCATATGGCACTGGTTTTAGGTGCATGCAGAATGCAAGAGTTGTGGATTCGGGAAGGCTTCCACCTAGATTTCAAAAGAAGACCTGGGAGGCCAGGTAGTATGCCCCTGAGAGGGCAGTGTGTGAAGTTGTGAGGGTGAAGCCAAAGGTGCATTGGAGACCCCAGAAGTTTGGTGAAGCCAGGAACGCAGATCTTCTGAGGAAAACTGCAAGGAGGAAGCAAAACTGGCCCAAGAGAGAAGCCATGGGAGCTACCACCACTGGAAGTGCCATAAAGGCAAGCCACCCAAGCCCATTGGAATTCCTATCTTGCCACAGATTGCCATGGATGCTGCACATGGAGCTACAGGACTTAATGTTTGCCCTACTAGATTTTGGACTTGCTTTGGTCATGTTCCTTTGTATCCCCCTATTTGTACCTTTCAGAATGGTAATGTTTATGTTGTGCTATTGTCTGTTGGAAATGTTTAACTTTCTTTTCACTTATACAAAGTCTTGCAGCTATGAGTTTGCATTAAATCTCAGAGGAGACTTTGGACTTGAACTTTTCAGCAGTGCTGAAGCTGTTAGGACTTTGGCAACTCTTAGAGATGGACTAAATGTGTTTTGGGTAAAAGGATATACACGAGTCTTGGGGGTCAGGGACAGAATGTTACACTTTATGTTTAGATGTCCCCTCACAGCCTCATGTGGTCATAGGTGGGATTTTTTTTTTCAAAGGTGGCTGAATCTAGAGTGTGTGATGCTGGGATTAAGAGTGTGTTGTTACTAAATGAACCCACTGATTGATTTGGCAGTGCTCTAATCCCAATAGTCTAGACAGAGAATAAAAGGGGCAGAAAGAAGCTGCTTGTTTTGTTACTTTCTGCCCACCATGAACTATTTCTCCTCTGTGTTGCCTGTCTACCATGCCACCTTGTCTTGGAGCCAGCCAAGTACAGACTAAAGCCTTTACAAACTGTGAGCCAAATAAACCTTTCATCCTTTAAGTTTGGGTGTTGGGTATTTTGTCTCAGCAATGAAAAAAGAATAAGACATCAGGATTAATCACTGTCTCCTCTGACTTTCTTGCTCTTTATTTATGCCTCTGTCTCAGGACTTTCTCCAAGATGCTGTTAAGGTTTTGTGCCATAATAAGGGCTCTGAATTTGTTAAAATCTGTGAATGAATTTCAACCTTTTAATATGAACTTCTATTCTCTTAGTACTATTGTAATTTTTAAAAATTTTTAGTACTCATTTTACTAATACCTGTTTGCAGTACATAATGATTACATTCACTGAAGGGAGTTGGTACACATATTTAATACATCTTAATGCTTTTCATGCCCTCTTCCCCTCCACACCCTCCTCTCTCCCTCCATCTCTTGGTTCCCTTTCCTTTAACAGAAGATCTATATCCCTGTTTCCTACTATCTAGCTTTTATTTTGCTTTTATTTACACTTTGGGTTTCTCATATAAGAGAAACCATGGCATATTTAAGCTTGTGTGTCTGATTTATTTTGCTTAACATTATGGTCTCAAGGTGCATCCATTTTTCTGCAAATGACCCAAATTCATCTTTCTTCATCACAGAGTAGTACTCTATCATGTATAAAGGCCTCATTTTCTTTTTCCATTCACCTGTGGATGGCCGTACAGGCTTTTCCCAAGATTTAGCTAGTGTGATTTGTGCTATTATAAACATTTTAAAATTTCTTATCTTCCCAATTGGAATACAAGCTCTCTAGCAAAGGTACCTTTTAAAATTCATTTTTTGTAAAATTATTGTTTAGTTTTTCTTTACTGTACCAGTCATTGCTTACTACAGAAACAGATCTAATGTGAGATATATAAATATGCAATAATTTACCAGATTGACTTACAATGGCCACTCACAAAGTCAGAGGTAGAAGAGTGTGAGAGGGCTGTGTGCACACTGGAGATCGAAGGATCAAGTAGAAGGCCTGGAGCTCACTGCAGTGACCTGTGTGAGTGTGTGTCAGGAGGACAAAGGGTCTGCGATGGAAGGCTGAAGACAACGTCCAAACTGAAAGCAAAGACTGGAGCTCCTCCCGAGAAACAGAAGCAGCAGTCTTCTTTCTTCATTTCCCTTTAATACCTTTCTGGCTGAATCAATGTAGTTGGGAGTTTCTTACTCAAGTTGACACAACCAGTTAACTATCACATTTATATCCTTCATTCCTTTGCTAAGAATTTCTAGCTTTTTATATACGTCAAGAACGTTCATGCTTACTTTTTTTTCCTTTTTGGTTTTTTCCAGTACCAGGAATCGAACTCACGACATTGAGCTTGCCAAGCAGGCACTGTGCCACTGAGCTAAATCCTCAGCCTTTATGCTTACTTCTTACAACATTTTTATAACAGTTGGTAGGACATTATAAATAGACCTCTTCAGATAATTTTAATGTGTGTGTCATTTTGGTGTTTGTATTTATTTTCTTTTCCTACAAGAGTTGAGATTTTACTTGTTTTTCCAGTGCTGAGCTATTTTAGATTATGCTTTGACTTTTTTTAATTATAAGGATCTGAACCTTTTTAAAATCCTACAGTGTTGATATTTTTGTTTGAGCACACAACTGACCTGCCTGGGTTTCTGACCATATTTCTATGTATAGGGCTGCCTTGAGTTGAGGTTAGGGAATATTGGAAGAAAAAAGTAGAAAAGTCACTGCAAGTTCAACAATAATTCAAAATCCAATTTTTTTCTCTATATTCTACATCTTCTAGTTGCATTCATTGTGTGAATAGACCAAATTGTACTTGCTTCTTTTTACCCACAATTGAACCTTATTAAGTCATTTTTTAAAATGTATAGCCTTGATTTATACAATGGTTAAATGAAAGAAATGACCACACTAAGATAGTTCTAAGTTTCCAGTAGGGTCATTAAAATGTATCCTGATCCCCTGTAGTGTTTAAAGTGCTCTGACAAAGCATCAAGACATGTGCAAAGGGCACAGAGCTTTGAATTTGGCAGTGCTATATTTGAACCTACATTTCTTTAAATGAAAATTAGGTTACCATAATGCTCACTGAGAGAATAAAATCATGTCAGAATGCAAATTCTTCAGCATGCATAAAGTAGAAAATATGTATTAATTCTACATACCTTTAGAATTTATTATCAGGAAAAGATTACCTGCAGAATTAGCATACTTTCATTGGTCTGCTTGTAAGAATTATTTAACTTGTATTTCTCTGTTCTTTGGCTGGCAGGAAAGTCAGAACTAGGTACAGTGAGGAGTCAGTATGTTTATCTATGGAACTGATACTGCCTGTATTCTTCATAACATTATTTTCCCCTTTATTTCAGTAATGAAATGGAATAACATGACTTTCATGGTCAAGTATTTAAACTTTGGACAAAATAGATAATCATCACTAAAAGCTAGTGTATATTGTGCCTTTTAATTGATACAGTGTTACCAAATGTTTTACATTCCTTAATTAAAATTTGCAGTGATTTCTTGATAAAAACAAATTATTTCAAATTAAAATGGACATAGGTACTTCCAAATTGTGAGCACTTGGTTATAGAATAGTTGCATAACTGAAATTCATATTTTACAATTAGAGCTAGCATTTTAGACTTTAAAATCTGGCATTGCACATACATGTGACCCATTTTAAAAGACTTAGTAGATTATGGCACTTAATTCTCTACAAAAATAAGATGGTAAGACTGAGGCTGTGTAATCCTTCTTCCTTCCCATGTAATTAGCATATTCATCACAGCGAACAGTATGCTTTTTTTGTTAAACACCCAGAAACTGGCTTATTAAATATTCCATATTTTGCTTTCCAAGTCTAAAGACATTCATAGTAAGCACACGTTGCATTAAATGACTCTTATTTAAAATGGATTTGGTTAGATTTTGAAATAATAAAGAGTCTCATGTTTCAGATGAAAGCTTTCTCTGTCTTTCAAACTTTCCTTAGAAAGAGCCATGTTTAAATACAAGTGTTTTCTAACTACAAGTCGAATTTCTCCAGCTTGATTTATGCCAATGTGGTTTTTAAATAGTTTTGTAATGATTTCATGGGGCAAATATTTAAACAGTTATTTTTTCTTTTTCTTTTCTTTGTGTAGTTGTAAGCTCACCTTTCACAGGGCAAGGAAAGACAACTTCCTAATTATTGACTGAGAATCATTTTTTAAGCCTCAGTGTCCTCTAGTAATTCAGTTTGTGGCAGTGCAGCAGTTTACCCAGGTACCCCATTTACAGAACTTGAGGGAGCTGGGCGTGGTGGCACACGCCTGTAATCCCAGCACTGGGGAGGCTGAGGCAGGAGGATTGTTGTGAATTCAAGACCAGCCTGGGCTACAAAGAGAGCTCAAGCCCAGCCTGAACAGCATAGTGAGACCCAGTCTCAAAAAGACAAAAAAAAAAAAAAAAAGAATTGGAGGCAAATGTTAGTGTTTTGAACTGTGGTTGCCAGCGTTATCCTGCTCAGATCATTTCCTTCAGGCTTTAGTATGACTGTACTTTGTCATACCATGTGAAATAGGGTCAAACTTGTCCTCTTGAATCTCCAGTTGTAATATTCTGATAGCTCACTGGCTTATTGCAGAGGCAATTTTTCTTTTTATATTTACTTATTATTGATAAGCTGAAAGATATGTCAAGTCTTCAATATGAGGCAAAGGTTGATGACAATACTGAGAATTAGAAAAGGTAGGTTAAGAATTTCTCAAATTAATATCACAATATGAGATGGAGAGTAAAGTCATCAGTCAAATGTCCATGTAACAGAGGATTTATTAAGTAAATAAGCACGATGGCTTGAAGAATATTTACATTTAGTGAACAGAAAGCAGAGAGTAGAACCCGCATCCCAGTTTGTGATCACCAATATCTGTTGCAGCCCTCCATTCACGTCGGGCCTGTGATTTTCTAAGTAGCACAGGATGTCTTCGGGATGACTCTTTCACAAGCTGTTCCTTCTGTTTTCCCTTATTTTCTTCAACTTTCAGTTTAACCCGCCCTTCTTAATCCCTGAGATTACATTAGAACTAGTTTTCCTTATTTGCTTCTGATTGATGCCTAAAACAAAGTAAGCAAGCCATGCAGTTATCAACTTCAATAGACAGAGATGGGGGAGGGAGGGGAAGAGGATTCAACAAAGAACTGAGGCTCCCATGGTGTTCCTCAGGATGGCCCACCCTGCTTCCCCCAGGGTGTACTTGTGCTTTTTCCTCTCTTACTTGGCCCAAGCTTGGTCTGCAGAGCCAGGAGTTTCTTCTTTACTTTTCCTTTTTCAAATAGTCTTTGCCACTGTGTTTTACTCATTTTGTTCAATTCCTTGTTCGAGATGAGAAGGGCCTACCTGGAATCCAACTGCGGGAGGAGAGGCAAGCAACCCGGAACCCGGTAACCTTTATTCGGTGAGCCGCTTTCAGAAGGAGCTACCAGGTAACATTTTGGCACAGCCAGCCAGGAGTAAAGCTCAGGTACTGGAGACCAGGGACCCAAGCCGAGGAAAGGGGAAACCTCTTAGCCCTCAGCCCCATGTGGATTTCGCAGGCTTTACCACTAGGCTGTATTCTTAGTGAGCGCAAAGGGTTTGTTCCTGGCAGTCTAACACAGAAACAACTTATCTACTATCGCAATATGGTGTGCGTCCAATCAGAACTGGGAGGTGACAAAAGGTGGGAATGGGGGGGTACTTTAAATTCTCCAGTTACAGTTTTTCTGCTTAAAACATACAAGCTGGAATGAAATCCCACATATATAGGCTCTTGTGACTCCTTATCATAGGAAGGGCTCAAAACTTAAGAGGACAGGGCTATCCTGGAACCCCCCTTGGTCTCTCAAGGGGATGTGAGTCTCTCTGATCTGTTTGATGATACTGGGAGGTCTCTTCCACCTCCTTAGGCCAGTAAATCAGGCCCCTTGTTCAGTTAAAGATGGACAAGAGGCTAGGAACTTTGCAAGTGAACGGTGTGCTCTAAAAAGGGAAAGAAGCTACCCTGGAAAGGGTGCTCCCCCTTCAACAGAACCCAACTAGGACTGTAACACTAGTGGGAGACTACGAGTGATGTCTGCCATGGTAGCTGCTCTTACCGGGAACATAAAGAGATGTACTGAGTCTTTACAATATAGAGCCATCTTCCAGGGAGGGAGAAGCAGTAGTCGGTCAGTCAGCCCCAGATGTCTGGTATAAGCTACAAAAACTTCTGATGGGGCCTCAGACATTTCTGGTCCAATTGCTGGACATGGCCTTTCCTGTGTTCAACAATCGGGAGCCAGAGGAGAGATAAAAGAGAAAGGCCAAGGTTGCAGCTATTGCAATTACTGATGCTTTAAACACTCCCAGGGACAGCTGGGGAAACGGTTATTGCACACTGGGCATGAAATTGCACCAAGCCACTGCCTGAGCTCTGATCTGAGTGTGAGGCAGCCAGTGGGCCTCACTCATGGCACTAGAAGGTTGACTGTCCCTGCTCCAAGAGGGGGCTCGACCAGTCAAAGCCCTCATTTACTAAAGAGGCCCAGGGAACCTGCAATGCCCCCATCCATGGACATCACCATCTCCTCTGAGGAATCTTATCTCCCTGGGTAAACTTAGAAATCCTGAGTGGATCAATTCAGTTACTTCCTTTTGTTTTGCCTCCTCCAGAATATCCCCTCTGGATCTATAGCCATAGTTGGGGTCTACTGGCGCCCTAATCAGAGATCTTTGCAGCTGTAGTAGTTGAAGAAGCTGCAAAGTTAGCAATGAGACAGAGTCTAGAAGTCCTGACTCCTAGTGAGGTCAAAGCTATCCTGGAGACAAAAGTTTCCTTGTGGTTAGCAGGGAAATGACTCACTAAGTATCGGGCCTTGCTCTTAGACACCCCTGAGGTTATTATAAAAACTTGCACTACTATTAACCCTGCTTCTTTGATGCCTATGGATCCAGAAGTTAGCCACTCTTGTGAACAAGTGGTCTCCCAGTCCTATGCAAGCAGGAGGACACCAGTGACTGCCCTCCAAAGCCTTGAGGAGCTTTGATTCACTGAAGTGGTTCACTTGGGAAATCAAAGGGCTGTTAGGAGCTGGGCATGGTGGCGCATGCCTATAATCCCAGCACTGGGGAGGCTGAGGCAGGAGGATCATCACAAGTTCGAGACCAGCTTGGGCTACAAAATGAACTCAAGTCCAGCCTGAATTGCATACTGAGACCTTGTCTCAAAAAGAGAAAAAAAGCGGGGCTATTAAAGAAGCAAAAAGGACACTCCTACAACCTCTCAAGACTCTTGCCTTATTTCCAGTTCCTGAAGAACTATTAAAACCAGTCTATACTCCCCAGGAAGAAAAATGGGCCTTAGGACAAGGGGGGGGGGTCAAAAAGGAGTCTGGTGGCATTTAGAAAACAAACTGGCTGTTCTCCAGCGGACATCATGACAAGCTATAAAAATCCTGCATGAGAAGTGGGCCTCAATCTTCTGAAAAGGTAGAGAGAGCCAACCAGATCCTAAAGTGAGCTCTGGTAAAACCTTGCCAAAAGACATCTGAGTCCTGGCTCTAGTTGCACCTAATACCACTCATGAGGGTTCAAAACATGCCCCAAACTAATCTAGGTGTGAGCCCTTCTGAGATGTTTTATGCGAGCCCATTTCTACCCTCTGATGTGATAGTAGACCCAGACACCATGAGGTTTTACAATATCTCGTTAATTTGGCCAAGTACAACAGGCTATCCAAATGTATAGAAACTGAATCCTGCCAACTCCTGGCCCAGGAGGACCACCTACTTTCTGTCCTGGAGATCAAGTGCTTGTGAAACCTTGGAGAAAAGGGACACTGCCCGCTGACCAATTAAAGCCAAAATAGAAGAGTCCCTTCTCAGTAATCTTTGCCTCACCCACTGCAGTGAAGGCGGCAGAGAGATAATTTGATTCATTTTTCTAGAATAAAGCTAGTCCCATCTGAACTGCCAGAAGAACAAGATCACTCAAAAAGAGAAAGCTATTCCTTCACTGGAAAGCTTGAGATTTCTCTTCAAAAGCGCGACTCCAGGGCCACTAAGGAAGCATAGAAATCTGACCTCTTCCTCATATTTGAGCTAATAGTGAAGTTCAATTGTCAGTAACTCTTTTCTCACTGTCTGCTGACAGGTTTGTCTTTCTTCAGCCCAGCCAGGGAGCCCCAATACCCCAAAGCAGTTGCAGAGCACGTAGAGCCCAGTACATAGGGTCTACAGCCCCTTTCAGCTGTAGAAGATGGAGACCTCCCTCAGCACCTCATAAAGAATTAGGGGAATGTGTCTCTCAGGGGAAAAGACATAGGAAACTAGGGCATTCCAAAGCTGGCTGGGGAAGTAGGCATAATTACAAGGTCCCAGAACACATGTGCAGAACAGTTCCCAAAGCCCCGCACACAGACTTCTCGTGAGAACCCGAGCAGGTTTTCAGTGGTATGGCCTAGACCTGACTGGTGTCAGGGATCCCGGCACTGCCTCTCGGGACCCATATGTAGAAGTTCTCATGGGTTTCCTTGAGATTTAGACAATATCAAAGGGTACAAATGCTGCGACCTGACTATCCTGGATCCCTCACAATACCTCACCCTGCTTCCTCCAGGGTGTACTTTTATCTTGCTTTGTCCTCCTTTCCTCGGTCCAAGCTTGCTCGGCAGAGCCAGTTTCTTCCTCACGCTTCACTGTTACTTTTTCAAATAAACTTTGCCACTGCTAAAAAAAAATTGAGACATGTTATGTGCATGTGCCAACTCCCCATGATGAATGCAATCATATGTAGTGCAAACAGATACTAATAAAAATGTGTCGAGAGAGAGAGAGAGAAAGACAGACAGACAGACAGAACATCAAGAGTCTAAGAGACAGAGACTATTTGGTGTCTTGCTAGCCCCCTAATAAAGTGAAAACTAACAGAAAAAAAAAAACACTTCGATTTAGAAACGAGGGACAACGAAACAGGTATAGAGTGCTTAGTTGATTTACCCAAAGATCATACAATTAGTGATAGAATTTAACCATGCATCTTCTGATGCTACTACAAGTATTTTTAAATATTTGAATGGGTTTTATCTTTAACAGTAATTCCCAAGTAAGGACCTCTAATATCCAAAAATAAATCTAAGAAGATTACTATATTTTAAATCATCTTACATTTGGGTTAGAGAAAAATATGATGTCATAACTCTAAAATTGACATTGCATTTTCCAAAGACAGGGTTACCACAAAGAAATTTAAGAGTCAGTGAAGCCAGGCATGGTGGCACATGCCTGTAATCCCAGTACTCAGGAAGCTGAGGCAGGAGGATCACTGCGAGTTCAAGACCAGCCTGGACAACACAGTGAGCTCAAGGCCAGCCTGAACTACATAGTAAGATCCAGTCTCAGCAAAACAAAACAAAACAAAACAAAAGTCACTGAAAAAGTTTAAACATGATTTTTAAAGTGATAATGACATTGAGGGTTTTTTTGTTTTGTTTTGGGCTTTTTGAGACAGGGTCTCACTATGCAGTTCAGGCTGGCCTTGAGCTCACTTTGTAGCCCAGATTGTTCTTGAACTCACAGCAATCCTCCTGCCTCAGCCTCGAAAGTGCTGGGATTATAGGTGTGCACCATCACACCCAGGTGACACTGAGTTTTATGCATTGGAAGGCAGTGCACTTCTGGGATAAAGAGGGGAAAATGTTTTCCATTTAGCAGTGGCCAAAACACCAGCAGAGAAGTATATCTGCTTTATGTTTCATATCTTAAAGAAAAGGCAGATAACTTTACTGGGGTCAAGATATTTTATAAAGCTAGTTAAATACTGCCAGAAATATTATCTGCAATTTGGAAATATGCAAGAGAAGTACTAAGGCTTTTTTGGAGTTAACAGCTAGGTTTGCTTTTCTATTTACAGGGCTATTTCATAATTCTGAAGGGATAAAGATTAATTTACAGATAAAGTGAGTTCACTGTGGTAGTTATATCCTATAAGGTAACTACAAACACTAGATTAACAAATACTGAATATTGCTTCTATAGGAAATACAAAGTTAGTCTCCGGTGAGCCTCTGGACACACTGCTAAACACATGACTTTGTTTTATGTGTGTTTCCTTTTAAAGACTCCTTATTAATATATTTACTGTTGATCCACTAACATTGATCTTATAGGCAAAAGTCTCATAACTCCTGCCAAAACAAAGCTTTTCTAATACACTGATCTTCTCTATAAGTCTCATCACAGCTTTCTTACACTTCAAACCTTACACTGTTTCAGCACTATGCTTTGCGGCCATTTTAAACAGTGAAATCACCAAGAGAAAGAACATAAGTGCAAAAACAACACTGAGTAGACCACAAGGGAGACATTTGTAGCTAAAAGAAAGTGAAATAACCTTTTGCAATCTTAACTAGGAATGTATGCATTAGGAAATTTAAAATTTTGTTCCTCAGTTCAAAGTACTTAAGTGACCACAAAAGTGGCTTGAGTACTGATTTTGTGGCTACAAATAAATTCTAGTGAGAAGGCAAATTTGCAGATATGGAATATACAAATATTAAATACTCACTGTATTTATCCTGCTGGGAGACAATTTCTATCCAGAAGAAATCCAAGGATTATACACCTGGCCCTTCTAGAGAGTTAGCTAATATTTAAGGTAGAAATCAATTCAATTACCTATCTAAATCTGGTTTCTCAAATGCATTTTGGACTGGTCTACTATCCTCCTGGTTCTTTTATTAATTGGTTAAAATCATGGTGCTAGAGCTTGGATCTAAAATATACCCAAAATGTCCATGTATTAAATGCTTGATGCCCAATCAGTAATGCTGTTGGGAAGTGCTGGGAACGTCAGGAGGCGGGGCCTAGAGTAAAGAAGTTAGTCATTGGTGGACATACCCTGGAAGCTCAGTCATTGGTGGGCATGTCCTGGAAGCTCAGTCATTGGTTAGGCATGCCCTTGAAGCTCTGTCATTGGTGAGTGTGCCCTTCAAGCAATGTAGGGACCCCAGCCTCTTCTCTCTTTGCTTGCCAGCTACCAAGAGGTGAGCAAGCCCCCTCTGCCACATGCTCTTTCTATGATGTGCTGTGTCACCACAGGTCAAAAGGAAGAGAACCAAGTAAGCGTGAATGTAAACCTCTGAAACTAAGCCAACATAAACCTTTTCCTTTATTAAGTTTATTTTGTCAGGAATTTTGTCAAAGCGACAGGAAGCTGACTAGCACACATTGACTTATGTTCATTTTATATTTGCCTGGTAATCATGTATTTTACCATTTGAAAATTATATTTTATAATTTTTCAGAAATTAAAACACAGGAAATATACCCGTAACTATCAAATGAGGGAGTCAAACTAGAAATTATCTAATGTCCTTTTCTTCAACTTTAAATTCTACAATTTTAAGAAACTAAACAATTTTTATAAGGAATGGTGAAGAATAAATAAGAATTAAACTTATGGTTATAATAAGATTTGTGAAACATTTTGACTTTAATATCTAACATTTTACAGCTCAGTCTTTACTAGGTCAGTATCAAGGGAAAGCTTTCTTAAAAATGGAATAAATCTGCATGATCTACACAGAGTAGCAAAAGATTATTTAAACCATTATCTGGTAAAACGTAAAAGTTTTTTCAGTCTTCATAATAGACCATACTTAGTATCCTGAGAAAAAATTGCCTACTTATAACAGATCCTCTGCAATTTTGATCTCAGTAATTGTTTCTTAAAATAAATCTAGTATACAGCCAGGCATGATGGCTAGTATACACCTATAATCCCAGCACTCGGGAGGCTGAGGCAGGAGGATCGTTGCAAGTTCGAGGCCAGCCTGGGCTACAAAGTGAGCTCAAGGCCAGCCTGAACTGCATAGCGAGACCCTGTCTCAAAAAGACAAATATAAATAAATAAATAAATAAATAAATAAATAACAAATAAATAAACCTAGTATAAAGTTCCCCAATAGCCAAAGGTAATGGCACATGCCTATAATCCCAGCACTCAGGGGACTAAGATAAGCAGATCACCTGAAGTTTGAGACTAGCCTGGGCTGCATAATGAGTTCAAGTCCAGCCACAACTACATACTGACACTCCCCCTGAACAAAAGAAAACATCCACCAATGAATTCACAAACAAAAATGAAATTGAAAGCTGAACTACAACAAAGGTATGGTTTTCCAAAAACTTGTGTTTTATAGACCTTTCCCTCTTCTGAATTTATAACTTATCCTACTCATTTATAAACTGGCTGATATAAACTTATTCTAGTAAAGTATATACTAATCATTTATAAATTTACCATTTACTTGTAATTTTATCAGTCCTAACTTTTTAACTCCTATATCTGGTTTACTCTTGTGTTTTCCATATCCTAAGTTGCCAGTCATAGAATTCTAGATTTAGAAGGTGAAAAATGTTTGGCTCCTTTGTAGAAGGAGGCGAGGTATACACAGGAAAAGAGACAAATATAGGAAATAATGAATAAAGGAAAATTTTAAATGGCCTTTGAATAGAGGAATTACAGCTTCAAAGCAGCAAGGCCATGATGGTTGTCGGAAAATGGCAAGTCAGAGTGGAAGGACTCTTTTTAAAAACTGTTTTTGGTTGATACCTCAGGAGGCTCAGTGGCGGCCTCTCTCCATCCTCTGGTTGCTTAAGCCTCTTCCAGACTGAACATGACTCGGATGCTTTTGCACCACCTGAACCTTAGCAAATGTAGGAAGCATGGGGCAGCCCAGGGAATGCTGGTGACACGCACTGCCACCAGCTCAACGTTGACAGATGTCATCCAGGAGACAAGGGAGAAGGTGGCAGGAGGCATCACCACTAGGAACCAGAGCTTCTGCCTAACTGCCAACTTTGATAAACTGTGGAACTTACTTAGGCAGGAAGTGAGCGCTTCCTACATCCAGACTGGAGCCGCTCCCATCCCTGATGCGGCACAATCCAGCTCCACAAAGTCCTAAGGAGGGAACCTTCCCAGTGCACTCTGTCATCCAAAGCCAGGTCCTCCACCAGAACTGAGGATCCGATGGAAATTGTGGGGGTTTCTGTCGTGGTGACTCCAGGAAAGATACATTAAACACTAACAAGTGCTCAGAAATGGGTAAATACTTTCAGATTTCAAAAGCATGATGTACTCATTTCTAGAAAACTTTAGAGAAGTTCAGAGATGAAAATAATAATCACTCGACACACCACCACTCAAGAGATAATTTATGCTAACGTTTTGTTCTATGTACATTGTGCTTTCTGATCTTCTAATTTTTACTTAGCCATACAGAACTTACTTCTCTGAGGATCAACGGCATCACAAAAAAGTCACCTAGCTAGGAGACCATGCTTCTGTGGCAAATGAGTAAAAATTTGATTGGAAGTTCATTTTTAAATGAAACAAATTGCAAAAATGAACTTATTTCACCTTATATTGAACATTTCTGTTGTAGTTGACACTATGCACTGTGTTAGAGTAAGCTAAATCTTGGGGAAAAAAATCTTGGCTTTGTTTTGGGACAATTTGAAGGAACAAACTATACTTATTAATATGCTAATGTCATCTTTTTTCTTTAATTAAAAAATTTAACTTTGCCATCTTCTCACCATCAGTGTTTTGCCTGTCTTGGAAGAATTAGCAGGAAGGACTAATTTTACATCCTTGGGCCTCATGGAATTACTATCATCTTTAATAAGATTTCCAACTTCAGTTTGAAATCATTTACATTTTGTCCCCATCATTTTAGCTAATGTTTACCACATCTGAAAATCAGGGTGACACAGAGAGATATAGAAGCAACCGTCAAGGGAAAACCACTTGTTAAATATGTGGTATTTCAGCAGTCACTTCCCTAGTGAATGTTCTCATGTGCCAGTAAATTTTGCTTCTCTGTACAAATATCAGTGTGGAATTGGATTAGTAACCCAACCCCTCTATACTTGATAACAGTATTCAGTAGTGGGTGAGGATATGCATCCAGAAGTGTTGTTCAGGAGACAAATCCTTTCCCAGGCTCTTCCTGGAGGAAGCCAGGAGCCTGAGAATGACGGAAGCTGGTTTAGGAGGAGGAGAAGTGAGAGAAGCGAGGGTTAAAGAGTCGGTCTATGAAAACATGTTTAGAGCCACGCACCTGTGAATCCTTACTGCTGTTATCAGAGGGGAAAAAACATCTGGATTCAGCGACTGGGGGCCCTGATTACCTTCAGGCACGTCTCTTCATGGATGAAACCATTCCTTTATGAGATGAAGAGTTAGACTCTGCATTATCCTTAGGTTTCTTTCTTTTTTCTTTTTAATTTTAAAGAGTAAAAGAAGGATAACAATAATGGGGGGGCTTACCAAATTACAGACAAAGTGGTAGGAAATTATCAATGGTTATTGTTTTACGTATTGTTATCTACAAGATAGTTTCTCAGGAAAACAAATAGACA
>NW_004955420.1:8651568-8669012 GCF_000276665.1 Chinchilla lanigera | reverse complement strand
TGTTTGAATGATTCACACACGTCCTTAGGTGTGCATCTGCAGCTGGTGCATGGTGGGCCAATTGTGTCATTGTTTCTCTGTGTCATGATAGTTCTCAATTGAGCAGCGGCGGCGGGCCTGAAGGCCGGCGCGCCACATGGCTCCCCGTGCGCTGGAGGCCCTCCCTCCGGTGGCCTACGAGGCAGGGAGTAAGCTGCCGCTCCGAAGACTGGCACTCCCTGCCCGTGGCTCCCCATGCACCAGGGGCCCTCCCTCTGGGGGCCTACCCTTAGGTTTCTTTATGTTTATAAAATTAACTAATTATATGACCCAAGAATGTGCAGTACTTCTAAGGGATGCTGGAGCACTTCTGAACATTTGAAAACAGTAATAATCCTGATATTTGCCACCTAAGAAGAATTTTAAGCTAAGTATTTTTTCTAATATATGCCTTCTATGATTTGCATTTATGTGTTTCTTCTACTTTTTAGTTGAACTAGTCAATTGGCTCACTGATGTCTTTATGGCAAGCAGAAAAAATGTTCTTCCGTTATCTAGGCAAAATGACAATGACTTCTTTTTCTTTTATTTTCCCTCCAAATAAGGCACTCCTTCCACTGGATAACTAAAGCTAAATTATCCCTGTTCGAGGCTTTTGGCCTGGTGAGTGAAGCGCTATGATCAATAATCTCAATTGATTTTCTCCCAGCTAACTTTCAACTACTGCATGTAATGAACATAGAATGTTAAATAGCCTTCATAGCAGCAGAGACAAACACAAGTTTGGGGAAAAGATGTAGATGTAGCCGCTGGAGCATAAGACAATTTTGTCATCTTTAGAATATTTCTATTGATGAATTATGAATGGTAATTTTATGAGTTTTATGAACAATGAATTTTTAATGGGAAAAAAATCACAAGAATAAATTATTGAGTTCTTAACATTTATTAACTGTTTATAGAAAAGCATCAAAATTTTCAACATCAACTTGGTTTTGGTGTACAAAGTCTAAAAAAGAAAATTAAAGAAGAAAAACTCCCATATAAACTACAATGAAAATACCCATAGCACTCTACAAAAAAAAAAAATCTTTACTTCACTTATCATACCACAGGCGGTCTGCACACAGCATGCTCCATACACATGTATCGTTTACACCGACAGCACATGTCTTCTACTTTTCTGGCCTGTTTGTGGGGCATACTGACATCTCACCGGTCATGCTTTCTTGTCAGGAGCTTCTTACTATATTATACAGTGTGTAGTTAACAGCAACATAAAATAGCAATAAAATAAATTATTAAATTCTTAATATGTATTCTGCATTTACAGTAGTTATCAACACTGTCACATCAGCTGTGCACTTCCTTACACAGCTTAAAAGATAACATCAGAAATAAATTGTTATGTGAGCTATAATGAAAATATCAGTAGAACTCTACCACAAAAATAAGATTTGCTTCAACTTTCACACTCAAGGCAGTCTTTACATATGACAACTGGATGTTCCATGCACATGTCATGTTTTTACTGACAGCATGTGTGCTTAGCTTTCCTTTCCTATATGGCAGTCTAGTCATCTTTCTTCCTGTTTTGTCAGGAGCTTCCTACTATATTGCACATGATGTACTTAGCAAGGAAATAAGATGTCAATAAAATAAAATATCAAATCTACCGTGAGCGCTTAGAATAGATATCAACATTTTCACATCAGCTGTTTGTTTGCTTACAACACCTAAAAGATAGCTTCAAAAATAAAAACCTGGGGCCAGGGAAATAGCTCAGGGGCACAAGCACCTGCCTAGCAAGTGCAAGGTCCTGAGTTCGATACCCAATATCAAAAATAAATAAATAAATAAATAAATAAACAAATTTATTGAATAAATAAACCTATGTGAACTACAGTGTAAACACAAACAAAAGTGTACCACAGAAACAAGCTTTGCTTCAAGCTTTGGCACACCCAAGGCAGTCTTCACACATGACAACTGTGTGTTCCATGCACAAGTGTTGCTTACACTGAGAGTACATATGTCTTGTTTTCCTGTACTTTCTCGTAGGGCACTGTTGACATCTTTCTTGTTTTCCTGTTGTTGCAGTAGGTCTTTGTGATGCTGCACCTGCCTATTCACCTGGCCGCTCACCAGTGTGCTCACAATCTTTTGGCATATTTCCTTGGGCAGAAACATTTTGCTTTTCCTCTGTTGGCTCAAATAAAACACAACCATTGCCCAATGCTTTGTGTTTCAAGTGAGGTCATATTTGCTGCATAAATCATCAACAACATCTACTCCACGTTCGGTTTTGTTGTTGAAAGTTTCCAACTCAGCCTTCTGCTTTGTCGAGGTTTCCCTATGAATATTTCCATCATGGTAAAATGTGGACATCAGCAGTACCAGTTTGTTTTTCTTTGCCGTATATGAGGCCAATGTTCTATCTTTCTGACATCCAAAGATTGTAATACATAATTCTCCATTTGTAAATTGCAGCACTTCGTCTGGAGTTTCTGCTTTGTTCCTGTGTAAGTCCCTCTGCCAGTCAGCTTGTGCTCTGTTAGCAAGTGTAGGGGCTGGGGATTTAGCTCAGCGGCAAAAGCGCCTGCCTGGCAAGTGCAAGGTCGTAAGTTCGGTTCCCGGTACCGGAGAAAAACCAAAAAAAAAGCAAGTGTAACATCAGTAAAAAACCAGTAATCCAGTTGTCCAGTGTCTCATTCCAGCAAGTCTGTTCACAACATCATTTGGTTGATTACTGTACAAATAAGGACCCAATGATGGCTGAGTTCCAGGATAAATGTCTAAACTGAAAGCATCATAAGTCTTTGCATCTACAAGGGCATACATTTTTATGCCATATTTTGACCCATTGCTTTTCGATGAGTCTTTTACATTCCTGCGATCACTATGAGAAATCTATGCTAAGTACAGCTGAATGCTTTCAGTTCAACCAGGGAGCTGTCCTGGTAAATACATTTTTGAATATAGCTACTGGTACATAGAGAACATTTTACTTTACTGTGTGCATTGCACAACATCTTGTAGCATTTCCTCTGGTATAAGTTCCAACACTGAATGGCAATGCTGGCCTTCTGTCCAATACGTATCACCCCTCCCAAGATCCTCACTGTATTTTCAGACCTAGTTCTAACATTGGATCATTCCATTTGGTTGCATTTTCAACATTTCAACATTTCAACTAGTCAAATATGTGCTCACATTCTTGTTTTCTTTGTCATCAGAATCAAGAAGGGCTGCATTCCCTGTGTCTGTATCAGTGTATTCTTATTCCATTTCACCGTCACAGGAACTTTGGCTCACATGGCCAATGTCAAAGTCATGGTCATCATCATCTTCCTCATCCATGCACACCACTCTTCTGTTATGAAAGCATGTGTTTTACCATAATGGATCAGCTTTATCATCCATGCATGAGTAATCTGGTGATTCACTTTTGACCTCCTCCAAAACTTGCAAATCTATTTTTTTTTATGTGCCATTGTACTGAATTGGGCTACTTCTACCAGGAAAATCAAAAGGA
The DNA here is from genome assembly GCF_000276665.1 of Chinchilla lanigera. Taxonomy (NCBI): domain Eukaryota; kingdom Metazoa; phylum Chordata; class Mammalia; order Rodentia; family Chinchillidae; genus Chinchilla; species Chinchilla lanigera. The sequence continues at coordinate 8,665,498 of NW_004955420.1, read as the reverse complement.
AATTTTTTTGGTAACAAATTCTGGTGTGGTGTGGGTCTATTGGACCCACTGTGGTAGTTGCATAAATATAAGCAAAATCAGTTATCTGGAGCATAAAGGTGAGTCAAAATCCCCTTTTGCCACTTTTGCACACATACACATTTCTTGCCATTTGTCATAGCAAGTGAGTAAAACATAGATTGTTTCCTGTGTCCCTCAGGGAAAGGTGCTGAGATGCACAGCCGGCTTCTATAATGCTAAAGTACAAATTTACAGTAGAAAAGTAGTGATGGCTCCCCTGGTCCCAAGCTTATGCCTGGAGGCCAGGCAGACAAGAAGTTTGGTGAATATTCGGGAAATATAAATTGGGAGAAGAGAATTCCAAGCATTTAAAAAGAAGTGAACCCCAGAGATGGTATGGAATTACTTGGTTTGGAAGTATATTGATGTAAATTAGCATTACCATAATGCTTATTTTAAGGATTTCTTGACTAACATAAGTAAAATGGTTAGGAATCTCAGATGTTGTGAATTAACTGATATCTGCAGTCGGTATGAGGAATTTAGTAATGGGAAGTTGGTCAGGGTACACAGCCCCTAAGTGGCAGAGCTGTGCTTAAAATTTAAGCAGTGCAGCTCCACTCTCTCTATGCTGTGGTGCTTTTACCTTTAACAAGTCGGTAAGAGAAGTAGTTAGTTTTTTCTTCTTTTTAATCAGGTATTTTTAAAATCTTATCACCAAGCAAATGTTATCTAATAGCCTATTATTGTTTCAAACCTCCATCTTTTAAGCTGATAAAGCGTCAACATACCAAAGATGACCCCAAAAAAATCCTCATTTTGTATCAGTCAAGGCTGTCTTTTTCACTTTATTTCTCTCCTCTCTTTGCATCATCTAAACCCAAAGACAGTACTTGCCAATACTGGTTAATTCCTCAACATGGGGGAGACGTAGCACAAACGCACCCTTAAACTGAAACTGCGGCTACACAGTGACACATGGCAGTGAAACTGACACGGCAAACAGGCCTGGATTTCTTTTCAAACATCTGTGACTCAGGGCGAACTATGGGAAGTTCGAAAAAAGTTACATTTCCTTGTTTTCAAACGAGAGAAACAGAAAGGACTGTGGAATTGCTTTCAGAACTGACACTGCTTCTCGGCACTCATCTCATCCTGTAAGTATAAAGGGATTGGACCTAAGTGATAGAGCACTTCCCGGCATGCTCAGGATCTGAGTTTGCTCGGTAGCACTCTCTCCCCCAAAAGAATAAAAGCTATGAAGTAATTTGTTTTGCTTCAAGAGGAAACTCAGCGAAAGGGGCAAAAGACTGTATTATCTTTGCCACTTCCTATGGCTCTATAATTATTCAAAATTTTTTTTAGTTTTTTTTTCCTAAGTTTCTTCAGTAGAATATACGCACTTTTGACCTTGGAAAAAATTATTGTTGTATTCTAGAATTTAGCAGGAGAATAAAGTCTGTGATGCCTGTCATTGTCAAAGAATATATTGGCTGCCCACAGAGGAGCCCTTCTTCCAAATCAGAGCAGCTGGGTAGAAAAAAGTGATAGGTTGTTTCATCCTCCCTGTCCAGTTCAAGGCTTTAAATCAAGGCCGGGCGTGGTGGCGCATGACTGTAATCCCAGCACTTGGGAGGCTGAGGCAGGAGGATTGCTGTGAGTTCAAGGCCAGCCTGGGCTACAAAGTGAGTTTAAGGTAGGCCTGAACTGCATAGTGAGACTCTGTCTCAAAAAGACCAAAAAAAAAAAAAAAAAAAAAGAAAAAATAAAAAAAATAAAAAATTAATAAAAAAAAAAAAAAAAAAAAAAAAAAAAAAAAAAAAAGAATTTAAATCAGAAGCAGTAATTAATGATTGCCAACTATATATTTTGGTGTTACTTAAATTTTTTCCCTAATGATAGAAATAATACATGGTTATTATAGAAAATGGGGTGAATATTAAAAATCATAAATGGATTTTCTCAGTTTAAACTAAGCAATAGCTAGCTGATTTTTTTAATATCTTTCCAGTTTGTTCCTTATAAATAAATATGTTTGTATAATCAAACATGAAATCATCATGAAATATGATATAAAATACTTCTAACATGAAATAAAATACTTATAACATGAAATCATCCTCCACTTTTATTCAGGAAGCTTACCTTTACATCAGCTTTTCCCCAAACAAAAATAAAATTGTGAGGGCTATATGTGATTCAATTATGTGGCTACATCATAATCTAGTTAACCATTCCCTTTTTGTGTCTATAATTTTCACTAACATAAATAATGACCCATGTACATTTTCATTAATTTTTCTTTGTGCATATTTAGTGTTTCATTTAGGACAAATTCTTAGGACAGTATCACTAAATCAAAGAGTTTTCATGTTCTTAATACATACAGCCATTTTTTCCTGCAGAAAGGCTATGCTAACCAGTCATAGGAATCCAAAATGCAGTTAACAGTGGTATCTCTGTTTGGCCTCCTCAAAATCTATTTTCATCTGTTCCTATCTACTATTTCTCGGACCTTAAGTATCCCCCCATAGGCCATGTGCCAGAGGCTTGGCCCCCAGCTGGGTACTGTTGGGAGATGGGGAAATTTTAACAGGTGGGGACATAGTGGGAGGTCCTTGTGCCATTGGATGTGCCCTCAAAGGGGACTGTGGGCCCTATCCATACCCATCTATCTTTTGCTTCCCCGCCAGGAAAGGAGTGATTCTCCTCCCCAATGTGCTTTTGCTAGATGTGCTGGCTCACCAAGGCCTAAAAGCTGTAAGACCAACAGATCATGAACTCAAACGTCTGAAACTGTAAGCCCCAAAATAAATCTATTCTCTTCCGGTATTTCTGATGTGTTAGAAAGCTAACCAACAATCGCAGTTTGCCTTCTGTCACTAATACTAACCCCCAGCCCAAAATCAGCTATAGGTGAGTAGAGCAGAACTTTGAATTGTGGGCTGTCATGCTGTCATTCGTTGGCTTTGGTAAGGCAGAAAAGATGCCCTCATTTTCAGAACTGTCTTGCGACTATATACACGTTAGAACAGTTTCGTGTTTTCTAAAACCATGTTGGCCCGAGTCATTAGTGGATCCTTGTGAAACCCAAATGAGGAAGACTGTCATGGAAAGGGAAAGAAAGCGTGGTTTTCCAGTGTTCAGGATCTGAGAATCCTCACAAAAAGGACCTTACAAATCAGTGCTTTTCAAACTTTTAATGTGCTTCTAAGTAACCTTGGGTTTTTATTATTTATTATGTTTACTTCTTAAACTTGTTTTGCAATGTTAGGAACCAAGCCCCATGCTCTGTACATTCTAGACAAGTGCTCTGTCACTGAGCCCTGTTTCCAGGCTATTTTATTTTTTACTATTGACATTTTATTGTGTGACTCACAATTGTTTTGATTTGTTTTTTGAGACAGGATCTCACTTTATATTTCAGGCTGCCCTTGAACTTGCTATGTAGCCCAGGCTGGTCTCAAACTTGAGGGGATCCTCCTGCCTCAGCCTCGCGAGTGCTGAGATTACAGGCGTGCACCACCAAGTCCAGCTTGAGACTAATGTTTTTGTACTTATGCTGCAGCTCTTTTATTCATTCAATAATATGCCTTTTAGATCTTAACACACCTATTTCTATATCAGTACAATACTTTATTATTATTTTTTTATTTTTTTGGTACCAGGAATCGAACTCACGACCTTGTGCTTGCCAGGCAGGCACTTGGGCCACTGAGCTATATCCCCTGCCCAATATATCAGTACAATACTAATCTTAAGAGTATAGCTCTGCAACTTTTAGCACAGGCCTTTCCTATATTTGTTCAATTCAAAATTCTACAGCCAGACATGGTGGTGCACTCCTATAATCCCAGCACTCGGGAGGCTGAGGCAGGAGGATCGTTTCAAGTTCAAGACTAGCCTGGGCTATGCAGTGAACTCAAGCCCAGCCTGAGATCCTGTCTCAAAAAGATAAAAAAAGATTTTTTTGTTCTACTTCCTCTTTAATATGGATTTATTTTATTTTTTCCAGCTTTATTGAGCATAATTGACAAATACAATGATACAAGTGTCTTTAAGAGGTGTGATTAAATAAAACGTACAGTGAATGCTATTCCTAAGTGCCATCCAGCAGAAAGGCAGGCTTATAAAAAATAATGGGGTGTCCTCATCCACCTTATTCACCCGATCAGGCACCAGTCAACTTCTTGCTCTTCCCCCAAGTCAAAATGACCATGAAAGGTAAACACTGATTCCGGACACCGAGGCAGCAGAAAATAGTGCCACTAAAGACACCGATGAAAAAGGACGAGGAGAAGTTCTTCAAAGAGTGGCAAGAACAACGGGATGGGTGTCTGATGAGTAGGAGTGTTTTGAGGGGATTATTGTCCATAGGCTTCTTACTCTAATTAAATTTTAAAAATTTAAATACACACTGGGGGCTGGGGATTTAGCTCAGCGGCAAAGCGCCTGCCTGGCAAGCACAAGGTCGTGAGTTCGGTTCCCAGTACGGGAGAAAAACCAAAAAATAAATAAATATAAATAAATAAATAAATACACACTGTATTTTTCAATCACCTCTCATATGTACTTAAGGTATGCAAGTGATGATTTGATATATGTACACAGTGTGAAATGATTCACAAGTTAACACATCCATCACCTCCATACTTATGAGAGTATGTGTGTGAACGTTTAAGGCCTACTCTCAGCAAACTGCAAGTATATAATATAGTACTGGGGAGGGGCAGGAAGCGTGCTTTTTTAACAAGCTCCATGGATTACTCTGAATAAAGAGGTTATCTAGCTGTTAAGAAGGACAATAATTTGGAGTACAAATAATTTAATTAATCAACCCTCCAGGAAGTACTGAGAGTGACAGTTAAAGTACTTAGCATTAGACTCCGCTGGGCTGCCTGATTTTCAGCAGCTTTGCTGATAGAAACCCACAGCTTGGTCTTGGTAGTCAACTTCAGCTCCTTGCTATTTTGTAAGACAATTTTGGGGGGCTGAGAGATAATACGACAGACTAGAAAGATAATAAGTTTTAGCATCCAGCATTTGGATACAAGTCTCATTGTTCTTGGGCAAGATCTCTTAATATCCTTGGTTCCTTCATCTGTAATATGAATAAAATGAAGCCTGCCTTACTGGGCTACTGAGATGATTACACAAGATAGTATTCCTAAGCGAGGGGTAGAGTGCCTGGCTCCTAAGAAATTCTTGGCAAATGTCCAGGGTTGTGATTCTCACTATTGTTAATATGTACAGTATTTTCCGCTACTGCCAAAGAGCAGGCAAATTTGTTTCAGAAAGTCATTCCCGAGCATGGGAAGTTTCTTGTGTTTTGAAGACAAGGTACTATAGTTTTTCAGCATGTCCTGCATGGCACTGATTTTTTTCAGTGTTGTTGATTTTTGTTTGTTTGTTGTTTGTGTACTGCTAGAGATTGAAACTAGGGTCTCATGTTTGTTAAGCACATGCCTACCCTTGGGCTATAGCGCAGCCCGTCCATATCTCCATTTCTATTGTTTGTTTTTTGTTTTTTTTTTTCTTTTTGAGACAGGGTCTCACTATGCAGTTGACACTGGCCTTGAGCTCACTTTGTAGCCCAGGCTGTTCTCAAACTTGCAACTGTCCTCCTGCCTCAGCCTCTGAGTGCGGGGATTGCAGGCGTGCTCCATTTCTGAAAGAAAGACATAGTACAAAGACAGATTCAGAGGAAAGTGAGATGACCTTTTATCGATTCCCAGGGGCTTTGTTTTGAGTGACTAAGGATATTGCTTCCTGACAGTGAATGTACACACCACTGATAAAAGTCCTTCGAGGAATTAAAAACAAAGCTATTCTTTGGCTTCCTTTCCGTAGCTAAATATTTTTAACATACATTCTTTTTCTTTGGAATTTTCTAGACTTTCAGTTCAAACTTTCTTTTTCACTCATTAGTCCTGGTTTTTCCCCATCTTTGTCACTTTTTGGTATGTGTAAATGGAGTTGGGTTGACTGGACAGAATCTTTTTACTTGCAATGATTTTGTGATAACTCAGACATGAGAGAGAGAAGAAAACAAGTAATTTTTTTCTATAGAAGAAATAAGAGAAGTTCAGGAAGATAGGTTACTTGTCCAAAATCACATAGCTCACAGACAGAGGCAGGACATAAACTTACGTTTTTCCAACCTCAGAGCTCACATCCTTTCAAACATGTGTTTATTTTCAAATTGTGGAGATAAACAAGCACACAGACTTATAATTTAATACCAAGCAGGCAGTAGTGACACAAGTATACAAGTGTAGTGTAACCACACACTGCAAAGATCTGAAACAAGGAGAGATGCATTGAATGGGTAGATCAGACCTGGCTTTGTGGAACTGGTTTGAGATAGGTCTCCGTATGAGGCATTCTAGTTTATGGGAATAGCACATGAATAATGGGAAATCCCAGAATGTCTTCTCAGAAATAGGAAGAGACAAGGTTCAGTGGAAAATATCACCTAAGTGAAGCTGGAAAGGACAGGTTCAGGGCCACATTATGGGATGCTAAACATGCCAGGCGCTATAAGAACATATAATACTGTACACAGCTAGAAACTTGTATGTTCTTAGCCAAAGAATGACTGAATCAGAGCTGAATTTTAGGAAAATAAACTTGATGGTAGCATTGTACAGACTGCAGTTAGGAAAATCAGAAGGCATTTTTGGTGCTTTAAGAGATACAAGATAGGCTGGGGACATAGTTCGGTGGCACAGTGCCTGCCTGTAAGTGCAAGGTCCTGAGTTCGATTCCCAGTACCAATGAAAAAGAGAGAGAGATACAAGATACATCAACTGGGCTTATATTGTTAAATATTTTTTATTATGCACTCACTTTTTACACACTAACACAGATAACTTCAACAAAAGGCAGAATTTAATAAATGCCACTGAATGGAGCAAAATGTGATTGCAGTTGGTCTAGGAGGATAGATGTATCAGGCAATCAGGCAATGGGAACATTTTTTTTAAAAGCTAGATCTCATTTCACAGGAAAGAATTAAATGTTGGATACTTAAACTTCTTGTAGGCCAAAACTATTAGCTTACTGCCTTCCAGTTAGTTTCTTCCAAAGTAGAATATGTGTAGTCATTTTTTTTTTTTAAAAAAATTCATTATCTGGGTATACAAAAAGGCAAAATTAAAAAGGTTGATTTTTATTTCTTTAACGGTTGCTTTTTTAAGTGAAAGAAAAAAGAACAATCTACAGTATATTTTATTTTTAGAGCTGATGTTTTATCAACCAAGCCAGAATGAAATAGCTACTCAGTAGATGACAAAGTTTTTTTTTTAAGTCATATCTGAGTTAATACATATCGGACTCACTGCCACTTAGGGGTAACCTTCTCGCAGAAAGCTGTGCTGCTATTGCAGGGTCTTTCTCTAAAGCAAATGTACTTTATGCAGTGCTTATTATATAAATGCCAACTAATTGAATTCTCATTTTAATTATAAACAAGTCAGACTTATAGAAAGCAATGAGTGGACTGGAATTTTCTTTGTGAAAAAATGAAATTTTTAAACATGAGGTAATTTATGTACTTGCTGCTTGAAGTCACAAATTCTAGAACACTGAGTCATTTTGGGGGAGATTGTCTATGAAATTCTTAGACACAAAGATGGAGGGATACAAATATGTACCATGAGTAATAAAGCCACAGGGCAGAAGAAGTAGGATTGATGTCATTTTAATTCAAGCTTTTAAGCTAGGAAATGCATCCAGCGGAAAGGATCACAATTCAAGTTCATCTTAATGGAAGCATAACACGAAGAACAAAAAGTAGCTTATCATGGTAAGGAAGAGGAGGATGGGAGGAAGAGAGAAAGGGGGATGGAGGGGAGAGAGAACGGAGAGAGAGATAATTGAAGTTTCCAGATTGGAAAACAATCTGTGAAGCCTCTGGGATTTCTGTGAGTGTTCAGGCAAATTGAATGGGGAGTGGACAGTTGGTTGGATTCTTCATTTATCTGGTGAGTTTTCATGAGATCCAAAGGGAAAGATAGGAAAACTTCTGAAGCATGCGTTAAGCAGAGGTTCTGCCCTGATTTATTCAGAAGGAAAGAGTCAAAATGAAAACGTAAGTGGAAGTTGGTGTGTAACTGTTGGAGGGTAGGCTCCTAAAAGCAAGGACAGGAACACACAGCAGCACTGAGTCAGAAAGTTCCAGGTCCTTACGTCAGTTTCACCCTTTATTGGATGCTTAATTCAACATAGGAAAATCTCAGGGGTTGCAGTAATGCTGAAGGATTTAAAGCTTCATTGGCAAAGCCAGCACACTGCTCCTTATGCTATAGAATTCCTGGGGTAGCTTGGAGGGTTGCTGAGTATGGGGAGAGAGGGAGGGATAAAGAGGGCGGAGACCTGGACCTCTCTTCCTATCTGTCCTCTGGCACTGCCTCAGGACGGTGAGCAAGAGTTCAATTCTCTGAGCCTAAACCTCCTTCCTGTAATAATATCCCCTTATAAATCGGTTGTAAATACTGTGAACCACTGTCTCCACGGCACCATAGATATATATTAAGTGTAAACAAATCTAAAAGAGAAATACTAAATAAGAAATCCGCTTTAAAAGAAGATTGTTTTTGTTAGGAAAAGTCTTAATTACACCCTGTTTCTAGAGCACTTTAGATATTTATTTTCAGATATGTGGCTTAAATAGTGAGTCACGCCCCTCCTTTTAAAGGAGAGGAAAGTAGTTCTTAGTTAATCATCCTGACTCTACTAATCCTACGGCTCAAATTCAGAGGGTTGGGTTTTCCCAAAGAGCATTTAAGAACAGCTGAGGCATTAATGAGAGCTCTCGGCTCACAATGTGAGAGAAGCTGGCTTCTCCTGCCCGTCCTTGTCCCTGGAGAGTATGTTGCCCCAGAAGCCTGGGTCATCGCCTGTCACCTGGATGGCAAAGTGTTAGATCAGCCTGCCTGCCCCTCTTCGCAGCACATCAAGGACTGAGAACACTGTGAAAGTACCTCAGCCCTCAGTGTTACCTTGGAGTGGAGGAAAAGTATAGAAATGGCCCCAAGTTCTAGGCTACTCTTACCCCCGTTCGACCACCTCACTTACCAGGACTAGGTTTCGATCCTAGAAGGATTGATGTGGGATCCAGCATTTTGTTAGTGTGATGCTGTTCATTCCTAAGTATCTGAGAAGACACCTTTTTTGTCTGAGAGCACATGGAATCTATAAAAATGGATGAATGAATGAATGAGCTTTTAGAGACTTCCCCTTAGAGCTCTGTACTTATTCACTAATTCATTCATTGAGAAAATACTGACGGCAAAACATTAATGGATGCCTATTACGTGCAGGTGCTGTGCTAATGCTGTGGATAAAGTGTGACAGGACATGAGGGAGTTCTACAGGTGGAGATTCTGGCAACACGTGTCATATAATAGTTCATCTCTCTCTCTCTCTCTCTCTTTCCATATATATTCTCTATGCACTATAAAATGGACATAATTATATAATGGAGAAACTATATATAATTTAATTTTAATATATTACATACTTGACATACTTAGAATTTGCTATCATTAATAACTTCACTTAGCATTTTTAGAATTTAAATGAGCTTTTGGAAACGTGATTTAGATATCTTGGCCCATCCAGAAAAATGGCTAAGGAAGTTGGAATTCATGACTTTTTTTTCTATTAAATATTCCTTGGGGGCAAGAATGGACTTTCAGAATCATTCCTTCAGGCTGGACCTAGTGGCTTACACATATAATCCCTGCACTCAGTAGCCTGAGGCAGGAGGATTGCCTGGGAGTTTGAGGCCAGCCTGGGCTACATAGCAAGACATTGTCACAAACCAAACAAACCAACAATAAGCAAATAAGTAAAATAAAAATAAATCACTGCTTTAGAATTTTGTTCCAAAGAGTAGATTCATTAATACTGGATGTTTCTGACGCTGAGAATTATTTCTGCCAACAAATAAAGAAGTTGAGAGTGACAGTTGATGTCAAGAGCTCCTTTTCATCTTTTCTTACCTCCTCAGTGCAGCCTGAAGTCCAAGCTAAATGGCTTGGTATCAGACTGAGCCAATTGTTTCTATCAGGAAACTATTAATATTATTAAATTATTCATTCTCAGCTTTCACTGCTGAAGGGAAGTGACATATTGTTGACAGCTATCAGAGCACTTCATGCTTTGTTGGAAAGTAATTTTAAAAATTACAGTATCATTAAATTTAATTCTTAAAAAGTTTCAAAGCTGTCAGGGAATGACTCAGACAGGCATAAGATAATACCTTAATACTGTATATATTCTTTCTTTACCCTCTAGTGCAGCGGGCTGAAGAGCAGATGGGTTTGAAGGAGAAGTCCCTCCTGCAGAACACAATGCTCGTGAGGATAAACCAGCCACCTGCTTGGATCCCCTCCCTTCTCGTAGGTGGGAGAACCTACTAGAATTACTTGGAAACTTGTTCTCTACTACCAAAGGGGGCTCACTTCCCAGCTGAATACCTTCCTGGTGCAGGAGTTTATGAGCCACACAGGCGAGGTGCAGGACAGAGAAGCCAACTGTGGGAACAGCAGTGTCAAGGATGGAAAAGTAAAGAACCTATTCTCAGAAGAACAAAAAGACCAAGTGATGTGGAAAACACAGGAAAGCAATACAAAGTGGCCTGGAAAGGTAGCTGGAGCCAGGTTATGTAAGGCTTTACATACCATATGGTTACATTCATATAATATTTTCAAAGAGACAAAGTGGAAAGCAGATCAATGATTAGGGGTATGGAAAGCGGGGATAGTATGAGGAGTACTTTATTTTTGCTTGCCAGTACTGTTACTCTGATCATAGTGATACTTAAATGAATTGGTGTGTGTGTGTGTGTGTGTGTGTGTGCGTGTGTATTTTTCTTTTCTTTTTGAGACAGGGTCTCACTATGCAGTTCAGGTGGGCCTTGAGCTCATTTTGTAGCCCAGGCTGGTCTCAAACTCCCAACTATCCTCCTGCCTCAGCCTCCTGAGTGCTGGGATGAAGGTCTGCGCCACCACACCTGGCTGGTGTATATGTTTAAAATCATAGAACTGCATGTGAAAAGAAAAAAGTTAATTTTACCATGCAATTTTAAAATACAAATTAAAAAGCATATGAAAAAATTTAGTAAGGAAAGCAAGATATTTTCTATTGTTTGAAATATCTAATTGACAGCACATTAGCATAAATAAAGTTTGATGTTCTGTGGGAGGAGAGAAGGGAAAGAAAGACTGGTTGTTAGATTCTCATAGATTAATTTAGAATTGGTGAGTGTGCCTGGCTGCTTGTATTGCTGAAAATGGCTGAAATAATACAGGGCAGCCTTCGTGATCTTCCAGGACCTCACTGCTCCTCCAACAAGAGACTGTGTCTTTGTGAGGATACAGCTCGGTGGTGGAGCACTTGCTGAGCATGTACGAGGCCCAGGCTTGACCCCGAGTACTTTCTCTCCCACCCAGAAAGGACTGTGTCTCTTTGACTGGAATACCTAGACCCAGAGAATCCTGTGGGAATGACATCGTGTGATCGCAGAGGCTAAGCTGCAAAGATGCTATGTACTTCTTCCTTGTTTCTTGGATCACTTGCTCTCAGAACTCAGCCTCTGTAGTGTGAGAAATTCAGTGTGGCCCGTGGAAAGACTAGCGTAAGGAGGAGCTGAGTCTCAGCCTGAGCAGCACCAACTCGCCAGCCACAGGAGAGAGCCATCTTGGATAGAGTTGTTCTCACTGATGCTGTAGGAACAGAGAAGCGTGTGTATGCCAAGTTGCCAAGCCCTGAACGGGCATATTCATAGAGCAAAATAAATGATGGCTGTTATGCTTAGCATGCATGAGGCCCTGTGTTTGATCCCCAGAAACACACACACACACACACACACACACACACACAGAGTACTAGAGAGTTGATTATTGCTGTCCTAATCTACTAAATTTTGGAGTGGCTTTTACAGAGCAATAGAAAACTGACAGGATGTTTTTGTGTACTTATCAGTACAAAAACATTAAAGTAGCTGCCTAAAATGTGGTGCCCAGAATTCTTGGGATGGGAGGAGGCTTAGAGGGAAAGAGCGCATGACTGAATGACTGATTAGTGTCCTCCATTGGCCCTGTGCATGGTACTCGGCAGTAGCTTTGGAGCTATTTGCCAGTCATGCTTGAATTCAGCACCCTCAATTTACATAATGTGGAAGAACAGAATGTAGGCAGTTTGTGGTCGTTTCAAAACTATACAGATACTTACAACCACAGCTAAAGCTCTGAATCAGGTTTTCTGAGACAGAGTTTAGTATTCCTTCTACTTTGCCCTGTTCATCCAGGAACAGATTCCCGAAACCTGAAGTACAGAACACAGAATGACAAATATATACCTGGATGCTTCTACTCCCCACTCCCAAGCCTGTGACAAATATCATTAGCTAAGAACACAGCTCTCCTAAGCTCACTGGTAAGCATGTGGGAGATTTCAAATTGCCATGACTGAGAGCCTGAATAGAAAGCTACAAGAGCTATAACTGATTTGTATTGGGAGTGCAAGAGGAGTACAGCAAAGGTAAGCCCAAAGTATGAGCTGCAGAAGTCTGACACAGAAATGAAATGTGTCTGGACAAGAAGGAAGACTTCAAACATGAGTGCTCTGTGTGAGGATTTCTGTCTGAAATGACACATACTTCTGACAGAATCTATTAAGAAATAGCTTTTCATTTTCTTGGGGAACTGCTACAGAGCCAGCTGTTTGGTTGTAGATGAAGATGAACCTTTTACTTTAGTTGTAATGTTGCATGTATATAATTTGCGTTCAGTGCTGAATTCAATAGAATTGAAATGCATACAAGATATACAGGGCAGTACTGGAAGATCACCCACTTTGACAGTTTATAGTGCACTTAGCTTCATCTGAAATCAAGACAAGGTCAGGAAAAAACAGACCATTTCTAGGGTATGACTTAAAAGCAAGGGTTACAAACCCATGGCACTGTAGATTACAGAGTAGCTCACTGAGAACAGCATTCACATTCATCTGATCAGGACCAAGAGCAGAGCTTCTCTCAACTTGATCATGGGGAGCCAAATATCCTGCTTAAGTAACTATTACTAACTGTTTAGAAAAACAAGAGTCACATCCCCCTTTTCTACAATTCTGAAGGGTATGGCGGTGACATGAGTATGAAAGTTTTTTGAGAAAAACAAATAGCTAGATGCCTTATTCACTTGTTTGCTGAGTACCTAATAAATCCAAGCTATTCTGTTGAATACCATGAAGGACTCAAGTATTAATCTGAAGGAATTTGTCTTCACAGGCTCTCCAGCAGGGATGTCATCAGACTCTTTTAACCTTGGAGCATAAGACTAATTTCGGTGTGAAGGTGACTATTTAGAGTGACTTTAGACTATTTTTATTGATGAATTAGTAATTATAATTTTATGAGGTTTATTATATTAAACAATGGGTACTTAACAGGAAAAAAATCACAAAAATAAATTATTGTTTTTAATATTTCTTGAGTGTTTATAGTAAAGCATCAAAATTTTCAACATCAAGTTGGTTTTGGGGTTCAAAGTCTTTAAAAGAACATCAAAAATAAACTCCCATATGAATCATAAAGAAAACGCCAATAGCACTCCACAAAAAAAAATCTTCACTTCACTTATCACACCAAAGGCAGCCTGTACACATGACAACAGCATGTTCCACACACACGCATCGCTTACACTGACAGCACATGTCTTTTGCTTTCCTGGTCTTTTTGCAGGACATACTGACATCTCACTGGTCATGCTGTTTTGTCAGGAGCTTCTTATTATATTATACGGTGTGTAGTTAACAGCAACATAAAATAGCAATAAAATAAATTATTAAATTCTTAATATGTATTCTGCATTTAGAATAATCATCAACACTGTCACATCAGCTGTGCACTTCCTTACACAGC
>NW_004955420.1:8647015-8651008 GCF_000276665.1 Chinchilla lanigera | reverse complement strand
TAGGGCACTCTTGACATCTTCCTTGTTTTCCTGTTGTTGCAGTAGGTCTTTGTGATGCCGCACCTGCCTATTCACCTGGCCGCTCACCAGTGTGCTCCACAATCTTTTGGCATAGTTCCTTGGGCAGAATCATTTTGCTTTTCCTCTGCTGTAAATGATCTTATGAGCTCCAGTCCTGATCCTCTAAGAAAATTTCTCTGTGGTATTTGGTACTTGCTATTTCCTTTGTAAACTCTCAAGCTATTTAAGCCACACGTGTTTAGGATCAAATAAAACACAGCCATTGCCCAATGTTTTGTGTTTCACGTGACATCATATTTGCTGCATAACTCATCAATGACATCTACCCCACGTTCAGTTTTGTTATTGAAAATTTCCATCTCAGGCTTCTGTTTTGTTGAGGTTTCTCTATCAATATTTCCATCATGGTAAAATGTGGACATCAGCGGTATGCTTTTCTTTGAAAAAAGCAGTTTGCTTTTCTTTGCCATTTATGAGGCCAATGTTACGTCTTTCTGATGTCAAAGATTGTAAGATATAATTCTCCAACTGTAAATTGCAACACTTCATTTGAATTTTCTGCTTTGTTCCTGTGTAAGTTACTCTGCTGCTCAACTTGTGCTCTGTTAGCAAATGGAACATCAGTCAGAAACCAGTAATCCAATTGTCCAGTGTCACATTCCAATTAGTTTGGAAGATAGGAACTACAGGTCTGTTCACATCATTTGGTTGATTACTGTATGAATAAGGACCTGATGATGGCTGAGTTCCACGATAAATGTCTAAATTGAAAGCATCATAAGTCTTTGCATCTACAAGGGCATACATTTTTATGCCATATTTTGACACATTGCTTTTTGATGAGTCTTTTACATTCCTGCAATCACCATGAGAAATCTGTGCTAAGTACAGCTGACCTCTGAATGCTTTCAGTTCAGCCAGGGAGCTGTCCTGGTAAATATATTTTTGAATATGGCTACTTGTGCATACCAAACATTTTACTTGCAGTTCAGCCTTTGTGTATTTCACATCATGTAGCATTTCCTCTGATATAATTTCCAACACTGAATGGCAATGCTGGCCTTCTGTCCAATACGTATCACCACTCCCAAGACCCTCACTGTATTTTCAGACCTAGTTCTAACATTTCAACTAGTCAAGTATGTGCTCACATTTTTGTTTTCTTTGTCATCAGAATCAAGAAGGTCTGCATTCCCTGTGTCTGTATCAGCGTATTCTTACTCCATTTCACTGTCACGGGAACTTTGGTTCACATGGCCAATGTCAAAGTCATGGTCATCATCATCATCATCATCATCATCACCACCATCATCATCCATGCACACTACTCTTCTGTTAGGAAAGCATGTGTTTTACGATAATGGATCATCTTCATCATCCATGCATGAGAAATCTGATGATTCACTTTGACCACCTCCAAAACTTGCAAATCTGTTTTTTCTTGTGCCATTGTACTAAATTGGGCTACTTCTACCAGGAAAACCAAAAGGAAACTTGTTTTTTGGTAACATATTCTGGAGTGGTATGGGTCTACTGGACCCTGTGTGATGCTCGGGTAAACATAAGCAAAGTCCGCTGGTGCATAAAGGTGGTCCTAAACCCATTTTGCTACTTTTGCACATGTGATCACTTCTTGCCATTCATCATAGCCAGTAGGTAAACACATAGATTGTTTCCTGTGTCCCTCAGGGAAAGGTATTGGGATGCACAGATGGCTTCTATAATGCTAAAGTACAAATTTACAGTAGAAAAGTAAGGGATGAGTCCACTGGACCCAGGTGTATGCCCTGAGGTAACCAAACAGGTTGTGTGAACATGGGCCTAGTGAGTCAGAAATCTGAATACATCCTAGTGACCCCCAAACCAGAAGATCACTGGGCTTGATCTTTAGAAGCAGGATTCCTCACTGTAATTGTCTTCACAATTAGCGGCATCAAACTGTTAATAGTATGCCTCTCTCTGTCTCTTCATACGTTGATTTCATTATCATTGTGAAAATGATGAGTTGCTAGATCACTTATAGGCATTTCTGTGCTTTTAGGGAATTGTTCCTGGTATTGAAATCCTTTTCATCAGCTCCACTTTGAAATGTGCAGTATAGGCTTGTCTTTAACAAGTAACTGTTCTTTAAAAAAAGAAATCAGGAGACGTAGCAAAACTGAAATATGATACTCTGAGAAATGGATCAGTTTGGATAATTACACTTTCTCTCTTTTGCACTCGGACTTTATTCTTCTAGTAATTTCTCTGGCCATATCAAATTTTTCTAAATGGCCAAAATGACCATTTAGTCACAAATCGTCAAATATCAGTAAAATTCATGTTTGATTTTTTTTTAATTTTGCAGTCTTTATTTCAAAGCTGTTGGTTTATAGTCCCCTTAATCTTTCCTTCAGTAGAGTACCTTAGAATTTCTCCCTGAGTTCTCCTAAATAGAGTACCAGCCACTTCTTCTTTCAACACATAACATCAAGTCAACCACTCTTCATAGTCCTGCACACAAGAACAGGACAGAAGAAAATCAAAAGATAGAAAAATAGGCTTTGGAGATGGCCATCTCAGATCTCTGCCACTTCCTGTGTGACTCCAGGTAAATTACTTAATCTTCCCGAGCTTCAGTTTGCTTTCTGTACAATGGGGGTAAAATTCATATAAGTCATTTTGAGATGTAGAACAGTATAACAACGAAGAGAGCCTTGGACAAACAGATATTCCTTACCTAAGAACTTCCTCTTGCTTCCTTCAAAAAACAATAATCAGGCCTAGGACTTGATCATTAAAAGGCGTAAACCGTTGCAAATGAAGACTGTGGAGGTCCCAGGCAACTTTTCTGGGCCTTTGATAAGTAGAAGATTTGGCATTTGTCCTTTTTAACGAGAAAAAGCACCCAACATTAGGGAAAAGAAAAGTTCAAGGAAAAACTATCCATACTTTCATCATCCTAGGACCACGACTGTTTCCATTTCTGTCATGATTTGGCTTTTATTCAAAACGGTTAGATTTTCTCCACAGCACAATCACGGGGAGCTTATCTTGGCGTCATCTCCTTTAAGGTAGGAATAGATTTATTCCAGATGATTGTGGGACGCAGCTAGAGAAGAAGGATTGGAGGGCTGCGGGGGCGTTACAGTTCTCTTATGATATTGTTCAAACTTTTCCCCTGCACAGAAAATCCACAAAGAACTCCTCTGCAGTTTTTGTTACCTAGGGCTGTTTCTTTAAATTGTTTGACGTCAGAGAAGGAATGCTATAGCAACAGCCTGTCAAACTGGAATTAACTCAAAAGAAAGATGGGGGAGGGGAGAGGAAAAATGCTCCCAGGAGGTTCTGACTTCAAAGGAAGCAAATTGGGTAGATGCATGTATTGTATGACATTTTCATCATAAAACACCCAGGGAAATGTGACATTAGTCTATTGAGATGCATGTGGTGTTTCGCTCAGGCAGAGAGGAGCGACTTGGCAGGGTGACCTGGAAGGCCTTCCGGTTTCATCAGTGACAACAGTAACAGTAACTTCCAAGAATTGATCCTTTGGAGGCAGGCTCTGCGCAAACATCATTTCATTTCGTGTTTCCAGCACTTGGGAGGCAGATATCACTACCCTTCTTTTGCCAGCGACAAAACTTAGGCCTCCAGGGGGAACTTGGTCACACTGCCGGCGATGGCAGAGTTGGGACGGCCAGGCAGTTTTGTCTGACCGTAGGCTTGGGATTGCTCTCCCACAGCTAGAGTCCCGGGACGTTACACCTAAACAGGACCTCGGGATCTTCTGGAAGGTCTCCCCGCCACCCTGCCCACGAGCAAACCGACGCCCGCGCACCTTCAGGAGGGAAACTGCCCACGCCACTTCGACGGGCGTCGGGGGCCCGCGCTCAGAAAATGAAACTGCCCTGGAATTAATGTTTTCTCGTCTCCTTCTAGCAGGAAACGAGAGGAAAGAATAGGAAGCAGAAGCGCCCTTCCTCCCGCCGG
>NW_004955420.1:8628590-8646474 GCF_000276665.1 Chinchilla lanigera | reverse complement strand
CCGGGAGGCTGGGGCGCGGGCGCTGGGGAAGCCCGCGGACCGCCCCGCCGGGGCTCTGCCGTCCTGTGGGCTGCCTTGCTCTTGGACTGGTGGAATCCCATGGGGCGGGGGAGGGAGGGATGGATTTGGAATACTTGTAAGGTGGGTACCGGACAAAGTGCTTGGTTGTCTGTCTACATCGTTTTCCGATTCGGGACACAAATGATCGCCTTACACTTAGACATTTGTTGCTATTCGGTCGGAAAGCATTGACTTTCCAAAAGTTTAAAAGCAGGCTTTCATCTGTTTACACAAGCAGTGCTTTGTTACTTTGCATCTTTCCCTTCCCTCGTCTCCTCTCCTTCCCTTTCCCTTTCTTGTAAAAGATGAGGATGTGTCTTTCTCTTAGCCACAGGACAAAACAACCTGGCCTGTGGATTATTAGCACCCCGCCGGGAAGTTTTCTTAAAGCACTGGAAATGTAATTGTGCTTATCTATCAGTCAGCCCATCTAAATGTTGCAAACTGAGATTGCGACCTCCTAGAAGAGAGGGTGCACACGGCTTATATAAGACGGGGGAGGTCATTTCTAGTAGTCACGTTATGTACAGTTAAAACTATGCTTTTGGGCCGGTGATGCAGCGCGGTGGCACAGCGCCTGCCTGGCAAGCGCAAGGTTCCTGAGTTCGATTCCCGGTGCCAACACACACACACACAACCCCCAAACTATGCTTTTGAGTCTGCCGTTGCGTATTTTAATAATTTTCAGTGTAGAGCTTTTGGTTTATCACTAATCCTAGGCTCTGAAAGTTTGTGTAGATTATTTCAGTGTTTGGTTAAAAAGCATTTAAAGATTTTTCATGCTGGATTTTGGTTTGTAGATGTATTTGATACTGAAATAACAAAATGTTTTATTGAACATTGTCGACGTTCTTGTATATGCACATAAGATTATAAAACTGGTTAGTATGACTGTGATACATTTAGGTTCTTCTGCACACCCATAGACATTATGTAAGAAGCTATTCTGAGTTGTTGGTCCTTGTTACCTGTAGAACTGTTTCATCGATTTTGGACTTTTTTCTACTTTCCAAATACTGCTCGAGATGGTGTGATTTATCTCAGGCACATTGTTGAAGCCGGTGGCTGTGTTGTTAGTTTTATTTTTTTAAGGTTTTGCTGACTAGTTTAATCTGCATTTACTATAGGAATTATTTATTACACATCTGTCATGGGCCAAGGACAAGGCTATACTCTTTATGTCTCAAGCGCTTGGCGAAGGAGACTAGCCACTTCTACAGGTAAGGGAGGTGTGCCTTTGAGAGGCGAAGTAAACTTGCCAGTGGCTGCATAGCTGTTAAGTAACTCAGCTAGGATTCAAGGCAAGACCTCACACAGGAGTGTGCCACATTAACGTAGTGCCAGGGCAAGAGGAGTGGACTTCAGTTACCCATTGGCATCTGCACAAAATGCCCAAGATGCGCTAGGGATGTGTGCTGTTTTTTTTTTGCAGCATGATTGGTACTCTTTATCCATGTAACTGTACAGGTCCTCACACCAGCCATCCTCCTCTTACTGCTACTCCCGGTTACATGTGTTATTCAAAGTTTAAAACCTCTCTCTTGCCTGGGTAGAGTATATTAACATTAATAGGTAGTAGTGATTTATGCTTCCACAATAATAACTCCATTTTAATGGGTCTTCTCTAGAGGCATAAATATAACTAATCCGGAAGGTTACAACAGGATGAGAACTTTTTTGGAATATGGGAACCCTTTGATATCTCTCAAATTAAACCAGGAAATATGTTGATAGATAATTTGCCTTGCAATTATCTCCTCTCCCTTGCCTCTTCAATTCGTCAGTTTCTATGGAATCATTTACCTTATTATATAAACATTGTTACATCTCCCATCTGAAAGTAAAAAATAATTTTTTGGGGCACCAGTGTTGTAATTCAGGGACTGCTTTATTCCTCTGCTTCACCTTGATAAAGCCTAACTTTCCGACAGAACAAAAATAAACACCAGAAATAACCAGAAACAAGTGAACTCACTACAGGGTGTGGCAGGAGCCCAGTAAAGTGGGATAGCAGACGGAATGACATACTTTTTGGTATAGATTTGGGGTGTTTTTTTTTTCTTTTTGAGACGGGGTCTTGCTATGCAGTTCAAACTGGCCTTGAGCTCACTTTGTAGCCCAGGCTGGTCTTGAACTTGTAATGATCCTCCTGCCTCAACCTCCTGAGTGGTGGGATTACAGGCGTGCGCCAGCATGCCTGGCTTAGTTTTGAGCTTTGAGTTTTGGAAGCCTGTTTATCTTTTGTGCTCAAAAGTAAAATTAACAAGATTAGGAGAGTGGGGAACTCCAAATTTTATTGTTGTTTTTCCTTTTCCTTTCCTTTTTTTTTTTTTAAACATCTAAAATTGATACAAATGAACAGCAACAAGTGAACCAACTACTTAAAGTTCCACAGGAATTTAAAAAACAGAGTCAGATAAGTTTTAAACACAGGACTTTGACCATATTTTATTAATCTAAAGATAAAAAAGAGCTGGAAAAATTCTTGAAGTCTGTAGGATGGTGTTATACATATGGTACAGGTATACCAATTCTGAAACTATTTCACGTACATTATAGAATTGAACAAATGAATATTTGACACTTGATACAGTTGTTTGTTTTTTTGAAGCAGTGTCTCACCAGGTGTTGAACTCACTATGTACCCAAGCTGGCCTCGAACTCGAAGCCGATCCTCCTTTCTCAGCTTCCCACATTGCTACGGTTCCAGGTGTGCACCACCATTCCTGTCTGGAAAAGGGTTTTTACACTGTAGGAAAAGAGAAATGAAAATAGGGAGAGGAAGAGGCAGCACACTCTGGTGTTGGTTTGGGCTTAGTGGCATCAGGATGAGCTCCTAATTACAGTATCTGTGCATGTGTGCGTGTGTACCTACGTACATCCACGTACTTCCTGACTCTTGTCTGGTGAAAGAGCTGAGGAGCAATGACTCCAAAGTACTGCAGCAGTAAGCTCAACTAATGCCCATCTCTAAGTCGCTGGTTTTAGAGCTCGAGCAGGGAAATATAAGATGAGCCTTGAACCTTTTGTGGCAAGAGTAAGAAAAACATTTTTTAAAGTGATGGGGATATGTCAGAATGGTATAGGAGCTAGCTTGAAGGGGCCTCCCATAGCCAAGTCTGGGAGAATTTGACCTTGAGGAAAGGAGGAATCCACAAGTCTATGAGGGGCCTCCATGACCACCGACTGGCCTCCTGCCCGCCCCCCTCATCTCATCTTCTGCCTCTCCCTGCCTTGCTCACTCATCTCCGGCTGTACCATTTTTTTTGTTGTTGATCCAGCCTGCCAAGTTCATTTCTGTCTCAGGACCCTTGCATTTACTGCTTCTTCTTAAAAACACTTTTTTTGGGGGGGGGGGTTTTCTCCGGTACCGGGAACCGAACTCACGACCTTGCGCATGCCAGGCAGATGCTTTTGCCGCTGAGCTAAATCCCCAGCCCCTACTGCTTCTTCTTAATAGAGTGCTTTTTCCCTTTTAAGGCATGGCTCATTGCTCGCTTTATTCAGCTTTACCTATATTGTTTAAAAATAGCCTTCCAAATACCCTTTACTACTTAAAATCATGTAATTTATGTTCTTTGCTCTGTATCTCCTAAGCACATACAAAATAAAGTGTCAGCAATGGAAATTGTCTGTTTTGTTAACTACTCGGTCTCTGGAGCCTAGACTGTGCTTGGCACATGTTTGGTGCTTAGGTGTTTGTTGAATGAATGGTTGACCTTATTAATTAATATTTGCCAACTCTCTTGCTGTATTTTAGCTAGAGCTGTTTCAGTTGGACAAGACAGTTTCCAGAGATTCCTACAGCGTTAGTGCTATTTAAAGTCGTGTGGTGATGCTGCTGACGCTTCTTGGAAGCCAGGACATTACCCGCTTGGAGGGTTTCACATCCTCACCTTCCGTCTGCCCTCTGGTGGAGGTTACGCCAATACGCAGCAAATGAATAGAACAGGTCCATGGGCAGAAAATGAACACCAAGAAACTCGGTAGATCACAAACTGGATACTTAAGATAATTAAACCAACTCGAATTTTTAAATTTTAGGTAACTCCATGCTAATCATAACATGATCAGAAGGAATTAAAAGAAGATAAGCAGTAGATTTGAAGACGTACATGGCTTAGGATGAAAAACGTAGAGCTAAGCATCCAAAATATTTTGATTACTTAGAAATGACCCCTGCTTAAGTATACGCTTTTCCTTAAGATAGTTAATGTTTTTCTACTTTGAGTTCTAGGGCCTCTTTTTCTCAGCTGTAGTAATTTCACTTGGTTGGCTTTCCCAGTGTGGGTTTAAGCGTGCAGTGGGAGAACCAGTGTTCAAAGCCTAGCAATTGGGTAATGAAGGCCGTGCTCTTAATCCTGAGCTTCCCGGCACCTTCCTGCTAGAAGCAGGTACCGAAGAAGTTCCCTTGGTGCAGTGGGCAGGAGCTAACAAATACTTGGTAAGTGTATTGCATGTGTTTCCCAACAGCATTCTTCCAGTGTGCATTGTGGAGAGGCTTTTTCTCTCATACAGACTGAGACATATATGTTATTTGATGTATTTCGAAGTGGAGATCACATGAAGTGATTTCTGATACTCATGCACTACTTACCTGCTAGAATAATAGCTTCTCTCAATGTCTGTTTAATAGTTAAGGCAGTAGACAGCTTAAATGTCTTTTTCCATTGCTTTTGTGGGGTTGGTTCTTCTACGGTATATTTGCTATTGGCAAGGAAAAACTTTCACCAGGATTCTTATCTTCCAGCTGATATCTGAAAAAGGATTTGTGAGGGGCTGTCAGTGCTGGCATCTTTGCTGGTCAGAACTTGACCTCTGACGTTCTCTTAATAGCGCTGTGGTATTTCGTCATGTGGCTGTACCGTATTTGCTGTTCTGTTGGTTTATGCTTTTACTTTTTGTCAAACAGTTGGTGTATGAATATTCTGAAACAGGGATTCTTACCTGTTAAAAAGTACTATGCTTTGAAAAGCCTTGCTCTTTGTCTTCTCTATCATAAGTTTTCAGAGTCTGTCCATTCTGTTAGTTTCTCTAGAGCTGATGAAAAGGGAGACTGCTACTTTGGGAGGAGCGAAGATGAAGGCACCAGTCCCTGTGAAATAATCCCTGGGTCTCACCTAGGATTGTTTGTGTATTTGTGTTGCAGCATTTAGAAATAGCTTAACTCAGTTTTCCCCCCAGTTTTTTTTTTTTTTTTCCTTTTGGTACCAGGAATTGAACCCACGACCTTGCGCTTAGCAGGCAGGCGCTGTGCCGCTGAGCTAAATCCCCAGCCCCTCCCCCCAGTTTTTATGAGTTCCCCATTTAAACACTTTTACCTAGGAATTAAGATCTGGCTTTAACTGTCTGGGGAAGTGTAATTAAAAACCTAGCACTGCAGCTTAAGCTAAATAAGGCTTTGTTGTCTTAACTGGTGTGTAACACAGAGTGTGTACATTATATTTAGGATAGTCAAGCCTTAGAGTGGCCAGTTTTTATAAGGAAATAATTTAAGATATGATATTCTAGAATTCTGTGAACTAAGTTATGGTTTAAATGGTGCATGGTAGATAGTACATTTCTAAGGAAACTGAAGTTTGCTAGCAAAAGGTCTGTAGAATGTGCTTGTGTAGAATGAGATTGATCTGAAAACTAGAGAGTTACTATGAAGAGCTTTGAATAGACCATACATACAAGCCCTCAGGAGGTGTTAGCTCGTGGTTGGCTAACCATTTAGTTGTCCTCCTGCTTTGTGCCAAGTAATTCTCCTCATCTGTATTATAGCTCTGTGACCTCTTATTCAGAATTTAGAAATCCAAAATGCTCTAAAAATCCAAAATGCTCTACAGGGTTTTCCCTCCTTCATGAATCATTAGTGGTAAAACCTTATATGACCTGAATCATTTTGTGGCACAGTGATCTGAAGCTATCTGTAGTCTGTTTGTTCCTGCCTACGTGAACATGGTTACATTTTGCTGCAGAACTGTTCATTCTCCATTGTATAGGATGCTGCCCTGGAGTCCTGTTGGGATATTTTGCCATACATGATGAACACATTTTGTTTATTTTTATTTTTTTGAGTCAAGGTCTCACTGTGTAGTTTAGGCTGACCTTGAACTCTATGTAGCCCACTCAGGCTGGTCACGAGTTCATGGTGATACTCCTGCCTCAGTCTCCGGAGTGCTGGGATTACAAGCATGTACCACTACGCCTGGTGTGAGCACATATTTTTAAAACATGAAAGCTTTGAAATTCTAAAACACATGTGGCCCTACAGCTTGGGGTAACAGATTGTGGACCTGCATGTGTAGGTATTTACATATGTGTCTTCCATTTTCAGGCTGTAAATTCTTGAAGACCTGGGTCTGAATTGCATTTATGTGTAGCCCTGGTTCCTGGCGTATTCAGTACATGTTTGGGGAGGGCATAAACTATGGCAGAACGTGACAGCTGGGTGAAGGGAAGCAGACTAGACAGCCTTCTTTGTCTCCTGGAACACAAGACAGGCAAACTCAGTTTACAAGTTGAGCTGTTTTACTTCGGGGGTCCTTTAAAATGCTCCAGAGACTAATGTAGTTGCAAAATAAAAACAAAGCACAAAATAATGCTTTCTGCTGCTACTTTTGCACCACCAGCTTCTCTTTTCCTTCCTTACCACTTGCTGCATGCAGATCTAAGTTTTTGGCTAATTTCTTGAGAAAGAAATACTTGTGGAGATGCCTGCTTGTGGAATACCTGGGTGGGGTGGGCGTGCATTTTTAAATTCCTTAATAAGAATGATAATAAAAACTTTGAATGCCTTACCTGATTCATTGCCTTTCCTGATTTCTTTGTTGTGGATTTGTTTTGAGACAGGGTTTTGCTGTGTTGTTCAGGCTTGCAATTCACCTGTCTCAGTCTCCCGAGTGCTGGAATTACAGGTGTGCTCACCTGGCCCAGCTTTATTATGGCTTTTAAAAATTATTTTATAAAGTTTAAGGGACATAAACTGGATGGCAAAGAGAAAAGTAGAGTATTAGAAAATTTTATTATAATAACGGATTCAACTTTCTTGATGAATACTTTTTGGAAGCAAAAGTAATTTATGCTTAATTGTTTAAAGTAGTTTAAAATATTCTTTCATGCCTTGTATGAGCTTTTATGATCCGTATCAAAATTATTAGTAGCTAAGAAGGAGCTACATTTCCTTGTCATGTACAGATTAAAATAGCTGCTCTTTAACACAGAAGTATAATTGTACATACTGCATAATGCCTTGCTTTAGCAAAAATTCTGTGGACATTTTAGGATGTGGAGTGAGAGGGCCATTTGAATTATGCAGCTGTATTTTTTTCCATTTTATTTAACAAATTGCTTTGGGTACAATGGCTCATTGGTATCTTTTGATATTTGTAACTGGTACAGCTGAACTTCTACAAGATAACTGATATTCTGCTCTCTGTTCCACTTCACAATGCTTTCACTATGTGGTGGAGTTATTTAAAATGTGTTAACTGAATCAAAGATTCATGTTGAAAAAGAGCTTAGTCAAGAAGTTACAGTCATTAAAGGTAAAAGCGCTGTGCTTGTCATATAATTTCTGTTAAATTATTAGTTTACCTTGCTTTAGCATTTTCAGTGCCGCTTCAAAGATTTGTTGTGATAAATAGCTCTAATCTGACCTACCGCAAAAATCACCTTTCATGAAATCCCTTGACTCTTACATTGTACCCTTTTGATTTTTTTAAGGAAGGTAGGAATGGCTATCTCCCCCGTGCCCCACCCCGCCATATGTATCCTTGTTATTTTTTTTTTCCCCAGGAGGGAATTAGCTGGCTGAGGTAGAACCCTGGGAAATTTAAGAAGCAAATGGAGTGAAGGGCCCACAAAAATACAGAGAAGGAAGTTAAGCGCAAGAATGAGGGAATGTGAGATCATGAAAGCCATGATAATAAAATTGAGAAGGGAGACACAGCAGGCAGATGCAGCAAACTGAATGAGATGCCCTTTGAAAAGAGGCAAATGGCAGCGTGGTTAAGAGCCTGGGTTTTGGAATCTGTGTACTTGGATTCAAATCCCAGATCTACTTCTTAGGTTAAGCAAATTATTGAGCTTGTCCAAGCCTCAGTTTCTTCTTATTTTATTCTATTTTGTTTAATTTATTGTTCCTAGTGGACTCCAGATGCAAGAGGTGGGTTAATTATAAATATACTCCTCTACTAGGCTGGGTGGTGTGTACCCATTAGTCCCAGCAGCTGGGGTAGCAGGATTGCTGGAGCCTACCTATTCAAGGCCAGTATGGGCAACATAGTGATACCAAATAAATGTGCTCATCTTTGAAGTCTATATATGACTTGCTTTTTAATTAATTTAACAATCTTATTAGTACATGGTTTTAGTACATAATATTTATATTCCTTGTGGGGAATTCATACATGCACATAATACATCTTAATTGCTCTTAGTCTCCCCCCCATCCATCTCTTGCTCCCTTTCATTTTTTTAATACATGTTTGCAATACATAATGTTTACATTCCTTTGTACCAGGAGTAGGGCCCTTGCTGTGGCTACCTCTGACCATGTTGTTTAGAAACCTTTGGGACTGGGTTGTGGAAAGTTTGGAAAATTTCAGAGATGCTGGGTAGAAGGTCTTAATGATGTAAGTAGGGCTTGATGAGCAATCCTAGGAGCTCAGAAGACCAGAATGTTGGTAGGAATGTGAACAATTAAGGTGAAGCTCGCGAGGCTTTATTGGGCGTGAGGACTCTACTGGAATCTGGACTAGAGGCTATGCATGCTTCATTTTGGCATAGAATTTGTGTTGTGTCCATATGTTAAGACTTTGTATGAGATTGAATTTAAAGGTGATAATCTGGCAGGGAACACTTTAAGGCAGCCCAGTGTGCAGGCTGTAGCATGTGTACTCCTGGCTGCTTTTAGCCAGATTTACAGTGAGAATCAGGAACAAAAAGTGGAGCCTTATGATTTGAAAAATGTGCAGCTTGCATAGAAGGGAAGCATCTGCAAAGTTGGGGCCAAGGGAGTGAGATTGCTGAAAAGATTTGCATTAAAAAGAAGCCAACAGAGCCGGGTGTGGTGGTGCATGCCTGTAATCCTAGCACTCAAGAGGCTGAGGCAGGGGGATCCTTGCAAGTTTGAGACCAGCCTGTGCTACAAAGTGAGCTCAAGACCTGCCTGAACTGCATAGCGAGACCCTGTCTCAAAAAGTCAAATAAATAAACAAATAAATAAATAAATAAATGAAGTCAAGTATAGTAAGTCCCTGACTTACAAATGAGTTCCTTTTTTTTTTTGGTACCAGGAATTGATTGATCTTATACTGTACAGCCATGAAAGCTTGCAACTCTAATGTTCATAAGTTAGGGACTTACTGTACTTTGTATCAGAACAATAGAAAATAGGTCTTCAGGACATCTCAGGAAATGGCCTGACTCTATCCATTGCAAGCCCAAGGGTGTAAAAGAGTAAACTTTGAAAGACATTGAGAAGAGAGCCCCAGGGTGCTTTGCTCATTTAGTACCACTCAGAGCAGTGCTTCCCTCAGCTCACCCGTCAAGGCACTCACAGGCCTCTGCGTCTGTGGTTCAGGGAGGCCTGGATACTGCCCAAGCTGGCTGCAGACTTCAGCGTCATCCACATGGTGCTGGATTTTCAGGCATGCAGAATATGAGTGAGGGGGTTAAGGAGGCTTCCACCCAGATTTCAGAGGAAGTTGTAGAACATCAGGCATTGTGTCCCTGACAGAGTGGTGTGTGGAATTGTGAGAGTGAACCCAAAGGTGCAGTGGAGTCCCCAGGAAGCTGGAGATGCTGGGAATGTGGGACATCTATTGAGGAAATTGTAGGCAGCAAGTAAGTGGAGCCAGCCCAAAGGAGAGGCCATGTGGACCGCAGCCAGCAAGGCCATAGGGAGAAGGCTGCCCAAGCCCTTTGGAGTTCCCATCTCCCCACAAATTGCCTAGGGTGTTGGACATGATTTGATGTTTGTTCTGCTATGTTTTGATATATTGCTTTGGCCCACTTCCTGTCTAGTCTCCTATTCCCATTCTGGAACACGAATGTTTACCCTCTAATGTTAGTTACGGACTCACAACTAAGAGTTTGCTTTGAGTCTCAGAAGAGACTTTGGACTTGGACTTTTAAGCAGTGCTGGAACTGTTAAGACTGGCAATTCTTAGAGATAGACTAAATGATTTTGTATAATGAGATAGAGCTTTTTGGGAGCCAGGGCTGGAATATTATGGTTTAGATCTAAAATGCCTTCCAGAAGTCTGATGTGTTCAAAGGTAGGCCCTGGGTAGAAGAGGCAGGTCACTGGGGGTGTGACCTATAGGGGTGTATTCTTGCCCCTGCTTCCGGCTGGGTTGAACAGCATTCCTTCGCCTTGTCTTTCCTGCCTTGCAGCCAGCCAGGCATGGACTGAACACACAGGAAACTGAATCAAATAAACCTCTCCTTTGAGTTGTGCGCGTGTGTATTTTGTCCTAGTAATGGGAAAGTGACTGATACAAATTGTATCTTATTTTAATTTGCATTTCCCTGATTTCTGAGGTTTAGTAATATTTCATTTTTATATTGTCCCTGCAGATTTCCTTGCTGTGGTTTTTCCAGTTCAGACCTTTAGACATTCTTCTGTTGGCTTAGCAATTGTTTTTATTGTTAGTTTGAGGGAATTGGTTGTAAAATTCTAAATGTTAATCCTTTATTTGAATTTTACCTTGCAGCTATCCCTTCCAACTCTGAAGCATTTTCTCTCTTTCTTAGGAGTAAAAGGAGAAATTCTTCACATCAGAAACACTGCACTGGCTGGCACTTGTAGGTGATCTTTCCTTCTGCCCTCGGTCTTTTTATATTTAGGGGTACTTGCAAAAATCAGCAGCAGCAGATGTGGTTGGGGCTACAGTTGATCACTGAGCTGTCATTATGCTTTTGTGGAGATTCTGCTCCCATCTGTTGAAGCTGTTTTAAAGCTTATTTGATGCCTCTTCGTCTTTAGCATCAGGACCCTTGCACCAGATAGTGGTCTTGGGAAAAAAATCCTACTCAACTTTCTGTTATACCTGTAACAAGTGTAGATGGAAAACTTTTATTTGTTTATAATTGCTGTCTTTTTCATTAATGCAAGGGAAGTCTGGTCAGGGAGAGATTATTTTTTGGATTACTCCCTTGCAGATTGGCATCTTGATTACTTAAGGCTTAAGTAAGGAACTCTGAGCTGATCTGTGCTGCAGCTGGTCGGCCTGCCGAGGGCCCCGCGGAGGGCTTCCTCAGTTGTGGGTGACTGTTCATTTGACTGATGCTCCTCACCCACCCACCTTAGTCTTTATATTTTCCTTTTCCCCATATTGGTTTCACAAAGTTTTAGAAAACATTTTGCCACTTTCCTGGTTTCCATCTTTTGTTAAACTGTGGCCTAAAGGAGCTGCTGGAAAGCAAGCAGTAGAAAGATGAGTTTGCTCCCTGTTGCTCAAAAGAAGCGCCTGTAGAGGACGTCACCTCGCAGGGTTTCAGCATGCTGTAGGGATATGGTTTGAGGGAGCCACTTACTAAACTATACTTGATACAAAGTGTTCCCAAGAATTCTAAATTTTTATTGCACTTTAATTTAGTATACATACACATCAGTACATAGCTTGGCAGTTTCTTTGGAACTTCATCCTTTTTTTTGTTCTTTCTTTCTTCTTTTATGACAGGTCTTGCTATACAGTTCAAGCTGGCCTTGAGCTCATTTTGTAGCCCAGGCTGGTCTTGAACTCACAAGGATCCTCCTGCCTCAGCCTGCCAAGTGCTGGGATTACAGGAGTGCGCCACCATGCCCAGCTGGAACTTCATCTTTAAAACATAATCTATGCTGGGTTTGGGGGCACACGCTTGTAATCCCAGGACTCAAGGAGTCTGAGGCAAGAGAATTGCTGTGAGTTCAAGGCCAGCCTGAACTGCAGAATGAGACCTTGTCTCAAAAAACAGCAAAAAACCCAAACATAATTTACTAAGACTTCCCATGTTATCGATTCCCGGTACCACCCTCCCCCGCAAAAAAACTGCTAGATTCCCATGTTAGGTTTCACCTGGCACATTTTATAGCCTCATTTTACCCTAGTTAGATTTAGCTTCTAGGCTTATCTGGTCATAATTTATAATCTATGAATTTATGCTAGATTCACACTTTTTGATACTCAGAAAATCCAAGTTGTTAGATGAGAAAAAAAAATTAACATACAAAATCTGTATAATATGTTCTCCTAAGTGACAAAGCTAATTTTTTTATTTTTTTAAGAACGAAAAGTTTCACTTTTCATAAAGGAAAGAGGAGGGAGGGTTGGGGGGAAGGCAGCTTTGACATTACTCAAAGAAAGTTTGCAGTTCTCCAGCACAAGTGTCACAAGGGTTCTGGTTTTGCAGCTTAGAAACATTTCTCAGACTGCCTCCTGCCTTATGACTAACTGACTGCTTCCTTTCCGTCATGCCTGCTTAAGCTCCCCTGAAGTCTGCTAGATATGAACGAGGTGGGAGAGTTTAGAATTCTACATGAAGAAATAGGTCATGTACAGGTAAATCTTGCTAGAAGTTCTAAAGGACAGTAAGCGGCGGTGAAATGGGTAGCCAAGAAAATTTTTTCTCAATTTTATGAGTAAGCCGGGTGTGGTGGCTCATGCCTGTAATCCCAGAAATTGGGAGGCTGAGGCAGGAGGACTGTTGGAACTTCGAGACCAGCCTGGGCTACAAAGTGAGCTCAAGGGCCAGCCTGAACTGCATAGTGAGAGCCTGTCTCGAAAAAGACAAACAAAAAAGAAAGTCAATTTTATTAGTAAATACATTCAACATGGGGGAATTGGTACATATACCTATCACATCTTGACCCTGTTTAATTCCCCTCCCCTGCACTGCTTCCTGTCTGCCCCATTTTAGACCCCCTTCCTGTCCTTCCAAAGAGCCAATTTTGGAAGCCAATCACTGATTCATTAATTCCTTGTATTTTGAGTCTAGATTTCATTAATTTTCTCTCTGATTTTTTAAATAATTTCCTTCTGTTGGTTTTAGATTTGGATTGTTTTTGTCTTTCTAAGATCTTTTTTTGTGTATGTGTCTTTTTTTTTGAGACAGGGTCACGCTGTACAGTTCAGGCTGGCTTTGAGCTCACTTGGTAGCCCAGGCTGGTCTCAAACTCACCACGATCCTCCTGCCTCAGCCTCCCGAGTGCTGGGATTACAGGGGTGCGCCACTTTTTCTAGGATCTTGAGACACATCATTAGGTTATTTATTTGGAGTCACTCTATTCTTTTTTATGGATATATTTGTAGCTTTACCCTTCCCTCTTAGAACTGTTTTCCTTGTGTCCCATACATTTTGGTATGTTGTGCTTTCATTGTTGTTTGATTCCGAGAATTTTAGAAGTTTCTTCCCTCATTTCTTCTCTGATCCACTGATTATTCAGTAGCATATTTAATATCCATGTGATTGCTTATTTTCTATACCTTCTTTGGCTATTGATTTCTAGCTTTATTCTGCTATGATCTGATAGTATATAAGGGACTATATAAATTCTTCTGTATGTGCTTAAGCATGTCTTATCGCCCAAGGGTCTGTTTTGGAAAAAGTTGTGCTACTTGAAAACGTGTATATTTTGTAATTGTTAAGCTCTGGAGATGTCTGTTAAATCCATGTGTTTGATAGTGTGGTTTAACCATGATGTTCCTTGTTTAGTTTTTTGTTCTTGGGTTGATTTAACTGTGACGGGGGTGGGTATTGAAGTCCTCCACTATGATTGTATTGATCTCTGTTCTTTTAGGTCCTGTAGTTTTCATTTTTCAAAGTTGAGTACACAGACATTGGACATTGGACATTTGGTGCATAGATATTTACAGTTGCTATCTGTGCCTGTTTTGTTTTTTGTTTTTTGTTTTGAGACAGAGTCTCACTATGTGGTTCAGGCTGGCCTTGAGCTCACTTTGTAGCCCAGGATGGCCTCAAACTTGCAGCGATCCTCCTGCCTCAGCCTCCCCAGTGCTGGGATTACAGGTGTGCACCACCATGCCCGACCTGCCTGTTAAATTGTTTCCTTTACAAGTGTGTAGTGGCCGTCTTTGCCTCTTCTGATCAGCTTTGGCTTGAAGCCAGCTGTCTCTGAAAATGACATGGGCTGGCATGGGGAGTAAAACGGATTGAAATGTGTCCTGTACATGTACCACCTCCCCGCAGGGAATGCAATCATTATGTACTGCAAACAGGAACTAATGAAAGTAAAATAAAAAAGGAAATAAGATCTCTGTTCCTGCTTGTTTTCCAGCTCTGGTAGAACGGAGTCTCATTTTCCATCCTCTCACTTTCAGTTTGTATATTTCCTTTCGAATGGGAGGTGTCTCTTAGAGGCAATGAATGGTTGCATTTTCATTTTTTACCCAGTCTGTCAGTCTGCGTCTTTTAATGGAATTGAGACCATTATCGTTGAAAGTTATGGTTGAGTTTATTGAATCGTATGGTGGCATTACCTTTTGCATGCTGATTCTTTTATTTTTTTCCTTTTGTTTAACTATAGTTCCAGTTAGACGTATACTTTCCTTTGGGCTCTTTGGTGCAGGTAGCCTCCCTGTCTCTGTCTAGGATTCTCTTATTTTCTGCAATGCTGTTGAGTGGTCATGTATTTCATTAGGATTTCTCTCAATGAACATTTTTTTTCTTTGGTACCGGAATCGAACTCAGGGCTTTGCACTTGCCAGGCAGGCTCTGTGCCATTGAGCTATCTCCCTGACTCTCGGTAGGATTTCTTTGTCATGGAAAGTGTACTTCTCCATCAGTTTTGAAGGCTAATTTTTCAGGAGATAAAAGTCTGGGTTGATGTTTGTTTTTGTTTAAGGCTTGAAAACTGCTGCAAGCTCTTCTTGCCTTTAAGGCTTGTGCTAAGAAATCTGGTTATTTTGATGGGCTTTTCTTTATGCATTACTTACTGTTTTTCTCTAACAGCTTTTAATACTGTCTCCTTTTCAACAAAATTCCAATTTCTGGAATTTTGATATGTGTAGAGAGGTTTTTTTCTGGTTGTGGCTATTTGGGGTTCTGTATGCTTCTTGTACTTGAATATTGAATTCTTTCTCTACAGTTGGGAATTTTTCTGCTCTGATCTCATTGAATCAGTTGTTTATGCCTTTTGAGTCATCATCTAATTTTTCCTTTATTCTTAAAACTCTTGAGGTTTTTTTTTTTTGAGTACCTGACAAATGTTGAATCCAGCTTGCATGGTATTTTGTCCTTTTTAGGGTATGAATGAGTTTATGACCTAATGCATCTACCTTGTCTTCTATTTTTGACACTCTGACCTCATTGCTCAAGTCTGCTGCCTAGGTTTTCCATTGATTTTTCATATCGTCTATCTCTGCTGGCTTTCTTTTCTTACTTTGAGAAAGAGTCTCCCCATGTAGTTCAGGCTGGCCTTGAACTCATGGCAGTCCTCCTGTCCCATAGTGCTGGGATTACAGTTGTGTGTCTCCAGGCCTGGCTTGGCTTTCTTTTCATGCTGGCTAATTTTTTTTTTTTTTTTTTTTCTGAAGTAACCATTCCTACCTTGTATTGTTTTTCTTACCTCAAATAGTTTATTGTTTGTTTCTTCTTTAAGTTTGTTTTAACATTTTATTGGTAAAAATCCTTCATCTGTTTAATTGAATCCTCTTTCAGCTTGTTAAATTTCGTACCCATTTGCTTGTATGTTTCTTGTATCTCCCCAAACATTTTGACCATTTGGTTTCTGAGTTCTTTGCCTATAGCTTCCTCTGCTTCGGTGTCTGTGAGATCAGCTTTTGGGGAGTTAAGGGTTACTGAGAGCATACCGCTGCCTTGGTCTCTCAGGTCTCTATGGTTTTTGTATTTGGGGTTGAAGATAAGGTAGAGAAACTGTCACAGCTGTGGAGATTGCTTTTGTTTGATTTTTGTCTTCCTGTGATATGTCCTTGGGTTTGGTTATATTTTGGTGTTTGTACTCCTCTTCAACTTATTCAGTGTAATATCTGAGGGTTTTCTTGGTGTCAAAGCTTATTCTGGCCGGGCATGGTGGCGCACACCTGTAATCCCAACACTTGGGAGGTTGAGGCAGAAGGATCGTTGCAAGTTTGAGATCAGAATGGGCTACAAAATGAGCTCAAGGCCAGCTTGAACTGCATAGTGGGACCCTGTCTCAAAAAGACACACACACACCAAAAAAAAAGCCTATTCTGAGGGCCTGATCCCTATACCACTTAGAGAGACAAAAACAAACTATAGTAATGTTGACAACAGAAAGACAAACCAGGTACTGTATTGACATACCAATCAAAAGCAACAGTTAAAAACCAATTAAGCAATTATGCCACCTCAGACAATAGAGATCAGTAATAATAGTCAGTGACAAACCAGTATTGACATTCCATAAGAACCAATAATAACTACAATTATACCATCCTTAACAATAGAAAAGAGATCTGTAATATTAATGTAGACACAAAAGCAAACCATATATTGACATACAGTGGATATCTAAAAGCAACACCTATACCACCGTTAACAATAGAAAACAAGCCAGATGTGGTGGCACACGTCTGTTATCCCAGCACTTGGGAAGCTGAGGCAGGAGGATCACCACAAGTTCTAGGCCAGCCTCAGCTACATAGTGAGTTCAAGGTCAGCCCAAACAGTGTAGCAGACCTGTCTCAAAAATCCAAACAGTATACAGTAATTCAGCAATAATAGCATAGAGTCAAATAATAGCTAAAAGTTAATGGAGTTTAGTAGTAATAATAGTAATAACAGGAGTAGTGAAAGAAAACTAAAAGAAGTAAAATTTGAAAAAGAGAAAAGGAAGATGAGAAAGGGGAGAGAAAAGTGAGGTAAAAGTCCTGGTAAAGAATAAAAAAGGTTAATAGAATTAAACAAAAGTAACACAAAGGGCCAAACAAGAAAAAGAAAAAAGAATTTTTTTAAAAAAGAGCAAAAGATAGGAAAAAAGAAACAAACACCAAAGAAAGAAAGAAAGTACAAAAATTTCTCCATGTGTGTAAGTGATTGTGGTACCGGAATCCACCAGATCTGGGAGGGTAGTGAGTGACAGCTAGGCCTGTGTTGTCTCCACACCTAAGGGCCTCAGAAGAACCCATCTGCTGAAGGGCTCGTTGCCTCCCAGCAGCACCACCCTGGTACACATGGACCTTTGGCAGACTCTTACCCAAACCGTGTCGTTCCCGCCCTGACCCTCAGAGGTGCTTGTGCACTGCACCATGCAAAAAGTACTCCCAAAGTCTTGACTGTTCCAGCATTGCTAAAAGTGCAAGTCTTTTCCAAGATTCAAGAAAATCAACTGTGAACTAGTATAAAAATCAAAATGAAAGTTACATCCTTCCAAAGGATAATGGTGGGTACTGGGTAAACACTTATTCCAAAAGGCAGGAATAAGAAAGATATTAAGGAGACCAAAATCCAGCAGGGCAAACATTGAATCCTAAAGTTCCGCATCTGGCATCCATTGCAGTGTGGCAGGATGTGGGCTATAAAGGGCTTCTGCAGTTCCACTCCTCCAGCCTCGCTAGCTGGTTGTAGCCCCCATGGCCACTCCGTTGGGTGGGCCTTGAATGCTGCTTGCAGCGTTCCCTATGAACACTGCACAGTGCTGACATCTTTCCCTTTCCTGTGTCTCCACTGTGACTTTATTCCCACATGACCATTACGGCCCTGCTGGGGACCCTGACCCTATAGCACGTTGCCCAGCTACTGAAGTTTCCCTTTAAAATATGGTGCAAGCACCGGGCGTGGTGGTGCATGCCTGTAATCCCAGCACTCGGCAGGCTGAGGCAGGAGGATCGTTGTGAGTTTGAGACCAGCC
>NW_004955420.1:8589117-8628490 GCF_000276665.1 Chinchilla lanigera | reverse complement strand
GGAAGCTTCTGTGCTCCTACAGTCTGTGTGTCTGCAAAAAGCAATACATGGATGATACCAAGGTCTACTGCCTGCATGAGCTGGGCCCATTTGAACCATGGCTGAAGCATTCCCCCTGCAAGGGAGGGACGTGGGTATATTTAACTGCTGATGGTAAGGATCCAGTTGAAAACCAGAGGCTCTTCACAGATTACTTGTTGAATGAAAGTGGGGAACATTATAGTAGAAAGATTACATTATTAACACCCAAACACACTGACCAAAATTAGCTTGACTGATAGTGTCACAAAGTAAGTTCATTCTGGCACACTGTAGTATGAAGTAGGAATATCATCTAAGATTCTTGTTAAATCCATAAATCGAACCCAGATATATTGTAGCCTGCAGACATAACTTCTAGTTTACAGGCAGTATGGGAGATAAAGAAGTTAATCCAGTGTCAGATCTTCTAAGAACAAATTCTCAGTTTGTCTTTTAAATCAGCATCAGTGAGAAAAAGAAGCAAGAAGGGAACGCTTCTAGATGGAAGCGTTCTAGTCTTA
The DNA here is from genome assembly GCF_000276665.1 of Chinchilla lanigera. Taxonomy (NCBI): domain Eukaryota; kingdom Metazoa; phylum Chordata; class Mammalia; order Rodentia; family Chinchillidae; genus Chinchilla; species Chinchilla lanigera. Next base: position 8,627,948 of record NW_004955420.1, on the reverse strand, counting down.
AGACATATGAGCAACTGTATTGGACCTTGAAAAATCAGATGTAAAAAGACAATGAAAAGAGATTCTCTCATCTGCTCCTGAAATAGTAATATTCCTTCTTTTTGGTTCTGTGATTTATCCCAATTTAGAATGAATTTTCCTTTATTTTTTAAGCCATTTCAGATAATCTTGTTTACTAGAGACAAAAGCATCTTAAGTGCTGGACAGGTAACAAAGAATAAAGTGAAGAACCCACCTCAGTGAGTTTACTTTTTTTTTTTTTTTTTGTGACTGGGAATTGAACTCGGGACCTTGCACTTGCCAGGCAGGTGCTTGTGCCACTGAACTATATCCCTGGCCCCTGAATTTACATTTTTATCAGGAGGAAACAGAGCAGTTTAAGTGAATACACACTCAACAGTGTTGAATCTTATAGTGAAAAATAAAACAGGGCAGGTAGCCTAGAGTGGGAGAGTGGCTGGGTACTTGTGCGCTATTAGCAAAAGTGTCTCTGAGAGGGTAATGTTTGAGTGACATAAGGGAACAAACGATGAAAATATCAGGGGCAAGGGTGGTCCAGGCTGAGGGAAGAGTGAATAAAGAGACACAAGGCTGGAGCCTGCCATGTGTGTTCAAGAACCATCAAGAAATCTTTTAAGCAGCTAGAGGAAAGAAGATGGAAAGAGAAGGAGAAGGAGGTGAGTGTGTGTGCAGGGTGTGTTGGGGGTAGATGTAAGAGAGATTGTGCAGGGCTCTGTAGTGAAGAGTTTGGCTTGATTCTGAGTGGATTTAAGGCAAAAGAGTGACTTGTATTTTAAAAGCATCACCACTTGCAGAACTGCACAGTATTTAGACCTGAGTGGAGAGTGATCAAGGGCAGTAGGAAGGACACCAAGTGAGACCAACGTAGTAAAGTGGAAGGAACCAGAATTGGTAAGATCCTGGATCATTTTTAAAGGACAACTGACATAACTTGCTTGTGGGTTAGAACCACCATTAAGGAGGAGTCCAAGATTTGTGAGTTTAAACAGTTGGAGAATGGAGTCGCCATCTGCTGAAATAAGGAAGCCTTGGAGGTGGGGTGGGATTCAGTTGTTTTTTTACCTTATTTGAACAATGTACTTTGAAAAGGTTAAGCTTCAGAAATTATTTAAAAGTAAAGAAGATTGGCAGCCATGGGATTCAGTTTTGAAGTAATACATTTGCGGTGCATATACAGAAATCTGAGTAGAGATATTTATTGCTTCCCTTTGAACTATTGTAAAGTATTTCTCATTGGATTCATATCATTCTAATTTCCATAATCCAGTCTTATAAATACTCAAGATTTTGCCTCCGTCTTCTGCTCGCTATCCAGCTAAAATGAATGACAAAACCAAATCTCCAAAACAAAGGGTTTTTCCTAGAATAGTAAATGCGTATGCTTTGGGGGACCATAGGTACATCAGAAAAGGTTGGGGCAAGGGAAACTTTCAAAAGAAAAAAGGGACAAGTCCATGTAGGTTGTTTTGAAACAAAGACCACTGATTACTAGGGCTTGTTGTAGGAGTAGCATTAGCTCATTGGGCGAGAGAGCTGTTATTGTGCACACGTGGCTCATCTAGAATACTGTGGTTTCGAGGAATTCCTGAGATGGTTTCTTCATGAGCGGGGGTGGGTGGGATTGGGGGGTTCCTCTTTTGTGGCCTCTGACTCCATTTTGCAAGGGTTTGACATAAGTAACTTGATTTGGGGTACTGACAGCGTCCATCCACATTCTCAATAAACCTTTCTCTGAATAATCTAGATCTGTATGTCTAACCAACTTTAAGTTCCAGTAACAATTGACTATTTCATCTGAGTTTCAGAAGAACTGCAGAGTTGTGTGTCAGTATTTCATAAGTGGATTGAGATGCAAATGGAATACTGAATCTGTGTGTGTCCTTTCTAACAGTTGCTTTCCTTTGGTGATTCCTGAATTAAACAAATTGAAAGGATGAGCGAACTGGAACAGCTGCGGCAGGAAGCGGAGCAGCTACGGAATCAGATCCAGGTGAGAACATGCTCATTTTGAATTTCTCATGCTTTTATTTAGCAACAGCAATGTGTAAAATTTGTTTATTTGATCCATCAGTGTGCATATATTAAATGCTTTATAAGGCTGAAATGGTCAACTTGTTTTTAACATGCCTACAAATCATTCCCAGGAAGTACCAATGCAGAAAAATGGCTTCCTGAGAAGTTAATAATATATCTGCAACTCTAACTGAAAGATAAACATAATACTCTCCTTGCTCGTACACCTAGAATCATAGATTTTGGGTATAATATAGCAAGGCAGATATTATCACATATACTAGGACAGTATTACTCTCTAAGACATTAGATTGCAACAGCATTAAAAATTATAAGAGGCAGAATTAAGATGTCTAACATCTTTTAATCTTTTTTTTTTTTTTGGTCGTTTTGAGACAGGATCTCACTATGCAGTTCAGACTGGCCTTGAGCTCACTTTGCAGCCCAGGCTGGCCTCAAACATACCGCAATCCTCATGCCTCGGCCTCCCGAGTTCTGGAATTACAGGTGTACACCACCAGCCTAGCCAAATACTCTAGCTTTAACAAAATTAAGATACTCGTAGAACTTTAAACATAATAGGATGAGGAAGAGTTGTGAAATACAGCAGTGTAGCATCATGGGGGACGGTCGGGAAAGAAGGTGCCTGCGGCAGCTGTACATCTCATAGAAGCGGGGTGCACCCTCTCAGGGACAACTCCAACAGTCCCTTCTTTGGCACAATGGGACAGACGCTTGTACCTTGCTGGCACCAAGGGATATCAAGGAAGGCAGAGCGAAGAATGAAAGGATAGATAGGAAAGCCCCTTGGTAAGCAGGGCGGGGGAAAGAGTGAATTGTATGTCATCTGGCAGCGGCCTGCTTCTTTTCAAACAAAAAGGTAAAAGCTAAAACAGCTTGCAGATGTAAAACAAAGAACTTCAGCAACAAAACAGGAACAGTCCCTGATAACTTGGAACATGGCTATGGCCCTGCCCACTATGAATCTCTTGCACTGGCTGTTTCAAAAGAGTTTGATGGATTTAAAAGTAAAGAATAAAATCTGTGTAGAGATATGACAGGAAAAAAAAGGAGGAAACAGAAGGGATGGCTGGAAAGCACGAGAAAAATGTTGCTTTGCAAGTGTAGTGAGGTCATAATGAGCACGGCTGAAAGAATTCAAGGAAGTTCATGATTTCATTGTGAATAAGGACCCTGGGTTGATATCGTACGTGTCTGAACAAAGTTGTCAACACAAAGGAGGGGTTGCTTTTGCTTGAGATGATCAGAGAAGGCTCGACCAGCTGATCTCTGAATCAGATGTTACAGTTGAATATCCCTTATCCGAAATGCTTGGGACCACAAGCCTTTTAGATTTCAGAATTTTTGAATTTTGGAATATTCGCACACACATAATGAGAAATCTTGGGGAAGGGAGTCAGGTCTCAACGTGAATTTTTTACGTTTTTTTTTACATATCTTCAGTGTGCCTGATTTTGAGTCTAATCTGTCACCTGAAGTCGGGTGTAGAATTTTCCACTTGTGGCATGATAGCAGTGCTCAAAACGTTTCAGTCTGGAGCCTTTCGGGTTTTGGATTGGATTTTCAGACTGGAGGTGCTTAGCTTGGCCTGCCACCACCAGAATGAATTCCCCACCTTCTCTGCTTTGTGTCACTTACTGCAGATGCCGAGCAGGAGCCGCCCATGATTGGCCAAATGGGTGGTCACATGCCCATCTCATTTAATCCTCATAGGCAACCTGTGAAGTAGCAAGTGTTGCTTCATTTTATAGTTGAGGAAACCAAGGCTCGGTGACATTAAGTAACTTTTCAAGGTAACTGAGTATTAAGTAGGGCGCAGAGCAGGTATGTTTTGACTCCTAAACCTGTGCTTTGTCACTGAAGCTGCACGCCCCCCAGGCGTTCCTCACATCCCTCGCTGCGGCCTGAGCCGGGGTCATACCAGCTTGGGTGCCACCGCGCCCTTCCCAGAAGCATGCATTGTGCTTTTTCACTTCATTGGCTTTTACCAGATTGCTTCCTTTGCCTGCAGTTATATTGCCTGTGGTCCAGTTTGCTGTTTGGAATCTTATCTATTGACTCCTAATCCTCCTTTAAAATCCTTGTGAGCGTCCTCCTGCTGGATTCATTCTCTTTCCCTTATTGAAAGGCAGCATGGCATGGGGCAGTGTGTCTGGGCTCCTTTTTATTACTCTGTGGTCATAGGCAAATTTCTGAACTTGCCTGAAGCAAGAATACCAGTGCCCACTTTATAGGTTTATGCAGAGGATTAAACACATGAAGGATTTAGACTAATATAAGTGGCAGTTCATTACTTGTGTGACACTTCAGACCTCTGCGACAGGAACAAGCTCAGTCTGCCTTGTGTTTTATAGTTACTTGTACTTGCATAGGAAATATGTCTTAATCATTTCCCCAGTTCAGTGTCATGGGCACAGGTGTTCACTGAGTCATATCCCATGATTTCAAGTGACTGTGTAGAATCCCATGTACTTTTCTCCTCTGTTTAATCATGTCACACTGTATTTAAAGAACGTCCATTCTTTGTCTCCTTTCCCTTCCCCTCCTTTCCAGAAATGTAATCTTACTATATTTTTACCCAGCTATAAGTGCCTGACTTGATAGAGTACATGCTGTTTAATACAATAAATGACTCATTTTAAACTCAATAGAAATAGAGAAGACAGATTTAGTTTTCTTTTTTTTAGATGCTTATGTAGGTATTTTTATTTCATGGAAAAATTTAAATATGAAAAAATCAGAAAGCAACTCTTTTCTTTAGGTCATCAATACGCAATGCGGTAATTGCCTCACTGTACTGGGGTACGCCTCAGCAGCTACCACAGTTACTCCAGCAAATCTGGTGCCTTTCGCTTCTGCCGCATCATGCAGAGCTAAAATTTTGTTTTCTTTTGTAATTGTTACTTCTTTGATTTAGAACAAGAAATATATCACATGTCTTTTTTTTTCTTTTCCACAAATGTTAATATCAGATCTTACATGTTTTCTTGTAGTGGACAATACGCAATTCTTTTATATACACTTTTAGAAGAACAGTAGTGCTCATGAGAATAAATTCTTGACATAAATGGATTATTTGAATAATGTAAACGTGTAAGTAACTGCTGTGAAGGTGTTGGAAGAATTCTTGTATTCTAACACAGTGTTTTAATTTTTGGTACTTTTTACTGTAGCTCAAAAATTTTCATGTACAGTTTTAAAATTGTATTATTGCTGGGTGTGGTGGTGCACACCTGTTATCCCAGCACTCCGGAGGCTGAGGCAGGAGGATTGTTGAGAGTTCAAGGCCACCCTGGACTACAAAATGAGTTCAAAGCCAGCCTGGACTGCATAGTGTAACCCTGTTTCAAAAAAAAAATTGTATTGCTAATACTAATATAAGCTCAATGGGGACAGAAAATGTTTTATTTATTCACTGCTGTATCTATATGCCTAGAATGGTCCATGACACATCATGCTCAACTGAGCTGTTATCTGATGACTGAATCAAGAAAGATGTCCTAAATAATGGCCATTTTCGTAAAGTTTGAAATCAGAGAACCTTTTTTTTTTTAGAATTTAAGTCTTGTACTCCACAATTTTTAGAACATGGCCCAGGCCATCACTCATTTCTTGAAATTCTTTAAATTATAGGAAAGTGGGATAAATTATTCCCTGCCAAATGAGGTCTCTAAATCTGTAATCTGTCTAAGAGTAAGAGAATCATATTTTTGTATAGCTACTTGTGAACGCTCTTACTTAGGAATAGTCTAAATGTTTATAAATAGGTTCAAAGGGCAGCCAGAAATACCTTGCCTTCCGTGCATTCCTTGCTGGCAATATTTTATCCAACAAACGTTGTGTGGCATCTTTTTGCCTGAGAATGTGCTAAGCACTCTAGGCAAAAAACAAAGTTAAAGATACTACCCAACCTTTCTTTGGGGGGAGGGGATTAACTCTAGTTTTTCTGTAAATTCTCTAAGTTTGTTATTGACTGATAAATTTGATTTAAAAAATTTTCTGTGGCTGAGTGTGTAGCTCAGTGAGCACATGCTGAACCTGTGTTCCGTCCCCAACAACTAAATAAAATAAAATGTTTTACTGCTTATTAAATATACTATTTTCTGCCTCTCTGTTTTGTTACACTGGTTTCTGTTTTACCATCTTCCCTTCAGTTTGTATGAAAATGTTAGGTCTTTTTGAAAGGCTCTCTTGTAATGCTTAGGCAAAAACATCTGCTCATGTGTAGGGAGTTTGTTATAATATAAAAATAGAGATGCCAGAGTAAATTATTGCCTATTCCATAAAAAAAGTATTTTCTTAAACTTCAGTAGAGAAAAGAACTTATGTCTCCTGAGGAAGTAGAATTCCAGTGATTAGTGTAAAGCACAAATTGTATGCAGGGACTGATAGGAAATTAAACAGGAAAGCAGTAATAACATGTCTTTTTAAAAAATAGTATTTTTCTTTGTCTGGGGATGTAGCTCAGTAGTAGTAGAGTGGGTACTTAACATATGCAAGACCCTGGGTTCTATCTGCAGAACCCCCCACCCCCAAAAATCCTGAGATAATTATTTGCGTATTGAATCTAAAATATTTTCTTTTTAATGGCAGTAATTACAATTGTGTGTATACAGTGTTATTTATAAAGCATTTTAAAGGAGTACTTTGTGTTTCTTGAACCCAGAGCCTTGGACTTGATAAGCAAGTGCTCTGTCATTGAGTATTGCTCCAGCCCTTTTTATTTAATTTTGAGATAGGGTCTCACTAAGTTGCCCAGGCTGGCTTTGAAATTGTGATCCTCCTGCCTTAGCTGCCCAAGTAGCTGGGATTACAGGTGTACACCACTGGGCATGGCTTTAGCTAGTATTTTTGAAGTGACCTGGAGTATATTATAGTATAAGTAGCCTTTTTATCACCTCAACTTTTAGATGCCAGAAAAATAGAAGCAAATTTAAAACTCCTAATTTCTGCTAAAACTTAATTATACTCTGAGTACTATGGGCTTATTAAATTAATTAGATAATTTTAAATTGGGGCTATACCTTTTAAGAAATCTTTTAATTATAAACCAAAAGTGTACTTGTACAATAATATAAGATTTGAGATTCCATAAATAAATCCATATTGGCTGTGGTTCATTGATTTTTCAAGGGCGAAGAATACATTTTTCAGTAAACGGTACTGGGACAACTATATATTCACATGCAGAAGAAACTTGGACCCCTACTTCATACCACATACAAAAATTAACTCAAAATGGGGCCTCAATGTAATGTATAAAAGTGTAAAATTCTTGGAAGTAAACATAGTTATAAATCTTCATGTCCTTGGGTTAGTCAACAGTTAAATATGGTACCAAAAGTACAAAGAACAAAAGAAAAAAAACAGAAATCCATCAAAACCACAAACTTGGATCAGAGTGATGATACATGCCTGCAATTCCAGCTACTCAGAAGGCTGAGGCCAACATGGGAACACCTCATTTCAAAACAAAATGTTTTTAATAAAAACTGTGTGTCAGAGGACACTGTCAGGAGGAAAAGGCAGCTGGCAGAATGGAAGAAAATGTTTGTTATAAGGGTCTAGTATTAAAAATATATAAACTCCTACCACTGCACAATAAAAAGGGAACTCAATTTAAATATTGACAAAACTTTGAATAGATATTTCTCCAAAATAGATTACATGTATTATCTCTAAGATATGTAATATCTTTGTGGCAATGAATGCACGTAAAGATGCTTAACATTATTAATCATTTGAGAAATAAAAATCAAAATCACAATGAGATAACCATTTCACACTTGCTAAGATGGCTGTAATATTAAAAAATGGATGATGAAAATTGTTGATGGGAACGTCAGGACCCTCACTGAGCCACCCGCCGCCCTCCCACCATTGCAGGAGTGACGCTGAGCCCCATGGAACTTCAGTAGCTTGGAAAATGTCAAAACAAGGGAGAAAAATGCAATCTCAGGCCTCCAGCCCATCCAGAACAAGTCCAGGAGACACGGACATAGAAGAACTTGGAAGTCACACACCTGAAATTTCTGAAATTTCTGAAATTTTCTTCATGAGCAAATGAAGTAAAGAAACTACACCATCAGGCTATAGAAGAAATCCTATCAGAAAAAATCTCTCAGATAAAAAAGAAATGACAACAATGATAAAAGGGTTGCTCAGCACATCTAAAGAACACACAGATAAAAAAAGAGGAGCATAGAAAATGATGGAAACCTTGAATAAACAATATAGGGAAGAATTAGAATGCATGAAACAGATTCAAAGAGATATCCAGGAAATTAAAAATTCCATTGAAAACTGGCAAAACTGCCTGAATGAAGCTGAAGATAGACTTTCAGACCTTGAAGACAGCATTGCAGCTAGCAATTGTGGAAGGAAAGATCTCTTAAAAATAATAAGGAACCAGGAAATAACAATTCAACAGTTGCAAGATGATGCAGTGATGGATAGGTGTCAACAAAACAGCAGGAGTCAACACAAATGACATAAAAAGATTATTTGCAGAAGTAATAGCAGAAAATTTGCCAAGCATGGGAAAAGAATCTGACATACAGGTAACTTAGGCATATAGAACTCCAATTATCCATTCCAAAATAAATCTACACCCAGACATATAATAATGAAGATCCCAGAAATTCAGCAAAAGAACAGAATATTACAAGCTGTTAGAGAAAAGAAACAGATCACCGATAAAGGAAAGACCATCAGAATCACAGCAGATTTCTCAACACAAACCATCAAGTGAAGAAGAGCTTGGAGTAAAGTATTTCAGGTCCTGAAAGAAAACAACTTCCAACTCAGATTGATGTACCCTGCAAAACTATCTTAAAATTAATGGAGAAATAGGATACTTCCACAACAGAGAACTGAAGAAATTCATGACTGCCAAACCAATCCTACAAAGAGCACTGAAAGATATTCTAGAAAGAGAAAAATGACCACAATTTCAAGAACAACAATAGAAAGGAAACACGGAACAGAGCAAGGAGTTAAACAGGCAGGAAAAGTAGGGATCCAACAACAGGAAAATAACATGAGTAAGATAAGCTAATACATATCAGTTATAACCATTAATGTATATGGCCTCAATTCGCCAATCAAAAGAAGCAGACAGGCAGAGTGGATCAAGAAACAAAATCTAACATTATGCTGTGTACGAGAAACATAGTTAACTTAAAAGGGAATTCATAGACTGAAAATCAGTGGAACACAATACTCCATGCAACAGGAACCCAGAAGAAAGCAGAGGTAGCTATTCTCTTTGGAGACAATGTGAACTTCAAACCAGGAATGATCAAAAGAGATAAAGAAGGTCACTACATACTGGGAAAACTGCAAGAGGAAGAGATAATAATCATAAACATCTATGCACCAAATATAGGAGCACACAATTATATAAGACAAATTTTAACAGACATCAAAAATAAAATAAGCAGTAACACAGTTAAAAAAGGGGACTTTAGCACTCCATTGTCACAAGAGATAGATCAACTAGACAAAAAATCAGCAAGGAAATAACAAAACCAAACTTGTAAAGAGTTGGAGTTATAGACCTTTACAGAGTTTTCCACCCAACAACATCAGAGTACACATTCCTCTCAGCTGCACACTGGATGTTCTCTAAAATAGACCATATACTAGCCCATAGAACATGCTTAAGTAAATGCAAAGGAATTGAAATTATCCCATGCATATTATCGAACCATAGTGCAATGAAATTGGAAATTATTGACAAAAGAAATTGCAAAAACTCCATAAACACATGGAAATTAAATAAAACTCTCCTGAACAACCAGTGGATCACAGATGAAGTTAAAGAAATTAAACAATATTTACAATCAAACAAAAATACCGATACAACTTACCAGAACCTGTGAGATGCAATGAAAGCAGTCCTCAGAGGGAAATTTATAGTAGTGAATTCCCACATCAGGAACATGGAATGAGCACAAATAAACAACCTTATGCTGCCCCTGAAGCTTCTAGAAAAAGAAGAGCAAGTCAAGCCCAAAGTCCAAAGAAGGGAGGAAATTATAAAGATCAGAGCAGAAATGAATACAATGGAGAATAAGAAAACAATGCAAAGAATTAATAAATCGAAAAGTTGGTTCTTTGAAGGAATAAATAAAGTTGATAAGCCTGTAGCTAACCTTATCAAAAGCAGGAAAGAAAAAACTCAAATTTGTGCAATAAGGAATAAAAAGGATGAAGTCACTACAGATCCTGTAGAAGTTCAGAAGATCATCAGTACCTGCTTCGAAAATCTTTACTCTCATAGGATGGAAAACAGAGGAAATGGGCAGATTCCTAGATACGTATGAATTACTAAAGCTGACTGAACAAGTTAGAAAAATCCTGAATAACTCAGTATCAACCAATGAAATTAAAAATGTAATAGAAAAAAGAAAAGCCCAGGTCCTGCTGGATTCACAGCTGAGTTCTACAAGAAATTTAGAGAAGATTTAATGCCAAGTCTTCTCAAACTGTTTAATGAAATTGAAAGGAGTCGGTTCTCACTAACTCATTCCTGGAGGCAAGTATTACCCTTATATCAAAACCAGAGAAACAGTCAACCAAAAAGAGAACCAAAAAGGCCAATCTTGCTAATGAACATAGATGCAAAAATTCTCAATAGAATACAAGCAAACAGAATGCAACAAATCATGAAGAAGATTATACATCATGACCAAGTGGGATTCATCCCAGGAATGCAGGGATTGTTCAATATACACAAATCAATAAATGTAATACACCTTATCAACAGAGCCAAAGACAAAAATCCCATGATCATCTCAATTGATGAAAGCTTTTGATAAAATCCAACACTCATTCATGATAAAAACCCTACAGAAAATAGGAATAAATGGTCTTTACCTCACTCTGATAAAAGCCATCTATGACAGACCAATAGCCAACATCATACTAAATGGACAAAAACTGAAAGGTTTCATTTTAAAATCAGGAACAAGACAAGGATGTCCACTCTCACCCCTCCTATTCAGTATAGTGCTAGAAACATTAGCCAGAGCAATTAGACAAGAAATGCTAGAGAGAAATAAAGGGAATAAGGATAGGAAAGAAAAGTGAAATTATAATTATTCACTGATGACATGATACTCTACATAGAGGACCCCAAAAACTCCACCAATTGTCTAGATTTAATAACCAAATTCAGTAGCATAGTTGGATACAAAGTCAACACTCAAAAATCAATAGCATTTCTATACACAAACAACAAACACAGAGAAATTAGTGAAACCACACCTTTCACAATAGCATCAAAAAATGAAATACTTAGGAATCAATCTAATGAAGTAAGTAAAAGATATATACGGTGAAAATTATAGTACTCTGAAGAAAGAGACTCAAGAGGATTTCAGAGCATGGAAAGATATTCCCTGTTCATGGATATGAAGAACCAACATTGTGAAAATGGCTATACTCCCAAAATTGTTTTACACATTCAATTCAATCTTGATTAAAATACCACTAATATACCCAACAGATCTAGAAAAAACATTCCTGAAATTCATCTTGAACCAGAAGAGACCTAGAATAGCAAAAGCAATCCTGGGAAACAAAGGCAAGGCAGGAGGCATCACAATCCCTGATTTAAGATTATATTACAAAGCTACAGTGATAAAATCAGCAAGGTACTGGCAAAAAAAAAAAATCTGAGAATCAGTGGAACAGATTAGAAGGTGCAGAGACAACTACAAATGCACTCAGCCACCTTATCTTTGACAAAGGGGCCAAACGTGTTCACTCAAAGAAAGATAGCTTCATTAATAGATGGTGCTGGCAAAACTGGCTTTCCACATGCCAAAGACTAAAATTAGACCCATGCTTATCATCCTGCACTAAACTAAGGTCAAAATGGATCAAAGATCTAAACATTAAAACAGAAACACTAAATCTACTGGAAGAGAAAGTAGGTAGAAATCTTGAAGACGTAGGGGTAGGCAGAGAATTCATCAACAAAAACCCAACTGCACAGGAAATACTTCAAAGAATCAACAACTGGGATCTCATCTTATTGAAAACTGTTTGCACATCAAAAGAAATCGCCAACAGTGTAAAATGAAAACCCACAAATTGGGGGAAAAAATTAGGCAACTCTCCCTTAGACAGAGGACTTCTATCTAGAACATATAAAGAATTTTTAAAAAATTAGGGCCCCAAAATCCAAAGACCCAATCAAAAAAAATGGGCATCTGAGATGAATACACACTTCCCAGATGAAGAAATACAAATGGCAAATAAATATATGAAAAAATGTTCTACATCATTGGTCATTTGAGAAATGCAAATTAAAACAACACTGAGATTCCATCTCACCTCAGAAAGAACAGCTGTCATCAAGAAGTCAACCAGTAATAAACACTGGATGGGAGACACTGTTGTTGGGAGTGTAGACTAGTATAACCTATGGAAATCAGTGTGCAGATTGCTAAAAAAACTAGGATTAGAGGTTGCATTCAACTTTTCCTGGGTATTTTTCCAGAAGAACTGAAAACATCATGCCACAGCGATATATGTGCACCCATGTTTATACCAGCACAATTTGTCATAGCTAAATCTTGGAAACAACCCAAATGCCCATCAGCTGAGGAATGGATAAAAAAGCTGTGGTGTTTTTATACAATAGAGTATTACTCAGCTATTAAAAAAAAGATAAACTCGAGGCTTTTATAGGTAAATGGGTATAAATAGAGACCATACTCGTAAGTGAAATAAATCGGACCCATTTGTGTAAACATCACATTGTCTCCCTCTTTTTAGAACCTGAAAGAGTAAATAAAATCTGAAAGGTACAATAGATATTGTGAAAGGGAAAGAAACTGCTCAAGGGGAAGGAACAGCTGGGATGTGGGAAAGGAGAAAATAAAGAAGGAAGGGAAAAAATATATATACAAGGATAGCTGGGAGAAGTGTACTGCTGATTTCTATTGTTTTATGGAAAGGAACTGTTAATGCTTAATTTTTTTTTTAATTTTTTTAACAATCTTGCATGCTTATATCTGGTAATATGAACAACTAATTTGAAGACAGCAGTATGCAATGTAACAAACCCTGTTGAATTCCTATCATGTTTAATGAAATTCTGTATTGTTTCTATTTTTAAAATTTTTTTATTCTCTTTAAAAAATAAAAAGTATACTACAGTAAATATTAAATATTGTTGATGAAGAAATTGAGTAACTGGAGCCTTAATACATTATTGTTGGGAATGGGAGATTGTTGCAGCTGCTTTAAAAAACAGTTTGAAAGAGTAGCTGTGTCGCCCTCTTCGGTACTTCTACTCTTCTGCAATCCCCAAATAACTAAAAACATAAGTACACATGAAAATTTATATATGAATGTTCACACCATCATTATTTGTAGTAGCTGAAAAATGGAAACGTGTGCCCACCACTTTTGAGTAACAGGTAAACAAAGTATGATACAGCACGTCATGAATTACTCTTCAGTCGTGAACGGAATGAGGTACCCGTTAATGCTATAACATGGCTGCACCTTGAACATAATGCTAAATCAAGGAGGCCAGATACATAGAGTACATGTGATATGATTCCATTTATATGAAATATCTAAGAGTAGGCAAATCTACAGGGAAAGAAAAAATTAGTGGTTGCTTTCGAATGGCGGAGAGGGACTCAGGATGACAGGGTCTCTTTGCAGGGGACAGGGATGTTTTAGAGTTGGATAGTCGGGATGGTTGTACAGCATTGTGAATACACTTAAGAATCACTGAATCACCTTAAAATCATTTTAAGTTATGTGAATTCTATGTCAAAACAATTTTAGAGCCAGGCTTGGTGGCACATGACTATAATTCTAGCACGCAGGAGGGAGGCAGGAGGATCCCAGCAACTTTAAAGCCAGCCCGGACTACATAGTGAGTTCAAGCCCAGTCTAAACTATATAGTAAAACTGTGTCTCAAAAAAACAAAACTGCAGAAAGAAAGATGTACCATGAAAAGTTTATTTGCAAATTCATATTTTTCATAAAATTTTCATCTTCATCATATCTAGAGGTTTCCACATGTAGTAACCCTCTTTCTTTATTTCAGGATGCTAGGAAAGCGTGTAATGATGCAACACTTGTTCAGGTAAAGTTTTTTTCCCTCAATTCATTTTAATACTTTACGTGAAATAAATTGACACTGATGCAGATGAAATCTCTATAAAAATACCTTGTAATTTTAAAAAATACTCTGTAATTTGTTAAATATTGTACAGTATATGTGTTTTTAAAATATATTGCTGGGCTGGGGATTTAGCTCAGCAGCACAGCGCCTGCCTGGCAAGCACAAGGTCATGAGTTCGATTCCCAGTACCAAAAAAAAAAACCCAAAATAAATAAAATATATTGCTATGGGGCCACCTACTCACAACCCACTTCTGTCCCTCTTAGACAGAAGCTTTTATTCTCAATAAATACTAGCAAGTTTGAGGCCAGCCTGGGCTACACACTGAGTTCAGTGACAGCCTATAGTGAGACCCTGTCCCTCTGTCTCTTCCTCTGTGTGTGTGTGTGTGTGAGAGAGACACACACTCACACACACACTCACACAATATCTCTCTTAAATAGCCTGTGGAAAAAATAAATGCTATAAAAATGTGTAGATTCATCTAGTTTATGCTTGTTTTAAGTAGTTTTTATTCCTATTGGTATATCATGATTAGTGTTCTCTTATTATGGAAACTCTTGGGAAGGTTTTGTTAGTTTATTAATATTGATCACTTCTATTAAGGGAATATTTTATGTGCTGTATACATTTTTTTTTGGAACCAGAAATCAAGCTCAGGACCTTGTGCTTGCCAGGCAGGTGCGATTCTGCTGAGCTCTATCCCTGGCCAAGTGCTGTATACTTACCAAGCTGGCTTTCTTATACACAAAATTATAAATGTTCTTTGATCACCTGCCATTAGATTTTGGTTTGTAGTTTTTTTCTTTTCCTTAATTGACACATAGTTGTACATATTTATGGGTACAATGTGATAATTTTATTTATATCTCTTGTAAAGATCAAATCAGGGCAATTAGATTTTCCCTCCCCTTAAACACTTACCATTTCTATTTGTTGGGAAGCTTTGGATTCCTGTCTTCTAATTCTAATTTCTAGTTTTATGAAATACAGTAGGTTATTATAAACTGTGATCACCATACTGTGCTATAGACCCTACTCATCCTATGTAACTGTATTGTGCTGCCCACTACCCAACCCCTGCGTTTCCTCTACTCTTGCTATCCTCTGGCGTGGCTGGTTTTTAAAGAGGTATACCTACTCTTTTTACGTATAGTCGGACAAAATATTCTTGGTTATGATAGCATCTGCGGTTATTTTAAATTAATCATTGGTTTGCATGCACAGTATTTTGATCCCATAATTCTGTGGAATTATATATGAAATTCATTATTGTAAATTTTATGTCTTTTTATCTACCAATTGTTGCTACTTGAAATAATCTTATAAACTGTATCTGAGGTAAAGAATGATATTTTTGTTGCCTTCCAAAGATCACATCAAATATGGACTCTGTGGGCCGAATACAGATGCGGACAAGGCGTACGCTGAGGGGCCACCTGGCCAAAATCTACGCAATGCATTGGGGATATGATTCCAGGTTTGTGCCTATCATTTTCAAGTAGTCAGCAGAATTATTTTTTCTTAAGAATCATTGTTTATTATTTTCTTTATGTAAAAACAAACTACATTATGACAGTATATTATGACTATATATTTGTAGAAAATGCACCCAGTGTGAACATTTTGCTTTCACTAAGAATACTGAAGCTCTTTGTTTGAAGAGGAGGGTGCCTGCAGATCAAACCCGGGGCTAGTGCTTGCTAGGAGAGCTCTTTTGCTGAGTTACACCCCTCCCTAGAAGTTTAAAAACTTTCCCACTCAAAAAGCCCATTATCAAACGATCTGAAAGCAGTTTTAGAAAGGATTTCATTTCTTTACAGTGGGATATTATACTTTGTTTTGCAATAGGAGTTGAAATACCCATATTTACCTTGAAATTTCAATTAATATTCAAATATTTATTGAACATCTTCTGTGTGCTAGTTAGACAATATTGCCATTTCTTTCCTAAAGTTATAAAGGTTAGATTATATGTGACAAGGTTGATTTCATTAAGTGCATCTTTTAGTCCCCCAGCCCAGCCCATAAGTGCATGTGCTGGAGTGTGTGATGTCAGCATCCTCGGCACACACGCACACGCTGGCTCACACCTGGCTTGCAGTGTAGACGGTTTGGTCACCACGATTCACTGTGTCCCAGGGATTGCAGTGCAGCCTGCACTCTTCCAAGTGTGTTTGACAGTAGCAGCTTTGCCTGCTGCCACACTGGCTGACTTGTTCCTTTGGTTTGTTTAATCTTATTGGGTAATGTCCAAGGCAAAAAAAAAATCAATTTTCAGTACCACTGGAAAAAAAATAGTTGCACATGTATTATTATCTGCTTCCAGGAGACATTAAAATTTTAAGTAGAGAAAGCCTGTCTTACTGAATGCTGATATAAACACGATACTTGAATATGTGAATATAGAGCATGTACTTCTATAGAAGAAGATAGATTAAAATTATATAATTGACATAAAGTGAGGGCAGAATTATATTTTTCTTAAAATATTTTAAGATAAAGATAATTTCTCTCATTGATACAGCAAATCCAATCACTTGAAGTAAGGTTCTTTGCTTGGCTTTCATAAAATTTTCTCAAAAACAAAAAAATCACCCAGGAACCAGTCTTACACTGTCTGATTATCAACTCCTTACTCAGTAATCGCATGCGCTGATGGTGCCAGTTGAATTTTGGAACGTTGTCCTTAGATTCTAGCCCTGTTCCACCACCAGCTTTTCCTTTTTGTAAAAACAAGTGACTAAGGACCATGTGGTTATTTATCTGCAGGGGAGGGAACTGGGTGACCGGGACTAGGCACACAAGGTGATTTTTTTTTTCAGTGTCCATTCTTTGGTATCTTTTGAATTTTAAGTTGTGAAAAACAAAATTCCAGAACAGAACAAATCTGATTGACTATTACTTAAGAATTCCTACTGCTTAGCCTAGCACACAGAACTTTCTGCAGGACAGTCTCAGTCTAATCTTCTCAGCGTTCATCTCCTGTTTCCCACAAACTCTGCCCTGAGAGACTCGGTCTGGACACCAAGTGTGTATTCCTGCCTCCTGTCGTCAGGCACACCCTCCTGCTAGAACACAGACTTCTCTAGCTGCAGCTCTCCAAAGTGCAGTTTTCAAGATGCAGTTTTTAATTAATTCCGCTCAGTTATTCATTCTTCTTTTACTGTCCTACAGTATTTCTTTTATTCTAGTCTTTGGCAATTTTCACTTGATTTATTATAAAGATCCTTGAACATCATGCTAGCGACCTTGCAGGCAAAGGTGTGCCTTGCGTACCTGTCACACTGCTGGCACGCGGCCTCACGGGCTCTCCGTTGATCGCTCAGACTGCACGAAGTATGAGTGTTAGGTGTATACGTACTCTGTTTCATTAAATGTATGTAGATTGTATATACTAAACCAGTCAGCTCAGATCTACCAACGCCTTCAATAATAACTGCAATGTTGTCACCATGGAGAAATTGAATCATAACCAAGGACGTGTTTAGTGAGTTGCTAACTTTATGATTTATGCTCAAAATTTATGCCATGCTGTATACATTTTTTAAAAATAGGAAGAACGTTTTTAGTATCAAGTATCTTAGAAAAGTTGTTTTTGTTTTCTGAACTGTCATACATGAATGTAATATATAACTAAATTAAACTCTTTTTTTTTCTTATAAGTTGTAAGTATCAAATTAATTTTGTGTTTGTTCCTTTAGGCTACTAGTCAGTGCTTCCCAAGATGGAAAATTAATTATATGGGATAGCTATACAACAAATAAGGTACAATTTTTAAATCATTCTTTTAAATAATCTTGTATTGGTTTGCTGTCAATGAATTCTTCTTTTTATTCTTGCTTCAAACTTTAATTGCCTTCTGAGATAAACCTGTTCCATTTCATTTTCATCTAAAGCCTCTCTTTAGGTTGTTTCCTTTTAGTATTTAATCCTTTTTTATTCCCAAGGATGAAGTACATTAATACCGTTCAGTGTGATTTACGTGAATCTTATATTTTGTATTTGACTTCTGTTTTTGTTTCTTTTGTTTGTTTGTTTTTTTCCGGTACCAGGAATTGAACTCATAACCTTGCGCTTGCCAGGCAGGCGCTGTATTTGACTTCTAAAAGTACCATTTTTATGCATAAATGAATTTTGAAAAAGCCCTATTTCCTGGTGTGTAATGACCCTGATTTTCATTTCTAATTGTGGATGAGCTGGATGGTTGGCATGGAGCCCTCCCTCGACCCCTCCAGGCATTGGTTTGTGTTTCTGGACTGCTTAGGAGATAGGATATGGGCAAAGTACAGCTTGTTTGGGTTTAGGAGTGGAAGACGGGTTTCTCTTCATACAGCTGCTGTAAGGAATTCCTGATTTAAAGTTGTTGAGTGGTATTAGAAAAACTTTTTGAATACTTTCACAAATCACATACTTTTATACTCTGTGTATACATAGCACTATTTTTCTTAAACATTTGAAAATATTATTTTGTAAAATAATAACTTCAGCCTGGTTTTTTGTGAGTTTTTTTTGTTTTGTTTTGTTTTCCTTTTTGCTGTGCTGGAGATCAAACCAGGGGCCTTGGGTTTGCTGGAGAAGTGCTCTACTACTGAGCTACCCCACAGTCTGAAAAGATTTTTTTGTTTGTTTTTTCAGAAAGTGTCTCACTGTGTAGTCCAGGCAGGCCTTGAACTCACAACAATCCTCCTGCCTCAGCCTCCCCAGTGTTGGGATTCTAGGCATGCGCCACCACGCCCAGCTTCTGATGGAGATTTTGAAGCTACCTAAGGCAATAACAGTTTTTCTAGATTAACTGGCCCAGAGCGTGCCTCTTTCAACTACATTATCCTAAAACGAAACCAAAAACAAGTACTTTAAAAATGTTGTTCTAGGTTGAGAGCACAGCAGCATTTATGCAGTGTGTTGCTGTCCTACACAGACTGCCTAGCCTTAACATCCCAGAACACCTTGAGCCTTTCCGTGTAACCTGCAGGCAATGGAGGTTGGATAACAAGGCCCCAGACACATGTGACTGAAACAGTACAAAACCCTCACCATTGTTTGAATGTGGTTCCAGAATCCCTATTACTTAAAGAATGCTCGTGTCGGTCTCTTAATGGAAGAACCGTTTGAATCCACTCTGATATGTGTTAATTATTTCCCTCTTTATTGTTCAGAAGAAATTCCTCTTTTGAGTGCTACTGTTTTGTTTTTTTGAGATGTGGTCTTGCCGTATAGTCCAGGCTGGCCTCGAACTGGTGGCAGTCCTCTACCTTAGCCTCCCAAGTGCTGGGATTACATGTGTGCACCACCACACCTGGCTCAAATCTCTATTTTATTCTGAATTTTTCAAATGGCTATGTTAGCATTTTTCTTACTTTTCTCATTGCTAAGACAAGATACCTGACAACCAAAAGTTTATTTAGCTCACAGTTTGTGGAGGTTTCAGTCCATAGTTGGCTGGCTCCAAGGCAGGGTGGCAGGACAGAGGGGCAACAGTTCATGCTAGGCAGAAGACAGCAGGGTAGCAGAGCAGCAGCAAGTGACAAGTGGCAGCCCTCTTTCTGTCCCTTATATCCTAGCCAGCCTTGCCAGCCTTGGGCCAAAGAGCACTCACACCCAGTGAGCAGCCTTAATCCCAGCATTGTACCATGAAGCAATCCCAGCCTCACACCCTTAACCCCAGCATCACACACTCAACCCCAGCATCAACACGCTAGATCCAGGCACCTCAGAAAAGCCCCGCCTATGACCACATGATGCTTTGGGGGGACATCTGGATACAAACTGTAACAGCTTTGAAACGTGCTTATATCATTGCTTCTGTTAAAGGAATTGTTTCCAAAAGGACATTTCTTCAAATGATTTGATAACACGGAAAATATTAATAGGCATTTTTATGTGGGTTGGTATTTTGATTTTCATTGTTTACTTTCTCAAGCCATTGTACTTTTCATTTGACTGATTTTTCTTAAATGTACCTAAATTTTAGCAATATTTTTATAGATAGGTTTAAAAAATGAATGTTGAGAAGAAGAATTTAAAAAATAGATAATTGACTTTATGTAAATTTTCCTAACCCAATCCTGGGTTGTATTCATTTCATAGATGCATGCGATTCCTTTGAGGTCCTCCTGGGTGATGACCTGTGCTTATGCCCCATCTGGTAACTACGTTGCTTGTGGAGGCCTGGACAACATCTGCTCTATCTATAATTTAAAAACCAGAGAGGGGAATGTGAGAGTGAGCCGAGAGTTGCCGGGTCACACAGGTGAGCCTCCGGAAGTACTGTTCTTTCCTGTTCAACCTTGCTTTATCCCTAGAATGTGCTGATTGAGGATTTGTGTCTAATTGTGCTCAGCTGGCTAAAGGATCAGTGGTAATAAGAAAGCAGAAATTACCACGAATTAGGAAAACAACTTCTAAAAGTTGACCATAATTTTATTATTGTAATATTATTCGGAGCTGGGGATTGGACTCAGGACCTTGTGTATGCTAAGCATATGCTCCTCCATGGAACCACACTCCCAGCCCCATAATTTTATTTTTCTTTCAAAACTAGGCTTTTCTTACAAACATGCAAAAATTCCATACATAATCCCAGCACTCAGGAGGCTGAGGCAGGAAGCTTGGCATGAGTTCGAGGCCAACCTAGACTACAAAGTGAGTGAAAGCCAGCCTAAACTACACAGCAAGGTCTTGTCTCAAAATAAATATAATGAATGAATGAATGAATGAATGAATGATCCAAACAATAAAGACACAAAAGAAGCAATTAAACATTAAGGGAAGCAAATAAATTTTTCCATATTTTATGCTACTGCATAACAATTCTGGGCCTGTGGCATCTGCACTTACTGTATGGTTAGAGGTCCTAATGGAGTATTTTTCCCTATACAGTGGCCTAGTGCTGTATTTGCCTGTGTGAACACAGCAGTTCCGTAGTGTAGCATTTGGTTACTGTTTGACTATGATTTTAAAAAAATCTTTAAAGTGGTGCTTTCCTGCCGTTTCTACGCTCTGGATAGCTGATGGTGCCAAGCGGTCACGTGCCACATCTGTCATAAAGCCTGCACTGATGTTCTTCTGATTTCTCACAGTGTTTCAAGGATTTTTCTCCAAGATGCTTAACACTGTCTGCCAGGATTATGGTTCTTCATATAAAGGAGCATGGCTTCTCCATAGGTAGCTTAGATGACAGATGGCTTGGTAACCTTTGTCACTGTCAGAGTACCTAGTGTCACTGACATACTAAGTGCCTCCTAAGAGTGTTGATAAAACTTAGTTGCAGACAGTATAGAGTTAGAATTTTTTTTTTTTTGTCTTCCGGTACCAGGAATCAAACTCATGACCTTGCGCTTGCCAGGCAAGCGCTTTGCCGCTGAGCTAAATCCCCAGCCCCCAGAGTTAGAATTAATCAAAAACAGAACTATAGATCATGGAAACACTTGTACAGACCTGTTTTTAAAACTAGTAATGGTAATTGAGTTATTTGATCAATGATAACCTAAAATCTGCTACTCTCCGCTGTAGGCTACTTGTCCTGCTGTCGCTTTTTAGATGACAGCCAAATTGTCACAAGTTCAGGAGATACAACCTGGTAAGTTTATTTCAGAAAAACACTGCCTTTGGGGTTGAGAGTACCCGAGGAACTAACGTAAGTGGTAATGATCGTTAAGTATTTTTACTTATTTTTAATTATAGTGCTTTATGGGACATCGAAACTGCCCAGCAGACCACCACATTCACTGGGCATTCCGGAGATGTGATGAGTCTTTCCCTGAGTCCTGACATGCGGACTTTCGTCTCTGGTGCTTGTGACGCCTCTTCCAAGTTGTGGGATATCCGCGACGGGATGTGCAGGCAGTCCTTCACCGGCCACGTCTCAGACATCAACGCTGTCAGCGTAAGTACAAGGCATTTTAAAGGACATTTATTCTTCCTTTAAAATGTTGAGTTCTAGTGTATGATTTTAACTGAAATCTCTCTCGAGGATCCTTATAAGGTGTGCTCTGAACACTGAATTCCTAAATAATAGGAGTTTAAGAAAAAAGTTTAACCTATAGCTCTAGGCCAACGATGGGGAACCTTTCAGAGCTTTCAGTGATACCAGCAGCCCTCTGTAGCACACGAGCCATAGGTTCGCCACCACTGCCATGCCTTTATTTACGGAAGAAATGGAGGTTTTGTTTCCAAAATTGGCTGGATAGGTCATCGTTGTGCAAACAGGTAGCTCGTGGGTGTGCACAGAATCTGAAATTAGCCAAACCTAGGAACAAATACTTCTGCATCCATCTAGGAACACACACCTCCCTTGCAGTAAAGGAGAACAAATGGACTGAAATGGACTGATTTCCCTTACAGGAGATAAGAAAGTTAAAAGGAAACACACACACACACACACACACACACACTCACGCGCACGTGCACAAGCACAATTTATTTTTCAAAATATTGTCCTGCCAAAGAAAAGACCGTGAGTTCAGTCGGGTTCACACCCGAAGCCAGGGTCCTTCATTGTTTAGCACCAGGAGGCAAGATTGCAATAAACTAAGCCCGGGCTGGATGCCAGAGGAGGTTCAGGTCCTGGGACTCCAGGCTTTGGAACCATCACCTCCAGGCTCAACATTCTTCTCCAGCGGTGCGTGTTACAGAGTAAGACCAACTTCCCCTTTTGCACAGCCAGCTGCCTTCCCAAGTCACTGCCCAGCCAATCCCAAAGCAGTTGTTCTAATTTTTCATAATCTAAGAACCCTGGAGAGAACCTCCTAAAATGTGTCCCTTCTTCATGAGATACCGTAGAGGCACTCTCCTTACGGAGAGCAACAGGACAGTAATCCACTGTCACCGTTAGTTAGTTAGGGACAGCGCCTCACCATGTGACTCAGGCTGGCCTAAAATTCAGTGATCCTCCTGCCTTAGCCTCCTGAGTCCTGGGATTACAGGTATGCACCGCCGCGCTACACTGCTACTTAAGTCAGTCTGAAACTGTCTGTAAAGTCCAAATAATAGATGCAATAGAAAGTAGGAAAAATATTGTTTGCAGGTGGTATGTTCAGCTGTCTAGAAAGCACAAGCAAAAGTTCAGTCTGTTTTCTGGGTTACAGAACTTTTAAAGCAGTGGCTTTCCTATACCAACCATTTATTATAATATAGGAAAAAAATCCTAGTAAGAGTAGCCACAAGAATTATAAATTTATCAAAAATGGTGCACATCTTTATGAAGAAAATCATAAAAGTTTACAGGTGACTACTTGGGTTCTTTTTGATTTTTGAGACAGGGTCCTGCTGTGTAGTCCTGGCTGGCCTTGAATTCATGCTCCTTCTGTCTTGACTTCCCAAGTGCTGAGACGACAGGTGTGTGCCACCACCTACATGGCAGATGCTTAGTTTTTAGCAAGTGGAAATACATTTCACTAACCAACTTCGCAGCCTCCACTTATTTTAAAATTCTAGGGCTGGGATGTGAGGCTCGGTGGTAGACTGCTTGCTAACGTGTGAGGTCCTGGGTTCAATCTCCAACATGCAAAATTGAGAAAAGTCAAATACTGGGTTTGGAAGGCTGAGGCAGGAGGAGCAAGAGTTTAGGGCCAGTTTGGGCAGCATGGCAAGACTCTGCTTCAACATGAAAAAGAAAAATTATAAAAATCATTAGTGCCCTGCAGTCACTGACATGGTAATTCTCATCTGGCAAAGCCTCACACCAGTTTGTTCATGCAGTATACTGACTCCGTGAATTTTCGATGCATCTGTGCACTGTATGTATTTGTTGCTTTTCTTCGTAGTTTTTCCCGAATGGATACGCCTTTGCCACTGGCTCTGATGATGCTACTTGCCGGCTCTTCGACCTCCGTGCAGACCAAGAATTGTTACTGTATTCTCACGACAACATAATCTGTGGGATCACTTCCGTAGCTTTCTCGAAAAGTGGGCGCCTCCTGCTAGCTGGTTATGATGATTTCAACTGCAATGTCTGGGACACGCTGAAAGGAGATCGTGCAGGTTAGTGAGTCTGTATTCACTTCTGATTAAGTGGAGGAGTGAGGATGTTCTTGCGGGTAATTTCACAGGCTTCCGTGGATGCGCTGGAGCTGTGGAAAATGGTAAGGTGGAGGTTCTCGTTACAGTTCAACGGCTGTTACCCCTTTGAATGCAGATACAGTCCATTATCTGTATTTTTATTTCTGTTTTCTGAAGAGTAAATTCTAGTAAGTTTGGGTATAAAGATAAATAATGAGTGTCACTCACTATGGTCTTTTTATTTACCTTTTTTTTGAGACAGGGTCTCGCTATGCAGTTCAGGCTGGCCTTGAGCTCACTTTATAGCACACGCTGGCCTCGAACTTGCAACGATTCTCCTGCCTCAGCCTCCCTAGTGCTGGGATTACAGGAATGTGCCACCACACCCGGCTACAATGGTCTTTTTATAATCATGCTTTTCTTACAGCCTGATAGGAACCATTGTAGCTGCTGTGGATTGCTGCCTTCCTTCGCAACAGACTGTAACGGACAGGCCATACACCTGTTGTCCTCCCCGAGCCTCACCCTGCGTTCTCCCCTGCAGGTTCCAAAGTATTGGGACAAACATCACCCATACTGAGGACTACACAGTGATTTTTTTTTGTTTGTTTGTTTGAGGACTACACAGTGATTTTTAATTTTGAAAAAAATCAAATGTTTTGTACAATTTGTTACCTTTAGGAATGTATAAATTTTTATTAGTACATATTTGCAGAAGGATTATATTGATTGCTGGGTGTTGATGAACATATGTGACACATCTTAATTCTTTTAACCATCCCTTCGTCTCTCCTCCCCATTGAGAAAGATCTCTCTTGTTTCCTATTTTATTTTGCTCTAGTGTCTCCTATGAGAAACCATGCAGTATTTCTCCTATGGGGAACCATGCGTGTGTGTCTGATATAGTTCACTTAACATTAATAGTCTCCATTTTTGTAGAAATGACTCAAATTTATCCTCCTTTATGGCAGAGTAGTACTCCATGTGTATAAATACTTCATTTTCTTTATGCATTCATCTGTTGATGGACATGTGAACAGATTCAGCTACTTTGAGTTGTGCTGCTGTACACAAGGGTGTGCATGTATCACTGTAATGTGATGTCTTTAACTTTCAGGAAGATATCTACAAGGGGGAATAGCTGGGTTAAATGTAGTGTCTATTTTTAGTTTTTTGAGGAATCTCCATACTGATTTCATGATTTGTTACCTTTGACCCCCATCCATATTTTCTGTTTCCCAGAGTAACAATTTCAATCTTTTTTAATTGTTTACTTTCATACCGTAAATAACATGCTCGGTTGCTGGTGTGTGATTTTTCTTTGGGCCTTATGGCTTGACCGTTACAGGGGCGTGGCATTCACCTCCCTGCTTTACAGCAGCCACATCCCCCGTTCTCTAGTTCTCCCCATGGAGTAAGTTTTCCTTACGATCAGTGTTCATGTAATTATGCTTTTTTAAAAAGTACTCCCCGCTGAGCAGTGCGGGATACACTATGACTTCCTTTGCCATATGGATTTTTTATATTCTCTAGAGTTAATTTTCTGGTTTATATTCTTAACTCTGATGTTCTTACACTAAGAATCCTCAGACTTCCTGCCAGTTTTGTCTTTGGATCCATTTTTATGAACTGTGCTGGATATTCAGTGAACCTTTTTTTTCTTTTCACATGGTGCTAGGGATTGAACTCAGGCTGTGTGCACAAAGGCTCCACCCCAGCTTGGAAGGACTTTTCTTTTTTACAGTCTTGCCGTGCAGTTCAGGCTGGCCTCCCAAGTGCACGGATTACGGGCATGTGCCACCAACACCCAGCTGGAACCTGTTATTTTTAAGACCCCTTTTAAAGTCGGGTGAGGTAGTGCCCTTGTAATCGCAGCACCACAGACAAAAACAGGAGGACTGCTGTGAGTTTGAGCCCCGCCTGGGCTGCCCAGCAACAGTCTGCCTCACCTCACACCCGCCAAAAAGAGTGCTTCTAGATGTACGTACTTAGTCAGTTCTAAAGGTACAGGTGCTAACTTTGTTCCTCCTTCTTTTTTAGGTGTCCTTGCTGGTCATGACAACCGAGTCAGCTGTTTAGGTATAACTGATGATGGCATGGCTGTGGCAACAGGCTCTTGGGACAGTTTTCTTAGGGTCTGGAATTAACAGTGTCATGTGTTTTTTCTGTTCTCCATCAATATCTGGAGAAATCAATGCTACAGCCTATAGCTGTGAAAACAAATTCTACCTTATATTTGCAGGTGAAGATTTTTTTTATTACTGTATTCAATACAAAAAGCTTTCAGTAAACTACAAAAAGGTGAGAAAATAAGGCAGAGCCTGCCGAGATCAAAAGGACCAATGTATTCATTAATTTGAGAAGTTAGTGTAATTTAACCTTGATAAATTCTTGGTTGTACTGTGTTGTTTTTTGTAGATCAGAATGTATACTTTATAGCAGTTGCCCATGGTGTTTGCTTTTTGTGAAGAACTACATCTTAAATTTTGAATATGTAAAAAATGCCCTGTCTTTGCGTTTTGTAATGCAAGAATCAGGCCTTGTAATAGATGGAAGTGGTAGTATGCGTGTGTGCTGTGTTTAAGAAGGAAGTCCCCTTGAATTTGACATTGTTTTTTTATCTAAGCAACCACTTAGTGTTGTCAGCGTGGTGGTGCACACCTATAATTTGAGCATTCAAGAGGCTGAGGCAGGAGGATCACCATGAGTTTGAGGCCAGCCTAGCATCCACAGTGAGTTCAAGGCCAGCCTGAACTACCCAGTGAGACCCTGTCTCATGATAGTGTTGGTGGAGAGGTACCTCTGAGGAAAGTCATTCTAAGCGCACGCTATTTTTAGTCCTTTGAGAGAACAAATTATATGAGTGCCAGAGAAAAAAGCTCACATTCCGACATTATGGACAAACCTAAGAAGTTTCATTAGAATTTATTATATTAATGAAATGTAAGTGCCAGCATATATATAATTCTTGGCATTTTAAAAACCTGGTTATGGTCAGTTTTGACACTCTTGAGTAATAACCGATAAACCTCTGGACTTGTCTATTGATTGCATATTTTGGAAGTTTGTAGAGTGTACTTATACTTCAAAAGTCTGATAAAAATTTGGATTGTCTCTGCATCCGAAGAACCTTACCTGGTGTTTTTTTCTATTAGTAACATCTAGACAGGAAATGCTATGACATTTTTGAGAGAAACATAAAATTTGGCCATTTGCTAGCACTGACTTACTCTAAACAAGGTGGCTTTATGAATTTTATGCAGTATAAAATCTGACTTTTTGGCTAGGTGTGGTGGCACACACCTGGGCTACATAGTGAGTTCAAAGCCAGCCTCAGCTGCATAGTGAGACACTATCTTCAAACAAACAAAAATCTGAATTTATGTAAACTGTCTAAGCCCCCAGCTTTCTTTGAAACATTTAAGCTTTTTGCTTTTATATCTTTCCTCACAAAATACTGGTTTTTAAGTGGTTTTGTGTCAAAAAATATCTAGATTGCAGTGACCCAGCTTTAAAGCCAAATTCCCAAAGCAATTTTCAAAGGAGTCAGGAGCATACCGAGCAATCCCTCCACTTGTCAGTGATGTATTTATTACTAAAATGTTCCCACTCTTCAAACAGATACTTTTCTTCTCTGGTTTTCTCCTAGAAATGTTAAGTGATACAGTACTGTCTTGCTTGATGTAAAGTCATGTGTTATTCTGATACATATAGAAGTGCATTTTGTAACTTAGTAAACTATAAACTACTATTTAGTTAACTTTTGATCACCTATAACGCTAAATATTCTAAATTTTACATGTAAATTTTCATTTTTATATTGTAAATATGCTGGTATGTGCATCAACTGTAGTGAAAGCAGTGGTTTTTTTGTTGTTTATTAAGGTCAGTTGATATGAGAAATAGAATAAAATGGATAGAGGCAATGTAGGACCAAAACAATATTCTAGAGATGGCAGGTGTGAATGTGTATTCATCTTTTGATTAGGATTTCTATGAACTGTGTACTGTCGTGAACTATTTATATCACTTCATAGTGAGCAGCTCCTTGATACAGGGCACATTTTAAAAGAACACATTCATTCTCAAAAAAGGGTTTCAGCAATTTGTTCCAAATTTCAGTTCAAGAAAGCACTTCTATCGTGTGTAAATAACCACGGAGACACACACACATTTCACACATATATGTAGACAGTATCTCTTCTTAAAAGTTACTGTAATAAGATACTTTAGAGGCACAATAGACTAGACTTCCATGGGCTTAACATTTTTAAATGACATTTTAATGTCATTAAAGTTTGTGTAGAGAGGAATTTAAAGCAGTTCCTATAACATGCACTAGGCAACTGAAAACTACCCACTACTGAGTATTATGGGTAGTTGTGCACAGGGCCAATTGTTGATGAAGTATTCTCCTTACCGCAGCGTTTACGTTGCTGGGGCTACAGCTCTTCCCTAACAAGTGTGAGGCGCAGGTCGGCAGCCCCATGAACAGAAACCTTTACACAGAATGTGCCTCAGAAGACTACTACATGTCGAAAGTAAATTTTGAGGTCTAGGAAGATTTCTATTTTCTTTTTTGAGACAGGGTCCTATGTTGCCCAGGCTGGCCAGACAATCCTGCTTCAGCCCCTTGGGTTGGGAACTAAGGACCCATGCTGCCACACCCTGCTCTGGCCAGAGTTTCTTTTTTTTTTTTTTGTCTTTTTGAGACAGGGTCTCCCTGTGCAGTTCAGGCTGGCCTTGAGCTCACTTTGTAGCCCAGGGTGGTCTCGAACTCGCAACGATCCTCCTGCCTCAGCCTCCCAAGTGCTGGGATTACAGGCATGCGCCACCACGCCCTGCCTGGCCAGAGTATTTTGAAGACACATATTCTCTAAAACATGACCACCACATCGTTTGGTTACCATGCTGCTTATGAAAGCAGGTTTTGCTATCGGCAACTATATCTCCTCTGCTTTGATAAGTCTCATTTCCCCAGAAGCATTCAGGGAAACTTACTTGATGTGAACGCTGATGGACTCAAACTACGTTCTCTTCCCAGCCCTGAATTCCAGGTGAACCACCATACTGAATTCCATATGCATACAAGCAAAGACTTTTGACTTAGAATGTAACAGCAAGAGAACCTAGTAAGCAGTTCATTTTAATTTAGACTTACATGAACCAAGTAAACTGGTCTTGAGTTAATGGATGTTCATGCTTCTGGAGTATGGTAAGGAATTTTAATCGAAGAATAGTGACACTGGCTTTTCTTCAGGTGACAAAATAGAATTTTTACTGCTAAAAAACGTTGTGGCCAACCTCCTCTAACCCTAGTGATGTCTTAAATTTAATACTTAAGACAATTATGAAAGTGAAATTTGATGTGAATGTCTCACTTTAAATTATAACACATTTAGTATTGATGCTTATGTTTGGTTAGTTTAACTTATAACTGAACAATCCCTAAATGGGCCTGTCATTTTAGGAATGAATGTTCTTTCAAAAATCTTTAGGGTAAGTGAGGCTTTTACAAAATCCTTCAGTGCTGTATTCTGCTGCTGTCTTCCCTTTTACCGTTGTGGAAAGTAAACTTCAAAATTCTGTCTGATCTCGTTAGAATTTTTACAACCTCATCTTTTTATGAGAAAGAGTAGCACAATAAATAAAACTAGTATCTTGAACTGAATCGACTGATTTACTAGTTCTTCACTTCTCATTGTGGGCTGCCTCAAATTCAGTGCAGCACTGTATTTTAAAGTACGGGTTACAACAGACACTAAAATGGTTTTTTTGAACATCTAAGCTATAGTGTTCTTGTTTTAAAAATTTATCAATCAGATTGATGGTGCACCCTGTACTTAGTGTTTTATGCATGTTGATAAAATTTCCTAAAACAATTTTTTTCTTAAACCAATGACTGGTTTTGTAAAATACAGTACAATAGTGCAGCATTATGAAAAAAAAAAAAAAAACTTATTTCAACTGATGTACTTACCAAAACTTACATAATATTTTTCAGTTAATAGAACTTCAGTGATGCACATGGTAGAGTATTTCAAGCTTTTTCTGTCTTTTACACAATGGTGCTCTCTCCGATTGTTTTCTTTTTAAATAAGCATCCAAACATTTACATTTTCTTATCCTATTAGGCAGTTTTTACACACTTGTGGCCAACTGATACGAACGTCGGGACAATGTCTGATCACGGTAAAAGTAAACATGCTAGATTAAAGCCTCTTTACAAGCTTTAAACCATACAAAATGTGGACGTGGGCCATGACTTAACAGTATTCTTGGATCTTTCTTACAGTGATTCCTTTATTTGTACAGTTGCTTTGTGAGATAATGTGTGAATTGATAATTGTAATCAATAAAGTGCTTTTAACCACAGTTCACTGTAGCATGCTTTAATAAGGATTTATTTTTTAAAGTCCCAGTACTAAACTCTTAAATCCAGTATTTCATACTCAGCCCTAATTCCTTTAAACATTGGAGAATTTTTTTCCATGAAAAATAAATGAAGTGAAATTACAGAAGCAAAGAGTACCCTATCCTGCAGCACTATACGCTTCCATTTTACTGTTAACAGGCCAGAGATTTTCCCTTAAAAGCAAAGGACTTCTTCCCCTGTAGTTCCTTCAGGATAATCTAGATTCCTGTTAATTTTTAATAACCAATTTTTTTGTTGTTCTTTTTGAGACAGGGTTTCACTATGCAGTTCGGGCTGGCCTTGAGCTCACTTTGTAGCCCAGGCTGGCCTCAAACTCACAGCAATTTTCCTGCCTCAGCTTCCTGAGTGCTGGGATCACAAGCGTGCACTACCACACCTGGCAATAACTAGTTCTCCTTATAATACTGATTTAAAAGTTTTTACTTACTTTTGCTTCATTACAACCTACATTAGTTCTATTTGTCTAGGGAAGAATACTGGGTAATTACGCGTAAACTGTGCCTCTAACGTGGAGAACCTCTCAACATGTGGTCTCCAGCATCTTACTTACCCTTTAATAGTTGGAACTAAACAACAGTATGGTAATACAATCATAAGAGCCAGTTAATTGAAGATGGTTTATAAGCCTACTACACAAACGATTAAAAATAAAAGACCAGAATTCACTAAAGATTAGTACAAACGCTACATTCATCAACTATCTGGCAAACAAGTTTTATTTTCACCTTGCAAGCTTGCATATTTAAAAAATGTTTTGTAAAAAGTTTAAAATTACACAAAGTGTATAAATAACCCTGCAGACATACACAGTAAATAATTAAGTGTATTTGTATTAACTTCGAATTACATCAGTTGTAGTTACATAATTTCTGCAGAAGTCATGGACTACAGGTGCACTGCTGCGTGGGTAGAAGTTAGTTCCCATTATCTTAGTGTTCCATTCCCAACGTCCATCATACATTTTCAAACTTGATCAGGCAGAACCACACAAACTAAGAGAACTTACCAGTTACCATATCAGAAACACTACACCAGTGTTCCCAAACTGTAGTGAGTGTCAGGATCACCTGTAGGGCTTGTTAAAACATGTTGCCAGGCCTCAAACCTGGAGTTTCTCATTCCTTAGGTCTGAGTTGGGACCTGAGAATCTGCATTTCTTGCAGGTTCAAAAGTGATGGTGATAATCCAGGGATCAAACTTCAAGAACCACTGTACATACTGTACTGAGGTGATGACCAAGTTCAAGTACTTTAACATAACTTGTAACTGAAACTGATGCAGTACCCAGTCTTTATTAGATACTAGCTTTTTGTGTCACTGTGAACACCTACCCCTTATCAGTGGCCTGTCCTCATTTTGGTTTGTGTATCAACAATAAAAGCTAAAAACTAAGTGATCTGTATTTAAATTTGAATACTGCATCCAAATTATCTGATTTGCATAAAAATATAAATATTTTTTAAAAGCTCCTATTGCCTAAATAATGTAATTTCTTCTTCAAATGTCTTGAAAAATAGGAATACACACATGCTATGAAAAGACCAACTAGCATCCAGGAGCCTTAAAAGGCACAGAAGAGGAAGCACTGAAGGAAAAAAGGCCCAGAGTTGTGTCTGTCAAGAAAGAGTCTCGTGGGCTGGTGATACAGCTCAGCGGCACAGCGCCTACCTGGCAAGCGCAAGGTCCCGAGTTGGATTCCCGGTACCAAAACGGTCACACGCTGTACGTGGCCAAATGCGCTTTGTCCCCTGGGGTTGTGCATTTTAACAAGCATTTAGGTGATGCTGATCTGGTGATCCCTTATTTTTTTAACAAGATCCTAGAATGATGTCATTTTTAGTATCCATATAAACCAGTCAGTTTTTAATACAGAAACGGACACAATACTTGAACCCATCAACACTTCATTAAGGTAAAAAATACAGCAACAATTTTTAATGAAGCCTGGGCAAATTCATATAATCAAATAAAAGTAAAAACCTCTAATGGGAGACAATCCAGCAGAATCTTAAGCAAGTGCCTACTGATGAAGAGCTCTAAACACTGTTAAAACCCAAATTCAGACCTCCTGTACCTTTGGCTGTTTTTTGTTTTTTTTTTTTTTTATTTCCTTTTCTTTTTCTACTTCAAACTTTCTTCCTCAAACAGGAAAGCTTTACCTTACTGGATTTAAAACTGCACCAAGCTGAAAACATTTCTTAATAAACCAACTGGGAAACTATTTAAACTCAGATAGTTTTATAAGTGACTATATTAACAAACCTTTATGCTATATAACATCAGTTTTAAAGGGAATAAAAGAAGGAGTAAAAACAGTGTATTTATTAGTGGTTTACATGCTGCCACAATGGCGAAGAGACTGTAGGTTTTATCCATGGTACACTCAAGAACATCCCACACTCCTGGATGGTCAGAGCAAGGCAGCTTATGAAACGAAACAAAAAAACCTGACTATTCCCATTAAAGAAGGCATCAAAAACTAGTTTTGAGAAAAAAAGATGAAAGGATTATTCTCCAACTCCTGGATGCCAGGAAGCAGAGTTTTCCAGAATCAAAACAAAGCCCTAATGAAGAGCTCAAGGACCCACCCCTCAGGGGTCACTTAGCTGGTTCTATTGCTTTTAACTAATTCATTATTTAACACAAATAATTTTGTCTTCTTTTTAACCCCAAATTAAAACTAACGACCTATCATAACATTCCTCAGAAATGCAAACACCCTGAGATGGACAATTACCAGAATCTACACAGGGCTTTGCACGGTTAGTGTAATTCATACTGAAGTCATTTCATAAAAATAACCACTGTCCCATCTTCCAAATTCCGCTTCCTCCTCACACGGTCACCGAAGCAATCTCTACTAAGAGTCTTCATTGCTTTAACGCAGAAACTGCTTAGTAAAATTCTCCAGCTCATTTTCAAGTTGAACAGCTTTATTTCTAATTAAAAAAAAACAAACAGTTATTATCATAAAAGTCAACAAGGAAAATGCATTCTGTCCATTCTTAAAATGCAAAACTCTACAACCAGCTTGCTGTTAGTTTTACTGTAACTCGGGTTTGATTATTACCAGTCCTTTTCAGAGTATTCCGTGTGTGCTACAGCAGCTGTGCAGTAAGCAGACCTACGTGTCCAAGAGCTAAAAAGTTAAACTGAGATAAAAAGACAAAAGCTTTAGTGAGGAAAGAGAACCAAAGCGTAATAGTCGATGGGGTCTTCTCATCCTCCATGGGAATTACATGTTAAGTCTCACATGGTTTGTATAAGTGAAGCACAAAGCTCTCGATAAATCAGTTTATGCAGAGAAGCTGGCAGATGTTCACGGGTCATGGGATGAAATATTTTTCAATACTAGATCATACCTGATGCAGCTGTCTATAATAAGGAAGGAAAACTAAAACTCAACCTAGCACAAACAGATGTGTGCCTCCCACTGCCCCATGCTCAGAGTGGGCGGCTGTCTACTTTGTAGAGGGGGAGAATCTCATTTTGTTCCTGCATGCATATGGTTGAGTCACATGAAACGTACCGATGCTATAAACACCACTGAACTTTAGGCAACTCTCCCAGGGCAGTAGGCAAGTTAACTAATACAACTGATTTAAGCCTGATCTAGTAATCATGGAAATTCCAAACACAGCCATACTTTGCTTAAGAACTACAATACCTCCTAAGAGTCACTCATACATCACTGGTTGATTTTATTGTAATGTGATCATCATACAGTGTACGTATACAAACCTCTATGTTATAACCTACTACACACCTAGGCAATCATGGTATTATTGCTACTAGGTTAAAAACTTGTACAGCAATCTACTGTACTGAACACCATAGGCAATTACAGCACAGTAATAAGTATTTGTATAACTAAGCAGACACGATTAACGTGTCACACTATGACTTTATGATGGCCATAGTGATTGGAATTCTTCACCACCACAATTTTATGGGACCACCATCATATATATGTGGTTCATCACTGATCAAAACATCATGTGGTCCATAACAACTACATGTCCCCCACTTTCAGGTCACAAACACAGTTCCTTCAATTTAAAAATTCCATTTAAAAAACATTGCTACTGCCAAGCATGGTAGTACACGCTTGCAATTCCAGCACTTGGGAGGCTGAGGCTGCTGAGCTGCCTTCACATGAGCAATTGTATGCAGTATGTGCCCTGGAAGTAAGTGTTTAGATGGTGCTAAGTGCTTTTCCCAGACAGGCCGGCAGCCCGACTAAGGGGTGTGGGACCCGAGAGAACTGCCAAGCACCGAACTTATGGTGGTACTTCTAGCCGTGCACCCAAAGCAAGTTTCATTAAATCTTAAAGACTCCACAACAAATCATATCACCCAGGAAATCCACAC
Organism: Chinchilla lanigera; assembly: GCF_000276665.1. Taxonomy (NCBI): domain Eukaryota; kingdom Metazoa; phylum Chordata; class Mammalia; order Rodentia; family Chinchillidae; genus Chinchilla; species Chinchilla lanigera. The sequence goes on along the minus strand of NW_004955420.1, from coordinate 8,592,926 downwards.
TTTATCATAAAATCTTGCCTTTGTTCTTTCAAATTTAAGCTTACCCAATAGTCCCCAATGAGAACAGAAGTTATGGTCTTCAATATGTAAGTATAAAAACTAAGTTACAGAACTTCTGTTCTGAGAGGGTACTAATTTAACCTAACAGAGTTAAGTTTATTTTTTTTTAAATTTTTTAATTTTTTTTTTTGTTTTTTTTCCAGTACGGGGAACTCATGACCTCGTGCTTGCCAGGCAGCCGCTGTGCTGCTGAGCTAAACCCCCAGCCCCCTAACAGAGTTAAGTTTAGACCTATAAAATTCTTCAGATTCATTCTCTTATTAAAATTAGTTTTCACTGAAACTGCAAAACAGATGGAATTATATATGAAAGATCAAAATTTAAACCAACTATTAGAAGTTTCAATATAAATTCGTTAGTGATTTTACATAATTATATTTAGTAATAAGACCAATAGATGTTCACATTATTGAGGAAAAAGGTTTTAACTACCTTAACAGCTTTGAATTGTTTTGTATTTTCTCCAATTGATCTATTTCTTTGGACAATCTACCAATTTCTTCTTCCAGATGCCTTTGAGTAATATCAACTTGCTGGCACAGGCGAGCAAAAGTGGTAGCCATTTCCCTTAAAATAAAATTTTTAAAAATAAGTCATGAATGCCTTCTAAAATGAGTAAACGTCAATAGAAAGCTTTATAAAAAGGAGAAAAAGTTTCAAAAAATCTATCATACAGAAAGAACACTGCTAAGAATGAGATGAGGGAGGGGATGGCACTGCTGAGCTTAGTACAACTGTAAGCCTAATTCCATGTGGCCTCAAGAGGCAACATTATCTTTACTAGATGGTGGAGAATACAAACACAGAAAACATGAAAAGGCGGAAGGGTATCTTTCTTGAGAAGCACAGTAAACTTCACTCTTTTCCCTAGCCCATTAAAAATACGAATTAAGAAAAAAATTCTATGAACTTCTGTGAAGTAAGCAAAAATACTTTAAATTGCAGCCAAATTTACTCATGTGTCAAGAACCAAAGGCTACGTTTAATAAAAGTGCCTGCTGATGTGCTGGCTTAGGCAAACACGACGCTTGTACTTTTGCGACAGGAACGTGTCTGGCATGTGGGCCCCGCCAGGACACAGTCACCTAACTTACTAATTTCTCTGTCCAACCGTTCTGTGCATCTTCACCTTTGCTGTGTTCTTTTATATCTCCATTTACTTTACTCCACCAAACCTCAATGTCAAAGCACAGTTCATTCTTTTAATATTTTACTAAGTATTCAACTAACGTTTACCTACCATATTTTAACTGAGTAATTACGGAAGATTGCCTTCATGAGAATGTAAAGTTTTCTGAAACAAGATCACCTTATCTTCAACTTATTTCCCATAAGCCCTAGCATAATTATCACATAACATTTAGTAAATGTTCAATAAGCAAAAGAATGGAAAGCTACATTAATTTATTTTTATTTATATGAATCTCAGCTTATTTCTTCTGGTGGTCCAGATACCTTTGCTAGAGAAAAGCCCTTCCTTAATACAAATAAATTTAAACTATCATTTAAAATATGAGCTCAAGGACTGTGAGGAAAAGGAACTCTTCCCCACTGTTTGTGAGAGTGCAGACTGCTGCAACCACTGTAGAAATCAGTATGTTTTTCCTCAAAAAACTAGGCCTAGAGGTCCCATTCCACCCAGCTATTCCCCTTCTAAGTATTTTCCTGGACAAATTAAAAACATCAGACCACAGCAATATGCATGCACCCATGTTTATAGCAGCACAATTTGTAATAGCTGTATCTTAGAAACAACCCAAATGCCCATCAGCCAAGGATGGATAACAAAAAGATATGGTATTTTTACACAATAGAGTACTACTTATCCATAAAGAATGATAAATTTGAGACTTATATAGGTAAATGCATTTAACTTGAGACCATACTGATGGGTGAAATAAATCAGACTCGCATGTGTAAACAGCATACTGTCTCCCCGTTGCGAGAAACTGAAAGAGTAAATAAGGTCCAAAATGTAAAACAGATATTGTGAAATGGGAAGAAATTGTTCAAAAGGAAAGAGGAACTAGGGTGGGAAAAAGGGAAAAGGAAGGGGAAATAAGTACAAGATAGTTATATAATTAGTTTCTCTTAGTTCATTGAAAAAAGGTTTGTGCTAATTTCATCTGAAGAACTTTTTATGCCCACATCTTGTACTCTGCGTAACTACTTTGAAGATAACAATACACAGTGTATCAACTGTTGTTTCTTTGCGGGGTCACGTTGGGTACTGGGAATTGAACTCAGGACCTTGTGTCTACCACACAGGCGCTTGTGCTGCTGTGCTATGTCCCTGGCCCCAACTATTGTTATTCTCCTAATTTGGTTTGACAGTTTGCTTTATTTTTTTCCATAAAAAAAAAAAAAAAAAAAAAAAAAAAAAAAAAAGAGCTCAAAAAATATTTAGTGAATGGATGCATGGATGAACAAGTTCCTCAAATCTCTGGTCTTCTTGTTTCTATATTTTAAAGCTGTAAGTACACTAGCTAAGGATGTCTGAAATAGTTTAACCTTTTCGTAATTCCTGTCTGCTTAGTCTCCATTCCATATATCACATCAATGCAAAGTTATTTGTTCTAGAACTAATTTATGGCATGACTCCCAGAATACCTAACAATCCAAACCCCAATCCCTATAGACAGGGCCCAGTCCTTGTATAGGTTTACACGCAAAATTACACAAGGTTTACACTCAATACACATCTGCTGCCAGGTATGGTAATGGACACCTGTAATCCTAGTGCTCTGGAGACTGAGACAGGTGGATCCTTGCGAGTTCACGGCCAGCCTGGGCTACATAATGAGTCAAGGCCAGCCTGAACCCTGTCTCAAAAAAAACCACATCTGCCACATTGAAATTTTCTCCTCCTGTTCCTAAACACATTCCTTTCCACGATACCCTCTTTCTTTGAGTTTTTCCTCTGCCTGATCTTCTTATTTAATGCAATCAAATCTCACATGCTACCTCTCTTCTAGGAAAGCCCCACTGATCCACTATGCTCCATGTATTAAGTAACTGGTTAAGCCCCACATTTCAAGGACACTTCATCTTCTATAATATGTCACTTTCACTCTGTGTCAGGATTATGTGCATGTTATTGTCAGCTCAGTTCAGGCATGACTCTCCCGGCACCCAACCTGTTTGTGAGCAGGGGCACTGTTCTCAGAGAAAACGCAGCTCAGCCCTGGTGCTGTTGCCTTTGGCAAACACAGGATGTCTTAAGAAGAGATAAGATGGAGCACAGGATCTTCCAAGCACCAGGACATCTGAAAACATCCAAACATTTACACCCAGTGCCCCGAGGTCTTTGACCACTGAAGCACCTGACATTTAGAGAACTTTGATCACTGGTGTTTACTAAGATTTTCCCACCTAATGTCCTTTGCCTTCTTTCAAGCCCTCTTAAGAAGCCAGTGCTCCCTGTGGGCACTAAATTGTGTGCCTCCCTGCCTACACGAAAGCCTGTCCTCAGTGGTCTGTGCCTCACGTCACAGTTATCTCTTTAATGCAACTGCGATTTTCACAAGCTTTTAAATCCTGCTCTCAAGTATATTCAAATAAAAAATATTGTGCCTTGGGCTGGGGATTTAGCTCAGCGGCAAAAGCGCCTGCCTGGCAAGCGCAAGGTCATGAGTTCGGTTCCCGGTACCGGAGAAAAACCAAAAAAAAAAGGAAGAGTACTGTTCAATACCTGCAGAGACTCATTGGAAGCCATTCTTCCCCTGACAGTACAGGCTGTGGTGAAGCTC
>NW_004955420.1:8565613-8587952 GCF_000276665.1 Chinchilla lanigera | reverse complement strand
AAAAGAAAAAAAAATATTGTGCCTTGACTTAAGTGGAGTTCAATATAATTTCACTAAACCAATAAAACAAATATCTAAGAGGTATAAAAATAGAAATTAGGAAGGTATAAGTATTTATTATAAGAAAATCCTCTTGATACATAAAAAATAGTATCTTTAGGCTCGTATGTCTGGACTATGAAAGAAAATTAAGTTCACCATAAAATTAGGAGTCTGGCACTAAGCCCACCTGTTCAATGTGAAAACTCCATTCAATCTTTAGTCTTCTAATTAAGAAGGCACAACTCCTCTAAAGACAGAAACATAAATTTGTAACAGGTCTGCTGACAAATCATCTTTTGAAAGCCCGTCAGAGTTCTTGGGAGTTCCTACACGCTAATTACAAAATGTTCAAATCTAACTTATCAGGAAAACGGGAAAAATAGTGATTGGGAGAAGGCATAAGTGACGTTTGACATTATTCTATTTCTTTCACCGCAGTGGTGATTCAAAATGTGTTCATTCTTTGTGTGTACACCATGCTGCAAAGAATTTTTTTTCAAATAAAAGATGCATCTTTCAACTTACTGCTGTACTTGGTGGCTGCAGTTTGCACTTGTGAAGCTCACAATCATCTGCAGCTTTTCAGTCGCATAGTTCACAAACTGCTGCTTAAAGGCTCTCTCCTTGGCACGCGTGGTCCATGTCAGCCTTTCATAAAGATACAACGCTCCGTACATGCTTAGCGAAACAGACACGAGTTTCCAGCCTATGGTTTTCCAAATCTGTAAGACAGTCACAGCTTACTCTGAAAAGAAAAATACTAGCTGGGAGAATGTATTAATAAGCTCACTATACACACACATATATATATATATATATATATATATATGAGTCAAATCCATTTTCTAAAAATGCCTATTTCTTGTCCATGAGAAAAAATGAGGTTAACTGCAAGTCAATGACATGGAAAAGTGGTTAGCACATAAATACCAGGAAGAACTTTTATAATTTGTCAGATTTGATAAATTGATTTAATGTATCTCAAAATTTTCAATAATTAAGAACTATTACTGAGCTGGGCACGGTATATATACCTGTTATAATACCACCATTTGGTGGGCGGAGGCAGGACTACATAGGAACTTCAAGGCTAGTCTAGGCTGTATAGCAAGGCCTAGTCTCAGAAAGAAAAGAAAAACAGTCTAGTACTAAATATATTAATCTTTAGTACTTTAAGACAGATTCTCTTTGTATTCAGCCCCCATCCCTAGCCCTGCCCGCTCTCTTCTTTTGTGGTACCCAGGGCCTTGCACACGTTAGGCAAGAACTCTGCCACTAAGCACAATCCCAGCCTCACTCCTTTCTTTTTACTGTAACGTGTAAAGAGAATTTCTTTGTGTGCAGAGGTGTGAAAATAGGAAGTATTGTTTCAAACAACACTGGGCTGAAGCTATAGTTCAGTGGTAGAGTGCCTGCTTGCCTCAGGCCCCGTGTTCAATCCCCAGCAATGCCAAAAAAACAGCCCCAAACAAATCAAAACCCAGGTGATGGATATATTTAAATTCACAATATGATTTGCAAAGTTCTTCACTAATTTTAGCCTGCAGATTTTCATATTGCTTCATAGAAACAGAAGCAAACACACCTTTCCTTCCATGATCTAACAGACAGCTTTGTGACAATTTCAATTAGAGCAAGGCACAGTGACACATGCCAGGAATATCAACACTCAAGAGGCTGAGGCAGGAGGATCATCATAAGTTCAAGGACAGGTTGGGCTACACAGTGACCTCAAGACCAGCCTAAACTATGTAAAGAAGACCCTGTTTCAAAGAAACAAAACAAACAAAATCATTTATACTAAAAATGTTTCTTACCACTCCTCCAACAACTATGATGCCCATAGAAGTCCTGGACGTAAGGGAAGCCAATCCCGTTATTAAGGTGACCATGAGTTCCTCCTGCGATGCATTATCTGGTGGTGCTGGATTAGGAGGAGCAGTGGGAGTTGAAGCTAAAGACCTAGGGAGCTAATAAATTTAGGGAATAAAAAGTATTACAGTCACATAAGGATAAGTGAGATAACACATTTATAAAATTATTTTTTATTTCTTTTAAAATCAGAGCAGCCAATATACAAAAAAATAGCTCCAAACAACACATCTACTCTAAATACATAAATAAAGGAGAACTGAGGATGAGTTTCTGTGATATGGAACAATGGTATAACGAATAATGCCTTTTCATAATATACCATGCGGTCTACCTGTATCAGTAATTCTCAGGGAAAATTAAACTGCAGTTTTTAAAATAAACAGGCTTTAAATAAATACAGCTCAGTGGTATAGCCCTAGCACCAAATGAGAAAAACAAGCCATTCACCAAAAGCATGGTCATTTAAAAAAGTTTGGTCCAAGACAATAACCTTTTAAACTGCAAAATACATTAAAAACAATTTAAAAGCCACAAACTGGAAATATATATTGGGATGGTACCTAACTAATAAAAGACTTGTACCCAAAATATATGAAGAATTCTTAATAGAAACAAAAGCCAAATAATACAAAATAAAAAACGAGTAAAAGATATGAACAGATACTTCACAAATAAGGGTACATGAATGGCTAATAAGCACATGAAAAGACATTCAAAATCATTACTCATCAGGGAAATGTAAATTAGGACTACCCTAGGATACCACTTCACACCCTCTAGAGTAAAGGATGACAGCAGGTGCTGCAAGTACACTGAGAAACTGGATGCTTTATACAATTCCGACAGGAATGTAAAGTGGTGCCAATACTTCGGAAAACGGCGTGGCAATTCCTCAGAAAGTTAATGTGACCTCTCCAGCAATTCACTCCTATTTATATTCTTCAGAGAACTGTTATAGTTTCTGTCTAGATGTGCCCTCAAAACCTCATGCTGTTGGAGCTGGGGCTTTAGCTCAGTGGCACAGCGCCTGCCTGGCAAGTGCAAGGTCATGAGTTCGATTCCTGGTACTGGAAGAAAAACAAACAAAAACAAAAACAGAACAAAACAAAACAAAAAACCCTCATGCTGTCATGGGGGTGGGCTTCTAGAGCTTGTGATTGATTCATGGTCCAACACTGGGATTGGGATTGTGAGCGCTACATCCCGCCCTGCCCTCCCCCCCCCCCTGCAGGTAGCCTGCATACAATATATGGGAGGGAGAGGCTTGCTGTCTCCTCCCCTTTTGCTCTTGTTGCTTTTGCTGTCTATTGCGGCCATGAATATCAGCCATCAATGTCTTCCCGTAAGCCATACCACCCTGCCTTGTGGCCTGCTAGTATGGACTGAGACCTCCACCAACTGTGAGCTAAATAAACCTTTCTGTCCTTAATTTGGGGTGCCGGGTATTTTGTCTCAGCAACAACAGTAAAGTAACTAAGACAGGAATGAAAACACATTCCACAGAAAAATGTGGGCATGTTCACAGCAGTAGTTTTCATACTGCCCCCAAGGTACTAACCACTGGTACTATAAACTGATGAATGAATAATGTGTTGTATCTATAACAGAACATTACTTGGCCAGTAGCTGTAACGAAATACACTTGCTACAATATGGACACTATGATAAACCTTGAAAACACACTAATTAAAATAAGCCAATCAGATAAGGCTATTGCTTATATGCTTCTATTTAAGGAAATACTCAGAAAAGGCAAATCTCTACTGACAGAAGGCAATTTGTGGTAGGGATGGAGACAGGAGTGATGATTCACTATAATGGGCATAAAAGATCCTTTTGGAGGAACAGAAACTGTTCTGAAACCTAATTATGGTGATGGGTTTACAGCTCCACACATCTTCTTAAAAACGACTAAATTAATAAACTTCAGCCAAGTGTGACACGTCTATAAACCCCAGCTACCAAACAGACTGAAGCAAGAGAAGCCTGAGTTCTAGGCCAACTAGGGAAACTCAGCAAAACCCTACTTCAAAATGAAAGTCAGAAAAAAGGGCTGGGCCAGAAGTGGCTGCACATGCGTGGAATCCCAACACTCTTGATGCTGGGCAGGAAAACTGCTGCAAGTTCAAGGTCAGCCTGGACTACACAGCAAAACCCTGACCCAAAAAAGAAAAGGACCTGGAATGCAGCTCAGTGGTAAAGCACTTGCCTAGCACATGCAATGCCCTGGTTTTAATCCCCCAAACTCAAAAAATGTAAAAACCAAAAACAGATAAATGTTGAAGTTTAACTTCCTTACCTATATTCCAATTTATGTGAAGCCTTAACTAAAACAAAAACTTTTTTGAGATGGGGTCTCACCATATTCCAAGCTAGCTTCGAATTTGCAGTCCTCCTACCTCAATCTCCTAAGTAGCTGGAATGACAGGTATGTGCTACCAACAGTTTAAGAAAGTTTTAAAAAGGAGTTTCAAAAGTGAATGTAAGCCAGGGGTAGTGGCACACACCTATAATCCCTGCCCTTGGGAGGCTGAAGCAGCCTGGGCTACATAGTAAATTCAAGGCCAGCCTGACCTGCAATAGAGAAAGCCTGTCTCAAAAAAAAAAAAAAAAAAAGTTTTCACTGGATAAAAACTTAGGGCACCCAACTCCGTAATGGCTTTATGAGCTTGTACGTATGCAGATTTGAAGCTAGTTTTATTTTTGGTTTTTCTCCGGTACCGGGAACCGAACTCACGACCTTGCGCTTGCCAGGCAGGTGCTTTTGCCGCTGAGCTAAATCCCCAGCCCCATGAAGCTAGTTTTATTAGAGAAAACTGCACAACCAAAGTACAAAAAGAGAGTTTGATCTGGTAGAATTAAAGATACATACCTGAAGGATGGGTTCTGATAACCCAAGCAGCACCCTCTGAGCATTTGTAGGGCCCAAGAATCGATGCACAAGGGATGACCAGCCCAGGGAAAAACGAAATACAATATCTTCCTGAAAATCTGAGCATAACTTATGGCAATTTAGGTCATAACTAAGATCAAACTTCTTGCAAGGGATCAATGTATGAAGTTTATTCTGTACGTCAGCTGGAAGTAGTGGCTTCAAATTTTCTGGAAAGAATAAAATTACTTTATTTAGTATAAGAAACAGTCAAAAATAATGGCTTGCCTTCTGTAAAATATCCAAAGGAAAGTAAGCCCTTTACCAACAAAGAAAAAAACTACACATGACCCTATAGACCATAAATATTACCAATAATTTCTTGCTGGGACTGAAGCATTGAGGCATTGACTTCACTGGTGCACCGATCAGCCAAATTTCTTCCCATGCCATCTTCTATGTGTTTATTTAACTCCTGTTACCAAGAGGAAATGTTCACATTATTTTTTTCTCCAGAAAATATATAGATTTTTAAAGACTTCTGAAATATAACAAATACTAAAATGGTCCTAATTCCGGTTAGAGGATACATTTTGGTTGTTTTCGTTTGGTTTTTGGTGCTGCGGAACCCAGAGTTTCACACATGTACGCTAAGCATGTATTCTCACCAAGTCACACCCCCCAGCCCCTTCTGTATTTTATATACAAGATAGTTTACATGTATTACCCATGCACAAGATTGCCAAGGTGACAGAGAAATGGCCAAACCACTGAATAAGTAGGACTATAAAATAAGCTAAGGAAACTGCCTCAGAATAATTTTTTAAGAACACTTTAACTTACACTTTTATATACTTTCAATACACTGGGAGTAGGATGAAACTCAGAACAAAATTCATCAACTAAAACAGACAGCCGACAAATTTCATCTGTCATTGCACATGAAACCTAAAAAAAGGGTAGAATTTAAATTTTTTTTAAGATTATGAACTACTAAAAAAATCAAACCACGAAAAATTAATATATTCCTTTAAGGGACAACATTTTCAGCATTATTAAAATATTTCCATTTCCAGATATTTTGATCATAAAGCTGTTACCTTGTTTGCCACGTCCTCAGTAACCTCCTTTATCTTTTTCTTCACATCCAGTGTTAAAAGGTTCATTTGATTTCGAATGAAGTCCAGTCTGTCAATTTGATCTTCTCTCTCTTCCATTGAATACACCCTATTATATGGTAAAGAGTAATCAGTACAGTATATCGAAGTCCCAAGGCAATTAAGCAAGGACACTCTTTTATGTACTGAACTATTAGCATGGCACAACAAAGAAAAATCTTGCACTTTGACACCTGAAAGTATTCAATTAGTATACTTATTTTATTTCATTTATAAAATACTTTATAGAGATGATTTGATGTAAACTACACAGTCTCCGTGCCCATTTGGTACGTGACACAGAGGGGCTCAATAAATATGCTAAGTCTCCAACCCTTCACAAACATGAACAGTCAAAACAGCACTCAACAGGGACTTCAGTCAATAAACAAGTGTCTGCAAAAGGCACCCTGGTAAGTCAAATCCGGCCACGGGCCAGTTTTTACTGTAAGTTTCCTGGGACAGTGCTGCGCCCATTCAATTCTATATGGAAAGGGACCTCTATGGCAACACAACCTCCTTACAAAAAGGCTGCACATGGACACCACACTGCACCGGGGCTGAGAGCAGGCTCAGGTTTGCAGCCTTATGCTCCACGGGCTGTATTTCCCTACTTGTGTACTTCGTATGTTCCTGAGACAGCACAAAAATCAAGCAACAGACGGGATACAGGGAGGGATACTTCCAGCAAAAGTACAAACATTTAAAATTTCAGTTTTATTTTGGATTTAATCTTTGGTGCTCTGTTTCCTTGAACTGGCTTAAGTCTACTAAAGGTCCAACTGAGGCTTAGCATCATTAGTTGTGTCAATCTAGTAGTCTTGATTTTTATTTCCAGTACACCAAGTCTGCTAGAACTGTTTTTCATCAATACTGCTGGTACTGCCATGCATCCATTTCTAAAAAAACACCTGGTCATGGACTGACCGCATCAAGAGGATCACCTGATTTGGAATTCATAAAATTCTGCTTGAAGAAATGGTTCTTCCACTGTTTTAAAGACATTTTAAGCCCTCTAAACATTTTAAAATCATAACTCATACAAAGGAATACTGAGATTTATGGAATGTAAATGATGAGTTAAAAGTTACAGAATATTTGCATTTTCAAATATTCATTTAAAGATACACAAGTAAACAACCACTAAACCCCAGGATTTATTTTACTGGAAAGTACTTATCATATAACTTAAAACCACACGGTTAGAAGTCTGACACAAATCAAATGACATTTTTATGTTGCAATAAAGTGAGCTCATACCTTCTTTCTGCTGCTGCCACGTTTACTGAATCCACTATGTGTTTCACAGTGTCTAGTATCTGCTTAGCTCTGACAGTGTGCTGTTCAAACTTTGTTTTCACTGCTGACTGCGAGATACACTCCTGCGAGGGGCCCAAGCCATAACACATTACTGTAATTCCGTCCCAACGCTTTCAGGAATTTAAACACAAAAACTTGCTGATTGTAACTTAGACCAAAATAGAAATAACAATAGGAAGAGGAAAACAAAACAAAACAAAAGCATAGTAAACACAACTTAAAATTACAAAGGTTAAAAAAATTCAAAAGTAAAAGGGGTTTTAACAGCAAGTTTATATCTTTGTGTGTTTTTACACAGTAATGTGGAATGGGGTTTGACTCTAATATTTATAAATAAATAAATAAATGGCACTCAGTGTTAAAAGGGTCTATTATAAATACCTATTCTGATCACTTTTATTTATTTATTTATTTGTTTTTGGTTTTTCTCCGGTACCGGGAACCGAACTCACGACCTTGCGCTTGCCAGGTAGGCGCTTTTGCCGCTGAGCTAAATCCCCAGCCCCTCTGATCACTTTTAAAACAATCTGAATTCCTCTGTTTTTCTCATACTCATAACAGACAACCTAATAAAGTCCTCCATTGAGTTGTGAATTAGAATTCCTATTAAGAAAATCAGCTGAGGGGGCTGGGGATTTAGCTCAGTGGCACAGTGCCTGCCTGGCAAGCACAAGGTCATGAGTTTGATTTCTGGTACAGGAAAAAAAACAAAAAGAAAATCAGCTGAATGATATGATGATTTACATAACACTACTAAAACGGCTTTCTATGGATTAGTGACCAACTTTAAAAGTAATCTTCAGCAATAAACCACCTAAATAGTATTTCAAATCATTTACAGAAAAACACTGGCAGTCATTTTAAAGATAATCCTCCTTTCACCATTAGACTAGAGTGGGTACACGCAGGCCTGGATGATGCTTTAACTCCTCTGCCTCACCTTTGCCTAACTGCAGTTCACAATCCATTAACAGTACAAATCAATTAAGCTTTTCATAACCAGTGTTTTAATAGAATATATCAGATTGAACTGCATATGGTGATAGGCATTTATTTTGTAAAATTTTTCAGTTTTCAACATATGTTATATTATTTGTTTTTTTTTTTTTTTTTTTTAAGACAAGATCTTTCTATGTATCCTGGCCTTGAAGCTCACTGTGTAGTCAGGCTGGCCTCAAACTTGTGGTGATCCTCCTGCCTCAGCCTTCCAATTGCTCGGATCACAGGTATGTGCCATCATGCCCACTTGCAATACTAATTGTTATCTACATACTTTTTTTACTGTGATTCATCAAAGCTCACAAAACTGTTATTTTATGATTGGCCTCATTTCATTTTTCATTTATAGAAAAAACATTCTGCACTGACAAAACATTTAAAAACAAGTGTTTACAGAGAAATACTACCCAGTCTTTGAACACCATAAGAAGTGTTAGCCTGGGTCACGTCAGCATCAAACTATACTCAAATTCTCTAATGCTGTGACTCTATCTTCTTAAAATTATTATTCACCCTATAGAAACTGTTAATTCCTAAAGCTCATTACTATCGGTCCATTGTCAAAAAAGTAGCATTAAAGCTTTAAAAGGTATTCATTTAATACTCTAGTTATCTTGAAATCATTATCTAGTATGTTACTTGCTCATTAAATATACTATTTAAACAGACACTTAAATTTCTATCTCTAAAAGTGATTATGCATTTCACTCTGTAAAAGTCTACTATAATCTTTTGACATGTCAGCTCCACTCTTGAGGATCTTATTTAAGGTATAGAAAACAAAATTCATTTCCTTAGGTAGAGGGCACATAAGGACAATCCAGGGAACAGCTGAGAAAGATAGCTTCACTTATGGCCATGGTGACATTATTTACGCATCACTCATTCTCACTGAGCTTCAGTGGACTGACGGTAGGAAGCCACGGGATTCCTGTTCTGTACAAGCCTAAGACAAAGCTCAAACATTCCAGGACGCTTCCTTCTTTAAAACCACCAGCGGTACCGCCCAGTAACCATCTGAGCTGGACACTACTTATCTTCTAATGAGCAAGACACAGCTCTGATTATAGTCTAAATAACTGTGCCTCACAAAGTGCCAAATTAATCTCCACAAAATTATAATAAAAACATAAAAATAATTCTAAAAGAAAAAAAGGTTAAAAGAAATTCTATGTTCCTCGATGAAGTAGATCTAGATATCAGCAATGAAGATTCAAATTCACAGGCAACAGCACAGTGTTAGAGCTAGACTCGACAGAAACGAAAAGATCTCCAAAAGTTATTAGACAATATGTTAATCTTGTTTCAGAAACATACAGTGATGAATGAATATAAAGACACAATCTTATTCTAATTAAAAATTACTACACATTGATTAGTATTCCCATTCATCTGCACGATGGTAAAAGATACCGGGAAAAAGAGTCCTCATACGCTAATGTGCCATCTTCATGGGAATACATACAGTATACAAAGTTCCCATACTTATTTTATCAGAAACTGATTTTCAGAGGCATTTAAAATACTGTTGGAAACCAATTAAATTTCCATCATGTCGAAGTATTTTGTAGGCTGCATTAAAACTTATTAATGACTTAGAACCAATATAATAATTGCATCCCAATTATGATAGCTTTTCGACTTTCTAATAATATCTACAGCACATGGCTGATACTTAATCATGCAGTTACATTTTTAGCTATTAACATGTTTAAAACAAAACCAATGAACTTGTCAAGTCCCCTTGATGACAGACCCCACAAACACAAACAATATGCAATTCATTACTCTAAACTTACAATTTCAGTGTATTTTAAACTGAAAGAATACTACTATACCTTTTTGCCAGATGTACCAAATAGTAATATTCAGCCTCATTTATTTTGTTTTTTGTTTTGATTTTGGGTTTTGAGGCAGGGTCTCCCTATGTTTTCCAGGCTAGCCTCAAACTCAAAGGGATCCTCCTGCTTCAGCTTTCAGAGTGCTAGGATTAGAGACATGCACCACCAAACCCAGCTTCAGCTTCACTGGTTTCTCTCTCATCACACACACATTTATACATTTTAATATTTACACATATATACAGATATACATAAAAGTGATCAAAACTATAGAAAATGTTTAATTTTAAAAATAAACTTATTACAGTAAAAGATACATTGCCAAGAACAATGGAATAAGCACATTCAAAGTGTGGCGGAGTACTGTGAGTATTTGGGGGATTACTGACAATGTGTCTTTTATTGCAAATTTTAAAAATTTAAACATTCATATTAACCTGCATATGTATACATATGCATGTATACATGCACACACACATACATATATATGTATGACATATGCACACAACACATGTTTTAAAGAGCTAGGATCTTACTAAGTTGCTCAGGTTGGCCTTGAACTCTTCGGCTAAGCAACCTTTACCATAGGGACAATAGTACTATTTAACACAGCCCACATCCAAATTTCACCAAGCATCCCAAAACTGCCCTTTACATAATCCACTGATATCTTAGAAGTAACTTTATACCTCTCTTCAATCATATAACCAAAACTATTAAAAATAGATGAGAAATACTTGAGCAAAGAAATCTAGATTTCTAACTTGCCTTTCCAATAATGTCTATCCAAATGTAGATTAAAAACAAGCAGAAAATCTGGAGATGGCAGTGCACATCTGTAGTCCCAGCACTTGAGAGGCTGAGGCAGGAGGATCACTGCTAGTTCTAAACCAGCCTGGGGGCTACAAAGTGAGTTCAAGGCCAGCCTGAACTGCATAGCAAGACCCTATTTCCAAAAGACATAAAAAATTTATTTTCTTTTAAATCTTCTCAGACAGGGTCTTACTATATATTTTTAAGCTGGTTTCAAACTCATTATGTACCCTACCCAGGCTAGCCTCAAACTCATGAGAATCCTCCTGCCACATTACAGGTATATACCACCATGCTTGAGAAAATTTTTGAAAGGGTTGGGGATGTAGCTCAGTGCAAAAGCCCTAGGGTTCAATTGCTAGTTGCCCCCCACCACACAAACACACACAAAACAATCAGTAACACTGATTTCTTGATTGCTTTTACTTCACATAACTTCCACCTCTTGGGCTGGGAACATAGCTCAGAAGCACAGTGCTTGTCTGGCATGCACAGAGCCCTGGGCCGAATCCTCAGAACCACAAGGAAAAAACTAAGTCTGGTTTAACTTGGTACTCTAAAAGTTCTAAATACTTAGTTCCCTTCAGCTAAATGAATCTGAAGCCATTTGTGGCAAAGATCAGCTGATTAAGATAATTAACTTGGTACAAAGGGTTTGTTTTTTGTTTTTTGTTTTTTTCCATAAAAATCATTTTATAAGCCTACATAGAAAAATAAATTCCAAAATAAGGAGAGAATGAGTATAAAGGTCACAACAAAAAACCAAGAAATAACCAAAAGTATCAAAACATAAATTTTAATTTTCCTCAGGAAATGCCAAAAATAGTATTTAAAAACTAATTTAAAAAAAAAAAAAAAAAGAGGAAGAAAACTATACTGGATACTGAAACCCTTTGGATATAACTGAAACCCTTTGGATATAACCAAAACTGAATTCATAAATTCACAACCTTAAATCCTTCTTAAAAGAACAGAAAAAATCAGTTTCAAACTATGTGAAAGTTTAATGAATGAATAACCCTAACGCAGCAATTTCTAAGAAATCATAAATCACCAAGACTGATTTAAAAAAAAAAACTTCAGCTTTCTAAAGGGAGGAATAAAAACTGATAATCTAACCAAAAATGTCTGGCTCTTTATAATGCATCCAGTCACCTTTGCCCAACTCAGGGTCCTTCTTCCTCTCACCAAATTAAAGATGAGGAAATAGCAAACTTCCACTTTAAAATGTCTACCAGGCTGAGGATATAGCTCAGTAACAGAGTGCTTTGCCTAGCAAGCACGAGCCCTGGGTTTAATCCCCAGAACCTAAAAAAAAAGAGTCTACTAAGTATATTCAATGTTCATGTCCCTCTTATTAAAGCTGCTGCTACCTATAAGCAGGAGTAATTAATTATGAGGTCTGTGTCCGTTAACAAGAAGGTGATATGAAATCTAAGCAGAACTATAGTTTAGAAGGTTAACATCTAAAGAACTTTTCAGTTAAACGCAGGATGATTCCTACCGTCTCTGAATAATCAAATGACTACTCTGTAGCACAACCAACTATCCTCCCGCCCAACGCTGCACGTATACCAGCCACACAGTCACGTTAGTAGATTCCTACCAATTCCTAAAGTAGTAGAGCTCTGTCTTAATAATTTTTGTATTCATTCTCTTGTTCACAACATTTGGCACCAAGTGAGAAAGGTTAACAAGTGGCAACACAGCTTAGAAATGTAATAAGATGGTGTTGAATGGCATTAACCATGTTCTGTTTATCTCTGTGTATCACGATACACAAGATCTTTGCTTTGCTCTACGATCTGTTCCAACAGCAATTACATTCTTGTTCTTGCACCAAATTATCCACTACAAAGACTTTCATTCACTGCACAACACGAGCAATAATGGAAACCAGTTTCTTATTTATACACAAATACATAAAGAAAAAAGAAATAATCTTTACTTCTCAATTCTTACAGATCATCCATTTTGCAGGGGCTTCCTTTCTTCAACCTTCCCTTGTTTCACTTGCTGTGTCAGTAACTACACTAAATAACAGCAGAGGTTATTGACAAAGATAGAGAGTGAAAACGAAGATTACAATCACCACGTTCTCCAACCAATGAAAGTGTTTTGTGTTAGCCAATACATTCAGAAAATTCCTACCTCAAAAATTTGTTCAAAATTCTGAAACTCCTGTAACCTTGCCTGAAATCCTTCAGCAAGTGCCCCACCTGTAAGACAGGCAAAATTTTTAAATCTAGCATAGTTCTCTACAGTTATCCTTGAAGGATATGTTCCAAGATGCCTCATGGACGCCTGAAACTACAGACAGTATGGAACCCTATAAACAGTAAATCTTTTCTTACCTGTACATACACACATTAATCCCTTTTCCATCTTAACTAAGCATTTATCATGCACTGTGGCCATAAATTCTGAAACTGGAGGTATGACCACAAAAACTAGTGTGATTTTTTTCATTGTAATTTTCACAGTTAGAAGACACATTCATATATCTCTGACCTCAAGCACATTTTTTTTTTTCCTTAAGTGAGGTGTTTTTACCTTTCCACTTAAAAGGAAGCACTTTACAGCTTCCCTTTGACATATGTGAATTGTAAGTATCAGTAAGTTCTCTTGTTCTCTGGGCCATTATAAAGTAAAATAAGGATTACCTGCATGCAAGCACCACAATAACAGTGCCAGCCGTCTGACTACCAAGATGCCTGCATAGTGCAGATGGTATGGATTTATTGGACAAAAGGATGATTCACGTCATCTGGAATGATGAGAGATTCATCACTCTACTCAGAACAGTGAGTGATTTAAAACTTATGAATTGTTTATTTCTCCTATTTTCCATTTAATGTTTTCATACCACAGCCTAACACTGGTTACTAAAACCACAGATGGGGTAGGAGACTACTATATAAAGCAAGATAAGATTTGGGCATGCTACCATTTTTATAACCTAAATTTATATTTTAAAAAGAAAGCTATAATACATACCACCTTCTGGCATCCCCTGTATTTTGTGTTTTCTAGCACTAAGAACTTCCTTTGCTGAAACAAAGAAGATACGATTCCGTGCTTCTGAAGGATCCACAACTTTGAGCTCGTCCACCAAGAAATGCATACATCTTTCCATGTGTTGTCTGCGTACCTACAAAAAATATTAAAAGAATTCTAAAACTGTAAACATACTGTACATAATGATAACAACAGCCACCGACCTGTATTAAACTTCTTTATAGTGACAGTACAATAGTAACTGCCATGCTGGGGATATAGCTCAGTGGCATAAGCGACTGCCTGGCAGTGCAAGGTCCTAAGTTCGATTCCCAGTACCAAAAAAACAAAACAAAACAAAAAAAACAATCAAATAATAACTGCCATATACATAACAAATCCAGGAAATTTTAATTAGTAAACCTTGATTCTTGATGACAGGAAACCTCTTTCTCTTAGTGATCTTCCTTTTGAATATTTACTTAAAACTGATGGAACATCAAATACTACACAACTAAGCTGGGTGTGGTGGTACATGCCTGTAATCCCAGCACTCGGAAGGCTGAGGCAGGAGGATCAGATCGTTGCAAGCTTGAGACCAGCCTGGGCTACAAAGTGAGCTCAAGGCCAGCCTGAACTGCATAGCAAGACTCTGTCTCAAAAAGACCAGAAAAAAACCAAAACAAATAGTACACAACTATTATAAAGCACTGCAGACAAATATTAATTCTTAATGCCATGGGAGTAGCTTCTCAATTATGTATTAAGGGTGCACCTAATTATTTCACAAAAAATCATGTGTGTACATATGTATGTAAATTAATCGTGGTTGGCTGGGCATGGTGGCACACGCCTGTAATACCAGCACTCGGGAGGCTGAGGCAGGATCGTTGTGAGTTTGAGACCAGCCTGGGCTACAAAGTGAGCTCAAGGCCAGCCTGAACTGCACAGCAAGACCCTGTCTCAAAAAAAAGATTAAAAAAAAAAAGTGGCTGGCAGGCAGGCAACACCCATAGAAATGGGTGGCACTTTTATTTTTTCTTTAAGCTAATGTTTTCTATTTTCTGCAATTAACCTGTTAACACTTTTAAAGTCACAAAATAAGCACTTTTAAATTTACTTTTAAAAGGAAGTTAATTTTATTTTGAAATCAGAACATTACTGGTATGTTTTTGTTCTTATGAACAGTGGGAATTAAAAATCCTCAACAAGATACTTGCAAACAGAATGTAACAATCAGTACATGTAATACACCACATAAACAGATAAAAATCACACGATCACCCCAATAGATGAAGAAGCCTTTGACAACACCCAATACCCAACATGATAAAAATCTTGACAAAAATACATACAGAAAGATCTCACCTCAAACTAACAGCCATATATGACACATTCACGGCCAACATTATACTAAGTTGGGAAAAACCCAATAAATGTTTGTATTATATCACAAACATATAATAAAATAAATAAATAAATAGGGAAAAACTAAATGCATCTGCTCTAAAAGCAAAAATAAGACAGGGTAATACTCTCACCATTCATGTTCAACATAGTACTACTCAAAACTTTAGCCAGAACAATCACACAAGAGAAAGAAAAGGGATATGAATAGGAAAAGAAGAAATCAAGCAATCCTTAGTCACAGATGACATTATCCTTAACACAGAAGACCCAGAAAAACTACCAGAAGCTTTAGAATGAATAAACAAATGCACCAAAGTGTCAGGATACAAAATCAACACAAAAATTAATAGCCTTCCTAAACATTAACAATAAACCCACAGGAAAACAAATCAGGAAAACAGTTCCATTCATGGTAGCTTCAAAAAACTTAAATAATCTAACCAAGTAATTGAATAACCTCTATAATGAAAACTGTAGTACTCTGAAAAAAGATTAAAGAGAACATTAGAAAATGGAAGGACATTCCCTGTTCCTGCATAGGCAGAACTAATAATGTGAAAATGGACACATTACCAAAATGATATATATAGATTTAATACAAGTCCAATCAAAATACCAATAGCACTCATCATACAACTAGAAAAAAAAATCTAAAATTTAGATGGAACCAGAAGAGAACCAGAATAACCAAAGAAATTCTAAGCAAAAACACCAAAGCAGGAGGCATTACAATCCCAGACTTCAAGTCATACTATAAAGCTACAGTAATAACATGAGTATAGTACTGGAACAAAAACAGATATAATGACCTACAAAATACAATTAAGGATGCGGAGACAACCCTAGGCAACTCCAGTCATCTACACTGTTGACAAAGGGACCTTTCAAAAATACACACTGGAGAAAAGATATCCCTTTAACCAAGGGTGTAGGAAAACTGGTTATCCATCCACTGAAATCCCACCTTAATACGTAAGAATGGCTATTACTAAGGACTCAAAAAAACCAAAAACACTGTTAAGATTCGGGGGTGAGGAGAGGAACCCTTTATACCCTGTTGGTGGGAATGTAAACTAGTACAACCACTGTGTAAATCAGTATGGAGAATCCTCAAAAACTAAAAATAGAAATTCCATTTGATCCAGCTAGTTCTCTTCTGGACATCTTTTAGAAAAAGTTAAACTCGTGTGACAGCGACACCCAAGTTCATAGCAGCAGAATTCACCATAGCTGAAATATGGAAGTAGCCTATATGCCCACAGACACATCAACAGATAAGATGATGTGGAATGGGGTAAAATGTATATAAACAACAAAGTAGTATTCGGCCATAAAAAATAATATTGAGACAGGCATGGTGGGTGGTGCACACCCGTAAGCCCAGCACTTGAGAAGCTGAGGCAGGAAGACTGCAGGGAGTTCAAGGCCAGCTTAGACTACATAGTGAGTTCAAGGCCAGACTGAACTATACAGGAAGGTCCTGTTTAAAAAAAAAAAGTTGGATCATTTCTAGGACAATCGATGGATCTTGAGACTACAATGCTAGGTGAAATAAACCAGAGATACAAGCTTAAATATTGCATGGTTTCTCTTATGTGAGAAACCCAAAATATAAATAATTTAAAGAGCAAAATAGGAAACTGCCCCCACGGCATTGGCCCTTGATCAACAAAAACACACATACATTCTGGGTTCTGGCCGCAGCCACCCACCAACTCCAAGTGTACCCAGCAATTTATTTCTCCTCAGCATGGGGCAGCAGAGCCACTGATCAACCAGATGACCTGAATGAGGCCAACGCCCAGGGAGAGATTAGCCCTGGAGAGCCCGCAGCTCTAGGGAGAAATGACAGACCAGGCCAGCGGTGTTAGCCCCCAGAAAAGCCCATGGCTACGGTAAGCTTAAGATGGCATGGGGCTTTGATCCAAAAGACACTCCTTCACAGTGGGCTGCATTCGGAGAAGAAAGCCACTGCAGCACCTGCTAGTGGTCAGTGTTTAATCAGGTGTTGTCTGGGAAGGGGTTAACTGCTTAAGAACAAGCCCCAGAACAACCACAGATAACTCCCTCCTGGGTTCTCAGTGTCTTCCCCACCCCCAGGGACTGGCTGAGAGCCGAGCAGAGCGCCACAGTGAGTGCTGGTCAGACACAGTCCTCCTGAGAAGTTTATGCTCAGGCTAGAAGGACACGGGCCCCTATCCTCTGAGATAAGAAGCCAGGCCTGTGAGCGTGGCTTTCAAGGGCAGCTGGGTTTGAAAGTGCCGGCATTCAGAGCAGAAGTCTGTGTGAACCCCAGCCACTGCCTAAATCCAGCAGAGACCAGAGGTCTGACTGCTTTCCTGCCCACCACCAAGGACGAGGCCACGTCACGGCTCGGATGGTTGCCGGCCTGGGGCCTAGGGACAGAGAAGCATGTGGAGCCGTTGGGGTGCCTCACAAACTCACAGGAGGTACAGCTAAGTGGAAAAATCAAGACTGGCTGGTTCCAAGACTTTAGATCCTGCAGAGAAACCACTCATTCAGAAAGAATTCTGTTTTGTTTCATTCTAAGTCAAATTTTTTTCTTTCTTTTTCCTTTATTGGTTTTGGGGGATTTGGTTTCATCTCCTTTCTTCTCTCCTTCTAATTTTTTTGCTGTTTTTCCTTTGTTTTGTTCTTTTCTTTTTCTTGCTTGTTCTTTTCTATTACTTTTATCTACTATTAATTTCCCTTTAGTCCTCAGTAGGATCCGTTATCTCACTTTTCTGTTCTTCCACTGATTAATTTTTCAAATTCTACTCTTTTCACCCTCTGGCTCACCATTTCCTTTATCCTTATTAGTATAACCACTGAGCTCTACGAATCTTCAGACAGTGAACTTTATGCTATAATTCTCGAATACTGTTCTACTGTTAGTAGAGGTAGAGTTATTGCATTTACCCACAGTAGATATTTGTTTTATGTCAATATTCGGTTTGTTATAGTTTTTCCACTATAATTATAGATCTCTTTTCTATGGTTAAGGGTAGTATAGTACTGCTTCTAAAAAGGAACGCTGAACTGTCGGGGAAAGAACAATTTGTGGGTATTTCTAATTCAATGATTAGATGCGACCCTAATTTATTTTATTTATTTACTTTGTGATACCAGGAAGTGAACTCAGGACCTAGGGCTTGCTAGGCAGGCGTTGTGCCACTGAGCCATATATCACAGGCCCAAGACCCCAATTTATTTTTTGCAGGTTTCTTTTTGGGGGGGGGGGTTCCCAGTACTGAACTCATGACCTTGCACTTGCCAGGCAGGTGCTGTGCTGCTGAGCTAAACTCCCAGCCCCCCCCCCAAACCCCAATTTAAAGAGTATCATTACAAAATAAGTAATAGGATACTAACTTTATATTAAGCAATGAGGAAAATGAAAACAAATTATCTAACATTCGAACAGGAGAGGGTTCTTTTATATCTTTTGTTTTCTAAATTTGCTACAATAAACTCATACTACTATAAAATCAAAAAAGGAGAACCAAGCATATGAGTTATACACCAAACGCTAGACTTAGAAAAGTGTTACTACTGAGGCTTAAATCGCCTGGAGTGCCTGGAGTGCTGGTCAAAATATACGACGATACCAAGTACTTTTACATAACTATGGGGCTGTCTTTAATAAAACTGAACAAATTTTTCACCTGTCATTCAGAACTTCTACACACAGCTTATGAGAATGCAGTATGAGTATACAGGAGAGGTGGTAAAATCGTAGGATTTTTTTTTTAAAGATGCTGCATTTTGCTAATTTTCAAATACTGCGCACACATCTTGGGTATTTTACCACATAATCTTTCATATACAGGTTTTATTCTTTTCTCCATTAGCATTAAAGATTTTAGCTTCATTCATGAAGCCTAATTCTGTTGTCTTCTCACTTTATTCTGAAAATAAGACATGCCAATTTATTATTTTACTTTACTTTACTCTGTCTTTTTGAGACAAGGTTTTACTATGTAATTCAGGCTGGCCTTGAACTCATTTTGCAGCACAGGCTGGCCTCAAACTTGCAGCGATCTACCTGCCTCAGCCTCCCAAGTGCTGGGAATACAGGAGCGCACCACCATGCCCGGCAAGACGTCAATTTTTAAAAAGTTCTGCACATATATAGTACTCACATTCTACTGATCTCTGCATTAGTGACAACATGGGTTCACTAACTCTTTCAGGGGCTGTACTGAGTTACAAAATGTGAAACAGCATCTTTAGCTCTACCCACTGAAGGCCAGCACCACACTATCCCAGTTTTAACAATCAAAAATATCTTCAGACACTGCCAATTATCCACTGGCGTCACAATCACTTAAATCCCACCCAGAGACCCACTAGTGTGTATGTACCTATCCAACAAAAGTGCTACAGGTACACATCAGAAAGACATATACAGGCACATGCTCCGCAATATTATTCACAACAGCTAAATACTGTATAGGAAGCGTAACAGATGTCTACCATTAGCAGAGTGAGTTATTAGAGTATTCACAGGATATAAAAACATACAGATAAAAAAGATACGCCAATGAGAACAGACTACAGCTAGCACGAGATGGATGCATGCGACAGAGAACGTTGAGCAAAAAGATGACAGCCATAGGCAGTTACTATATGATTCCAGTACATAAAATTGAAAAACGAAAAAAACACGCTGGGGATGTAGCTCAGTGACACAAGCACCTGCCTGGTAAGTGCAAGGTCCTGAGTTCAATTCCCAGTCCAAAAAACAAAAAAAAAAAAAAGAAAGAAAAATGAAAAAAAAAAATCTACGGTGTTAGAGGTCATGATAAGCAGTTATTCTTGGGAGGGAAGACAGAAGCTGGACAGAATCACGAGGGCAGATTTACATTACTGGAAATGTTCTGGGTTTTTTACCTCAGTCCTGATGTAGGTATGTTATACTTGTAAACCCCACTGAGCTGAACATTCATGATTTATGTATGCATTTTTCCATCATGTATTTTATACATCAACAAAAAGTTTAAAAAGTTTTAAATTCTGAAATGGTTAGATAGCGCTTCTACAAGACAATTTTCCTTCAAAGCAGCTTACTACCTTGGTTCCCATCATGAAAATATTTTTTGGCACCAGGAATTGAACTCAGGACCTTGCACTTGCCTGGCAGGAGAAAGGTATCTATCATCTTTCATGCCAGGCATTATGGTATAAACCTATTATACTAACATTTGGGAAGCTGAGGCAGGAAAGTCACAGGTTTGGGTCTAGCCGAGCTACTTAGCAAGATGCTGTCTCAGAAAGAAAAAGAAAGAAAGAGAGAGAAAGAGAGAGAGAGAGGGAGGGAGAAAGAGAGAGGGAGGGAAGAGAGGAGAAAGGGAGGGAGAGAAGAAAGAGAAGGAAAGACAGGCAGACAGAAAGAGAGGGAGAGAGGGAAGGAGGGAGGAAGGAGGGGGAAAGAGAGGGAAGAAACAAATCTGCTTCAGGTTTCACAATCACACTCCCTCACAAGTAAGCTGAAGCAAGCTTCTTATGATCTCTTTCTGAAGTATACTATTGCCCTCAGAAAACAATACATATGACTGTATTCCAAGACTTGAAGAAAAAATAACTTACATCTTCCATATATTCTGGCTCTGACGCAGAGGCATCCCAACGATTATTCAAAATGAAAATATTAGGCTTGGAAAGCCGTTCGTTCACCTTGTGAAAAAAATGCTTCTCCTGAAAAATACCAAAAACCCCAAAGTACATTCACTTTTGAAGACATTTTATATTCACATTTATAACTGAAATTTTATTTTAATTTAAAACTTTAAACTCTTTAGACAATAGTAAACATTCACTGATGAGATCCTAAAGCATCCTATGAACATTAAACTTTTCAAAGATAAGGAAACTAACATATAAGAAGACAGAAGTGAGGACTCTACCTTCTCCTGCCACAAGTCTTTTGTGAAATTTAACATTAACAGCATTTATCAATCTCTAGCACATATGGCACATAAAAGGAAATGCTGGATATAGTAATCTGTGCTCTCAAAAAGCTACCTTCTTCAAGAGTCAGCTAAGTAAGTTAGTAATAATGTAAGATACGAGTACAATTCATAATCAGTAGAGAAAGGTATCTATATATATATTTTTTGGCACCAGGAATTGAACTCAGGACCTTGTACTTGCCTGGCAGGAGAAAGGTATCTATAAATACTATAAACAAACACTGACAATTCAGAGGACTGAGGAACTGTATCTAGTTGAAATCAGGAAAAACTCCATTAAGAAAGAAGTGATGATGATGATGAGTTTGACAGTACTGTTAAGCTGGGTGCGGTGGTGCACGCTTGTAGTTCCAGCACTTGGGAGACTAAGGGAAGAGGATCACCATGAGTTTGAGGCCAACCTGGGCTACATAGTGGGACACTGTCTCCAAAAAAAAATCACAACAACAAAAAAAACTGAAAGCACTGTTAACAGAGCCGTTGAAAGGCCTCAAATTCAGATGTACACAAACTGTAGGTGAAGACTAGCATGATCTGGTCTTTGAAGATTTGGAGGTGTAGCTCAGTGGCAAAGCACCTGCCAAGCATGCACAAGGCACTGGGTTTGATCCCTAGCAGCCCCCTCATACATACAAGAATATCATAAGTAAAATTAAAATATGTGTTTTAAACACAATGCATCTTTTCATATTACATATTCATCCTTTCCTAATTATCAATGTTATTATAGCCTGGGTTTTGTAATACAGACTGAGCCATCCAAACATTAAAAGCACAATGGCAAAGAAAGGTTTTGCCAGTAACACCTAGGTTACAATGATGCTCAGTCCCTTACATGCTCTGTTCAGTAAGAATTTCTAAAAATCATGTTACAGTTTTGGAATATTAGATATCTAAACTGTGGAAACTTCATTTGAAATGAACTTGGCTCTAGATATTCTGGGTAAATAATCTCTTTTTTTTTTGTCTTTTTGAGACAGGGTCTCGCTATGCAGTTCAGGCTGGCCTTGAGCTCACTTTGTAGCCCAGGCTGGTCTTGAACTC
>NW_004955420.1:8558480-8564129 GCF_000276665.1 Chinchilla lanigera | reverse complement strand
AATCCCATCACATGGAGGCTGAGGCAGGAGGACCACTGGGAACTGAAGACCAACCAGAACTACAACACTGAGACCTTGTCTCAAAATACATATATATGTGCATGTGTGTGTGTATACATATATTATTACAAAAGAAATCAGGCTGGGTGCAGTGGCATACACCTGTAATCCCAGCAACTCTGAAGGTGAGGCAAGATCAAAACAAATTTGAGGCCAGCCTGGATAAGTTAGTGAGACCCTGTCACAAAATAAAAAAACAGCTGGGCATGCAGCTTAGAGCAAAGTCCCTGGGTTGAATCTCCAGTACCCGGGTAAGGGGGCTAGTACGAAAGAAAAAAAAGGAATCAATGCCTTATCTGTTCCTTAACAATCTCAAATGAGAACAAGGCAGTAGTTGAATGTTTTCAATTTTTACGTACCACACACTAAAATAAAGAGCATTGTTCTAGATGGGCGTGGTGGTACATGCTTGCAACCCCAGCACCAGGGAGGCTGAGACAGGAGGAGCTGAGGCAGGGGGATTGTTGGGAGTTTGAGATGAGCCTGAGCTACAAAGTAAGCTCAAGGCCAGCCTGAACTGCATAGTGAGATCCTGACTCAAAAAAGAGCCAAAAAAAAAAAGCATTGTTCTATTACATAAACCAATACCCAAAGAAACCACTGTTCACAAGTAATTTTACCTGTCTACTAGAACCAGGTCATCTCTCAAGAGGGCACATTTTGCCTTTGGCCAAAACACATGCACAAGGCAACCAGCTTTCAAGTCTTTGTCCATATGGAGGGCATGCGCCAGCTGATTAACTGTCTAAAGCAGGAAAAAAAGAAAACAAAAAGGCCTGTATTTGTAACAAAATTTCAAATACTATGATTTGCCACAACATCCATTTTCACAAAATGTATACAAAGGTAGAACTTCAAACAGTTTGAAACAAAACCATCTCGGCAACCTTAAGAAATCTGAGTTTTTAAATTACCAAGCGGGGAAAAAAAGTTTCCTTAAAACAATTTACTCATACTGCCCTACAAAAGTAATCAACTGTGGAAACCAGCCCTGACCAGCAAATAGCACTCTAGCATTGGAATCCTATGCAACTCCTGAAGTTCATCCTGAATTTGTAAAATACGAGTTTTAGAGTCCCTGGTGCCCTTGCTTATTTGCATTTTCCAACTCCGCTGACACATGTGTACTGCTTAAGTAATAAAGGGGAAACACCAGTATTAGAAGAAATGTCTTCATTAAAATAGGTTTAGCCAGGCGTGGTGGCATGCGTGCCTGTAATCCCAGCACTCGGGAGGCTGAGGCAGGAGGATCATTTCGAGTTTGACACCAGCCTGAGCTACAAAGTGAGCTCAAGGCCAGCCTGAACTGCATAGTGAGGCCCTGTCTCAAAAAGACAATCAATCAATAAAATAGCCGGGAATATAGTTCAGCAGCACAGCACCTGCCTGGCAAATGCAATGTCGTGAGTTTGACTCCAGGTACAAAAATAAATAAATAAATTAATTAAATTAAATTAAATAGATTTACTGAAAAACTCCATAGGAATAAGCAGAGGAAATAGAAAAGATCAATACATATTTGCCTTTTAATAAGAGTTTTTTTGCCAGGTGTGGTGGCGCATGCCTATAACCCCACCACTTGGGAGGCTGAGGCAGGAGGACCATCGCAAGTTCGAGACCAACATGAGCTACAAAGTGAGCTCAAGGACAGCCAGAACTGCACAGCAAGACCCTGCCTCAAAAAGACAAAAAAAAAAAAGTTTTTTCAACAGTGATATACAAACCTGCTTAAAATCAGTGTCTGCCTTTTCTTTCCATTTAAATTCCTACAATATTTTTATTTCTCAACATGACTTCTGACACACATTTATGAAATTAATGTGTAGATTAGTATACTTCATGTATGTTTTAAATATAACAGAGGGTTTTAAATAAAATTACTAAAATAAAGCAGGAAAAGAGCATCTGTACATGTATTTCTATACTGCTTCTGTGATTGTGTATCAAATTTTAAAGGGAAACATTTATTTTCAAATGTGCTCAGTAGTCCTGATCAGAGCTGAGGTAAATTTCTGCAGTGACAGGGCTAGTTGTTTGGGCTGGGGAGTGTCTGCTTATCTAGTGAACACCTTGATAGATTTGTAAACTTACTCCAATTGTGGTGCCTCGCCTATAAAATCAAGGTAAGAAAAGCACCTTCTGACAAAATTGTGGTGAGGTCTGAGTTATTACAAGTGCTTAGAACAGTGAAGTATTAGCTATTATTGTTGAGTCTCTTTTGCTAAATAAACTGTAACGGAACAAAACACTCCAAGTCTACTATTAGCAGGCCACTGCTTGAGACAAATTTAAATCTGGCAGGTTCCTGGAAAGGGGCAGAAAAGGGCAGTAAAGGAAAAGAACTTAAGGGCACCCATCAGGAAAAATGAGATGACATTTCTAAAGTATCACATGAGCTGGACGCAGTAGTGTGCACCTGTAATTCCAGCACTCAGGAGGCTGAGGCAAAAGGATTGTCATGAGTTCAAGGCAAAAAAAAAAAAAAAAAAAAAAAAAATGCATTTTCCTTTTGATAGTCTCTAAAGCCACTGGCAGTATGAATTTTGATTTGGTAAAAATCTTGAGTTATAAAATAATAGCGATTCTTTTCACTGTATGGGTTAAAAGTATGAAGAATATTTTCACAATCGTCTCAGCTATTCCCATAACTAATTTCAAGGGTATGCTCCATCTAAGGACAGACTTGTCACCCGATCCAGGTAAAAAACCAAACTCACAAAACTAGACCCATAACTTCACCTACAGTGTAGCAAAATCTAAAATAGAATGGATCTTCAATACTGACCTTCTGCGTCTGTGGAAAAGATCTTCAGATGGAAGAGAAGATGACTAAGCTGGGGCTGTAGCTCAGTGGTAGATTACCTCCTAACATGTGCCAGGCCTTGAGTTCTACCCCAGCACCACCAAGGAGGAAAGTGAGAAACAGTGCCTTACCAACTCCTTTCAGTCACAGTAACACCACAGAGCATAATTTATCTAGCGTTTTCTTTTGTTGGCTGAAGAAATCTAGTGTCACTGAATTTAGAGATTTATGAAAGGACTAGGGATATAGCTCAGTGGTAGAGCCCCTTGCCTATCACATGCAAGGCTCTGGGTTGGATCACGAACACTCCCTCAAAAAAAGAAAAGAGCCTGGTGTGGTGGCACACACCTGTAATTCCAGCACTTGGGAGGCTGAAGCAGGAGGATTGTTGCGAGTTTGAGACCAGCCTGGGCTACAAAGTGAGCTCAAGGCCAGCCTGAACTGCAGAGCAAGGCCCTGTCTCAAAAAAAGACAAAAAGAAAAAAAAAGAGAAAAGAAAGGAAAGGTAGGAAACTGCCATTTGCCCTTATCTGATAAGTCTATAATATTTATTCATGAAGATGCTTAGTAACTTCTGAGGTAAAAAACCGTTAGCAAAAATAGATTCCAGGGTCTATTTCTTAAAACAAAGTCAAAAAAAAAAGAAAAAGAAGTCAGATGTGGTGGCACCTGCCTATAATCCCAGCACTCAGCAGGCTGAGGTGGGAGCATCACCATGAATTCGAGGTCAGCCTGGCCTACATAGTTCACCCTGAACTACATAGACCGTTTTAAAAAACAAAACAAAACAACAACAAAAACCCCAGACAAATCTGAGATTAAATAGCAACACCACACTTTAGTAATATTCTCCTTACTAGAAGGTTTAAGAAAACTTAATTCTACAGATATTTAGAGGTAATAAACAGGGGAGCAAGTACAGCCCAGCAGTAGAGTGACTGCTATCATGCAAGAAACCCTGTTCAACCACCACCAACACTGCAAAAGATTAAGGACAGGTTTTAGTCTCTGTGTAATTTAGCTCTGAAGAAAAAAGAGAGAGAGAGGAGGGAAGAACTCAAAATGTTAGTGATGGCTTTAAAAGTTATGAGAAGAAGTATTAGCAATCCTTCCACCTCAGCAGTGCAGACATCTTATGCAGTAGAGGGTAAAACCCCGAGGACATGGCTTCAGACGCACTACGCTGAACAGTCAAGTGTCACCTTCACACTCCTTTTCTCATCCGACCCTTCTGTCATCAGGTAGGCTTTATCCCCATCAGTGCCCGCCACACTCAGGAAGCAGTTGGTCGTATGGCCGATCCCACTCGGGAGGACTTTATCCCACAGCATCGCATTGATAACAGAGCTCTTTCCACTGCTTGTCCTGAAGGATATTAAAAAATCATTTAAAAAGGTAACAGCAAAATATTTGTTCTTTCACTGGGTTTCAGGCTTTTTCAAAGTATCACTTCATTAATATTTCATTAATTTTTTATAAAAGGTTGACAACCTTACTTAAACATCAGCAATGTACATTTAGAAAAATTAAAGTACCAGAAAACGAAGTGTACCTTTTCCCATACAGCTGTATTTAATTTTTGTTTCTTGTGCCAATTTGAAATTATATGCAGGTCACAATTCTGATATCGCTCTCATCACAACATGGGTCTCGTGTCCCATCTTTTTATATCTGGGCTAGTTTGTGATTGCTTCAACAAATACGTCAGAAGTGACACTGGGTGACTTCCAAGACTAGACATAAAAGGAAATGAAGCTTCTGTCCTATTTACTGGGTCACATGCACTTGGAGACTTGCTATGTGGAAAGTTCAATTATCCCAAATCTGCTGTGCTACGAGGAAGTCAAGCTAAACACAGAGGTCTGGCTAGGTGCTGTAGTTGCCAGACCTACTCTTCCAGTTGTTCCAGCCAGGTGAGTAAAGTTCCAGACATGTGAGTGAAGATTTCAGATGATTCCAACCCTAGGTTCAGTTGCTGAGCCACCCCAACCCTCATGAAGCTCCCAGTATCATGAAGCAAAGAAAAGATATCCCCTCCATACTCTGTCTAAATTCTTGACTGATAGCATCAGTGAACATAACATAATGGCTAACTTGCTAAGTTTCGGATAATAATAACTTTTGATGACATTAAAATCCCAAGAACATGGGCTAGGGATATAGCTCAGTGGCACAGCACCTGTCTCGCAAATGCAAGGTCCTGAGTTCAATTTCCAGTATGCAAAAAAAACCAAGAATACCTTATATCCTCTTCAGGAGCTTGCTTTCAGTCCATTCAAACCAAAGGAGCTATTCAGAGTCTTTGGCTTCACAGCAAGAAGAGCATCCTTATCCCCACTGTGTACGCTTCACCTCTTTCTCCTGATCTGAGAGTGATACTTTTACTTGTACTCTGGATGTCATTCCCAACCTCCTCCCCAGGGAACGATCTCACCTTAATTATTTCAACAGTGATATAGCCCAGGTGACCTCAAACTCATGGAAATCCTCATGGCTTCTACTGCCAATGTATCATATCTTACAAGGACACCTACGACCTCACTTAATATTAATACTTCTCATCACTGCATGAAGCCCTCCTGCATGCAGGGATCCTCAAGAGTAGATTGGGTTTTCCCATCCCTCATAAGAATCATCTGGAGCTCATTAATGATGTAGATTTCTCAAGGGTACACTATGAACCTACAGAATCAGATTCTGGAGGTGCTGCCAGAGTAATTTTTATGCATATAAAAACAGTGTTGAGAAACACTGTCACCCTGTGGTCTAAAATTTAAAAAAAAAAA
>NW_004955420.1:8557028-8558380 GCF_000276665.1 Chinchilla lanigera | reverse complement strand
TTTTTAGACAGCAGTTTTGAATATGTACAGATGGGCTATAACCTGGAGTGTACATGGATAGAGCTGGAAAATGTTGACAGAATTTAAAACATAAAAAGCTTTGCCTAGCAGATGACAGGGCATGGGAGCAGAAGTGGCTTATCCTTTATTATACAGACTTAAAATAGTCTCTAGGGGCTGGGGATTTAGCTCAGTGGCACAAAGCCTGCCCGGCAAGCGCAAGGTCGTGAGTTTGACTCCTGGTACCGGAAAAAAAAAAAAATCTCTAAAAATGTTGGCACCCATTCCTTCTGAGACACATAACTACTCAAAATAAACAACAACATCACATACTTTGTCACCTTATGTTTATTAAGATTCACCCGAAGATACAGTGGTACCTCAGTTCACAAACTGAATTATTTCCACTATTCAGGTTGTAAACACAATGAGAACCCCACCAAATTTCCCCAATAATGAATTCATTCCCCAGCAATGAATCTAACCAATGAATCTGACTCAGCTCAAGACCAATTCGGCTTGTGACGAGAATTGTGGAAAGAAATAAGTTTGTGAACCGAGATGTCACTGTAAAGCCGCCAAGGTAGAGACTGCTACAGGAACCTGGCAATCACTACAGAAGATTCTGGTCCCACGGAAACACAAACACTTCCATTCACCACTGATTTTAAAAGTTCTTTTTAATCCATGATTGGGATTGCCCCAGTTTTCTTAACTAAAATGGACCAGTTAATTTCCTATTACCCAAATACAGTAATATGACTAAATCCTACCGTGTTCATTAGTGTTGATTCAGAGTTTGCAACCAAGACGAAGACATCAGCATCTAGGCAAAACTTATCAATCCAGCTATCCAGCTCTGTTGTGACATCTGTGCCTGGACTAATTTTAGAAAGAAAACATGGGTTATAAATTTTTTCCTAAACGTCTATGTATTATTTGAAGCCTAAAAGACAAACTTTCTACCTGTCATCTATATAATGCCTAGGAGACTTTAGCCTAGTGATGTTTGATAAAGTGACATTTCAATTTTTTTAATCTTTATGTCTTCAAAGGCTGAAAATAAGTATTGAGAACTAAAACAAAATAAGCTAGTAGTCAAAAATGAGAGCACAAGTAGATATGTTCCACATAGCTTAGCGACATATGTATTTACAAGTGCAAATAATGAAAAATAAAATATTCTCTGGAACCCATAAATTTAATATACCATATGTTATAAGAATTGCAGTTGGGTGTGGTGGTACACACCTATAATCTCAGCACTTGGGAGGCTGAGGCAGGAGTTCTGCTGCAAGTTCAAGGCCAGCCTGAACTGCATAGTGAGACCTTGTCTCAAAAAACAAATATAT
>NW_004955420.1:8541935-8551213 GCF_000276665.1 Chinchilla lanigera | reverse complement strand
AGTTCAAGACCAGCCTGGGCTACAAAGTGAGCTCAAGGCCAGCCTGAACTGCATAGTGAGACCCTGTCTCAAAAAGACAAAAAAGGAAAAAAAAAATTGAAACCCACTGTTTGGGCAGGAGGGCTCTCCACTCTCAGACCAAGCACAGAACACTTCCGTGACCAAATGAATGAGGATATCCCTACACAAACCAAGCCACTCTACAGCTGACACCAACTATCTCTGAATTCGACTAACTTCTGACACCAACCACCTGAAGATAGTGTCAGCAACTATAGAACAAGGACTTAGTTGCCCAAGGAGGCCAAAGAAAGTCTCACATTATGACCTGAGCTTCTGACTGACCAAGTGTATATCAGGGGGTCCACAAAAATCCCTCTCTTTGGGTTTGACTAAGTAAGTAGTCAAATCACTAGGCCAGCTCACAGAACTCAAGGAAACACCTGTGCTTACTGGTTTACTAAAAGGCTATTACCATGGCACAGACAAATAGCCAGATGAAGCGATGGGGTGTATGTCAAGTATCAGTGCCCTCGCTGAACATGCCACCCTTCCTGTACTCACCTGTATTCTAAAACCTGGAAATTCATACACTTTGTTGCTCAAGAGATTTTATAAAGTTTAATTTCAAAGCCAGGCATGGTGGTGCACACCTGTAATCCCAGCACTGGGGAGGCTGACACAGGAGGATAACTGCAAGTTTGAGGCCACCCTGACCTACACAGGGAGACCCTATCTAAAAA
The DNA here is from genome assembly GCF_000276665.1 of Chinchilla lanigera. NCBI lineage: Eukaryota > Metazoa > Chordata > Mammalia > Rodentia > Chinchillidae > Chinchilla > Chinchilla lanigera. Next base: position 8,550,470 of record NW_004955420.1, on the reverse strand, counting down.
ACAAAACAACAACAACAACAAAAAAAAGAAGTAAAATAAATCTTAATCCTAAACTCAGTGTGGTGGCACATGCCTGTAATTCCAGCACTCAGAGGCCACAAACTAGAGGCCAGTCTGGGCTACACAGTGACTTCAAGCCCAGCCTAAACTACAGTGAGTCCTTTACTCACAAACAAATAAAACAACAGAAGCTATTCCTATCACTCCAGAAATTCCAAAAGTTTTAGGAACTCTGTACAAAGAACAGGGAAAAAGACCAAATATGTTTCAGTTTATCTTGTACCAGTCTTCCGTACTTTTTCTTCTACCTGTCTGGCATCACTATCCTATGGAGGGCTCTTCCTGTTCTCCCCAGTCTTGTCATTGTTTTTCTTTTCATTATATGCTCTTTCTTCATCTCATCAATTCCTGGGGTCTCAAACTAATGAGACTTAAACTAATGAGTCTTAAACTTCCTAAAAGTCTCTGTGGTCCCAATCTCAAATATACAACCACCTCTGGATAGGTCTGGTTGAACGCCTAGTAAGCACCACAGATGAGCATCTAAACTACCCAAAAGCGAACTACTCTCCCTTGTTTCCACAAACCCACCTCAAAAAAGGGCATTCCGATAACCAACTGATTTTTTTACTCTTCTCTTACCTTCCTGAGACAATCAATCACCAGCTAGCCTAACATACCTTTTACATATCTCATCAAGACCTCCTCTCCATCTCACAAACCAGACTCTTAAATCTCTTGCCTGGATTACTGCAGTTGCCTTCTACCTCCTCTTCTACGTTCAATCTATCCTCCCCGCTATACCCAAAGTTGAAATACCAAATCCTCTTGTTCAGCGTCGGGTGTGGTGGCGCACACCTGTAATCCCAGCACTTGGGAGGCTGAGGCAGGAGGATCATTGCAAGTTTGAGACCAGCCTGGGCTACAAAGTGAGCTCAAGGCCAGCCTGAACTGCATAGCGACACCCTGTCTCAAAAATACAAAAAAGTAAAAATAAAACAAATCCTCTTGTTCATAGTATATAAAAAATGCAGACTCCTTGCCATGACATTAAAAAGTCCTTAATAATCTGGGCCCTGTAATATGGAAAAATATCCTTTCCAACCTATGAGATGTCAAATGTGCCAAGTTCATGGTCTCACATCAAGGAATGAAGTCACGAAGCAAAGGAGGAAGTTGAAAGAGTTTTATTAGAAACAAGGAAACAATAGCTCCTGGACTTCCAGGACAGGTCGAAAGTGGGTGCCAGAGACTCTTTGTACAGGTCCCAAGTGGGCGCCAGAGACTCTTTTATACAGCTAAGTCACAACATGGGTCAAACTACCATCAACCTACAGAATTACAAATATAGTCACTTAGCTAGTATTTCCCAGTAGGGAATCAGGTGACGTAGCCAAGATTATAGAGAAAGAACAGAGGCATTTTTGGAATGGAAAGGGGGTAGGGGTCCAGATGTTCTGGTCATCCATGTGTCTGATGCCTATCTGGGTTACATAAACTGGACTATATGGTGCTAATTACAGTATAATCTCAAGCTGCTGCTTATCTCTAGCAAAGCAAGGCGGCCTGGCTATTGCTTTCTCCTGAGGCATGGCCCTTTTCAGATTCACCTCCAGGCACAATTCTGACATCTTTATTCTTTGTGCTGACTTCCCTAAGGCCCTATCGCTCTCTTGACTACATATTACTTGCTACACAATTTATCGTCTATGGGCCAGGGATATGGCTCAGTGGCACAAGTGCCTAGCTGGCAAGCACAAGGTCCTCAGTTAAGATTTCCAGTACCAGAAAAAAAAAAAAACTTGGCTGTCTATAGTACCTGCTCACTTCTCTATCCTCTTAGTAATGCTCCCTAATGCCTTAAGTTCAAAAGTCTATACACACTATAGTCTACCTCTCCTCCTCCCTTCCCATTTATGGATCTTTTCAAGGAATGGGCTTTTGGACCCTTTTCACATCCAGAGCTAATACAAATGCCCTTTGACTTAGGATGGGGTTACACTCTGATAAGTCTACAAAAAGTTGATGCATTTACTGCATCTAACCTACCCAACACAGTAAATACACTACAGAGCAGTGATGGGGAACCTTTCAGAACTCTCGATGATACAGGCAGCTGTGGCACAGGTCCCCTGGGTTTGCCACCCCTGCTACAGTATTGGCTGTTTACCTTGTGATCATGCGGCTAAGTGAGAGCTATGGGTTGCTGTTCAGCACCTCGAGAAAGTATTTATTATATACTGCTAGCCCAAGAAAAGATCAAGATTCAAAACATAGTTATAGCTGAGTGTGGATTACTGCTGCACCACTGTAAAGTTGGAAAAAAAAGTTAAACTGAGCCATCATAAATAAGGAGCCAGTAGGCCATGGTGGTGCACCCCAACAACCCCCAGCACTCAGGAGGCTGAGCAGGACTGCTAAGAGCTCAAAGCCAGCCTGGGGTGATTTCAAGGCTAGCCTGAACTGCACAGCAAGACCTCATCTCAAAAAAATAAATAAAAATTTAAAAAGAGAGAATAGTTAAGATCCCTTTACAGTCCTTAGGGAAGGCTTCTGAAGTACTAATATCTGGAATGAGATCTAAAGAATGATAGAGACACAGAAAGTTCTAAGTGCAAAAAATCTCTAAAATGGGAAATAGCTTAGGTTTAGTAAATAAATGCTTCTGGCTGGGAGTGGTGGTGCACACTTGTAATTCCAGCACTCAGGGAGGCTAAGGCAAGAGGATCACAAATTCAAGTACAACGTGGGCAACTGAGTGACTTAGGAAGATCTTATTTCGAAATAAAAAATAATAAAAAGGGCTGGGATTGGGGACATTGTGCCATATGAAGGTCCTAGGTTCAATCCCCAGTATGGCAAGTAAATAAATACATAACATTTCTATTGATGCAAACCATGACAGTGGTGGCACATGCTATAATCCCAGCAGTTAGGAGGCTGAGGCAGGAGGGTTGTTGCAAGTCTGAGACCAGCCTGGGCTACAAAGTGAGTTCAAGGCCAGTCTGAACTGCATAGGAGACACTGTCTCAAAAAGACCAAGAAAACCAAAATAAAAAACCCCCATGGTATCTGAGAGACCATGTATGCGGCTACTCGTCATCTATATCCCTAGTGAGACAGGGTTAGGGTATGGCAAGGCTGGGTGGGGAAGTAGTTGTGATCTGTTCATTACAAAATCCCAGGACCCATGCCAGAACAGTTCTCAAAGCCCTGCTCGCCAAGAACTCAAAGTTTTTGACAGGATAGTCGAGACCTGACGTCAGCCTGAGCACTGGAGGATACAAAAAAGAATGTCCACACTGAGTTTGGCCACTGTGTTCTCTCTTGCACGGTGGTTGCCCTCATATCGTGGGTGCACTTCAACTTTTACTTGGCCCAAACTCACTCTTCAGAGCCTGTTTCTTTCCCTACCTTTAATAAAACTTTGTGCGGCCAGGAATGCAGCTCAAAAGCACAGGACCTGCCTAGCAAGCACAACGTCCTGAGTTCAATTCCGGGTATTAAAAACAAATAAATAAATAAATCTTTGCTAAGGTTTGTGCTCATCTTGACTAATTCTTTAGACAGAAAGATCCTAAAAACTATCTCCGGAAGGAGACACTTGTGCTCATCTTGACTAATTCTTTAGACAGAAAGATCTTAAAAACTATCTCCGGAAGGAGACACTGGCACCCGAAACACTAGTGTCTGTGAGTACAGAATATGCAGCAGTCAACAGCTGATGTTTATCTCTGCGGTGCGGGATCAGCTCGGGCCTTGAGGGTACCAAGCAAGCGCTGTCATGGAGCTACATCCTCACCTCCATGACCGGCTGTTAAACATGTATAAGCTGTGGCGAGATCATTCTACTACTCCAGACAGTTACACAGTGCTTCCTACTCGCCCTCTGACAATCAGAGTTCAAAGCCCTTCTGGAAGTCATACTTGATAATCGATGTAAACTTCAAAAGTGACAAATTATGCTCACCATTGATCTGTGCTCCCATTCTTATATAATTAGCTAAGAGCCTAAAGGCAAAAACATCACTGATCTTCAAGTTTCATTTTACTCCATGCACTAAAATGAACAAATTATCTTACATGCTAAGAGCTTCAACAGCTAGCAGTTATTAACATAACTTGCTGAAACATCAGAAAAACTTGAGGATGTGACCAAAAAAAATGCTGATTTCTGGAAACTAATCTTAAAAGAAATAATGAAGGATTACCTGCCAAAAAATGCAACTTTCATGTGTCTCCGAGATAGCACCTCGCCAATAACAGAAAGCTTGTTTTTATACCCCTGGATTTCCAGCAGATCCTCCTCAGTGGCTATTTGGTCAAATTCTGGATTCCTATGCGTTGCTGTAAAATTGAAATGATATTAGAAAAAGGAACACAAATATTGTTAATTATACAGTGCAATACCTAAAGTTGCATATATTTTGTCTTTGTTCCCATAACATGCCATATGAAATCGAAAAATGCTTGTAGTATCTGGGTATTTGGTAACGAGCACATCCCCCACTGCAATGTCCAGAAGAATTAATAGCAAATTACCTACACAGCCTGGGTTTGAAAAGTGGAAAAACCTTTTGTTTTCTTTCAGGAATAGGAGATAAACTGACATTTACATTCTTATCACCTCTTTTAGAAGGTAAAGACACAGGCTCACCTGGCTACTTAGAGTTGAACACTGCCATTTAAAACACTACCCAGTGTTCATTTAACTAAAGCTAAGCTAACAGAAAGAATGACTAAGTATGATTATACTCACTTTAGGTTTCATTTTATTCTTGCTTTTCCATCTTCCTGGTTTATTTTGCGTTGCCTCTTTGATGGGTGGAGGCACAGTTACTGGGGATTGAACCCACAGCCTTCACACATCGCCAACCCTTTTTATTTTTTGAGACAGGATTCTCACTATATTGCTGAGCTGCCCAGGCTGGACTTTGATCCTGCTGCCTCAGCCTTCCAGAGTTCTGAGATTATAGGCCTGGGCTATCCTACTTAACTTCATTTTTCTCTCTTTTTTAATTTACCTGTTGTTTTTTTTAAATTTGTTTCTAGGAACATTTTTTTCTGAGGTTCTACAACCAGTAAAATTGAATTCTGATTCTAAAATTGCCTTTTTACTCATTCCTCATACTTAATCTGTAACAGGCTCAATACACAGATGTTACAGTTAACTTCGTTTTCATTTACCAACTTTTTTAGAAAAAAAATACTTTTCAAAAGTCATTGTGCCAGGTGTGACGGCACACATCTGTAATCTCAGCATTCTGGAGGCTGAGGCAGGAGGATCACCACATGTTCCAAGCCAGCCTGTGCTATACAGTGAATTCAAGGGCAGCCTAAACTGCATAGTGAGACCTCGTCTCAAAAAAAAAAAAAAAAAGAAAAAAGAAAAAGAAAAAAAAGGGTATATGGCTTTCCTCAGGTAACCCACCCTGCTTCTCTGGTGCGTTCTCTTATCTTGCTTTTACTCAGCCCACTCTCACTCTGCAGAGCCAGTTTCTCCCTTGTTCTTCACTTTCACTTCTCAGATAGATTTTGCCACTGTTTTTTGCTCATTTTATTCAATTCTTTATTCGAGATCAGAAGAACCTAGACTCTAACTCCAGAAGAGAGACCAGCAACCCAGAACCTGGTAACATGTAACTGGTGAGCCACTTTTGGAAGGAGCTACCTGGTACCATTTTGGCATTGCCAGGAGATTCCAATGACAGTGCAGAAAAAGATTACAGAGGTACTTTCATTATCACATTAAACAAGATTTTTTTTTAAATGGGGGGAAAAAAGTCATTGTGCCACATCAATTTCTTTCCAAACTGGAAACAAAGATACTATACCAAGCTGGGAATGGTAGTGCATGCTTGTAATCCTGGCACTCTGGAAGGCTGAGAGGCAAGAGGACTGCAAGTTTAAGCCTAGCCTAGGTAACTCAGCAAGACCTCAACTCAAAATAAAGAGGGCAATTTCTTTCCCTTTCACAATATCTATTGTACCTTTCAGGTTTTATTTACTCTTTCAGGTTCTCACACTAGGGAGACAATCTGATGTTTACACATGCTGGTCTGATTTATTTCACTTATAAGTATGGTCTCTAGTGGCATCTATTTACCTACAAAAGCCTCAAGTTTATCTTTTTAATAGCTGAGTAATACACCATTGTATAAAAATACCACATCTTTTTATCTATTCCAACAAAAATTTTCAAAAATTAAAAATAAATAAAAATAAAAAGGGGCCAGGGACATAGCTTATAGCAAAGGCCCCAGTAGTGCATGCACATGATTCTATACCAGTAATTTTTAAAAATCTCATTCAACAAAACTTGAAATTTAGTTTTCTTCTTTTTTTCTTTTTTGAGACAGGGTCTTGCTGTGTAGTACAGGCTGACCTCAAACTTGTGGCAATCCTCCTACCTCAGCCTCCCAAATGCTGGAATTACAAGCATGTGCCACCATGCCCAGCTGAAATGTGTTGAATTAGGTACTAAAAACAAACTAAGATAGGGTTGCAGCCCTGAGGAGCTCAAAACCTGGTAAGAGAAGGTTAGAGAAACAAGAAAAAAAAAGCTTGAGTCTATGAACTTATCACAATCTCAAAAGAAATTTCAACAGTTATCTCCAAATTAATATATCCTGATAAGATATTTAAAGATATCACCTTTGTTTGAACAACTAGTTACACAACCTTTTTTTTTCTTTTTGAGACAGGGTCTCATTATGCAGTTCAGGCTGGCACTGAACTGTAGTGATTCTCCTGCCTCAGCCTCCCAACTGCCCGTATTACAGGCCCACAACACCACACCAACACTTTTTTTTTTTTGGTCTTTCTGAGACAGGGTTCAGGCTGGCATTGGGCTCACTCTGTAGCCCAGGTTGGCCTCAAACTTGCAATAGACAAGACATAAGCCATAATGATGGCTTTTTAACTTCTCAAGTCACCATAAGATAGGTTGTAATCATTGCTTTTAAAGATTAAGGAACCAAGGCACAATAGATAAAACGCTTGTCTAACATCACATATCTACTAAGTACTCAAATGAAAAATCAAGCAGTCCACTGTTAGGTGTAGTCTTTATACCTGTCTCCTCAATTTACCAATTAAGCCAAGAATTCAGACTTAGCTCTTCCTGTCAAATGAGGGAAACAGGTAAAAGAAGCCTTAAAATGTTGTTGGTGCTTGGCATGGTGGTGGAAGCCTGTAATCCCAGCACTCAGGAGGCTGAGGCAGGAGGATCATTGCAAGTTGGAGGCCAGCCTGGGCTACAGAGTGAGCCCAAGGCCAGCCTGAACTGCATAGTGAGACCCTGTCTCAAAAAGATTAAACAAAACAAAACAAAAAAAAAGTAATTATTTTTTAATTATTATACCATTTAATCCTCCTCCAGAAGGCAGAAATGGGCTTTATTTGTTATGGAATCCCTCACAGTACACACCACAATGTCCTATACGTGAATTCGATACCTAGACACCTAAAGCAGAAAAAAACCACCTTTATATACTTTCAACAATAATCATTTTGAGAATTTAAAGGAACAAACCTTCAACAAAATGGGATACTTCAGTAACAAACTCTAGCAACTGGCCAAAGATTGTAGTAATTGCCTTCTTAGCCAGCACGAAGTGCTTCAGCGGAGAAGCGGTTTCGGCCATTATGCCTCTGGGAGAGAAAACAAGAGTTAGAAAAGCAATCATTAGCCCACAAGGTGGGGCACAGGGTCTGAGGCAGGACTTTTGCTCACGGCTAGGAGTTCAAGGTCAGCCTGTGCAACCTGGCAGGGCGATCTCAAAACACAAACGTTTCAAAGGGCTGGAAGTGCAGCTCAGTTGCTGAGCACTTGTGGAGCCTGCATTCAATCCCCAGGGCCCCTCCCCCGAAAGAAAAAGGAAAGTACTAATTAAACTGAACAATGAAGACAGTTAGGAGAACTTTCCCTCACTCCTTCACTCCCCACTGTGATAAAACTACCAAAATATTATCAGGCAACGGTATTTCCAGGAGACACTGTTGTCGTCAGAAACCAAAGCCTAAATTTTGCCAAAACCTTTACTTCCCTCTGGTGAAGATGAAACTAAGCCTGGCTGCACTGCAACTGCGTGTGACTCTTAAACACACCCAGGGAACCGGGTTAGGGAGAGGAAGCCAAGTGCACTGCAATAACCAAGTTACTAAGTTTCCCAACCTGGAGCTCTGTTAGAGTGGAGGCGGACACAGACAGGGAGAAAATAAAATCTCAAAAGCGCCGTGCAGTACTGTGGATTTGGCAGAAGTGGCTCTCATCACAACCAGAGAGGCAAGCCTTAACGGAGGCATTCACGCTTCCGGCCAAAGTACCCGAAACTTCCAAGGAATGAAGTTTAAAACAATTTTCTTCTCTCCGGAGGCTAGGGGAGACCAAAAACACTCCCAGCCAGGTGTAATCGGTGCGCGCGTGGAAGCGAGCACGGGGGCCACCGGGGACCCACTCAGGGCCGAGGGACCGCGCGAGGCGCAGCGTCCCGAAACGGGGCGGCCGGCGGGGCCGGGGACACCCACCTGGGG
>NW_004955420.1:8513049-8541835 GCF_000276665.1 Chinchilla lanigera | reverse complement strand
GCCTCCGGTTCGCCCGCTCCTTCCGCGGAGGACCGCGGCGGCGGCGGGGCGGCGGCAGCGCCTCGTCACAGAGCGCCCGGCGCACAGCTCTCCGCCCCGTGTCCCTGGCCGCTCGAAGGTGACCCCGAACGTCGCAAACCGGCCGGCGGTCGAGGCGGCGCGCGTACTCACACTTTCCCAGCTCGGACTTGTCACCCGGCAACCCAAACTCAGCCACAGCCCCCAGCTGGCCTCATCCTCCCGAGAGAGGCAGGGCTGAAAGAGGCAGGAGGCGTGGCAAAAGGCGGCGACTTCCGGTCTCTGGCCCTCTCCTATCCAGTTTGGCTCCTCGACCGGAAACACGTGATATGGAGCGCCATTTTTCTTAAGGGCAGAAGGCAAGACGTTACGGGCAAAGAGTTTTTTTTTCCTTTCTAAATCTCTGTGCTTCCTGAGTATGGATCGATGTTCGTGACTGTCTTAGTGAGGAGGAACTAAAAGGATGTGGGGGTAAAATGAGGATAGGAGTGCCTGCTGTGGTGGCGCAGGCCTGTAATTCCAGCCAGCGCTTGGAAACTGAAGCCGGAAGATCTGGCGAGTTCAGGCCAGCCTGGGCTCCACAGTGAGTTCAAAGCTACCCTGAATTACATAGCGAGACCCTGTATCAAAAAATAAATATGTTTGGGGCCGTAAAGCCATAAAGATTTATGTTTGGCAGGCTAACGATAGAAGGAAAATCTTTTGACTCTGTTGTTGTGTGATTGGCTTCCTGGCCCGTGAAGTGCAGGAGTGAAACAGGGAGAGGTGTAGCCTCTTAATTACAGATCAGACAGGAATTTGACATGTCCTTCCTTAGTGCTCCTGAAACGTTGTTAGGAATCCTGTTAAACTGAAGATTCAGATTCATTAGGTCAGGGGCACAACCTGAGAGTGCATTTCCTACATCCCTAGAGAGCTGCTGTTGGGCTGTACATAGCTAAATAGAATGTCCGGAGTATTTCTTTCCAGAGCTTGCAAGAGATGTTTTTGCAAATAAGGCCACTTCATCTTTGTAAGCCACAGATGCTTTATAAAATTAGAATCCTGATAATACCTACATTATGGGTTGTGAAAATTAAAGGGATGGATAGCATGTAAAAAGCTTAAAATAAAGCTGGTCATAGAAGAAGAACTGAATAAATCAAATACTGCTCATCTGCTGGAACACATGAATATCAATAAGTAAATAATAATACATTAATTTCTGGGAAGGAAAAAAGTCCCAAGGCAATGAGATAGACTTTCTGAAGAAAAATGAAAGAGGCAGAGCCACTCAGATTTGTCTGTTTGTAACTACAATTAGTGACATGGAAATTAAGATTCCAGGGATCTTGCCAGGTATAGTGGTACATCCCTGTAATCCCAGCACTTGGGAGGCTGAAGCAGGAGAATCATAGCAAGTTCAAGGCCAGCCTGGGCTTCTTAGTTTAATACAAGCCTGGACTACATAGCAGGCTGTACTCTCTCAAAATTTAAAAAAAAAAAAATTCCAGAGATCTTACAAAATACATTTGCCAGATATCTTTCAGCTGTGTGGGACCTCCGCGGAACATGATCAGGCAGGCTACTGGCTCAGGGGCACATGGGCCTTGCCTGAACATGGGTGAACACTACATAGATTAAACAAAGAAAAACAAAGGAATCTCTTTTAGGATAGAGATTATTTTGTTTTCACAATGGCTGAAACTCACTTCTAAATCCCTTAAAAACCCCTAGATAAACCCAGGTGATACCTCGTGTCTGTAATCCCAGCACTCAGGAGGGTGAGGCAGGAGGATTGCCATCAGTTTAGGTCAGCCTGTACTACATATTGAGTTCAAAGCTACATAATGAGACCCTGCCTCAAAAGCAAGCAAACAAACCAAGCCTAGATAAGAACCCTCATGAGTGTCCTACTCAGAGCACCCTCCTGCCCAGCAGGAGCTTTACATCCTGGCCTTTGTAACTTTTACTTTCTTAAATAAATTTGCTTGCATTCTACCTCCTCATCCTCCATTTCATTCTTCGTCATCATGGGACACGACCCCAGTGTTCTGGTAACATATTTAGGGGCTTGCCCAGGATTCCAAGGGGAAGCAAGTAAGGTCTACTTTCCTGCACGTTTTGCTTTCACTGTATGACACTCTGCTCAAAACTGTATGAGGGCCAGGTGTGGTGGCACACACTGTAATCCCAGGACTTGGGAGGCTGAGGCAGGAGAATCATTGTGAGTTTGAGATCAGCCTGGGCTACAAAATGCAGCCGGCCAGAAGTGCATAGTGAGACCCTGTCTCGAAAAGACAAAAAAACAAAACAAAACAAAAAAAAATATGAGAACCCTCCAATGGCAATTAGCACCATTGCCAATCTTTTTTTTTTTTTTTTTTTTTTTTTTTTGGTACGAGGGATCGAGCTCAGGACCTTACATTTGCCAGGCTGGCGCTTGTGTCACTGAGCTATGTCCCCGGCCCCTACTGCTGATCTTGTAGTCTTTGGGGACAGGTTTTACTGATGTGAGCTGAGCTGATTCCCCTCTAACAGGAGTAGAGGGAATGTTAACCCAGTCTTGCCTCAGTTTTCCTTTCTGATTTGATTTTTCCACTAGCAAGGGAGTGATCTCTGCCCTTGGGGCTCTTGGCTCTCTGTGGCCAACGGGTCCTTGGCCATATCGCTCCTTTAACTCCCTGCAGGTGGTAGAACAAATTGTCTTTCTCTATCCTGACTCCTTTTCTTGGCAAGCTGAGCCAGGAAGTAAGAAAGATCTTGTACAATATCTTCTTGCCTTGTCTTAAATTGTCTGGTTATAAATTTGCATACATGGGTCAGATGATGAAAATCTATTGCAGCACCTGCCAGTTCAAAGACTCTCATAAAAGGATACCTCAGTCATGGGGATGGGGCATTGTAGGTGATGCAAGTCCAGTTCCATGCATGTGCTAGGTTTGTGGTTTATGTTTGTGCAACCAAAGGATAAAACAGCTTTGTTACACAATTTTTTTCCTCCCAAATGTTGTGCCCCTGTTGCTTCCAAGTGCCAGAGATCTTGCCTGTTATTCTTTGTCTCCGTGTTGAGCCATATTCTTTCTGTCATTCCACTCCCACCTGCTAAATTGCACCAACCCTCCTGAATGTAAGATAAACTGGTGCATTTACTTATTTATTTATTTATTTATTTACTTATTGAGCCAGGGTTTCTTTGTGTAGTTCAGGTTGGCCTGGAACTCACTAATGTAATCCAGGCTGGTCTTAATCTTGTGGTGATCCTCCTGCCTTAGCCTCCCAAGTGCTGGGGTTACAGGCATGTGCTGCCATGTCCAGCCAAACTGGTACTTTTACTTTTTATTTTATTTTATTTTATTTTATTTTATTTTATTTTATTATTTTTTGGCTTTTTGAGATGGGGTCTCACTCTGCAGTTCAGGCTGGCCCTGTGCTCACTTTGTAGCCCAGGCTGTCTCAAACTCACAACGATCCTCCTGCTTCACCCTCCAGACTGCTGGGATTGCGGGCATGCGCCACCATGCCCAGCTTGTTCCTCTCTTTTTGCTCTTGCTGCTTTTGCTCTTTTCTGCCACCATGAACACTATGTTGTTGCTCTCTGCCATGTACCACCCTGCCTTGGAGCCAGCCGAGTATGGACTGAAACCTCCACAAACTGTAAACTAAGTAAACCTTTCCTCCCTTAATTTTGGGTATGAGGTATTCTGTCTCAGCAAGGAGAGAAAAGTAACCAAGACAGGTTACTTTTGGATTCCAATTTGACTTAGTATTTTTTATTTAATTGGTATGCTTAAAATATTTCTTGTGCATTGATATAGTTCTTAAACCACAACTCAGTGTTAACTTGCTCTTCCGCTACTTTCTCAATGGGCTAAGATATGGATACCACTAACGGCCACTTGGAGGTCTGTTGGCCAGCCAGCCATAACTGGAATGTAGACATGTATAGCCTCATTCAAAGTGTACTGGGGACGTTTTAAAATCCAAGGAGATACTAGCCTTGTTACAGAAAGGAACTAGTAAGTCAGACATAAAAAGAAATATGAAGAAGGTTACAGGCATAAAGATATATTTTGGGGTCCTCAGGAAGCTGAAGCAGGAGGATTGCTGTGAGTTCCAGGCCAGGCAAGGCTACAAAGTGAGTTCAAGGTCAGCCTGAAATGCATAGTGAAACTTGTCTAAAAAAGATATATTTTTGGTAGCAGACAATTTTGTATGATAAGGTTTTTGCCCTATCAAAATGGAAAGAGGATAGTGGCAAAGTTAGGAATTCCAGCTCTGTCAAGAAAGGTTTATAGAAGATAAAGTTTATGAAAAGAAATATAAGTTAGGCAATTTTAAATTTTGCTCTTGTTGGTTTGGGTAACCCTGGGCTGTTCCTTCTGAACCTCCATGTCACTCAAAGTTGGCTAAAGGTCTAGAGTACTGACTCGTAAATCATCAGTCACTCCTCCCCGTGTCTCAGCTCCCCTCTCTGGTCTCTCAGCAATGGTCCTTCTCTATTTTTTCTTTTGTAGGAGATGTAAGAACAAGAGACACTATAGCTGAGTAGGATTTTCTGTCTTCTTAGATGGGAATATTGTAAGAGGCACATGATGGTGACAGCCTGCTGGACAGCTGCTTAGGGCTAGTTGAAATATTGGCTTTGTATTTGGGTTTGATAGCAAGTATGGCTCTTTTTTTTTTTTTTTGTACTGGGAATTGACCTTGCACTTGCCAGGCAGGCAGTGTATTGCTGAGCTAGGTCCCCAGCAGTACAACCCTTTTAAAAGAAAGCTTAGGGCTGGGGGTTTAGCTCAGTGGCAAAAAGCGCCTGCTTGGCAAGCGCAAGGCCGTGAGTTCGGTTCCTGGTACCGGAGAAAAACCAAAAAAAAAAAAAAAAAAAAAAAAAAAAAAAAAAAAAAAGAAAGCTTAAAAGACTACTCTGCCCAACTTTGTGGTTGCCAGGACCCTGCCCCACTTTAGCCTTTATTGTCTTTCAGTACACAACAGAGGGTCTAACAGTCAATCTTGTTTCACTTACAGAGACATTTCAGTTCTTTCAGTTAAAGACAGTTTAACTTCTGGGCACAACTGAAGGGCTTCGGGGACAAAAGAGATGGGAAAGATCGTGCCAGTCAGAGGAGCTTGTCAGGTAGCCTTATGCCCTCTTGCACCTAGTTTTCGGTCTTGAGCAATTAGGACCTCACAGGTGGCCAAGAGACACCGTTTTAGTTACTTTTCTTGTTGCTGAGACTAAAATACCCAACACTCCAAGTTAAAGGAGGAAAGGTGTATTTAGCTCACAGTTTGTAGAGGTTTCAGTTCGTCACTGGCTGGTTCCAAGGCAGGGCGGCATGGTGGAGGGGCATTGCAGAGGAGAAACAGTTTATGGCAAAGCAGAGCAGGCAGAAGGCAGCAAGCAACAAGTGCTAAGCAACTGCAGCTCTCTTTCTGTCCTTTATGTTTTATCAGGGTACCTATCCTTAATCCTAACATCGCACCATCAGTCAATCCCAGCATCACATCCTTGATCCCAGCATCACACACTCTAGATCCAGCCATATCTGAAAAGCCCCACCCATGACCGCATGGGGTTTTGGGAGGACATCAGCACATACGCTATAACAGACACTTTGGTCAGGATGTTCTTCAGTAGGGAAAACAAGAGATGCCTTCTCTCCCTTTGATGTTTTTCAGCAAATGGGAAGCTTGGTCTTAGTTCCCATTACCCATTTGGAATGCATCCTCCCAAGTTGGGTTTCCCTTGACCCCCAGACCCTGAAAAAGCACCATATGACTTTCTTTTGCTCTCTACCTTCTAAAAGGTAAGAGGAAAGCAAAATGCCTGGTAGCTGCCTTCAGGGAATCAACCCACCATCCACAGCTCACAACTTGTTACAACTGTGGATAGCCAGGGCATTTTCATAGAGGATGCCAAGAGGATTATCACCCCTGGAATAATAGGAAGCCACCCAAACCCTGTTCTGTGAAAGGGGATCAGTGGAAATCAGAGAGTCCCTAGAGACAAAGGTCCTCAGGGCCAAACCCCTCCTTTCAGATGGTCCAGAGTCCCCAGGACTAATGGGCTCCCTGGCATTCACTCCTGGATCCCACCGCCCAGGTGGTCATCTCCACTTGGGAGCCCCGGGTAACTTTAATTTTTTCTTGTTTTTTTTTGTCTTTCTGAGACAAGGTCTCACTCTGTAGTTCAGGCTGGCCTTGAGCTCACTTTGTAGCCCAGGATGGTCTTGAACTTGCAATGATCCTCCTGCCTCAGCCTCCCAAGTGTTGGGATTACAAGCGTGCACCACCACGCCTGGCTAACTTTAACTATTAAAGTAGCTTCATTAAATAAAACACCAGATTGTAAGGGTATGTGAAGTTTGCCCACAGAACAACTCTCCAAGCAACCAACAAAATAGGAGATACCTTAGAGAAGACTGACAGACAGACTTCATCCATGTGCCCAAGAACAGGGGAATCCAATACCTCTCAGTATGAGTAGATAATTTTCCAGTTGGCTAGAGGCCTTCCCATATAAGACAGAAGAGATTATCGAGGTGATAATGACTTTAATGTCAAAAATTGTTCCCAGGTTTAGACTTCCCCAAAGTCTCCAGAGTGAAAATGGCCCTCCCTTTAAAGCTGCTGTCATCCAGAGAATATCCCAAGCCCTAAAAATTCAATACCAAAACAAACAAACAAAAATTCAATACCATCTACATCATGCCTACAGGTCGTGTTCCTCAGGAAAGGTAAAATAGACAAATGACTTTTTTTTTTTTTTTTTTTTTTGGTTTTTCTCCGGTACCGGGAACCAAACTCACGACCTTGCGCTTGCCAGGCAGGCACTTTTGCCGCTGAGCTAAATCCCCAGCCCCACAAATGACATTTTTAAACAACACCTGAGAAAGCTCACCCAAGAGACTCATCTTCCCTGGCCTACCCTACTTCCTTTGGCCCTGATATGTATCCCAGACTCTGAGATTCAGCCCTTTAAAATGTTGTACAGGCACCCCTTTCTCACCAATAATTTCTTAGAGGATCAAGAAATTACAGCTAAGCACTCAGGAGGCTGAGGCAGGAGGATCACTGTGAGTCTGAGGCCGGCCTGGGTATAAAGTGAATTCAAGGTCAGTCTGAACTGCATAGTGAAACCCTATCTCAGAAAGACAGAGAAAAAGAAATTATAGCTCAGATCAAAGACGTAACAGCCCCAGCTAAGTTTTAACATATTCTGCAACTATTGTCTGAAGCCTGTTCCCGGAAATGGAGACTTCCTATATTCCAACCCAGAGGCCTAGTCTTGGTGAATTCTCTCCCCGTTTTGTCCCCTTGTAGAGAACCAACCTCAGAGGGAACACACACAGCGATCCTGTCCACCCAACAGCTGGCAAGGTGACAGGAATAGAGCTCTGGACACATCAACTCTCAATTCAACCTCAGACATTCTCACCACCCAAAGATAAAGAGACGGATACACTGTGAGCAACCGGAGGAACTCAAACTCCTCATTAGGAAAAAGATCTCCCACCTTCTCGAAAGATAAGTAGGCTCTCATTCCTCGCCATTTTAGCTAGTTGTACTTGTAGGCATCCTTACTTTAACCTTGCCGTGGCTCAGATTGATATGCCTGCTTTCTAGACAATAAAATCACTTCAGATATTTTTGTGATAAATTGTCACATCCCACATCCCCAAACCAAGTAGACCCCACCCTAGAGATAATTCAATTACCGATTTTTGCCTGATAACCTTACTCTTTTTTCTTACCCTTTTTCTCACTGAAACTATGGGAAAAGGTTCCTGCCAATGTCTGTTAATACCAGCCCTTGAAAAGATGAAAAGTATTACACCCATCCTCATGCTGGTTATGTCCTAAAATGACCACATTACATCAAACTAAGCTCTGCTTCCAGCATACCAATAAAGGCACAGGAGTGAAAACAAACTATTAAAAACTGTGAAGATATTCCTGCACCTTTTATAACCTCATCTGCAACGATGGAATTGGAGGAAGGTTAGACCTCAACTCGCAATTAAAAATATACTCCCTCAGGCTGGGCGTGGTGGTGCATGCCTATAATCCTTGTGCTGGGGAGGCTGAGGCAGGAAGATTGCTAACAAATGTGAGCAATCAGCTCCAGCCTGGAGCTGCCTAGTAAGTTTAAGGGCAGCCTTGGCTACTTAGCAAGATCCTTTATGAGAGGAGGAGAAAAAGGGGGAGCGAGGGAGAGAAAGAGGGAGAGGGAGAGAGAGACTGATTATATCTCTACTTCTTAAGCCTTCTTCCTGCTTCTCTAACTGTAATGGCACAGGGCCCACACCGGGATTCCTTAGCCATCTCCTCTGCAATGTCTCCTTCCAGTATATATGGAATGATGACTAAAAAGACAGGAGACTTTTCTGGAAATGGAAATACAGTGATAGGTACCATAAATACCTCAACTTCTCTCACTGTTTCTTTTGGTGGGAGAACAAACCCATAACTATTCAAAAACATGGACAAGATCCGTGTTAGAACTAAATGACACCTGTTTGGCATGGTCATGCACATCTGTAATGCCAGCACGTGGGAGGCTGACACAGGAAGATCGCTGTAAGTTTGAGGACAGGCCAGGCTAAACGACACTAATAATTATACCTGGGGTTATCTTTCCCAAAGTAATAGGACATTGCCTTGTCTCTGACTTTTCTCTTTTCACTCTCATCACCTGAAACATTGGAGTCAAATGCCCTACGATCACAGCATCACACATGCACCACGCACGTCTGTGTGTAGATGACTGGTTTTCTAGAACCAGACCTTCTTCAGTGGTCACCCTGGGACTGCAGCATCTCCTCAACTGACGTAGGCTTATAACCCAACTTTAAGTTTGCTTGGTTACAGGATAACACTACCTCTATTTTCCTCAGAGGAACTGGCCTCTCTTCCTCTGTGCAAAGCTCTTATATCATGCTCTGCCTTTCTCACAGAAGAAGAGATGTACTCTTGCCAGTATCCTCCCTGGTGTCTGATTTTTTAACCAATCCATCTTCCTGATGTTTGGCTCTATCTCTAATCTGGACTCCTTCCTAGTACGGTGTCTCACCCAATCTGAGTTCAAGAGCTCCCTCTTTAAATCCCGATGAGTGTGGGCCTGGTTGCTTGTAGGACCCTCCATACCAGTACTGATGTTTCTTAGGGCCAGGGGGATAGCTCAGTGGCAAGTGTGAGGTCCTGAGTTTGACTCCTGGTACAAAAACAAACAAACAAACAAACAAAACCAGCATTAATGCTCTTGCTGCTCCTCTATATTTTTACCCCGTTTATTCAGTCTCCTCGTCCACTGTTTCCTCTAATCTAGAGTGGATTAAACCTCAGAGATTAATGAGGTCATGAGGCTAGGACCCGTCATGGAGATCCCACCTGACTTCTAGTATGGGCTACTAGACAAGCCTCCTGGAAGTTGCCTGACTGCCCACCGTTCTCACTACCTCTGTGTAGCTCAAAGAACAGTCTTCTTCCTTGTTCTCTAATGCCAGTTAGGGCCACTTCTTCAGAGGGGGGAAGGTAACAGGTATTAATAAGACAGAAGTTAGGGTGCTGTTAGGCAGTAAAGCAAGTGGCCTCAAAATAAAGCCAGGAAGCCTGAAATAGAGTCTTCTGAGTCAGACCTCTGCAGAGATCTTATAACAACATCTGCCAGGTGTCCTGAGGCTGCCTGGGACCTCTCCAGAGCATTACCAGGCAGGTCACTGGGTCAAGGGTGCATGGGCTCTCCATGCACACTGTGTGAACATGACATAGATTAGACCTCCCCAGATATAGTCTCCTATCCAGTAGAGACAATATTGCTTACAAAGTGGCCCAACCTCCCTTCCAAATCCCTTTACAACTCCTAGACAAAGAGCTTTCATGGGTATCCTATTCAGAACACCCTCCTGGCTAGTGAGAGCTTTACTTCTTTGCCTTTCTATCTTTTAAATCACCCTCCTCCATCCTCAGTTTCATTCTTTGTCACTGTGGGAAACAACCCCAGCATACTGGTCACAGTTTCTGGCTTTGCCCCAGGATGCCAATCGTAGGACTCTGGAGGAAGCATGCCCAAAATCGCACTAGGAGTCCGGAGACTTGTAAGGACAGCAGTATGGTTAAATGAAGGGAGAGAAGCCCAGTGTAGTTGGCTGAAGGGAGAAAAAGGAAGAATGAGGGAAATAATTTCAGGCAGGTAGCTATACAGGCATAGAATTAGAAGCCAGTATTGTAAGTTTCACGTTTCTTCTCCATGCAATGGCAAGCTGTTGAAAAGCTCAAAGCCCAGATAGTAATATGATCTGATATATCTGTTCACAGGTCACTTTGGTTGGTCTGGACACTGATATAGAGAGATTCCACACAATATTTTTTGGTTAATGTTTTGTTGCTATTTGTTTTTGCAGTGCTGAGGACAGCAGCCAGAACCTCACACTTACCAGGCTAGCTCTCTACCACTGAGCTATATCTTCAACTGTACATATTGTTTATTAAAAGGCTGGTCTACTGGCTGAAGCTACAGGCACACAGTAATAAATGGTTTTTATCAGTAACGTACAAAAACCCTGGCGTACCCTTGAAGTAAGCCAGAATCACTCAGTTTCGTAGTGCTCGTAATTTTTATCCCTTTCTTCCTTCTCTCTCTTCCTGCTCCATAAACACATAGAGACTTCTCATCATTTCTGCTAGGGATCGTTAGAGTTGTACTTCCAAGGGGGAGGAGGCAGGGACAGTAGTATTGAGGGGCCTTGCACATGCTAGGCAAGTGCTCTACCTTGGAGCTACATGCCCAGCCATATGTCAAAACCTTTTTTCAGTACCTGGGCACAACTGGTGGCACAACTGTATTGACAACTACTTGGGAGGCTGCAGCAGGACCCCAGGAGTTTAAGGCCAACATGGGCAACATAGGGAAACACCTGTCTCAAAAAATAGTTTTTCCAATAAAGATCTAACACTATTCACATTACATGCACATGTGTAAGGCCAGGCTCATACTTTGCCTACTATAGGAATGTTACTATCTGTATCAGTAATAGTACAGAGGGTAGAAGATTTATTGTAAGGAACTGGCCTATGTGAGTATAAGAGCTGGCTGAGCAAGACCAAGCATGTCAGGTAGGCCAACAGTAAAGGTGGAATGGAGACTCTTGAGCAGGCAGGCAGAATTTCTTCTTAGGAAAACTTCAGTTTTGTTCTAAAGATCTTTTAACTGATTTGTTCGGGCCCACCCAGATTCTCCAGGGTAATCTTTGTTAGACCCGGCATGGTGATGCATTCCTGTAATCCCAGCCCTGCAGAGGCTGAGGCAGAGGATGGCCAGGAGTTTGAGACCAGTCTGGGCTACCTAGTGAGTTCAAGGCCAGCCTGAATTACATAGTGCCTTCCTGTCTCAAAAACAAATCTGTCTTAATGAAATTCATGTTAAAAAGAAAAACCCTAAAAAACTTGGCCTGGTATTGGAACCAATTTTTAAATTTACATAGAAGACAAATTCTACAAATAGCAAAGACAGTTCTCAAAAAAAGCCGAGGATGAATTCATACTACATGCTATAGATAGACTCTGCTAAGCCACAGTACTTAAATCATGTGCTCCTATTAAAGAGTGGGGTAGCACTGGGGTAACAATGGAATATAATGAAAACAGATAGAGACTCATATGTCATTATGCCTATGGGGAGTCGATACACGACAAAATTAGAATCATGAATCACTGGGGGTAGATGAACGATTTCATAGCACTGGGGAAACTGGTTCACTTTAATGAACAAAAGTAAAACTTGAATCACACCTACACACCAAGAAAGATGTGTGTAAGTCTTAACGTGAGAAGTAAGGCAAGAGGGAGGAGGGGACAGGGGAAGAGGCGAAGCAGATGTAAAGAGAATTAAGATGTGTTATGTACTTCTACCAACTCCCCAGTAATGTAATCATTATGAACTGCAGACATGGACTAATACAAATAAAAGTAAGAAAAAGAAAACAAGAAAAGTATTAAGAAAAATGTAAATAGTTTTGTAACATTGAAGCTGGAGAGAATTTTGTAAACAAGATGCAGAAAGCACAACTTGTAAAATGAGAAGATGATAGATCTGTAATAGTTAAAGATTTCTGTTCAACAAAAGACATCCGTGACATACTGGGAATTTTTTCTGACGGGTATACAGCCAATCAAAACCAACATTTAAGGGCTGGGGGTGTAGCTCAGTGGCAGAGCGTATGCTTGGCATACATGAGCCCCTTGGTTCACTCCCCAGCACCAAAAATAAAATATTTAAAATATATAAAGAACTTCTAAAAGTTGGCAAGAAAACCCAGGAAGAAAGGGCACAAAGAATGTGAAGAAGCAAAGCTGGCCTCGCGGCACTCACCTGTTTTGTAGACCCAGCTACTAGGGAAGCTGAGCCCCAAGGACCACTGAAGAGCGTATGTTAAAGCCCAGCTTGCGCAACATAGATCTTATCTTGAAAGAAAACAGAGAGACAGAGAAAGAGAGAGGGACAGAGAGAGACAGAGACACGTAGACAGACAGACAGACAGGCAGAAGGGCAGGAAGAATGAGGAAAAGCCTGGGTTTGGACAATCTCATTATTTAAACCTTGGTGTAGTTCTGTTGGATTTTTTTTGTCTTTTTGAGGCAGGGTCTCACTATGCAGTTTCAGGCTGGCCTTGAGCTCACTTTGTAGCCCAGGCTGGTCTCGAACTTGCAAGGATCCTGCATCAGCCTCCCGAGTGCTGGGATTACAGGCGTGCACTACCACGCCTGGCTTGTATTTTTCTGGACTTTTTGAGACGGGGTCTCACTACGTAGTTCAGGCTGGCCTTCAGCTCACTTTATAACCCAGGCTGGTCTCAACTCACAACAATCTTCCTGCCTCATCCTCCCAAGTGCTGGTATTACAGGCATGCGCCACCACGGCCGGCTTGTTTTTATTTTTGAGACAAAGTCTTGCTATGTATCAGGCTGGCCTCAAATTCACAATGATCCTCCTGCCTCAGCCTCCTGAGTGCTGGGATTAAGGTATGTCTCACCATACCCAGTTTATTATTTGATTTTCTTGTCAGTGTTGTAAGACCTATTAGAGGATTCTAATTTTTCCTCAAAACTAAAAGGTAAGTTTTATGTAAAAATTTTGATATAACTGTCATGCTGTTGTTGACTTCTTTGTATGTTAAATGCATTTTTGGTCCCCAAATATGCAAGCCTTCTAAAGTGCAGAATCTAAGAAACACCTTGTAAACCAGATATGGTCGAGCATGCCCATAATCCCAGCACTCAGGAGGCTGAGACGAGAGGATCATTACAAGTTTTTTGGACTTGTTTTGTTCCCATTCCTTTCTCTCCCCCTGTTTGTACCTTTTGGAATGGAAATGTTTATGTTGTGCCATTGAATGTTGGGAGTGTCTTTCTTTTCATTTATACAGAGGCTTGCAGATAAGAGTTTGCCTTAAATATCAGAGTATACTTTAGACTTTTTAGCAATTCTGAAACTGTTAGGACTTTGGCAACCCTTAGAGATGGACTAAATGCCTCTTGCATAAAGGGATGCGCACAAGTCTCTCAGGGGCCAGAGGCAGAATATTATGATCTGTGTCTAGATGTCCCCCCAAGGCTTCATGCAGTCATAGGTTGGGCTTTTTCAGAGGTGGCTGGATCTAGAGTGTGTGACACTGGGTTGATTTATGCTGCAAAGCTAGGATCAAAGGCATTAGGATTAAGGGTATAAGATTTGATTACTGAATTACTTCAGTGATTGGTTTGGCACCTGTCCTAACCCAAGTAGCCTAAATAGAATATAAGAAGGACAGAAAGAAGCTGCTATTGTTTCTTGCGGCTCATTGCTTGCTAACTTTTGCTGTCTTCTGCCTGTCTTGAACTGGTTCTCCTTTGCCATGCCCCTCTGCCACGCCGCCCTGCCTTGGAACCAGCCAATGACTGAAACCCCTACAAACTGTGAACCAAATAAACTTTTCCTCCTTTAGGTGTTGGGGATTTTGTCCCAGCAATGAGAGAAAAGTAAGACAGTCTAGATCTTTCACTAACCTGAGGAATAAGGGCTAAAAAAGACTCAGCCTTTCACTTGTGGCCACTCAACTTTCTCAGTGGCCCACTATCGCTCTGCAGGGCCTACCTCTTTTCTACCTTTAATAAATGAAAAATCTGACCACTCTTTGGGCATGTCTTATTTAATATTTCGTTCAGGATGCCAAGGTCCTGGTCGCATTAGAGCACCTCTGGGCTCAATCCCCAGTCTAACTAGGGGGCAAAAAAAGGGGGTGGACCTAACACAGAAAAATTAGTTGATGAGCTGGGAGCAGTGGCACATGCCTGTAATCCCAGCAGTCAGGAGGCTGAGGCAGGAGGATCATTGCAAGTTTGAGGCCAGCCTAGGCTACAAAGTGAGTTCAAGGCCAGCCTGAACTGCATAGCGAAACCCTGTCTCAAAAAAGCTAAAAAAAAAAAGAAATTAGTTGATGACTATGATTCCAATTCCTGAAGTTGGCTTTATTAAAAGAGGCGCAATTAGTCAATTATTTCAACAGTAGTACCTTTCAGTAGCAAATACTATTTACATAAGATATTAAAAATAGAATTTTCACTCAAAATGTGTACTTTTCATTATATTTTTTCAGGCTATCATTCATTCAGCACTCTGGGAAGCTGAGGCAGAAGAATCACAAGTTTGAGCACAGCATGAATAACTTAAAGAGACCCTGTCTCAAAATAAAAATTAAAAAATAAGGGTTAAGGATATAGTTTAAACCCAGTATTGCAGTAGTATTTCTTAAATTTAAAAAGTAATTCATTAGTATCAGTATTTTTAAATTTAATACCAACATTTTTAGCAAGAAAAAAATTATCCAGGTCAGATTCACTTGTCTATTAAAAACAATGACCAATAAGCTTTTAAAAGTTGTGATAACAAAATAATAGAAAATAAAAAAATGTCACAATAGAAATTCCTTTAAAAAAAAACTCTAAAGAAGCTGGGCATGCTGTTGTATGCCGGTAATTACAGCACTCAGGAGCTGAGGCAGGAGGATCTCAGTGAATTTGAGGCTGGCCCGGGCTACCTAATATAGTGAGTTCAAGGCCAACCTGGAATACACAGTGAGATCTTATCTCAAAGAGGAAAAAAAAAAGACTCTAAATAATCATACTTCTTAAAGTATCTGAATAAGATTAGTAGACTATACAATCTGACTACTTAGCAATGTGAAAAAACATTCTTTTTAGAATGAAGAAATTTCACAAATTTATTTTGTTCAGGTGGTTGGTAGTTTTAACAACAAGCTTACTAAAATGAATTTCACGAGGAAGTTGTGGTGACTGATGAATATGTATGAAACTTTGATTTAAAAATTATTTTTTAAACCACTGGTATGGTATAATTTCAAAATAACTGATAGCCTCTTCAAATTTTAGATTTTAAGTTTAAAAATTGAATTTTATATAAACATGAAAATTAGTTGTGTGTGTGTATATATATATATACATTTTTTTTCAAGACAGGTTCTTGGTAGTTTAGGCTGGCTTTGAACTCACAGTGATCCTCTTGCCTCAGCCTCTGGAGGTGTGCTGGGATTACAGGCCTGCATGAGTGCATGTGTGCATGCATAACCACGCCCGCCTTTGAAGCAGCATTTTTTAAAAGCCTATCCTTTACCTGCAATAATTCAGAAACCAACTAACAACAGGCTATATGCCCTGTGAAACTGGGAAATTGGTTAATATGTGATGATGCACTTTTAGAGAATCTAAGAAAAATTATTTAAAATGGTAAAACCGGTAGATTTATAGGCAGGAAGAGGCTTTTGAAAAGCTCACAAACATTTTCAAATTCTATAGTACAGGCAAATGCTTTGGAAGTTCAAAAGTAGTAACTCATTGCCATGTGATGATTAACAAAAAAACAACTCATCACTGCTGCCACGAATGCTATGACAGTGTTAATAAACATTACCTTCAATTACAGATTCTCATACTTAAATTCTGGTTCAAGTCACAAAGAGTACAGAGAAAATACCCATCTCTGGGGGAAAAAAAATCATCCAGAATACATACAGAAAAAAATTTAAGTAGATTTGTTTTTCCAAGAAGCTCAATAAGTTAAAAATACAGACTAGGGATTTACAGTCAACCACAACTTATTTGAAAACTGAGCTGGGGAACTGTGCGGAACACCTATAATTTCAGCACGTGGGAGGCTGAGGCAGGAGGATGGCTGAGAGCTTGAGGCCCACCTCAGGTACACAGTGAGTTGAAGGCCAGCCTGAACTACAAAGACCCATCTCAAAACCAAAAAAATCAAAAACCCAAAAAACAAAAACAAAACACCACAAAAAAGCTGATTCACAGTAGAAAGTTTTTATTACACAAACTCAGCGAGATATGGCCTCCGGCTGCAAATTCATCAAAAAGTACAAAATTATATAGTTCTAAAACCTGGATTTCTATCTTTGAAGTAGTTTCATTACAATCTTTGATTACTAACACCTAATTAAATGTAAAGCAGTAAAATACATCCTTTATGGGTTTTTTTGGTCTCTTTAAGACAGGGTCTCTCTATGCAGTTCAGGCTGACCTTGAGCTCACTTTGTAGCCCAGGCTGGTCTCGAACTCACAATGATCCTCTTGCCTCAGACTCCCGAGTGCTGGGATCATGGACGTGCATTACCACACCTGGCTAATACATCTTTTTTAAAGCAATGCATCAGTTAAGGTTTGCTTCTCAAAAATCAAATTCCTGGACCTAGATGTATATAAAAAGGTATAAAAAACAGAATTATCAAGACGCTAGGTGAATGGCCAGGTGAAATACTCATAAAAAACACGCCAGTGACAAAGGTTAGATTTATACAACATGGTTTAAAGAAGTCATCACTCGGCTGTAAGCCGAAGAGTGGATTCTGCTCTTGGATACTGTAACTGGTTATGTGCCCTTGGTCTTCTAACAACCTGTGTCTATTTCTGTAAGAAAATTAGAAAACTAGAAGGTTTAGATCAGATAGTTTTTTTTGGGTGGGGGTGTTTACTGGGATTGAATCCAGGGTCTCTGTACTGAAATGCACCTCTAGCTATTTTTTATTTTTATTTTTGATGCAGGAGTCTTGCTAGGTTGCCAAGGTTGGGCTCAAACTTATGACCCTCCTGCCTCAAGCCTCCGAGTGCTGAGGTTACAGGTGTATACCACCTCACCTGGGTAAGGCCAGGTAATTTCTAGGAATCTCCCTCAGCCTCTTTTTCATTCTTAACTTTGAGACAGGGTCATGCTAAATTGCCCAGCCTGGGCTTGAATTTGCTGCTAAACTGATAAAATTTAAAATCTTCTAAGAAGCACTTGTATCAGGACAGCCCTACCAGGAATGGTATAATCGGACGGAATGTGAGTGTCCAGGAATGCATATATGACAAAGTAGAATAAAAATAGGTTTTGAGAACTATTTGCAGTCACCATTCTCAAATTCCTATGGTTCATGGGGTCATAAATTAGTCTTTTGAATCAGTATAACCAGGCAGTTATGAAGTGTTTGTTAGCAGCAGCAATGCTTATTAAATTTGAGGGCAAAAACGTATCTAATTATCTTTTTTTGTTATTTTTGAGACGGGCTCTTGCCATATAGTTCAGGCTGGTCTTGAAATGACGATTCCCAAGTGCTGAGATTACAGGTATGCGCCATGATGCCCTGCGTAATTTGTCCTCTTGATACTGCCACTGCAGACCTATGCATTGAATTGTGTGCCCCTCATTTTTTTTTTTTTTTTTTTTTTTTTGAGACAGGATTTCACTATGTAGCCCAGGCTGGGCTTTAACTCACGGTGATCCTTCTACAGTGCTGGAATTACAGGTATGTGTCACCACACCCAGCTTTTCATTTACTGAAGTACCACAGAATATGGCCTTATTTGGTGACAGGATCTTTACCAAGTTAAAACGAGGTTGACAGGTGAGGCTCTAGTACAGTATAACTGACATTCCTACAAAAAGAGGAATCTGGAGATAGACTTCATGTGTAGGGAGAATGCTGTGTGACTAGGAAGATGCTACAAGCAAAGGGGGAAGGTCTGGAGCACATAATTCCCTCACAGTCCTCAGAAAGGAACCAACTCTGC
This sequence comes from Chinchilla lanigera, assembly GCF_000276665.1. Classification (NCBI taxonomy): domain Eukaryota; kingdom Metazoa; phylum Chordata; class Mammalia; order Rodentia; family Chinchillidae; genus Chinchilla; species Chinchilla lanigera. The sequence continues at coordinate 8,523,724 of NW_004955420.1, read as the reverse complement.
CCATACCTTGACTTTGAACTTCTGGAATGAGTCGCTACATTTCGGCTACTTAAAGCTACCCAGTTTGTAGGAATTTGTTATAGCAGCCACAAGAAACTGATACAGATGGTAAGACTAATTTATCGTTACCAGAAGTACTTTAGACATTATCATGTCTGCAAGCCCTCACCTCCCCAATCCTAACTTTGTATTAACACTTCTGTAGGTTTGCTCAATCAGTCAACAGATTGATGTCAGAAGTTTGGGCAAGCTTCATGGTTCCATACTAAAGATGATACGTCAGTGGGTTTTGACTGAGTTATGAAATGGTTACTTTTCTTACTGTTCAGTCCTTATCAGTCCCCCCTCCCTCCCTTATGTTATTCAACATACAGATGAAGATTCACAAAAAAATAAGAAAAACTGCCCCCAAAATGGCATCTTTTCTTCCCACTACATTCCTAGTACTGTATTATTAAAAGAATCAAAGATACAAAATTTTTGATTGCCTAGTGGGTCATTCCTGCTTGAAATGCAAAAGGAGGTCTGGTTTCTTATTAGTAGGGATGCAAACGAATTTTAGAAACTTAGCTTGTGCTAATATTAAAAAGTTAATAGTAGCTATGGTTGGCCAGGTGTGGTGGCACATGCCTGTAATCCCAGCACTTGGGAGGCTGAGGCAGGTGGATCATTGCGAGTTCAAGACCAGCCTGGGCTACAAAGTGAGCTCAAAGCCAGCCTGAACTACATAGTGAGACCCTGTCTCAAAAGGCAAAAAAATAGAAAATAAATAAAAATAGTAGCTATGGTTAAGGAAAATGCAATTAGTTCCTTTAACACATCTGTTTCTTTGCCATTCATGAAACTGGAGTACATGAGATAAACTGGATGATAGTCATTCAGAGTAATTAAAACTATGACCTACCATGCAGTTGCAAATACTACAACGAAGGTATAATTATATACTGAAAAATCTAGCAATGCCAAGAAAAATGGACCATAAAAACTTAGTACTTGTTAAAGGCAAATCTTGTAAGTTGTTTTTAAAATCATTCATTTTAACATCTCCAGAAATGTTGAATTTATTATTTTACATAATGTCAGTAAAGATAATAATCAAGTTGTCTCATGGACTGGAAGGTGGCTTATTAATTCCCTTTCATTTCCAAACCTCATCAAGCAGTCACTACATTTATGAGGCAAGTCAGCGGAATGCTTGAAATCCAAATGAATTTTAAGATCGTCAATCTGTCCTGTTGAATATTCACAATACTGACATAAATAAATCCCTTCAGACAAATGTGAGTTTAAATGCTTGCAGTACTCTAGCATACTCGAAAAGCCCTTCCCACAGTCGTCACAAACGTGAGGAAATATTTTAGTATGTTCAATAGCAACATGCCTGTTCACGTTTGTATGAAGTCGACTCCGAAAACCACATACTTGACATACGAAGAAGTTCTTACATTTGTCAAAAGTGATTTTGCTCAAGAGGCTGTACTGTCCATGTTCTCCGTTGTTATACTTATCACTTAATTCTATTAATTTACACGCATGCTCATTTACCACGTGGCTGTGCAAGTCTTCCGGATCGTTGGTCTCGTGTTCGCAGAACTGACACAAGTACTGCTCGTCACAGCTGTGCTCCTGAAAGTGCAGGTAGAGCTCGCTGCTCGAGGAGAACTGCACATCGCACTGCTCACACCAGTAGAGGTGGTCACTGAAGTGGGTGTCTGCAATGTGCTGGCTGAGGTTCTCAAAAATTACTGTCTTGTAGTCGCAGTACTTACAAATGTAGGGATCCTCTTCGTGGAGCTTGGCGTGTTCAATCAGAAGCATGTTGGTAGAGAAGCTTTCCTTGCATACCCGGCACACATTTGAATCAGTACGCTTATGCTTTAGGATCATATGCTGCTTTAAGTCAGAAAAATATTTACTGTTGAATTCACAAAGTTCACATTTATACAGGCCACTGCTGTTAGCTCTCAGTAAGGGCCATTTCTGCTGGGCAGTCACATTCAAAGCTTGGCTTTTGTCAAGAATTTTACAAAGTTTAGAGGGCGGCTCTTCATCAGTTTGGTCTTGGAGGCTTTCTGAGGAATTGTTCTCTGTCTCTATATCATAATCCTCTGAAATCGCGTGCACTTCCACAGCAATGGGAACGTCTTCGGCAGTGTGGACTTCTATAGGACTCTCCTCGTGAGCTTGCTGGTTGACTGATTCAGGTGAGTCACACTCTTCATCACAAATTTCAACATCAGCAGATTTTTCTGAAAAATACAACAAATCTGTTACTGTATTACTATTACTAAACATAGCCTACTACGTACATACAACTGTACGGAAAGAAGTTTACGGCACGCACTATTTTTCCATTCATCCATACAAAATATGCCAGTGCTGTTCATTAGTTCTAACCTGCAGAAAAGGCAGTGTGGTCTAGAATTCTAAGCACAGGACTGGGAACCAGGTAGTTATGGTTTCTGTTTCTGGCCTTGATTCCTTCTGCAAATTTTGGGAGGTCATTTGATATCTCAGTATCCGAATCATCGTCTGTAGAAAGGGATTTGGAAAAAATATCTATTACTTATGGCAAAGCATTAAGCATTATAAAGGAACATTTTTTAAAAAATATAATTTTGAATTCCAATAGGAACTAAGGATTTAGATGTAGCTGTGAAAAAAGATGTTATCTATATACCCCAGACAAATAAAACAAAATCTGCCCAAATAAGCAACTAGTTTTGCTTCTATTCCCCATTTGAACTAGGATATACTTTTTAAATGTAGATATTAAGCTAGAGTTAAGTATGCTTTTCTTCTCTCAGTCCAGCCTCCCTTCTCCCCGGCCCCAGAGTTAACACGGAGAACCTGAAATACAGGTCAATAGAGAAAACTGAGTTTCAACTTTTTAAAAAATATTTTATTTTTTACAACAGTTTTACATTTAAGGAATTACCAAGACAGAGAGTTCCCATATGCCCTGCATTATTTCCCTACTATTAACATTTTACACCAGGATGGTACATTTCTTGTAATGAATGAATGACATATCACTCCTGATAATGATACATTGTTTTTGACTGAAGCCCGCATTTCATTCAGATATCCTATGTCTCTACCTAACATCCTTATTCTGTCCCAGGATCTCACGTTACATTTAGTTGTCGTGTGTCTTTAGCCTACTGGTGACTTCGACCATTCAGAGGACTACTGGTCAGGTACTTTGCAGAATGTTGCACTAATGCAATTTATCTATTCTTTGCATGATTAGATTAGAATTATGAGTTCCCTGGAGGCTGAGCCCAGAGGTAAATTGGCATTTTCACCACATCTTATCAGCATGAACTGTAAGTGCTGTTGTTGACCCTGGTCACTTGGTTAAGGTAGTATTTAGTTTTCTCCACTGTAGTATTTAGGTTTCTCCACTTTTCTTCCATATTCTCCTCTCTGGAGGGAAATTAAGGAGTGGAGAGTTGCGTACTACCTTCTCCATGTAAGAATATATATAACTTTTGGAATTCTTCATACAGAAGATTTGTCTCATTTCTCTACTTATTTATTCAATCTTATCAGTTTGGATTTCTGCATATTTAATTTGTTCCTTGGGCTGTAATTCAATGTTTTATCAAATTATTTCATCTTTGGCTGTTATGCTCCTTTAGCATACCACTACATGTGTATGTGTACATTTTACTTTTAGAGTTGTTAAAAAAAGCAATTCTCTGTTTTCCACCACTGCAAGATGCCCCAGGCTGACCTTATATATTTTCTGCTCCAGACACAGATCCACCATTTCTCCAGGAGCCTTAGTTTTTTGTTTCTTTGAGACAAGGTCTTGCTATGTAGTCCAAGCTGGCCTTAAACTCACTAGGCAGCCCAGACTGGCCTCAAACGTAGTTATACTCTGCCTTAGCCTTGTGAGTGCTGGGATTTTAGGTGTGCACCACCATGCCTGGCTCCAGGGGCCTTAGTTCCTATTAGTTAGGAACGGTATTAGAAATCAGGATCTGAGCACTTAATGTGTTTACTGCTACTAGGGTGTCATTTCTTTTAGGCCCACTCAGTTAACAGAACAAAAAATGTGTGTGTGTACTACCAAAGATATACGCATATACCTACATATATTTCTATATGTTTTGTTGTTGTTTGCTATGTAGTTCAGGCTACCTTTGAACACATTATGTAGTCCAGCCTGGCCTTGAACTTGTAGCAATCCTCCTGCCTGTTCCTCCTGAGTTCTGGGTTTACAGGTGTATACCACCATGCCTGGCATTTCCATGTTACCATCTGAATCTGTAATTAAACTAAGCATGAGTCCATATTGATGTTTTCTTTTTTATACTGATGTTTCTGACTCTATTACATTTTTCATAGTTTGTTTCTCTGTGCTTATAACAGGAGTCCAGCTGGACATGGTGGTGCACACCTGTAATCCCAGCACTTGGGAGGCTGAGGCAGGAGGATAGTTGAGAGTTCGAGACCAGCCTAGGCTACAAAGTGAGCTCAAGGCCAGCCTGAACTGCATAGTGAGACCCTGACTCAAAAAAGACAAAAAACAAAAACAGGAGTCCAAAGAAATGAGGAGAGTCGGTGTTCTAGAGAAGAAATTATCTATTTACCCCCATGTTCTAGAAAGGTGAAGTCAATGCAAAGTCAAGATCAAAAAAGACCAAAGCACCTGCTAATCTTTCCTTTCTTAGTCCTCCAGACTGAAAGGCATAGCATAGTAAACTGTGGAGAATACAATTCTTAACCCTTCACCATAAAGGCTCGTAACTCTGGGTTACACCTGCTTTGCCACCAGCCAGCTAAAAAGGATTTATGAGAGCACATTTTGTATTTATATGTCTAAAATAGTCTGAAATGTTACAAATGAAAATTACAGTTACTTTCTTAAATTCCAATTCTCGCCTGCTTTGAAATCATCAACCCATATTTTACCTACCTTCTTAAATAAGGAAAAAAATCAAAATATGTAAAAGCATTTCTTTTATCTTTTGGTGGTGCTGCGGGTCAAACCCAGAGCCGTGCACATGCACATGCTAGGCGAGCACTCTGCATACCCACAATGAATGTAATCGTTACATACCACAAACATGTACTAATAAAAATAAAGTAAAATAAATCACTCACCATAGAGCTATATCCCAGCCCCTGTAAAAGCAATTTATTTATTTTTTTAATTAAAATTTTTTTTATTAGTACATGTTTTAATACAAAATGATTACACTGAGCATGGGGAATTGGTACATGTATATAACACATCTAAAGTATTTTTCCTTTCCCTTTCCCTCCTTCCCCTCCCCCTCCCCCATAAAAGTAACTGAAAGAAAAATATTTTGGAAAATATTAGATATACCTTTATTATCAAAATATTTTAAGTCTGGCTGTCTCATAGAACAGACACTGTAACAATGATCAGAAAAAATTCCATTGAATCCATCTGCAATTCTGCTTATTCCAGAGGAATCTGAACATAAAATGAAAAAAAGGTCATAGTAAATACATAGAAATTTACCGACACGTATTTATTTTAATATTATCAATTTGTTTTCTTTTGTGTGTTAGAAAGCAAACCCAGGACCTTACATATACATGCTCTACTGCTGTGCTACAACACTAGCTCAAATTTTCATGATTTTAATTATACTATATATAAAGTACATTTTCTTCAATGCTTAAAGATTTCCTGATATGATGCTACCATTCAGTTTTCTTCTTTTTAACATCTGGTTTTAAAAGAACCATATATTATAAACTTAAATGTAATAACTTTGAAACATTTGGCTCATAATCAGAATTCCATTAAATTCAAATTTGTAATAAATGCTTTGTTAACATCACAAAATGGTGAATTAACAGAACAGTATGCCACGCGGTGCAAAGAAAGCATAACGTGTAGCGAACGTGGTCTCAACACCAACGAGGCTCTGAGCGTAGTCGTTCCAGGTCTCGCCTGGGAAGTATCAGAGCGCGGTGGGTGAGGCCCACCCTCCTGGGATGTGAAGAATGTGCGCGTGGGGTAAGCTAGCACTTACGCCGGAGACTGTCTCAAGTACATATACACAGAGACGGCCACAAAGCCCTCCCCTCTCTCTCTCTCTTTTTTTGAACCCCGGGCCTCACACATAGGAGGCAAGTGCTCTGCCACTGAGTTACACCCCTCAGCTCTCTTTTAGAGGAGTCTAAGTTGCCCTGGAGTTTTGATCCTCCAGTCTCAACCTCCTGAATAGCTAGGATTACAAGCATGTACTACCATGCCTGGCCAAGGACCCCAGTTCCTATAGTACTAACATAGCACAGCCAACCTCAATCAGAAATTACGCAATCAAAATGAAAGTTCACATACCTGAAAAAAATGTACACAATGAAGTCTTGTTTCCTCAATAATGTAAAACTTTTTCCACTATGTTGTCAATGTTTGGGAAGACAGAGGCAAAGCCCCATTATGCTACGTAAGTCACTGCACAGGCCTAATATAAAGTATCTGTAGCTCAGGGGGTTATGAGATTAAATAATGTAAAGTTCTAATGGGTCCCTAGCACTTGGTAGACAGAGAGGAATATATGTTCAGAGAACTTATAGCGTTCTCTTTCCTACAAATTGATCCAGACATTTAAATCTTATCTAATAATTTATGACAAAATGGATGCGAATACAATTTCATGGAAATTAATCCATGACCCAATTTTAAACAGATTTATACACTAACCTGAATAACGAGAAGGGTGTAAAGTCTTCCTTTTTCTTTTTTTAGGATATTCATTCATATCTTTTCAATCTAAAAAATGAAAAAAAAAAAAAGGTACAAATAACTATTACTATTGTTATAAGAATTATTTCTAATCAAAGAATTTATTAGAAATAAGAAATGTATGTGCCACATGATAATTAACCTTAAGAGAAATCCTAAACAATGCCTCTGTTTACATTTTGGGTTACTTTTCCAATCAAACTTAAAGGCAGGACACTGATATTCATTACCTTTCTTACCAAGAGAAATTCTCAGATGTTGGTATAATTGTGAGAACTGTATGATTATAATATGGGGTTGCCATGAGCTTTTTTTTTTCTTTTGTTTTTTTTTGAGACAGGATCTTGCTATGTAGTTCAGGCTGGCCTCAAACTCACAGCAATCCTCCCACCTCAGCCGACCCAGTGGTGGGGTTACAGATGTGTGCCACCTTGTCTGGGTGGATGATTATAATAAATCCTACACTCAAACTATTTTTTTTTAAAAAAAAAGCCACTATGTTTTTTTTTGTTTGTTTGTTTGGTTGGTTTTCCGGTACTGGGAATTGAACTCATGACCTTGTGTTTGCCAGGCAGGCGCTGTGCCGCTGAGCTAAATCTCCAGCCCCAAAGCCACTATGCTTACAGCACCATATTTCCTATAAATAGGAATATTTTTATACAGATTTTATGCTGAAGATAGATACATTTTCTCAAAAATATTATTGTTACAAATCTGTACTAGCCCCATGGCTTCTAGAAAAAAAGAAAAAAAGCATTACACAGAATCTCAGAATATAATTTTTGGGAAAAAAATTGATGCAGTCACATTCAATACTACTGAGAACAGAAGAGGTGTGGCAAGCACTGTAAAATTAAATTCCCATGAACTGTCATGAAAATAACTACTTAGTTTTATGACTTTTCACTTACTTGATATAATTCTTAATATTGCAGTGAGGAAAAATGAATTACAGCGAAGCTTCTATAGGTGGTAAAAAGTGCCTGTAAGCAAACATGAACATAAGTCACATACGCAAGAATGTGGGTTATTTCTGAGATCCAAGAGTACAATGGTATCAGATCTTTAATCCACTGGAACAGTATAAAGGGTTAATTCCTTTGAGTGTATTTTACTAAATACTAAAAATTTTATATATTGATAAATATGTGAGTACATGTAACATTTTCCCATTTCTTTAAAATGAATTTATCCTCTAAAGCTATAGCTATACCAAAACAGGAATATAAATCTGCATGAATCTAAAAAAAAATCTGCATAACGTTTTCAGACACAGAGAAAGTAAACTGTGCAAGTGAACACTGAATCACAGACTTAAATCTAAAGTCCTTGTTAGATTTCCCCTCGAAGCCTCATGCAGTCATAGGTGAGGCTTTTCAGAGGAGGCTGGATCTGGTATGTGCGATGCTGGGATCAAGGGTGTGACTGCTAAATTAGGCCACTGATTGGCTGGTATAGTTATGGGTGTGGATAACGGGAAGGCTATCCTATGGGAGTGCTCCCTGCCCTAAGTGTGTGTAGCCTGGATAGAATATAAGAGATAGAAAGTGGGCAGTGGTCATCGCTTGCTTTTGCCTTTTGTCTGCTGTGGCCTGTTTGTCTTTTGTGATGTCTGTCTGCCCTGCCACTCTGCCTTGGAGCCAGCCAATTATGGACTGAAACCTCTACAAACTGTGAGCCAAAATCGATCTTTCCTCCTTTAACTTTTGGGGTTGGATATTTTGTCTCAGCAATAAGAAAAGTAACCAAGCCAGGTTTTGGTACCAAGAGTAGGGTCATTGCCGTGACTGTACCTGACCATGAGTTTGGAAATATTTGGAGATGTTGGCTGAAGAAGCATCTCGGGGGTATGAACACATTTTATTTCATTTAATACTATTTTATGCAAAATCCAACCTATCCTCTCAAAATCATCATTTCCTTCTTGTTATTGATTAGCAAATTGAGACATACACTTGTTAAAATTGGATACTCAGCCAGACTTGAACAAAGGTCTAATTAAATTTTTTGTTTTGTTTGAGACAACAGTCTCACTATGTAGCTCAGGCTGGCCTCCAACTCATGGCAATTCTCCTACTTCAGACTCCCAAGCGTTGGGATCACAAGCATGTGCCACCATGCCTGGCTTGCACATAGTATTTTTGGTGCTCCACTAAATTGTGGATATATCAGCACTACTGTGAAGTAATCACATGGTAGTAAGATAGTGCTTTTTCAGCATATGAAACATTTTTCCTAACCCTTATTCTAGTTCATCTTCTCACCAATTCTTGAGGTACACAGAGGGACTGTCAAACCCACCTCATTTTTACTGATGAGGACACAGACTCAGGAAACTCAAATAAGCTAAGTGGCCGAACCAGGGACGACACCACATGCCTTCTGATTCCTGGGTATGAGATAACTGCACAGGAGCAAATCTTCACTGCAGAGCGCTGTCACTAGCAAGCTGCACCTTGTTTCCAATTCTTAGTCACCAACTGGAAAGAAGGGAGTTATCACCTAAAAAAAATTCACAAGCATGACATTTATAGAACTGATACCAACATGTAAAATGTCTCACTCAAATAGCATTCTTCATCATCCCAATCCTGTGCATTCAATATTTTTAAGAAGTTGTTTTCCTCTTTATCCAATAAACTAAACTTCTAAGACTTATTCCAAAATTTATAGTCCAAGGCTTCAGGCTATGTTCTCTATATGCTAAGAATATTAGGCAGAACGCTAAAGACCGTTAGCTGAACACATTAAGATAGTCCCTTGTTATTTAGGACATATTCCAAGTTTCTTAGAAATTCAATAAAATAAGAAAAGGAAACCAACATTAAAATTGATGGGGCAAACTGGCCTGGATTCAGAATTTCGAGTGAAAGAAGTAAGATCATTTTAATCAGAAAAAGAGTCTGACCCTACTTTGGACAGAATACTAGGGAAGGCTGATCAGCGCTCCTCTCCGCAGGGCGGTAAACGCCCACTCAGGACCCAGACTACCACCCACCCTCACTTACTTCAGCGAGTACTGTGATGGGCCTGGAATAAAAAGCCAGCTGTCTTCAATGCAGTTATGGGTACAGAAGGCCTGTAAGTCATGAGCATTTGCTCACTACTCCCCGACCAGAAAGATTCTTGAATTACATGCAGAGGAGCATTAAGTTCCAGACCAGCTTGGGCTACACAGTGAGCTCAAGGCCAGCCTGAACTGCATAGCGACACCCTGTCTCAAAAAGACCAAAAAAAAAAAAAAAAAAAAAAACCAACAACAAAAAAACCATACACACAGAAGAACCTCTGCTAATATTTTAGTGTTTGTATATGACACTTTTTCCCAGGCTGAGGTATACATGTATATTTTCATTAAGAAAAATGATATTGCTGGTTGTGGCAGTGCATGCCTTTAATTTCAGCACTCTGGAGGCTGAGGCAGGAGGATTGCTTAGTGTTGGAGGCCAGCCTGGGCTACAAAGTGAGTTTAAGGCCAGCCTGAACTGCATAGTGAGACCCTGTCTCAAAAGAAACCAAAAAAAGGTATTACGCCATATGAAGCAGTTTTTGGTTTCTAAAAAAAAAGGCATCTTACGAAACAGGTTGGCATCCTCGCACCTGTCGTTTTTTCAACCCGCAAGAAAGCCTGCGTACAGCACACGAGGCGCAGCCAGGCAGCCATCACCCGCGACAGACCAGCAACCTCTTCAAAGGCCTCTCCTGCAGTGTAAGTCTTTCTGCCTAGCCGGCGGCATCTTTACAGTAAACAGCTAAAAGGGGGTAAGCCTTTCTCACCTTCATAAAAATAAACATACTTTCAGTTTTTAAAGGAACGGAACGGAACGTTTCAGGCGACCCGACTCGCAGGCGGTGCACGGCCAGGTCACAGCCGTCGCGGGCGCACACGGCCGGCCGCAGCCCGGCCCGGCGGCGCGCCTGTATCGCTCTGCAGACACA
>NW_004955420.1:8491742-8512434 GCF_000276665.1 Chinchilla lanigera | reverse complement strand
CGGCTCCCGCGGTCCCCGGCGCGTGTGCGCGCACAAACCCTCGGTGCCCCCGGGCCGGGGTGCGGCTGCGGGGAGCGCGCCCCGCGTGCTCACGGCGCTGGGCTGATCCGCCGAAACCGGGCTGTGGAGTGTGGTCATCTGTTAATTGTCTTATTTAAATTTTTTTAAAAAATGTAAAATGTAAATTGAAAAAATTTTTTTAAATTTAAATTTCCCTAGTGCATGCTCGTAGTGCAGAGTGATTACACTCGTCGTGGACGTCTCCTTTCCTTTTCGTGTGCTGCTGAGCGTGGAATCCAGACCCTGGTTGTGTGAACTTACCCCGGAGCTAGATGCCCCGCCCCTAATTCTCTCTGCAGCGGGCTGAGATTGTCAAGCTGGATGTACACGTCAGAAAAGTGAACTTCAGAGGGGCTGAAGTCCGCTGTGCGATTTTCGAAGACTGACCCTCCTGCTTCAAATAATTACTAAATGAATGAGAGAGGCCGAGTAGAACATCGCTTGTCTAAGGTCACTGGCAAAGTCAGCGCTCGCGCGGGCGCTCCCGGCTGTGCTTTTTCAGGCAATCACGTGTTAATCAAGCACCCGACTGCTGGAGAGTAGCAATCATAGACCTTACTCCGATCCCTTATCTACCTTTCAGGAAATACAGCTATATAGTATTTGAAAGAGACGCTCCTTGTTTGTGGGGATCGGTTTCGAGACGTCTTAATTGTGTGTAATCAACCCAAATAAATAAATATTTACCAGCGCTTGAGACATTTTAAAATTCTAGTATAGGTAGTACCAGACACATAAGAGGGAATTGATACATACTTGATACTTTTGTTCAATTTATATTATGGAAGGGTCCGGCACTGGGGAGGCTGAGGCAGGAGGATCGCTGAGAGTTCGAGGCCAGCCTGGGCTAGAAAATGAGTTCAAGGCCAACCTGAACTGCATAGTGAGACCCTGTCTCTAAAAGAAAAAATAATTTTTTTTATACGGAAGGGAATGTATCCTTCCTTCCCTCTCTGCCAGTTCTGTGCTTCAGGACCAAAATACTGTGAGGCCACCAGAGGGTATCATGACACTGTCTTTACTTACTGTATTTTTTTTTAACCTCACAATAACCTTGTGTCAAAGTCTTTACAATCTACATGTTTTATTCCAAAGCATTTTGTTGTCAAAGTAAACACAAAATCTTTCCCCTCCCACCCAGTGACTTACTTTTAAAGAATTATATGGCTTGCCACTTAGAAAAGCAGTACAGTGTTTACATGTCCTGTAACATAATCACAAAGAGGCACTTTAAAACTCTTTGTAGAGGCTGGGCATGGTGGCACAAGCCTGTAATCCCAGCACTGGGGAGGCTGAGGCAGGAGGATCGCTGCGAGTTCGAGGCCAGTCTGGGCTACAAAGTGAGTGTAAGGCCAGCCTGAACTGCATAGTGAGACCCTGTCTCAAAAAGACCAAAAAAAAAAAAAAAAAAATAGCTCTTTGGTTAGTCAGATGATGAATCCCAGTTTTACACTGAAGTTTCCTTTTCCTCCGGTGTCAAGGGAGGTGGCAGCTGGAGTAAAATCTGGAAATGTTAAGAGTACCAATTTGTAGAGTCTGTTAAATCCCAGTGCACATTTTTCTTAGGAGTAATCATCGTTGTTCTACAATTCTGCTTAGGAGTAATCAATCTTTTTTTTTTTTTTTTTTTGTATCGGGAATGGAACCTTGTGCTTGCCAGGCAGGCCCTGTGCGGCTGAGCTATCTCCCCAGCCCCTCAATCTTCTTTTAGGTTACACTTGTAGCATAGCTTAATTTTGTTCCTTGATTTAAAAAGGGATACCCTAGGAGGCTGAGGCGGGAGGATCATGAGTTCTAGCCCGGTCAATTTATAGATTTAGCCGCTGATTTTTGTTTTTATAAAGCATGTTTCCTACAAAATGAACATAATAGAAAAGTTTAAAGAACAAAAGAAAATTTTAACATCAACCCCCAAGTCTGAGCCGATCAATGACAGCATTTTGCATGTCTTTCTGTTGTTTTTATACCTGCATACCTATATACTTTTCTCAAAATTAGAACACTATTGTTCATGTTGTTTTGTAATAGCTTTCCCCCTAGTTAATACAGCATGGAAGTTCTTTGTGCTATTGAAATATTAGGCCTGGCATGGTGGCACACACCTGTAATCCCAGCAGTGGGGAGGCTGAAGCAGGAGGATGGCCATGAGTTCAAAGGCAGCTGGTCTACACAGTGAGGTTAAGGCCAGCCTAAACTACATAGCAAGACCCTGTCTCAAAAAATCAAAGAAAAAATGAGATGTTAAAAATATTTTACCAAGTTGCCCATGGTGGCACATGCCTGTAATCCCAGCACTTGAAAGGCTGAGGCAGGAGGATTACCATGAGTTCCTGGCCAGCCTGGATTACATAGCAAGTTTAAGGCCAACCTGGACTACATACCAAGACTCTGTCTCCAGAAATAAATATGCTTCGCCAATTAGGTAAATAAAATGTAGTTTGCATTTTAATATCTATTTCTGTGACACTGAATATTTTCTCATGTGTTTATCTCTCTCACATGTCATAATTTTTTTCGGCCACCTGAGTTCTGGGATTACACGCAAGCACCACCATGCCGACAATTCTTTTGTCCTTATTTCTCTCTATCTTGTAAAATAGCCTGAGATTAAATTTGTAAATAAATCATAGCTTCAGCTGATGCTCAAGTAATTGCTCAGGGCACTGGTTTTTGAATTTTCACTGCATCAGAAACACGGGGAGATCTGGTTAAATTTCTGCGACAAGGGGTGCAGTGGTAGAATATGTACCTGGCAGTAAAAGGCCTTGGCTTCAAGCCCTGGCACCCACGGGCAAGGTGGCGGAGCAGATTTCTGTGTTTTATTTCTAGACTTCCTCACTGGGTAAGTGGGTCAGGGCCTGAGCAACTGAGGTTCTAACCAGTTCGAGGCAGTGCTGATACTGCTAGGCTGGAGTCACACTTTGAAGAACCACTGTCCTAAGTTCACCTCAACCAATCCCCACACCATCCAAGTAGTATTTCTCACTCATCTTCCATAGACAGACTCAACTTCTTTCTCACCCGGGTGCTCTAGTATGTATATTTTCTGTCTGCAAACACTTTCCCTGGTTTCTCCCTGTAGCATCAAGTTCATAGCTGTCTACTGTGGCGGCATCAGCCTGTGGTCTTAGCCGCTTGGGAGGCTGAGGTAAGAGGATAACAAGTTTGAGCCTAGCTTGGGTGACTTAGCAATACTTGTCTCAAAATGAAATTTTAAAGGGCTGGAGCTGGGTGTGGAGGTGCATGCCACCGAAGCTGAGGCAGGAAGAAGTTCAAGGCCAACATGTGCAATTTAGTGACTTTAGCAAGATCTTACCTCAAAAAGGATTGCAGAGGTAGCTCAGTGTGAAGACCCCGTGTTTATTATTTTTATTCATTAAGTTTATTGGGTACATTTTAGATATACATATTCATATGTGCACCATATTGTATCATATTTATCATAGCGAATTTGTACCTAAACATGATAAAATTTGATTCTTTTTTTTCCTGTTCCTTTCCCCTTCCTTCAACCTGTCTTCCCCTCCTTATTCACAAAAGCTTTGTTTTCATTTTTTTCTTTTCCCTTCCTTCCTTTCCCTACCCCTTCAATAGTTTCCCTTCCCATTTGAACATTTTCTTCCTATTTCAAATATCTATTATACATTTTGGACCTTTTTTACACTTTCAGTTTCTCATACTAGAGAAACCATGCAATATTTGAACATACGTGTCTGATTTATTTCACTTATGAGTATGCTTTCAAGATGCTTCCACTGAGCTAAAAATGTCTCAAGCTTTTCCTCCTTTATGGCAGAGTAGTACTCCCTTGTATAAAAATACTCAGCTTTATCTATTTATTGGTTGATGGGCATTTGGGCTGTTTCCAAGATTTAGCTTTTATAATCTGTGCTGCTATAAACATGGGTGTGCATCTATTACTGTGGTATGATGTTTTAATTTTTTCAGGAAGATACCACGAAGGGAAATAGCTGGGTCAAATGGAACCTGTAGTTCAAGTTTTTTGAGGAATCTCCACACTGATTTCCACAGTGGTTGCACCAGTCTGCACTCCCACCAACAGTGGAATAGGGTTCCTTTTTCCCTATAGCTTCACCAGCATTTGTTATTGGTTGATTTCTTGATGACAGCTGTTCTTTCTGGAGTGAGATGGAATCTCAGCATTGTTTTAATTTGCACTTCTTATGTGACCAAGGATGTTGAACACTTTCATATATTTATTTGCCATTTCCACTTCTTCATCTGAGAAGTGTCTCTTTATTTCAGATGCTCATTTTTGGATGGAAATCTTGAGTTTAGTGCCCTGTACCACAAAGAAGGAAAAAAGGGCAAGAGAGAGGAGCAGGGTTCATTCACAAGTTCCTGGGTTCAATCCCTAGCACTGGGGAAAAAAAAAAAATCAACCCAAAAAACTAAACTCCAGCTCACAACTTCTCCCTCCTATGAAATCTGTGATTTTCCCTTACAGAGATCATCATCAGTCTTCAGCGATTACACATGGTTGGCACATTATCTTATTTATTGCACAAGATGCACGTGAGGATAGCAAATCCCAGGCTCCAAGTCCTCTCAGTGATTACGTGAACCTCTTCCAATCAAGGTACTTAACCCAAACTAACTAATTTCATATTTATGTTATGTTTCTTTTCTGCTATTGATCTTTCCAGTTTGTTTTTTTTTGGGGGGGGTGGGTACCAGGAATCGAACCTAGGACCTTGCATTTGCCAGGCAGGTGCTTGTGCTGCTGAGCTATCTCCCCAGCCTGATCCTTCCAGTTTTCATAAGTTTCTGTCTTCACAAAATTTGCCTCCATACTTGTCTCAACTGTGTTTCACCTTTATATGTGCCCCATCCCCCTACTGGGCACGCAGCCTCGTTTTTCCATATAGTATTCAATGCTATGTCCTTTTTTTTTTTTTTCAAGTACCGGAGATCGAACTCACAACCTTGCGCTTGCCAGGCAGGTGCTTATGCCACTGAGCTATATCCCCAGCCCCTAAAGTATTTATTTCAATTATCACACCTAAGGCAGGCTTCACACATGACAACTGCATGTTGCATGCACACATTTCATTTACACGTGTGCTTGGCTTTCCTTTCCCATGTGCAGGCCATTCTTGTCCCTCTCTTCTCTTCCCGTTTTGTCAGGAGCTTCCTACTATGTTGTACAATGTGCCCTTAACAGGGAAATAAAATAGCAATAAATAAAATATCAAATGTGTGATGAGTGCTTAGAATAGACATCAACATTTTTGTATCAATTGTTTACTTGCTTACAAAACCTAAGAGATAACATCGGAGCAGGGCGAGGGGACATGGTGGTGCATGCCTGTAATTCTAGTACTTGGGAAGCTGAGGCAGGAGGATGGCTACAAGTTTGAGGCCACCCTGGGCTACATAAGTGAGTTTAAGGCCAGCCGGCACTACATGGGAGACCCTGTCTCAAGAAAAAAAATCAGAATATACAAACAAATAAATAAACATCAGTAATAAAAACTTATGTGAATTATAATGAAAATATCAATAGAACTCTACAACAAAAATAATCTTTACTTCGATTGTCATACCCACGGCAGTCTTCACACATGAAAATTGCGCGTTCCATACACAAGTATCACTTACACTGGTCGTACATATGTTTTGCTTTCCTGTTCCTTCTTGGAGGTTACAGTTGACAGCTTTTTGATTTTTCTGTTGTTGTAGGAGATCTTTGGGATGCTGTAGCTGCCTATTCACCTGCCTCCAGTATGGGCCATGATTTCTTTGCATAGTGTTTCCTCTACTGTAAATGATCTCTTATGAATTCCAGTCCCAATTCTCTAAGAAAATTTCTCTGTGGTATTTTGCATTTGTAAACTATCAAACTATGTATGCTACACATGTTTAGGATTCAGGAAAACCTAGCCATTGGCCAACGCTTTGTGTTCCCGGTGGCATCATAGTTGCCGCATTACTCTGCCTTCAGTTTTGTTGTTGAACATTTCCATTGCAGGCTTCTGTTTTGTTGCAGTTTTCCTACTTGGTGAAATGTGGACATCAGTAGCACCTGTTTGGTTTTGCCATCTACTAGGTCAATGTAAATCTTTCTGAAACCCAAAGATTGTACTATATGGTTCTCCGTTTTTGAAATTGCAACACTTCACTTGGAATTTCTGCTTTGTTCCTGCATACAGTTCCTGTGCTGCTCAACTTGTGCTCTGCTGGCAAATGTGACAGCAAGTGGAAGCCAGTACACTGATTGTCGGATGTCACATTTCAATTAGTTTGGGAGAGGGGAGCGGGTCTGTTCACAGCATCATTTGGTTCGTTACTATACAAAGAAGGACTTGATGGCTGAGTTCTGGGATAAATGTCTAAATTGAAAGTACTATAAGTCTTTGCATCTACGAGGGCATACATTTTTATGCATATTTTGACCCACCACTTTTCCATGAGTCTTTTACATTCCTGCTATCAACATGAGAAATCCCTGCTAAGTAGCCAGCCTATGAATGTTTTCAGTTCAGCTGGTGAGGTATCATAATAAATATATTTTTATATGGTTATTGGTACATACAGCATGTTTTAGTTGTGTCTCAGCCTTTATGTATTTCACAGCATCTTGTAACATTTCATCTGTGACAATTTCCAGCACCGAATGATAGTGCTGCCATCCTGTCTAATAGGTTTCAGCCCTGCCAAGACCCTCAGTATATTTTCGGCCCTAGTTCTAACATTGGATTGCTCCATTTGGTTGCCTGACCATTTTGCAACACTTCAACTAGTCAAATATGTACTCACGTTACTATTTTCTTCATCATCTCAGTCAAGAAAGGCTGCATTCCCTGTGTGTGTATCAGTGTGTTCTTACTCCATGTCACTGTCACAGGAACTTTGACTCGCATGACCAATGTCAAAGTCATTGTCATCATCATCATCCAAAGATTGTTTCCTGTATCCCTCAAAGAAGGGTACTGAGATGCACAGCTGGCACTATGACACTAAAGTAAAAATTTACAGTAGAAAAAAGTAAGGGGTGTGTGTGTAAAAATGTACAGTAGAAAAAAGTAAGCAGCACCCTCTGTTATCTTCCTAATAGGGAAAAAGATACATTTCTCTAGTAAATGCACATATTTGTTATCTCTAGGGAAAAATACCACTTTGTTTAGGCTCTGGTAGGAATTACCACGATTCAACATTTTCCAGGTTTTAGTGCTTTCTACTTTCAGGCATTCATGAGGAGTGTCAGCAGCAGTGTTCTCAGTCGCTGCTAGGTGGAGGCATTTCATCTCCAGTGTTTAGTTCTCTAGCTTTCTCTTCTCTGGTAGGGTCACAGGGACCTGTAGCAGGGACAGCACACATACTTTGCTGAGCTTTTGGGGTTGTTTGTTACTGTAGGATTGCTAGCCTATCCTGACAGTTACAGGGCCTAGATTTATACATTGCTTCAGCCAGAGTCTGAAACTGAAAATCAGAAATCTATTAAAATCTGTGGCTGGGCATGGTGGCACATACTTGTAATACCAGCACTCCAGAGGCTGAGGCAGGAGGATTGCTGCAAGTTTGAGGCCCACCTGGGTTACAAAGTGAATTGAAGACCAGCTTGAACTACATAATGAGACCCTGTGTCAAAAAGACAAAATAAATAAAATAAAATAAAATCTGTGTTCCATTAACATGCCCTTAGATTTCATTTGGAGTCATGTAACAAGCATTTATTAATGCCTATTTTCAAGATAAGTGTGGCAGCCACTGTGAAGGGGATAATAAAAATACATTTACTTTTATGGCAGTTTTATGAGGGCACATTGAAAATCTTTGTTATTCTTTCAGACTGATAATTTTCTTAGAATATTTTCGTGTTGCACTTCGGAAGTCCTTTTTTGGGGGACATGATCTTGCTATGTAGTTCAGGCTGGCCTTGAACTCATTATGTGGTCCAAGCTGGCCTTGGACTCATGGAGACCTTCGTGCTTCAGCCTCCTGGGATTACAGGCCCATACCACCAGGTCTGGCATACTTCTGAAGTTTTAACACCAAATATTAAACAGTAACCATGGAGTTGCTTTTGAAGATCAGGAATATCCAGTTTACCTACTCCAATCCTCCAGTCCTTGACTAGCCTACGCTAGACAATATTGCTTTTCCTGTTGTTGATAATGAGAGGAAGGAAAAAAAAAAGTGAAAGCATAATTATTTGCAATGATTGCTAATCACAATACAAACAATCTCCTTCTGGGGCGGGATGAGACTCCTTGGTGTCTTTCCCAGTGGGCTGTATGCTCTGTGAGGGCGTGAAATGCGTTTGGCTTGTTTACTTCTGATCAAAGCCTGCCTCAGCGCTGATGCAGTGACCACCTTGTAAGTATGCGTGGCATGAATGAAGGATAGAAGGAAGGGATGTGTGAAATCCTTAGCGTAGTGTGAGTAGTTGTACACTCCAGTTCATTCTGTGTCCACAGTACGTTTAATAGCAAAAGGCTTACCTAGGAGGCATCTCTTCTACTATTATTATTATTGTTATTACTATTATTATTATTAGGACTGAACCCAGCACCCTGCACATGCTAGGCAGGCATTCTACCAGTGAGCTACATCCTCAGCCCTCTTCTCATTTTAAAAATTTTCTCAAAATATGATTTGAAATATGAAACATTTACTTTGAAAATAGAAAACTGATATATAATCTTAAGAGGAAAGGAAGTCCTAGTTACCCATTAAAACTACCAGGTTTTCAGATATTTTCAAACCGTTAGAAAAAGAGAAAAAGATTTAAAAAGGAACACTATGGCTGGGTGTGGTGCTACACCTTTGTGTCCCAGCACTGAGGAGCTGAGGCAGGAGGATCGCTAAGTTCAAGGCCAGCCTGGACTACATAGTGAGATCCTGTTTCAAAAACAAGGCAGGCGTGGTGGTGCACGCCTGTAATCCCAGCACTCAGGAGGCTGAAGGATGAGGATCACTGCAAGTTTGAGGCCAGCCTGGACTACAAAGTGAGTTCAAGGCCAGACTGAACTGCATAGGGAGACCTCATATCAAAAAGACCAAAAAAAAAAAAAAAAAAACAAACTCACAAAAATTTAAAAATGGATTAATGTAATTGATTTGCTCATTAAAATGCTGAGGTATGAGCTGGGTATGGTAGTGTACATCTGTGATCCCAGCACTCTGGAAAGCTGAGGCAGGAGGGTTGCATATTTGAGACCAGCCTGAGCATGTTAGCAAGATCCTATCTCAAAACAAAAGGAGATAAGACAAAATAAAACAAAGACAAAATGAGCGGGGGTAATAGCTCAATTTGAAGGTCCTGGGCTCATTTCCCCAGAACTGTAAATCAATCAATCAATCAATCAATCAATCAAGGTTGATAGATTCAAAGATAGACTCATTGATTCTAAAACATCAATGATCTTAATGAATGAATGAATTTTTTCCTTGTTCAATCTGCATACCTTTGGGGCTTTTAAAATGGCTTTTATAAAGTTTTATAAACACACACAAGTATCCGGAGAATAATAAACAAACCCTCCTAAGCTCATCACCCTGTTTTCCACAGTTAACAAGATTTTGCTATGCTTAATTTGGCTTCTGTGTCTTATGCTTCCCTTCCTTCTCCTTTTTTCTTTTGCTTTTATTTTCTTTTTTCCTCTTCTGAAGCATTTTTTAAAAAAATCTCATCTCATTTCGCTTTTACTTAATTCTCCGTAATATATGCCATTTCTTAGACGATCACAGTGTAATTTTCGCACTTACAGAAGGTAACATTCATTCTCTAATATTCTCTAACAGTCTGATTTTTCAGACAAATGTCTTTTTCCAGTTTGTTTAAAATCAAGATCCAAACAAAGCCATGCATCAAACCTAGTTGTCTCTTTAGTCTTATTTAAGCTCAAGCAACCCGTTCCTACTTTTTTCATGCTATTGATTTTGTGGAAGGTTAATTTACATTTACATTTAATTTGCATGTTTTAGTATCAAATGTTTTCAATTCTGTTACGAATAGAACTCCAAAGATTTCAAGAATCTTATATCTCTGAATCTTTCCTTGACAGTTTACAAAAAGCACATAAAGCTTCAAAACAGAATAACCTACCTTAGGGGTAAAGCGGGGGAGCTCTGCTTTTACAAATTTATTTGATTTCCCAGTAGTACTCAGACACTCATTTTCCAAAGAGAAACAAAACTTTATTAAATACAACACAGGGCCCATAATCCCAGCGCTCAGGAGGCCGAGGCAGGAGGATTGCTGAGAGTTCAAGGCCAGCTGGGGCTATACATTGAGTTCAAGGCCAGCCTGTACTGCATAGCAAGTCATGTCTCAAAAACCAAACCAAAACAAAACAATGAAACGCCCACACAGGTGATTCAATCGCATTTCGCTTTGACAAGACCAAATTGTTATTAATTCTTCTTTCTTTTGGGCTGATCGATTTTTTTTCTCTGCAAACTTAAACATTAAATGAAGGTCAAAAGTTCCACATCTCACCTTCTTCCTTATGAACTAAATCCTGATTTGACTAAGAACTTCAGAATGTCCAATTTAAAAATTGTTTTCTACAAAGCTTTGTATAAGTACTGTGCGCTCCTGGAGCATGCTCTACAAAGCTTTGTAAATGGGGAGAGGAGGAGGGGTTGAAGGGAGGGCAGGGGAATGGGGAAGAAAACCAAGTTATATCAGGTACAGGTACAAATTCTCTATGATGAGTGTGGTCATTATGTATATCTAAAATGTACCCATAAAATCTAATATAAACAATTGTTTTCAAGACAATTCACATTAATTAATTAATTAATGTGAATTGTCTAGATTAATTAATTAATTGTCTAGATTAATAAATAAATTTATTTATTTATTAATCCATTAATTAATGTTACATTTATTTTTTTAATGATTAGAAGTAAATATTTCTTTTTTTCTTATTTTAAAAAATAAAAAAATGAGAATATCTTAACAAACACACATTTACAAAATAATACAATAACAATACAAGCAATACTGAAATTGAGACAAGGTGATAGGAAATTAACAATGGTTGTTGTATTACATATTGATTTCTTCAAAGTGTTTACTCAGGAAAACAAATATAGACATGTAAGATTGATTAAATAATTAATCATTAACTGTTCCTTTCAATAAAGTGATAGAAGCCATTAGTACAACCATGTTAGCTATCCTGAATATACATACATACATAAATAATTTCCCCCTTCTTTCTTTTCTCTTTTCCCTCATCCCAGTTGCTCTTTACTCTTGAGCATTTTCCTTTCGTTTCACAATGTCTATCATACCTCCTGATTTTATTCATTCTTTCAGGTTCTGACACTAGTGAGATAATATGTTGTTTACATATGCGGGTCTGATTTATTTCACTTATGAGTATGGTCTCTAGTTGTGA
This sequence comes from Chinchilla lanigera, assembly GCF_000276665.1. Taxonomy (NCBI): domain Eukaryota; kingdom Metazoa; phylum Chordata; class Mammalia; order Rodentia; family Chinchillidae; genus Chinchilla; species Chinchilla lanigera. Next base: position 8,500,999 of record NW_004955420.1, on the reverse strand, counting down.
CCATTTACCTATAAAAACCTCGAGTTTATCTTTCTTTATCGATGAGTAATATTCCATTATACGGAAATACCACAACATTTTTGTCCATTCCTCGGTGGATGGACATTTGGGTTGCTTCCACGGCTTGGCTGTTACAGATTGTGCTGCTATACCCATGGGTGCGCGTCTATCACCGTGGTGTGCTGTTTTCGGATCTGAGCCGCTTACATTTAAATAGAGCGGTATGAAGACTCAGGTCTGTCCACCGTGATGTAGGCAGTAGCTGTGAGGAACCACAGGAAAAATTTTAAAATAGAAAAAAAATTCATAAAGAAAAAGAGATGGACGTTAAATAAATTTTAAGTGCTCAAACTAATTAATATGAACACAAATGAAAACTATCCAGAGCGTCAGATTGTCATAAATCTAAAAAGCTGGCAACCTCTTCTTGAGGGATTACAAGGAAATGGGCGCTTTCATGAACACAGCGTGACACAATCATCAGGGGAAGATCTGCACAATACCAGCAAAATTATAGACAAGTTTTTTTTGTTATTTGTTTGTTTTTTTGTTTTTCTTCCAGTACCAGGAATTGAACTCACGACCTTCTGCTTGCCAGGCAGGCGCTTTGCCGCTGAGCTAAATCCCCAGCACTATAGGTAATTTTTTAAAGGTAAATTCATTATTTGACTAAGAAACTCCACTTTAAGAAATTTATTTTTTGAACATATCATGAATAATACCACAGATGCCCGAAGTATATCTGCGTTATGTGTGGATATGTTCTGAGGCAAAATTATAAATTAGTATGGTTCTTATTATATAAAGAGGAAGAACAGAAGATAATCATTATTTTTTAAGGTGAAGAGCAAAGGCTAAGGAAGTAGCTCAGTGGCGGTGTGTGCCTTTAACATTCAGGAGGGCCTGGGTTCGGTCATGCACATGTACATACACACTAATGGAGAGGGTAAAAGTACTGAAATTAAATCAGCTTCCCACATTGCAATTTTTTTTTTTTTTTTTTTTTTTTTTTTTGAGACAGGGTCTCGCTATGCAGTTCAGGCTGGCCTTGAGCTCACTTGGTAGCCCAGGCTGTTCTTGAACTCACAACGATCTTCCTGCTTCAGCCTCCCAAGTGCTGGGATTACAGGCGTGTGCCACCACACCTGGCTCTACACTTCATTTGAAGTGGTAAGATATTTATGCTAGTAGGTTATGGTAAATTGCATATGTATATTGTAATATCATAGCAAACACTAAAAAGTAAATGATCAATATACTAAAAAAACTCCACTATAAATAAAGATAGCATCCTATACTTGTCCAAATAACCCACAAAATGATAGGACAAGAGAAACAGAAAACAGAAAATAACATTTAAAATGGCAGACTTAAACCCTAGCATTTCGATAATTACTTTCTTTTTTTTTTTTTTTTTTTTTTTTGTCTTTTTGAGACAGGGTCTCGCTATGCAGTTCAGGCTGGCCTTGAGCTCACTTTGTAGCCCAGGCTGGCCTCGAACTCACAATGATCCTCCTGCCTCAGCCTCCTGAGTGCTGGGATTACAGGCGTGCACCACCACGCCCGGCTTAGTAATTACTTTCAATGCACATGGTCTAAAATACACATCATTCTCAGAGAGAGACACTGGCAGAGTGGATTTTTAAAAATTCGATCCAATAGTTTTCTCATCACAAGAAACTCAAATTCAATAACATATATACTGGCTGAAAATAAGAAAAATTATAGTAGTTGAATGGTTATTGGTTTGATTTTTTGTAAGCTTTTAGAAACTATTTATAGTGAATTGCAATTCTTACCAAGTTTCTATGGATGGTGCAAATTCATTATTATTTTCATTTTCTGCCAGAGCCTTTGGTCTATTTTTAAAATAAAACTTTATTTTTAGAATAGCTTTAGATTTGCAGAAAATTTACAAAGATAGTGCAGAGTTGTTGTGTGCTCCTCACCCATTTCCACCAGTTGTTGGCGTCTTACATTACTATGGTAGCTCTGTTTCAACTGATAAACCAATATCATTAATTAAAGAAGACTAGGTATCTTAAATTTGTAAATGAGAGAAAAAAGGAGAGAAAAGGGGAGTACTAATTCCTTCTTCCTAGAGTTATTCATGTTAGGAAATAACGAACATTGTGTATTACAGAATGCACCTTATATGCATGTTCTTATAGTTCTCAAAACCAAAGTCTTCAGGAATTGGATTAATCTTGCCTGGGCTGGGCTGCGGTACAGACTAGGAAACCTCCTTGGAGGACCAGGGGGAGTCAGACCAGGAGAAAGAGGGGGCAGGCTGTTGCCAGAGAGAATGGATAAACAAAGTTCACAAGAAATAGACAAGCAACATGCAGTAGCATTTGGGGAGGCAGTTGCATTTAAAATTGGTTGAGCCACATTCGGGGAGGGCTTTGTCTTACTAAGGACTTTAGACTTTATAGCCAGTAGCGAGTCATGGATTGGTAGAACAACTGGATCTACATTTTAATGGTGATTTGTAGCAAAAATGGCATGGAGTGAAAGTCTTTTCCCTAGAGATAAAAGTTAGGTGTTCTAAGGGCTGGGCATGGTGGTACAAACCTGTAATCCCAGCACTCAGAAGGCTGAGGCAGGAGGATCGTTTCAAGTTTGATGCTAGCCTGGGCCACAAAGTGAGCTCAAGGCCAGCCTGAATGGCATAGTGAGACCCTGCCTCAAAAGACAAAAAAAAAAAGTTGGATGGGGGCTGGGGATTTAGCTCAGTGGCACAGCGCCTGCCAGGCAAGCGCGAGGTCATGAGTTCAATTCCCTGAACTGGAAAAAAACAAAAACAAACAAACAAACAAACAAAAAAATTGGATGTTCCAGATGACAAACAATAAAGACTTTGAGATAGGGCAGTAACATTAGAGACAAAAAGAATGAAACAAATACAAGAAACACTTAGGCTGGGTGTGGTGTTCCAGGCCTGTACTGGGGAAGCTTAGGCAGGAGGATCACAAGTTTGAGACCAGCCTGGGTCACACAGTGAGACCCCATATCAATCAATCAATCAACCAATCAGTCAATCAGTCAACCAAATTAGATAAAAATTTAAACAATTAGGATGTAAACAAGTCAGAATTTGGTGATCACAGGACAGTTGGCGGCAAGGAAGAGGGAACAGTCTAGAAAGAATTCCCAGGGTCTGGTTGGTGGGAGCGATTACATAGTGGTTTAACTGACACAGGGAAAGCAGGAGGGAGAACATACCTGCTGAGGAAAGGTGAGTTAAGATTTGGTCTCGTCAAATTTGCTATGTGGCTGTCGTTTTTTTAGGCAGATCTAATACCTTGTACAAGGTCCAGATCTGGTGGCAGACATACATCATGAAGATTATGTGTCACAGCTTATACGCATGACACAGACTGTCAGATTTACTCACTGATGATTCATTTTTCAGTGTATTTGTCTGCCCTTAATACTGTTAGGAGCCTGCTGTCAGTGATACAAATGCACAGGAAATGTTCTTAGGAAACGGAATATTTGTTCACATACAAATAGGGAAAGAAGAACAGAGAATACAGTATAACCCGTGGTAACCTGAGAAGGAGAGAGGTCAGGAATATTTTGGAGCCTGCAAAGTAGATAGATGAGTTAACTTAGTAGCAGACCACAGAAAGACTGAATTTTGTCTGAGTTCATAAGCCGTGCATCACCAGGAACTCAAAACAAAGTTATGCTTATTTAGTTTGCTGCCGCAAGAAAGAACACATCTGAGAGGAATCTGGGAAGCATCTCAGTAAAGGAGACAGAGAAGGCCTTCTTTCAGGGGTGGGTTTGTGCACTGTGATTCTAAAGTGGGGCTGGGGGAGCCAGGTGCCATCTTTTGATGGGGATATGGTTATGAAGTGGGGGAGATTTCAGCAGCTGGATATGTCAGAAGTCTTTTTTTCAAGGAGCTTGAGGAACATAACCAGACTAGAGGTGTCATCAGTAACAAAGCAACAACCACTTAGAAGAAAAGATTTTTTACCAGGTGTGGTGGCACATGCCTGTAATCCCAGCACTTGGAAGGCTGAGGCAGGAGGATCCTTGCGAGTTTGAGACCAGCCTCAGCTACAAAGTGAGCTCAAGGCCAGTGTGAACTGCATAGCGAGATCCTGTCTCAAAAAGACAAAAAAAAAAAAAAAAAAAAAAAAGAAAAAAGAAAAAGATATTTGATGTTGTTTTCTTGTTGCAGCACTGGGAATGGGACCCAAGGCCTTATGCCTGGCAGGTATGCACCACCCCAGCCTGGCCATGTTAGCCATTTTTGCAACTGTGGCTTGGCCTCCTATAGAGAGGTTTGTATGGCCTTAACCATGTCCCTTAGAAACACTATTTATGTTCGGTTAGGAATATCACAGCCTGATATTAGCAGTGCTGATTTTCATTTGCTTAAATCTAACTGCTGGCCGGGTGTGGTGGCACATGCCTGTAATCCCAGCATTTAGGAGGCTTAGGCAGGAGGATTGTTGCGAGTTCAAGACCAGCCTGCGCCACAAAGTGAGCTCAAGGCCAACCTGAACTACATAGTGAGACCCTATCTCAAAAAAAAAAAAAAACCAAAACAAAACAAACAAAAAACACAAACCAAAGCAAACCAAAGCAAAACAAAAATCTAACTGCCTACAGGAGGATGAGTGCAAAAAAGAAGACCATTTTACAATAGAGTTTTGGAAGGTTTGAATTAGACACAACAGGTATGGCTACAAATAGGACTGCAAACCCGAGAAAGTCTGCAAGATGATGAAAAGTCTGTGTAAGAAACCAGTTAAGCTTTGCAAACTCTCTACACAGCCACACTACAGTGCTCTACCCAAGAGAAGACTGCAGGGTTACTTTCTAGAGAGACTGCATCAAAAAGAGCGTGGATTAGGAATATGAGGAATAGCAGACAAAGGAGGTTCTACTAAGAACAAAACAGAGGCAAGTTTGCAAATTGTTTTTTGTTTTTTTTTTTTTGGTTTTTCTCCGGTACCGGGAACCGAACTCACAACCTTGCGCTTGCCAGGCAGGCGCTTTTGCCACTGAGCTAAATCCCCAGCCCCAAGTTTGCAAATTAGTGATGCAATTTCTGCCTCTTTCTGTGACTCAACTCTCAGAAGACTGGTATTTAGATTTAGAAATAAGATGAGTCCTCTCTTAGGAAAGCAGCTAACCCAAGGGAAAGACTCACAGCTGTGGGCAATGGAGAACCCAGGCAGCTGCGTCCCAGTGTGGTCACTAAGCAGTGAGACCCAGTTCTTAGCTCACAGCTACTTTTACAGTGCCCTTGTTGTACATGTGAGGGTCAAGCTAGGTCCTTAAGGGACTTGGGTAAGACATTTAGCATGAGAAGGGAAAGAAAGCAAGACAGGAAGCAAGCAAGCAAGCAAGCAAGAAAGAAAGAAAGAAAGAGAAAGAAAGAAAAAGAAAGAAAGAAAGAAAGAAAAGAAAGAAGCTTTAAGAAAACAGACACTCTTCGATCCCCAGTACCAAAAAAAAAAGAGACATTCAAGTGAATAGATTTTTGAATCCATGAAATATACGATATTCTAAAAAGGAATGTTTAGCCTCAAGAAACTGTTAATCTTAGCAATCAGGAGGCTGAGGTGGGGCGATCCTGAGTTTGAGGCCAGCCTGGGCTGTATAGCAAGTTCAAGCCCACCCTGGACTACGTTATGAGAACCTGTCTCAACAAACAAACAAAAGACAAGCAAGCAAGCAAACAAACAAACAAACAAAAAAAAAAAAAAAAGAAAAGAAAAAGAAAAGAAAAGCTCTAGCACAGCAAAATGCATTAGCTAGAACTGGGAATGTACCTCAGTAAGACTAGCGTGTGTGAGATCCTGAGTTTAATCCTTAACACAGCAACAGGGGAAAAACTACATTAGCTAATCTAGAAATGAACTCAGCTGGGCATGGTGATGCGTGCGGGTAATCCCAGTGGCTCCAGTGATTGAGGCAGGAGGATGGCAAATCTGAGGCCAACCTGAGAAACACTGTGGGACCTTTCAAGATAAGAAGGGCTGGTGCTGGGCACTGTGGTTTTGTATCTTCACAAAGCGTGATAAAAAATACAGCGAATGCTGCCATCCAATAAGAAAGCAGGCCTGTAAAAATGTTACAGTGTGTCCTCACGGACCTCATCCACCCGATATGATGCCATGGGACTCCTGGGTCTTCCCAAGGTCAAACTGACCACGGAAAGTAAACATTCTGAATTGATTCAGGACACTGAGGCAGCCACGATAGAGCAACTAGGTCACCATGAAAGAGACTTCCAGAGCTGCTTCAGAAAGTGACAAGAGTGAAGGGATAAGTGTATTCAAAGCAGAGGGGAAGTATTTTGAGAATTAATGGGAATATGTCTTTTACTGTAATAAATTTTTTAAAAATTAGACTCTCACTCCACTTTTTGATCCTACCTTGTGTTAAGTCTAGTGAATATTCAAGGTGAAACGGCTTAGGTGAAAGTAGTAAATTTATAAAGTTGTTGTTATGCAAATGTTAAATGTTCATTTAAAAAGAAAACTTTATAGGGAGACAGGGAAGAAGGGTGTGTGTGTGTGTGTGTGTGTGTGTGTGTGTCTGCTTAGTGTGAATCACATGGGGTTGTTTCCTAGACATAGAAGTACAAAAAAATCTAGATTTTTTTTTGGTCAGAAGTAAGATGTTAGGAGAAGATATCTGAACTTAAAAAAAATCACATTCCTGTATAGCAATCTTGTCTAGAAATGTGGAGGAAGGTATCAGAAAATATAGCAAAAAGAGTTGAAAGACATTACAGAAATGGTCTGAGATGTGGCAGAGGAAGGCCTGCCATTGCATAGTGGAGGTCTTATGCATCAGCCAGTGCTCTCCAGAAAGACAGAACCAGTGGGCTGTGTGTATAGCTATGTGAGAGGGAATTTTTTAGGGAATTCACTTATGTGATATGCCGGTTGAGAAGTCCTCCAACAGGTTATGTGCAGGCTAGAGACCCTGGAATGCTGGTAGCCTGTTTCAGGCCAAGTCTGAAGGCCTCAGAATCAGGGAAGCTGCTTGTACGACTCTCAATTTGAGGATAAAAGCCAGAGAACTCAGGGAGGGTGATGTAGGTCCCAAAGTACAAAGGCCAGAGAGTCTGGACTGCTGATGTCCAAGGCAGGAGATAAGCATGTTGCAGCTCTCAGGGAGAGAGACCAGCTTACCCAGACTTGTTCTCTCTGGGCCCCTAGCCAATTAGATGGTGCCCAACCAAACTGAGGGAGGTCCTTCCCCACCTAGGCTACCCAGGTCCACGTGTCAGCCTCCTCAGGGTACATCCTGACAGACATACTCAGAATAATGCTCTTCTTGGTTTCTTGATAGATACTCCTTAATCCAGTCAAGTTGGCACCTAAAATTAACCAATGTGTCTTATAAAGACTCTTTGACTTAAAAATATGTGCATATATTACTTTGATATAATAAAATATCATTTTAAAAATCATGGTGAAGAGAGGAAGTGAAAATAATTGACTATGAAATGACTCTTTCTTTTTCTGTCTTTCTGTGGATTTGATTCACTTGCCTCACCATGGATCAGATTTTTCAGTGCTCAGTGGGGTTGGAGGGACCTGGAAGGAGGTGGCGGCTGAAGGGGAGGGCTCTCTCCCTGTCAGAACTCTGCTGAGGCTTAATTCCCCATGGTGATGGTGTGGAAGTGGGGGAATGCTGAACCTCTGGGGCCTTGAGGGGGGTTCTTAGGTCACACGGGCTCTACATTTATGAGTAAACTGTTGGAGTCTCCTGGAAGTGGCTGGTGACTTGTGGGATTGGACTGGTTCTTGAGAGAGCCGGCTGTTACAAAACAAGGCCGGCCATGCCCTTGGCCTCTTGTGCAGGCAGTTGATTTCCTTTCTAGTTCTCCGCCAAGTTGTGATGCAGCCAGGGGCCCTCACCAGATGCAAACACTATGCTGTTTTGGGCTTTCCAGCCGCCAGACTCCTGAGCCAAATAAACTTCTTTGTTCATCTTTATTTTGTGTAGCAACACAAAAGTGACAAATACAGGCTCTTAATTGACCAAGACTCATTCGTAGTTTTGTCTACTGAGGGAAAAGATTTGTTTTCCTATGTCCAGTTAGTATCAGAATGACGTTTGTACATTTTTCTCTCCACGGATGTCTTCTATATCCATGAAGGCTATTTTAGAGTCCTTAGGGCCCCTTCTCCTAATGAAGATGTATTTGGTGATTGTGGAAATATTTGTAAATAGTTTGTTGACTGCTACCTGCAAATCTACTTCGTTTTTTTAGACAACTTTGTAGGCACACAATGCTTACTAGTGATAGAAGTTGCTGTTCCCAGCACTCGGGAGGCTGAAGCAGGAGGATCATTGCAAATTCGAGACCAGCCTGGGCTACAACGTGAGCTCAAAGCCAGCCTGAGCTGCATAGACAAAAAAACCCCAACAAGATAGTGCAAAACATTACAAAGCAGTCTTGTGCACCTTTTACCTGGTGTCCCCCCAGTGACAACATCCTACATAACTATAGTGCAATGTCAACACCAGGAAATCAGTGTTGCCACAATTCATAGACCTTATTCAGAATTCAACAGTTTTGCATGCATTCCTTTGTGTGTCTCTGCATGTATTTCTATACAATTTCAGCACATGTGTCAATGCCTATTGCCAATACCACAATCAAGATATAGCTCAGTAGTTGAGCATTTATCTACAGTGTGCAAGGCCCTGGGTTAAACAAACAAACAAACCAACCAATGAGTAATATAGCTAGAGTGTAGCTCAGTAGTAGAGCACTTGGCTAACATTTTGGAGACCCCGAGTTTGATTCCTTACCACCACCACCACCACCAGCACAACAACAACAACCAGAAAAAAAAATACAGAGTTATTTATTGTATCACTATGAAGTTTCCTTGCACATACACCTTTTATAGTCAGACCCATTCCCATTCCATCTTCCACTCCATCCATAACCCCTGTCAATGATTAAACTGTTCTCCATCTCTTATAATTTTGTCAGTTTGAGTGGAATGCCATATAAATGACATTATGCATGCATAACCTTTTGTTTCACTTTTTGATACAGTGGCTTGGTATGTATTTCAGGCTGACCTTGTAGTATGTAGCTCAGCCTGGCCCCGAACTTGAGGTGATCATCCTGCCTCAGCCTCCTCAGTGCTGGGATTACAGGTGTGCGTCCACAGCTGGCTTACTTTGTTCCTTTTTATTGCTGAGTGATATTCCATAGTATGAATGTATGGTATGTTGAACTTTTTTTTTTTTTTTTT
>NW_004955420.1:8467147-8491622 GCF_000276665.1 Chinchilla lanigera | reverse complement strand
TTGAACTTTTAAAGAAGCTACTAAACTCTTTCCAAATTGGCTGAAACATTTTACATTCCTATCAACACTGTGTGTGCTTCAGGTTCTTTCCAAACTTGGTATTTTCTATTTTTTTATTCTCATCAATCTAGTGGGTATATAATGGCATCTCACTACTGTTTTAATCTGTATTTCTCAAATGACAGATGATATTGAGCAAATATGCATGTGTTTATTTGCGTTGTGTATATCTTTGGTGAAGGTGTCTGCTAGAATATTTTGTCAATTATATCTTTGATTGAATTGTTTATCTCATTTATAAGAGTTCTAAGGATTCTTGTTATACGCTGAGTAGAAGTTATTTAATAGTGTGTTCAATCAGAGGGCAAGAACCACTAGGTAAACATATGCGTATATATATATATATTTATATATATAGTTTTCAAAAACATTTCACACATTACATGTGTTTTTCAAATTAGGGAATTTGCCTTAATATATCAGAACTGGAGTCTGATTGTACTCTATTTACAAGCTAATAAGTTACACCATTACTGTTTCACAGATGCCAGCAGAAGACATGACACCGAGGATTTAGTATCCATGGCACAGTAAGCTGCGTCAGAGTCAGTACGTCTGGGTCAGTTTCCCCTGCCCCTCAAGGCTCACAGGGTGACAAGGACGACACTGATGGATGTCCACACGTACAGCAGGATGCCTTACAGGAGCGGACGAGGAGTCAGGGGAACTCGCCACTCCAGGACAGACTGTGAACAGCCTGTTGTTTCGCTTGGAAGGAGACATTACTTCATCCTACGAGGTTAGTCATGAAAGCCATAATCCTGAAAAATGGCCTGAGCGAAGAGCGTAGAGCACCTTATATTCTTGCCATTCTCAGCCAAGAATGGACAAGGAGGACCAGGGCTTTCATGGGAGACCTTTTCCTAAAAGCCATCCTTGGCCTGGGAGGGCCCTTGGGAATCAGGAGTGTACACGTTTGCTATCAGTGAGGCTGAATCAAGGTTGTGCTGGTCCTTGTTTGTACACAAATGGAGGTGAGGGGGTATGTTCAGGAGCGACCTCAGGCAGAGGAGAGTAGCTCAGCACCGGATGTGTCCACATGAGTTTTATAGCACCTGGACAGGGGTGACAACCCGGCAGGGGTCAGACTGCCCTCACAACCACTGTTTGACACAGGTGGACCACATGATTATTTTTCTGTGGCAGTGAGTACAGAGGATAGAACCCAAATTGTTCTCCCCCTCCAGATACCTGAGGGTCTAAGGTACTCCATTCCTGGTGTGTCCTGTAAGGTCACCTTTTTTCCCTAAAAATCTCTTATACACACCCAGAGACAGCAAAAGTGAGCGGATCAAAAGCATTTGTATAAAATTTAGAGATCAATTATATCTTCCACCTTGGCCAACGTAAACCTATACAAGGACTTGGCAATAGAGGCACTCGACCAAGGGATCATCATCTTTAGGATCCAAGACTGTGCTGGCCCAACAAGTTTGAATTCCATGAGAGAACTGATTAAGTGTCAGTCTTTATGTCTCCTTCTGGTTTGGCTGGTGCCCAGAGGGTAGGCCAGTCTCATAGATCTAAGGGCGCAGTTAGAGGAGTAAGAGAAGCATTGTGTCCGGAAATGGTCAGAGTGCAATCTCCCATTTTCAAAGTCGGTCTACAACTGCCCCCTACTGCTTTCTTCTTGACCTTTATTTATTTTTTATATTTTAATTTTTTTGTCTCTTTGAGACAGGGTCTCACTATGCAGTTCAGGCTGGCTTTGAGCTCACTTTGTAGCCCAGGCTGGCCTCGAACTTGCAATGATCCTCCTGCCTCAGCCTCCTGAGTGCTGGGATTACAGGCGCGCGCCACCATGCCCGGCTTCTTGATCTTTATATAGAAAGCTGAAAGGAAGTGCTCTCTCGCTGAGCCCTCGGTGGTCCAAAGTTGAGCTCCCGCAGAGAGGTGGAAACTAGAAAAAACATGGAAAAGAAAAAGGTAGGGGCATGTCCCTGAAGCTGTCAGAAAAGAAAATGTTTCAGGAAGGTGTAGACCAATTGATTCTCAAGCTGGTAAACATAAAATGAGGGGCCCATTGGACTTGATAAGAACAATAATTCAGTGTTCATATTTTTGTAGCATTTTTATAAAATCTAAAATGTTTTTCCTCTCACACAAGATTGTGGAAGATAGTCATGATCACAGTTACCCCTCTTTTAATAATCAGAAACCAAACCTCAGATAGACTTTTGGGGATTGGTGAAGGTTAAAAAGGGCTACATAATGATGGCAGACATGTGTCAGAAACAGACTTCTTCATTCTAGCTTGATTCTCTGATTCTAAATCCTGGTTGGCTCAGCGACCACGTGTGGAACCTTCTAAAAATATAGGCACCTGGGACTCACCCCAAGTAGTTCATCATAGAACTCCTAGATAAAGACCAGGGTGTGAGTCTTTAAAAGAAAGTATAGACAATTCCACAAGCACGTACTACAGTTCTGAGAGGCCAGAGCTGAGGATCACTAAATTACCCTATAAAGTGCTCTGAGAAAACTTGAAATTAATCTTTTTAGGATTAAAGTCTCTGTAAGGTTTGGTGAGCTTAGTTCAGAAAGGTCAGCTGAAGCTTGTTTGAGCTTCCCCAGGGTGGAAATGCTAATTAACCCAATACGTTAATACCTGAGCTCAATCTGCTAGGGTGTTTTCTTATAATTAGTCTTCCGCTTTTGAATGGAGAAAGTATTTCCCCACAGAGAGTTCTTTCCTTTGGGACTGAACTTCCACATTAAACTTAGGTATCTCATCAGGTGAATTTCCATGACTGAGTCCCCCAGGTTTGGAATCACTTGGCAGTGATGAGAGATGCAGTTAGCTGGAGTGATGGAGACCACACAGAAGTTTATGCAGGGGCTGGGGATTTAGCTCAGTAGCACAGTGACTGCCTGGCAAGTGCAAGGTTGTGAGTTCGATTTCCGGTACTGGAAAAAAAAAAAAAACCAAAAAGAAAAAAAAGAAGAAGTTTATGCAATAGGCATCATGTCCAAAACATGGGGTCCTCTACCTACTGCAAAAGATAAAACTGTGCTGTGAGGCTAAAGTGAGGATTCAGGCCTGGGGATGTAACTCAGTGGGAGAGTACTACCTGAGTGTGTGCAAGGCCACGGGTTTGATTTCCAGTACCACAAAACAGACAAGTAAGTAAACAGAAAAAAAGTAGGAACTCAGCCTTATTAACAAAATTCTGAGCTTTTAAAAAATTTTTAACAGTATGGGCTCGCTAGGTCCAGAGCACTGATATGACGGATATTTCCATCCTTTCTCTAAGATGGTAGCTTGGTTGTACTGTACTTCTTTTTCTAGCAATGCAAGACTAACCCTGCTCAGTGTCAGATTAGCCTTTGGGAACTCTGTTCACTGCCCATTCTGCAGGGCTTTTCCCACCTCCTACTCTAAGAGCTGGCCGAACACTCGAATCATAGTGAACTTAAAAAAAAGTACATTGATGCCTAAGATCCGGCCATCAGAAGCTTACTTTCCTCAATTGTCTCTTTTATTATCAGTGTCTAGGCTTCTGCGGTAGCTTCCCCACCTTGAGGTTTTTACCAAACTAGTCCATTTTACATATTCTCATCAGGTTAATCTTTTGAAATTCCATCTTGATGAGTTTCCAAGATAAAAGATGAAAAAAAGAAGATCTTCTGCCTACTTCAATCATATACGAAAATTAATCTAAAGTGACCGAAGATGTAAATGTAATAGTTAAAGCTGCAAAATTCTTTTTAATGTATTTTTCTTAGCACCTATTATACAAAACACTGGGTTTCAGTGTGGTATTTTCTTTTTCCTTCCTTTCTTTTTTTTTTTTTTTTTTTTTTTTTTTTTTTTTTTTTTTGGTCTTTTCGAGGCAGGGTCTCACTATGCAGGTCAGGCTGGCCTTAAGCTCACTTTGTAGTCCAGGCTGGCCTGGAACTCCCAACGATCCTCCTGCCTCAGCCTCCCAAGTGCTGGGATTACAGGCGTGCGCCACTATGCCCAGCCCTATTCAAATTTCAATTTAAAAATTTACAGACACTCAAATTTCCATTCTTATACACACGTAAGTAGAACTTACATATATCTGGGAGTAGCAGATACCACTAGGTTCTCTAGACATTTCTGAAACTTTGCTGTCAGCCTACTAGAACAATTATTTAATACCATTCCTGTGTCGTACTTCTTCTTTTGAGAAGGGTCTGTTGCACTCATTTGCCTATTTATTGATGAGGGTGATTTTCTTAGTGTTTTTTTCAGTTCCTTATATATTCTAGATCTTATCCCTCTGTCAGAAGGGAAGCTGGCAAAGTTTTCCTACCATTCTGTAGGCTGTCTCTGCACTCTGCTGGTTTCTTCATTTGCTGTGCAAAAACTTTAATTTGGTGTAGTCACCTTTGTTGATTGTTTCTATTATTTTTTGTGCTATTGGAGTCTTGTTCAGGAAGTCTTTGCCTGTGTCTGTGACTTCAAGGTATTTCAGAGTTTCAGGTTTTGTACCCATGTCTTTGACTCATTTGGGGAGAGCTTATTTACAATCTCAGGACATTCACAATCTCTGGACATTCTAAGCCACCAGCAGGCTGTGATGGTTTCTTTGCGTCTGGGTGGTACCAGCTCTCCAGCCTCCTGTCCTGCATCTTGGCAGTGGGTGGGCAGTTTGGCCCCTAGATGTCCACAGGCAAGATGCAAGGTCGCCACCCCTCCTGATGGAGTAGGAGGAGTAGCAGCCGCCTCCATTGGCACAGCTCCCCGTGGACGTGAGGAGCATGGCTCCCCTGGTCATCTGGTACAGACCATGAGAAGCCCGAAACGGACAAATCAATAGAGAACGTACAGAAGTTGTTGCTTAGAGGTAGGGAGGAAATGTGGAGTTGAGGGGGTAGTGTTTACTTACGTGGGATTTCTCTTTTTTTAGGTAATGAAAATGTCCCAGAACTGATTGTGATTTTGGATGCACACCTGTATGAATATACTAAAAGACAGTGAATTTAACACTTAAAAAATGACCTGCTGAGTTTTTGAAAGGCCTTAGTCCTGTTATCACCATTGTCTATTTCAGGGCTTCTCCTCCGTTTAGTCTTTGGTCTTATCTCTTTCATACTCCTCCCTGTATTAGGTGACAGCCGAACTGAATTTGGCTTCCTCCACATGCCTTGCACTTCTGTTCCTCTTCGTGTTATGCTCTGTCTGCTATGTTTCTGCCTGTGCCTGCTGTTCCTGGCCTTCAAAAGTCTGTGTGAAATGCCTCCTCTGCCATTCCCGCCCGTATCACTTCCCATATAATTCTCGCTCAGTCTTCTAAGCACTCAGTTATGATTGAATAAGGGGAGAACCTTGTATTTTTTCTCCAGTTTCTTAGTACTGAGGTTGCCTCTGTTTAATTGCTTTCACCCTTTCTTCTCAGTAATTGAAAATGTGTGGAAATGAAGTCATGACTGCTTTTTCGGAAACAGAGACAAAAGTTCCCTTGTATTTTTTTGGTTTTATTTTTTAGATAAGGTCTTAGATAAGAACTACCATGTAGTTCAGGCAGCCCTAGAACTCACTGTGTAGCCCAGGTTGGCCTTGAACTTGTGGCAATCCTCCTGCCTCAGCCTCCCAAGTGCTGGGATTATAGGCGTGTGCCATCATGCCTGGCCTCCCTTGTATTTTTTCAGCTGCTCGTGAGAATGTTTGTATGTTGGATAGTTTGCATATAGAATCTAATTATCAAGATCTGTCTCAACCAGAATACACCTGGGTTAAGGGAGACAGGTTTCAGATGACAGTTTGTGACAGATCACCTTTCATCGAGTGTGTGGGATGACAGGCACAAAGAAATCACTCTTGAGCCAGAGTCCTCACTGCCATGTGCAGCTGGTCCCATGCCGTGGCACTGGGAGCTGCTCAGAGGAGGCGATGGACTGGCTCCCAGAAGCCTGTCCCTCCTCTTGCTTTGGCCTAAAGAGTCCTTCTCCTCCTTCACTCAGAGTTGCAAGGGCGCTTTCCAGCTGGAGACAATGAAAGCACAAGAGCAGCCTAAATATTTGTCCTTTACCACATGCTAGTTCTGAAGTTAGAAATGTCAGAGGGACACCATCCTACAAAATCCTCCTGAAGAATTAGGAAGTCTGAAGTGTGCCAACTGTGCAACTTCATGGTCTCAAATTTTATCTTTTAGGAAAACTTGCGAATGCGCTAAATGTTTCTACATTTAAGATGCTGGAAAATTATGTAGTTGTCAGGTTAAGGTAATCTAAACTGCTTTTCCCAACATCCCAAAGCATAATTTTTTTTATTATTAAGAATTACTTAAGAAGCCGGGTGTGGTGGTGCACACCTGTAATCCCAGCAATGGGGAGGCTGAGGCAGGAGGATCTTTGTGAGTTCCAGACTTGCCCGGGCTACAAAGTGAGCTCACAGGCAAGAGGATCATTGTGAATTCGAGACCAGCCGGGGCTACAAAATGAGTTTAAGGCCAGCTTGAACTGCATAGTGAGACCCTGTCTCAAAAAGACAAAACAAAACAAAGTGAGCTCAAGGCCAGCCTGAACTGCATAGTGAGACCCGGTTTTAAAAAAAAGACCAAAAAAAAAAAAAGAAGAATTACTCAAGCAGAGCTGGAGATGCAGCTCACTGTAAGAGCTCTTGCCTGGCATGTGCAAGACCCTTGGTTCCATCACTAGCGATTCTAAGAAATATTACTTAAGTATCGTTATGGTTTAGCTTAAAAGGTCCCAAAGCCTCAGGCGCTCATAGGAGGGGCTTTTGGAAGGAGAGTGGACTGAGGGGTTTTTAGCTGACTTGTTAGGAGGAGCGATCTGGTCAGAGGGGTGGTTTCCTGGAGTAGTGACTGATCTAACTCTTCTTGCCCCTCCTTTACTCTCTCTCTCTGCTTCCTCCCTACAACCCAGGAACAGCCCTCCTGCTCTATGGTGCGTGGTCTTGGTGCCAGGTGACTGTGGATTGAAAGCTTTGGAAACAGTGAACCAAAATAAACCTTTAAATTGTGGGTGTCAGGTACTGTGACAAGATAGTAACTGAGACAGATAGTACATACTACAGTTACACATTCAAGCACCAAGGAAGTATATACCCTTCACATTTGGTTGGTGGAGTGTGGCATTTAATTCATCCTCTTGTATTCTATTTTGTATTCAGATAGACAAGAACATACTCTAGCTACAAAGTGTTCTACCTTGAGTAAACTGCTTAATTTCTCAGAGTCTGTACACAGATTCTTTAAAATTCTGTTTTAGCTGGGTGTGGTGGCTCATACCTGTAATCCCAGCACTCAGAAGGCTGAGGCAGGAGGGTTCCTGGGAGTTTGAGGCCAGCCTGAGTCACATAATGAGATCAAGTCCAGCCTGAATGACATAGAAAGATTCTGTCTCAAAAAAAAAAATGGTGCTGTTTATATGATTAAATGAGACAATTATGATGAACCACTCAGTGGACTGTGCTTGGCATTTAGTCAAGTTTTAACAATTGACAGCTACCTAGAGAAGTGTTTAAATAGATTTTGTTTGCTGTATTCACGTATGTGCCCTTTGGGGACATGTGACAGTTAAATGTGATTGTGTCAACTTGATTGGCTTGGGAGCCACCCTGGGGGTGGGTGGAGCACATTTCTGCCCGTGCATGGGAAGGTCATGAAGGTGACCTTGTACCGTGTTTGGTCCTTCACTCTTTTCTCACTGCCACGGTTTCCCTGCACTGCTTCTTTTTTTTTTTTTTTCTGGTACCGGCAATCGAACTCACAACCTCACACTTGCCAGGCAGGTGCTGTGCTGCTGAGCTAAATCCCCAGCCCTCCATGCACTGTTTCTTGACCACCGTGAACTAAGCATCCTTGCTCTCTCACACCCTTCTGCCATGATGTTTCTTTCTTGGAACCAGCTTACTGTGGGCCGAATCCCTAGGAAATGTGAGACAGTGCAACAGTACTCTGCCATAGAAGGTAAATCTGGGTCATTTGTAGGAAAATGGATGCATGATGAGACCATAATGTTAAGAGAAATGAATCATGTACAGAAGCTTAAACATCACATGGTTTCTTTTATATGAGAAACCCAAAGTATGAGTAGTATAAAGACTGAAATAAGTGACAGATAATAGGGAACAAGGAGAAAAGTTTTTGCATATGGGAAGTGGACAAAGAGATGGATGGGGGAGGAAGGAGAGAGGAGATGTAAAAAGAATTAAAATGTGTTACGTCCATGTACAAACCCCACAATGAACGCAATCATTATGTATTGCAAGCATGTACTAATAAGAATAAAAACTAAATAATGAAAAAATAAAATTTAAAGTTACCTCTGTGACTCATATTTCCCTAGGACAGTGCCACTATAGCAGCGTGCAAACAGAGACACCCCTAAATATTCCAGGAAGAGCTTTCTGTGTATTACTCTTCTACTGTACCTCTACTCACCATTTTTTATGGTGTGATTTTTGGAATGAGTTAATCCTGTCCTATTGCAATGCAGAAAAATATAAGGGAGTATTGTGTGTTATCTAATGAAGTTCAAAGATCAGTATTAGGATAAAAATTGCATATAATAAAAATTACCCTTGAAAATCCCTTAGGAAGGTCTCAAGATGCCGCTGCCGGTTCTTACCTCTCTCTCTCTTCTAGCATTAAGGCAGATCATGATTTCTTTACTGAGACTGCCTGAAGTAGTTGGACTGTAGTTTTTGCTGTGTCCTAGCAAAATACAAATGTTAAAGTCAGAGTCATCCTCAACCTGGGAAGATGCCTGCTTCTGAGAAGCAGAAGGGACCTGAGGGTCCTGCAGGGGTCTTGGGTTTACATTTCTTGCTCACTGGGCCCCCTGTACCTCATGAAGTGCCACAGAGCGGGCAGTTGCCTGCTGTATTTCACCTCCTATCAATGTTTTTGCTTCTGCTGGGGATATAGCTCAGCGACACAAGTGCCTGCCTGGCAAACATAAGGTCCTGAGTTTGATTCCTGGTTAAAAAAAATGTTTTCTGCTTCTTTTTTGTGTTTGCTGACTTTTGGTGGTTGAATTTGCATACCTTAGCATGTAACAATCTCTCTCTTCTACTGCTCTAATTTTGTGGCTCTATGATTCTAAAGATGTCATTAAAATCCATAAGTAAATCATAAATGAAGTTGCACAACAATGTAAATGTACTTAATGCCCCTGAACTGTACACTTAAACATTATTAAAATGATACATTTTCTGCTATAAAAGTAAAGAAAACATAAGCCAAAGTAAACGTCTCCTTCTGTTAAGTTTTGGGTGTCAGTTATTGTGTCCAGCAATGGAAAAACTGATTAGTATAGAAAATTAGTACCAGAGAAGTGGGGTCATTTCTGTGACTATACCTGACCATGTGGTTTAGAAGCCCTTGGAATGCCTCCCCTGTGGGAGGCAGTTAGAAATGTCTGAAGATGCTGGCTAGATAAGCCTGAGAAAGCTGTAAGCAGAGACTGATGGGTGATGGTCAGAGTTCAGACAATCAGAGTGCTGATCGGAATACAGACTGTGAAGACCAGGCTCATGAAGTTTCAGATGGGAACAAGGACTCCATTGGCAACTGGACTAGAGGCCATGTGTGTTACATAAGCAAAATTTTGTCTACCTTTTTCCCACGTCCTGAGACATTGATGGATACTGAAATTAAGGGTGGCAGATTGATTAACCTGGCAAAGAAAATTTCAAGATAGCTTAATATTCAGGCTATGGCATGCATACTGCTGGCTGCTTTTAGCAGATTTACAGTGAGAATCAAGGGCAAGAAGAGCAGAAAAATTTGAAAACTTTAAATTTGGTCCCAAAGGAAAGCTAATATAAAGTTAGGGACAAAGGGTGTGTGGTTGCTGAAGATATTTGTACCATTAAAAATAAACTAATTAGTTTTTAGAAGAAGAAGAAGGAGAAGGACAAGAAAAAGAAGAAAAGAAGGAGAAGCAGCAGCAGCAGCTTTGAGGGCATCTCAGGAATCAGCAAGACCCCACCCAAGAAGGATTAAAGGTTAGAAGTGCAAACCTTTCATTTAAACAGAGAGTCCCTGGGAAACCTGCTTGAGAAGAGCCTCCTTGGGTTCCTGGGATTCATTTCACTGTGCTCAGTTATTTAGGTACTGAGAGGCCACTGAAGCCATGGCCCAAGGGAGTCTGCCTATTGCTCTTGCTGATAGCAGATGTTGGTGCTGTCCGTGTGATCCTAGCTTTATCAGCATAAAGAACACAACAGTTGTGGGGTCAAAGAGGCTTCCAGGATGGATGTGGCAGTGCTCACCTGTAACTCCAGCACTCAGGTGGCTGAAATAGAAATACTCAGGATTTGAGGCCAGACTGGGATACATAGTGAGGCCTTGTATGAAACCTCCCCACCAAAGAGGCTTCCACTCATATTTCAGAAGAAGGTTTCATAGCCAGGTAGTGTGTTCCTGTGAGGACAGTGTTTGAGGTTGTGGGAATGAAGCCAAAGATGCAATGGAGACCTCAAAAAACTAGAGACACCAGAACTATAGAGCATCTACAGAGGAAAAATGCAGGTTGTGAGTGGAGTCAGCCCCAGAGAGGCCATGTGGTCAACAACCAGCAAGGCCATAGGGGCGGGACTGCCTCATGCTCCTGAAATCATATTTCACCACCATGTGCCCCAGATGCCAGACATGGAGCTACAGCATTTAATGTTTGCCTTACTGGGTGTTAGTCTTGCTTTGTTTCTATTCCTTTTTTCACCCCATCCTTCCTCTTTCAATATGGGAATATTTACCGTGGCAGTTTTACCTTGGGATTATTGAACTTGTTTTTTATTTTTATAGAAATTTACAGCTAAGCATTTGTCTTCAGTCTTAGAAGAGATTTTGACTTAGACTTTTGAAAAATGCTTGAACTATTGAGACTGTGAGACTTTAGGGACAGGATTACTGCATCTTCAGTTGCATGCAATATAGTTGTATCACGTTTGGTGGAATTATGACTTTGTGTTTACCTGGGGATTAAGTATTGTTTAAGAAGATGTATTTCAGTATCAGTTGACAAAGGGTTGAATGTTGTGGTTAAGCTTGATGGTGTCTGTTTGATTGATTTAAGAGCTACCTTGGAGATAGGTTAAACACACTTACGGTTGCTCATGGAGGTGTGATTTGGGATACTATATTTGGCCTCTCACCCCTTCCGCATGGCCATGGTTCCCATCCTCTGCTTCCCGGCCACCGTGAGCTAAGCATCTGCCACATTCCTCCATCACGATGTTTCTTCCTTGGAGCCAGCTGACTGTGGACTGAATCTCCAGAAACTGTGAACCACATTAAAGTCTCCTCCTTTAAGTTTTGGGCGTCAGGTATTGCATCCAGCGATAGGAAAGCTGACTAATATAGGACAGAAAACTTGTCTTACTCATTTCCCAAAATGGCTAGCAATAGTAGAGGTTCTTTTTTTCTCTTAAAATATTCTTTTTCATTTTCATTTTTTATTTTTTGTCTTTTTGAGACAGGGTCTCACTATGCAGTTCAGGCTGGCCTTGAGCTCACTTTGCAGCCCAGGCTAGTCTTGCACGCATAATGATCCTCCTGCCTCAGCCTCCTGAGTGTTGGGATTACAGGTGTACCCCACCACACCTGGCTAAATGTTCTTTTTTATCTTAAAAGTTTTGTTTTGTCTTTTTTTGTCAATTTTTTTTAAATGAATAATGCCTTATCGATAAATTTGATATACTAATTTTTAACATTATAATTCTTTTTTGCATTTAAAGATAAATGATTTCCTTAATTGCCTAACTTTTTATTGGTATAAGAATGAAATTTGCAAGTAGGAGCCTTATTTTCCTTCAGATTAAAAAAAACATGGTTTAGAGATCTGCAGAATAGAACAGTGCTCTCAGATCTTCCAATGCAATGAATCACTAGGGACCTTGTGAAAATGCAGATTCTGTGTCAAGTTAGTCTAAGACAGTGGCTGATATTCTGTATATCTAACAGGCTCCCAGGTATAGCCCAACTGTGGCTCTCCAATCATAGTTTGAATAGCAAGGGAATATACTTAACTCACTGTCCTTTTATTTAATGAGGCAACTTTTCATGAGAAACGCTTCCATGACTACATATAACTCCAGAAACTTCTGGATTCTGTAGACTTCTCCAGCGACTATTTTTAATGGTATCATTTGATGCTCAACATAAATTGCTGTATATTGTGAATTATTATCCCATGCCAAGTATGCCTTATCTTCTAAACAAAACTTAAAGTAGGTAGGAATCAGAGACAAAGCTCGGTAATTTTTTTGTATGCTTAGCTCCAAGACATATGCAGAAATGGCAATATAGATCTGTGCCATGAGGCTCAAAATTAAAGTTTAGATTTAGAGTGATGTCTACTATGTCTATAGATAACATAAGAGTAGAATGCATATTTCTGTGCTGATACGTTCTGCATCTTTGTGTGTGTATGCATTTTACTGATAAGCTGTATCCTCAGCCTGCATCTTTTTTTTTTGTACACGGTTTTGTTTTTTCCTGAAGTCATTCAGCTTGTTTGTTTTCATATAGCAATTATCTGAATAAAGTTTTATATGCTCAGGAACCGTGATATGCAAGCTTTCCCTCCTCACCTTGGCAAGGAAGGCAGTTACTCTATTCTCTTTCTGTTAACTGATGGGACCCCAGAGAATACAGGGATTAGCATCTCACAGACTTTGCTGCAAAGTTAGCATTAGAATGTTCAGCCTCCACAGTGACAGAATTAATTCTTTATTCTGTTGAGGCCTCTTTTCTTCGCTTTTCTATTCATGTGCAGGGAATCTGTTAGATAAAAATCGTGGCTAAAGTAATTATGCCTTCTCAAAGACAGTAATTCCCAGACAAGAAATAATATTCAAAATAAGAGACATCTAAAGATTGTAAAGGAATGATCAAGGCCAAAGGAGAAGATTGATGGTGTTATTAAGCCTGCTTCACCTCCATCTTTTTAAAAAAACATTTTTATTGTAAAATATCATAGATTTGTTTAAAAATGTACATCAATTATTTGCACAACTTAACAAATATTTATAAGGCCAACAGGTCCTCAGATTAAGAAATTAAACATAGCAGGAACAAGGCTCACCATTGCAGTTATAGTTTGGTTTTGCTTTTTCAAAAGAAAAAGACAAAATTGTAGCTAGCTTTGTTTTAAGCAATTCAAGTTAATGTTTTTTTATTTTTTTGGTCTTTTTGAGTCAGGGTCTCACTATGCAGTTCAGGCTGGCCATGAGCTCACTTTGTAGCCCAGGCTGGTCTCGAACTCGCAAAGATGCTCTTGCCTCCGCCTCCCAAGTGCTGGGATTACAGGTGTGTGCCACCATGCCTGGCTCAAGTTTAATTGCTAAATGAGTAAATTAGGTACTAAATGGCATAAATGTTTAAAAATGAATCCTACAGTTTCAAACATCTCTTTCAGTATGTTGAACTCTTAAGGTCATGTTATACTGAATTAGGTAACAGCTAATAGATTCTTGATATGTCTAGGTCATTTCTAAATAAGTTATCTAGGATGTGAGGGCATTCTGGCTGTGATTTCTGTCCCCAGTGATCACCAGGCTGATCTGGCTGGCTAGGCGGGTGTGCCCTCCTTCTGCACTTCTCCATGTGAGTCCCTCCTAAAGCTGCACACTTGGTCAAAGAGGACAAGAGTACCATCTTCCAATACAGAGGAGGACCATTTCTTTGGTCAAGGGCAAAGGAGTAGCTGCAGTCTTCTGCTAGAACTGCCAAACAAGCAAACTCTTTGAAGTTCTTTGCTAGGACTGCAATGGTACAGGAAGGATGCGTGGAAGGTGACTACAAGATCCTGAACAGAATTCTCACCATAGATAGGCACATAGAGGACAGTGAGCAGTGGTGATACTAGGAGGAACTTTGCTCTCAGTGATGGTGGGAAAGTTATGAAACCTGCTGGCAGATCCACAATATGGAAATGACTTGGGAATCGCTTCTCGGCCTTTTGGCTAAGATCAAGTGTGGAAATGACTTGGAAGATCAACTTCATGCAAAAGAATCAGGCAGATCTGTGGCAGGACTGCTGAGGCTGGCAGTTAGGAAACCATGTCCAGTTTTTCTCCTCTTTTCATTTTCCAACCTCATTTTGTTACTTTTCTCTACATAAACTCTATCATACATGTGTTCCCCTCCCTAAGAGCTGTGTTTTGAAAGTATACTGGCTGGCTTCTCCAGTGTAAGAAAGAAGAAGTGTGTAGGGTAAATGATGGAAGATTGTAAAAAGTTTGTGCTGGATGTGTCTTAAAAAAGAAGTTTTATGTGGGATCAGGTTGGCTAAAATTAGAAAGGAATTAATTTTTTCTAAAAATTGAGCACTAATATATAAGAAGTATACTGATGCAAAACCTTGTTAAAATAAAAAGATTTCCTTAAAGTGTTGATTTGTTCTTAAGAACAATTGCAAGAGGTTTTTCTTTGTTTTTTAGCTAACTGTTTTTTAACTAACTGACACAGATTCTGTGATAACTTTTTTGTGATTGTTTTTTGAGACAGGGTATCATATGTAGCCCAGGCTGACCTCAAATGCATGGCAATCCTCTGGCCTCAACTTCCCAAGTACTGGCATTATAGGCGTGCCCCACCATGCCCATTGTAATAACTTTTTGTGCTTTGCAGCCTTTGACATTTTTTGTTATTTTGGTTTTATTTCACAGTTATATGTTATCCTATATTGGTCAGACATTTTAAATCTTTTTGATATGCTTGGCAAATTTCCCCAAATCAAATCCTCACATTAGATCTTTTGATCTCAAACTAACTTTGGGATTTCCCAATGGCTTCTGGAAGTCAAAAAGACATTTTAGGCTTATTTTGATTTTTTTTAATTATATGGAAAGCATTTTCAGTCAAGAAATGGTCAGTCTTATTTATATTATAAGAATGCATTACTAACACATATTCTAAAATTGAATGAGAGTCCCAGGAATCTGATAGGCTTTGGTATATCTTATCAGTCATAAGTCTAATGTTAAAATTATTCTATGGCACAGAAATAACCCAGTTCCTTGGTCAATTGTGGACAATCATCAGATCTTTAACTATGACTTTTTTTTAATGCTGTGTTAGTAACTGAACCCAGGACTTTGCTCATACAAGGCAAGCACTCCATCAGCGCTTTGGCGGCCCACATACTACTATTACTGTTACTATTACTATTACTATACTACTATTACTATTACTACTGCTGCTATTATATAGTATTAGTATACTTATACTAATTTTGAGACAGAGTTTTGCTAAGTTTCCCAGGCTGACCTTGAACATGCAGTCCTCCTGCCTTGGCCTCCCAGGTGGCTGGGATTATAGGCTTGCTTCACCACACCTAGCTCCAGCTAACCACAGCTATTTTAAATCTTGTGCTATTGTTTAGATTTAGCTGGTTTACAAAAGACCTGTGTATTGAAGGCTTGGTCCTTGCTTGGTGCCTTGGGGAGGTGGTGGACTCTTTCTGAGCTGAGGTCTACTGGAAGGTCACTAGTCATTGGAAGTGTGCCCTTAGGAATGGCAAACTCCAGTTTTTTTCACAGTGCTAAGGATCAAACTCTGGGTCTCATGCATAGTAGTGCATGAGTGTGGCATTACCACTGAGCCACACTCCCAGCTCACCTCTCTCATCTTTGTGTCTTGTCATGAGGTGAATAGTTTGCTCTGCCACATGCCCCCACCATGATGTGCTACCTCACCACAGGTCCAAACCAACAAGCCCAATAGATCATGGGTTGAAACATCCAAAACTGTGACCAAAATAAACATTTTATTCTGTAAATTGGTTATCTCTGGTGTTGGTTTCAGTGATACAGAGCTAACATATCCTGTTGTCCATAGTTAAATTGCTTTATTCTAATGCCCTTCTGGAAGGTTTTTTTATTTTTGCAAACAACTATAATCTTGAAGTATTGTGTTTTTCTCCCTCCCTTCTTTCCTTCTGTCCTCTCCTCTCCTCTCCTCTCCTCTCCTCTCCTTTCCTCTCCTTTTCCCTCCCATCCCCTCCCCTCCCCTCCTCTCCCTTCCTCTCCTCCCCCCTTCCTCTCCTCCCCCTCTCTTTCTTTGTGTTCATGGATTGGAAAACATATTATCATTTTTATAAATTTCTTTTATTAGTTTTAATGTTTTGTTTTCTGCATTTAAGGAAACTTTTAAAAAAACTACAGTTTTTTTTTTTAAACAACTTGGAGATCAATACTTTTATAAAGCAAAAATGGAAACATTTACTTTTCTTCCTATTTTCTGATCCCTTCAGAGTTTGGAATACATTTGTGAGTATTCTTACTTTTATGGTAATATAGTTATTTCCATAAATCTAGTAGCAATCTGTTATTTTCATAACAGATCTAATTGGAAACACTGGCTTTGTGTTGGGATGCCATATTTAGGAACGTGCATAGAATGCCTGCTGGAAGTGTCACCCGCCTTACACTGAGTAAAAGCTGTCAGCGCCTGGCTCGCCCAGAAACTTCAGGATATTAGGCACTGCAGGTAAAGTCTGAAATCTGCCTTGGTTTGACTTTCTTGCCTTAAGCCCTTTAAATGCTCTATTTGAGATTGTAAAATTCTCAACAACACATATTTTTATTTATTTATTTATTTTGTCTTTTTCCTTTGTTGTGTTTTGCTCTCCTTTGAAAGAATAATTCTACAGTTAAAATTTCACAAACAGTAGTTCCCTTGGGTAACTTGACTGAGTGTTCAATCTGTCACATTATACCTAGATTTTTAAAAAAAATTTAAAATTATTATTATTGTTGTCTTTTTGAGACAGGGTCTTGCTATGCAGTTCAGGCTGGCCTTGAACTCACTTTGTAGCCCAGGCTGGTCTCAGGTTTGCAGTAATCCTCCTGCCTCAGCCTCCCGAGTGCTGGGATTACAGGCAAGTGCTGGGATTACAGGCGTGAGCCACCACACCCGGTTTATACCTAGATTTTTGTGGGTCCTGAGCGATTGTTTGGTCTACCTATGGACTAACTGTAGCAATAGCCTTAAAATGCAATATCTGAGGGAGGTGATAAGAAAAAAGGTTTATTTTGCTCCAGAAGTGCAAGGTCCAAGAGCTGCGTCTGATGGTGACCTTTTACTGGCGGAGTCCCCAGGTGGCACAGGGCAGTATGTGTCTGTGATGAGAGCCTAACCAAAACAGGGGAACTGGTAAAGAAAAAAATGGTTAAATTGTTAAATAAAAATTATAGGAGGTCACTGTTTTGTACTAAACATCTGCCCTGGGCCCCAACAGATTAGGCTAAAAATAAAAATGGAGTTACTCATGCTAAACCTGCACACTATCAAGCTGAAGCTTAAATTCTTCACTTAACCTTCTGAGATATCAGGATGACAGAGATAGCAGTCAAATTTCCCAAACAGTCTGGTCTCCACTGGCAGGATGGTGAGGCTTCCGTAGCCTTAATTCTCACATGAAAGAAGTAACCTGGGATAACTTGATGTTACCTCATCAGTCATTTCCCTGTTGTTTTGTCTCCTTGTCCCTACCTTACAAAGAAAATAACTTTAAAATGACCGCTCTAGGTTTTTTGTTTTGTTTTGTTTTGTTTTGTTTCTGTTTTTGTTTTTTGGTGCTGGGGATCCATCCCAGGACTTTGAACCTACTAAGCATGCACTGTCCCACTAAGCCCTGCTGAGAAGAAGGTAGCAAGAGATGGCTGGGGTGGGGCACACTGCAGCCCACTGTCTAGGTTAGGTCCATCCTCTAGTTAAACTTTAACCCAGATTCAGGATGTTCTGGTCCAAATGCAAAGGAGGAGGTAGCTGCATAGGCCAGCTCATGCACAGGGGACCTCCAGGTTTGTGTCCGGAGGTCTTCAGCAACCCTTGGCCAAACCTGCCTCTAATTACCATATATCATTAGCTATGCTGTTTCAGTTCACCCTCCCCACTCTCATCCCCATTGGGTTTTGGGGACCCTCTTCCAAGAAGGGGCATAAAAGGTCAAAATCTTCACCAGTAAATGAAGAGACAGGTCAAGCTGTTCTCTGGCAAGAGTAAAACCTCAGACCAACCCTTCAATTTTGCCTCAAACCCAAATGCTTAAGAACCTTAACAGCAAACCTTAGGACCGTGAGCTTGTCTCACAGGCACACTCCTACCCTGTGGAGAGTACTTTAATTTTCAGTAAATCTTTGATTTTGCTATTCTTTCTGACTGCCCTGCTCAATTCTTTCTTCAGGTTACCAAGAGTCTGAATAAGATCCCCAAACTGGTAAGACTAACCTTTTCTTTTCCCTTCTTTCTTTAGTTCTTTTCTACCTATAAAACCAACCTCTTCTGTTTAGCCTATCAACTCTCTTGTTTTATTTTATGGAAGAAGATACTACCTGAATCCAGAATGAAAAATAAAGCCAACTAAGTTCTTGAAATTGAAAATTAGAAAAGAAAAGAAATTAAGCACCGTGAGAACACATCACTCTAATCCAAATACTGATTTCTGATCCCAGTGCCCATCCTATCCCTACAGGAAACTGTTATCCTGCCGATAATATTCTTACTTCATAGTTTTACTATATCTGCGTGCATTTTTAAACAATATTGCATTGCTTTGGCCAATATCAAGCTTTATCTTTTTTTTTTTTTTGACAGTACTTGGAATTGATCCCAGGGGTCACAGAGCTACTTCTTTTTTTTTTCTTTTTTTTTTTTTTTTTGTCTTTTTGAGACAGGGTCTCACTATGCAGTTCAGGCTGGCCTTGAGCTCACTTTTAGCCCAGGCTGGTCTCGAACTCTAGAGGATCCTCCTGCCTCAGCCTCCCGAGTGCTGGGATTATAGGCATGTGCCACCACACCTGGCCTGAGCTACTTCTTATATTTTATTTTGAGTATTTTCAAGCTTTATATAAATCATATTGAGGTAGGAGATTAGGGCATGATAAACTTGTTGGACAGTGGGTATGATCTGTTTATTACAGAATTCCAGAGCACATGTGCAGAACATTTCCTGAAACCTTGCATTTGAAACCTGTTCAAGAATGTTATACTCGATTCTTCTTATGAAAACTCAAGGCTTTTTGATCGGACAGCCTAATTCATAGGTACATGGATGAAATTTGAGAACATAAAGTTAAGTGAAATAACTCAGATTCACACAACCTTAAATATTGCATGGTTTCTCTTATACGAGAAACGCAAAGAACAAAATAAGAGATATGTCTGTCTGCTATTTGTATTTTTTCATCTGAGAATGCCCATTCATCTCAGATGCCCATTTTTGGATTGGGTCTTTGAATTTTGGGACCCTGATTTTTAAAAAATTCTTTGTATGTTCTAGATAGAAGTTCTCTGTCTAAGGGATAGTTGGGTAAAATTTTTTTCCAATTCGTGGGTTTTCTTTTTACTCTGTTGGTGATTTCTTTTGATGTTTTGCTCTTTATTTGTATCTTCCCATTTTGAAGTGGGTTCTTACCATGTTCCACAAATTGGTCTCACACTTGTACACTCAAGTCACGTGTCTGGTATTACTGTTGAGTGCCATCACACCTGTTGAGATTAATGCCTTTGCACTGGCAATTTTTCACTTCCTGTTTTGTGAAGTATCTGTTAAAGTCTTAGTAATGTTCTGTTGAATTCTATTCCTGTTACCATGCAAAGGTTTGTTCTCTATACATGGAAGCCAGTTAGTCAAGAGGCAGGGTGGTGATGAAGAACTCTACTATTGTGAGCTAATGACTGAAAGATGGAGGACCCTAAAGGGACTGTCTTAAAGGGCCATGTTGGCTCTCAGCCACAAGCAAAGCGCTTCTGTAGGATGGATGTCAATAATGATTAACCCTGCAGTGGTCCATTTCCTTTACATAGGCTCTAATATTATCCGATATCATGTGATAGTTTGGGTTCTGTAAATCTTAAGAAAGATTACTGATCAGGAGGAGGTCTTATAGCTGATATTTCTCTTGTTTCTTTTTCCTGGAATAGCTGATTCCTGCTGCTAACGTCTCAATCATTTAGGTGTGGTTTTTCTTTAGAATTTATTTTTTGTTTGTTTTGGAGACAGGGTCTTGCTATGTAGTTCAGGCTGGGCTTGAACTCACTGTGTAGTCTGGGCTGCTCTCAAACTCAGCCATTCTCCTGCCTCCCGTGTGCTGGGATTACAGATGTGCACCACCATGCCCGACTTTTCTTTAGAATTTAGAATGCTTGGGATACTAAAACAAAAAATAAATTCGCAAAGGATAATTTTCAAAGGCCAGTTAACACATTAAGCAACTTCATGTCCTTTCTTAGACAAATTTACCCTGTCTCTCAGGCTTTATGAAGGTGCACAGTGACAGAGAGTGGAGCTCTGCTGTTATATCCAAAGTTTTAGAAGTTGCTCAATGCAGTGTAAATTTTATTGGGGAGCAGGTTGTGTTTGATGGGTTCTCCTTTTTAGATGTTGACTCCAGCTAACTTTCTGCCTTTCAACCTGGGTAAATGAATCATAGAAAGATTTGAGTAAATGTTGTCGTGGGAGGGCACGAGGAGATAAACCAAACTCTGACTCCGGAAGGTCACTTAATGGGGGATGTCAAAGAATGCCCATTGCTTGGAGCAGGCCTTCGGTTATTTATTACTGAGAAGCAGAGAGCAGAGCATGGGTTAATCAGTCCTGCAAACTGGAGAGTCCCCTTTAATCAGCGCTTTGAAGATATTCAAATTCCCCTTAGACCCATTAGCTCATCTGGAAACTACTGTTAACTTGGAAATGAACCAAATGCAAGGGGATTCTCTGAACAATCCCTTGGAGGAATATCTCTTCCTTTCTCTTAAAGATAAAGTGGAGGACTGAGAGGAAAGCAGGAGAAACTTAATTGTGTTTTCTAAACAGCTGTTGGAGCATCTGCATGTCTTTAAATTTTGCTTCAGAGGAGCCAATGGGCTGACTGCAATTTAGTGAATGCTGGACTCTGAGCACTTTTTGTACATAGAGGAATAGATTTAAGAGCTTAAAAAATAGTTCTTGAGTTGGTTGGACTTTTGCAAAGCATTATTTCTCAAACAAAGCTAGAATTACAGTTTTTTTTCAGTGATAGGGATACAGTGCAGATACTCGTTCATGGTAAGCGTGAGCTCTACCATTGAGCCACACCCCAACTCCTGGAATTACAGCTTTGAATCAGCTCCACAAGGGCAGAGATTTGAGTCTCTTATATTCAGCATTGTTTTCCTGGAGCCTTTTACAGTGGTCAGTTCATGGCAGGCACTCAAGTATTCATTGAATAACTGAATGGACAAATGATCTGGGGCATTGATTCATACTGAGTACCAATATTTTAATAATAGAAGGAAGCAAAGATGATGGGTGAAAAGGCACAAAGTTTTAGTTATGTAAAATAAATAAGTTCTAGAGCTCTACTATATAGCATAGTACCTATAGATAACAATGCTATGTCATAAACTTACAATTTGCTCATAGTGTAGATCTTATGTTAAATGTTCTTTAATAATGAGATAATAATCACAAAGGAATGGGAAACTTTGGAGGTGATGGATATGTCTGTGTACTTGATAGTAATGATGCTTTCACAAGAGACTCTTAGCTGGGTGTGGTGGCACATGTCTGTAATCCCAGCACTTGGGAGGCTGAGGCAGGAGGATCACCATCAGTTCAAGGCCAGTCTGGACGATATAGTGAGTTCAAGTCCATCCTGAGACCCTGTCTCAAAAAAACAAAAACAAAAACAAAAATAGAGAGAGAGAGCGAGAGGCAGAGAGAGAGAAAAAGAAAGAATCTTGTCCCCAAACTCGTCAAGTTGTATACATTGAGTATGTAAAATTTTTTCAAGTCAATCATAACTCAGTAGTGTTTTTTAAAAAGATGCTCATTATTATTTAACTACATGTAAGCAACACACTCACATTAGTTTCATATGACCAAATGTATAACTTTCTAGGGAAAAAATTGTACAGTTTCAGCTATTTAGAAGCTAGTACCTATATAAAACTAAGGAGCATGAAAATAATTTTATAACCACAGTCACAAACAATAAACTTAATGGGGAAGTCTTACTTGTTAAGGACAAAATTGCCTATATTTATTCTTCTCTTTATTTCTTACTTTCTTTCCTTTTTTTTTTTTTTGAGACAGGGTCTCACTACATAGCCTAGGCTAACCTGTAACTCATGGTGATCCTCCTACTTCAGCTTCCCAGGTGCTGGGATTACAGGTATGCACCACCAAACCTGGATTTTCCTTCTTTTTCTTAAAGATCTTCTGATTTAGAAATACCTAAAATAGGATCTGTTTATGAACGTGTTCAAAAAATATACAGAAGATAAATATTGTTTTGAAGTTCTAGTTTGATTCTTTGCAAATAAGCACATAGTTTGCGGAACATTTTCTGCCCAGTGAAAACAGACCATAAGGTGAGAAACATATGTATATGTGAGAGAGGAGAACAGCATCATATTTATGTCTATCTTTGTGTTCTCACTGCACATAGCACATCATCTGGTATGTGGTAGGACTCTGTCATTGTATTAGTCATCCCTCCCATTGCTGGAACACAGCATCTAACACCCATAATTTAAAAGAGGAGAGGTTTGACTTGGCACAATTCAGGGGGTTCAGTCCATGGTTGCTTTAACCCATGGTATCATCCAAGACAGATACACCATGGAAGAAGTACATGGCAGAGGAGAGCTGTTCATCTCAAGATAGCTGGGAAGCAGAGAAAGAGAAGGGAAGAGCTGTGGAGAGAGAAACACCCTCAAAGTTACATGCCCAGCACCATACTTTTCTAACCAGACCCCACCTCCCATCACCACATCCATCTGTTGATTAAATATGGATTTACCCACCGATGAATATAGCATCCCCATGATCCAGTCACTTTCCAAAAGTCCCACTTCTGAATACGTAAGACCTTTGGAGGACATTTTAGGTCTAAACCATAATAGTCATGTTGATTGAATGCATTAATCAACACTATAAAGGAGATTTGAGGGAACTGAGCCTGATTAGCCTGGAGAGAGAGAAGTCTTTGGAGAGGGCGCAAGGTTGCCCATTTGGATATTTAAAGACCCTGCATGTGGCAGAGAGAGAGCAGAGTGAGGACACTGTGATGATACGTCCCTTAGGCAGAGTTTCATTCATTGCACATCAGCAGAGAAACAGCTTGATGTTAAAACCAAGCCCAGGAGACAAAATGTTGCATTCCTTTTCTGGATTTTTTAAACAACATTTTCAGGGGTTGGGGATTTAGCTCAGTGGCACAGCGCCTGCCTGGCAAGTGCAGGGTCATGAGTTCAATTCCTGGTACTGGAAAAAAAAAACCCAAAAAGGAAAAAAGGCATTTTTATACAGCATCTCACTGCCCCCTGTTTTTCATTCCTGAGTGTCTATCCCAGGGTTTACTGTATGATTTCCCTGATTTAGCAGGAAAACTCCAGTTCTCCATCACCATTTCTGCTTTCTGAGGAATGAGAATTTTGTCTGGGCCATCACACATACATTTCAAGGCTTAGGAGTCCATGGCTACAACCATCTAAAATACACAGTTCTACTTTTGTCTATAAAGAGGAGATCTGTGACATATGGCAAGACACAAATCAATTCTGGGCTACCTAAATCTCTGTAGTATCGCTACCAATGGATGTCGCATTGCCTGGGACTCCCCATACATCAATATGAAAAATTAATATCTCTACAGAGTGTGTGTCTATTGTCGTTGGTATTACTTATGCCTCTCCTTGTTATTTATATGTGTGTTATCTTGGATTAAAAATATTAGTTCTACCTTGACTTTTGCTTACATGATAAAACATCAACTATTGTGCTATTATTACACATCAGTCTTTTCTATTTAAGTTCGGACCTCATGGCCTTGATGGACATGGAGATGATTAAAGAAAAGTGCTATGGGTAGGAGACAGGTCCAGCACAGGAATGCAAAGTGTTTGCTCCTTAAGTCTGGTTCTGAAGGCTTATATAATTGTAGGTAAATTGTCAGATTTCTTAGTGTCTCATCATTCTACCTATAAAGTAATGTTAACAGGAGCAACTTACCACATTCTTTTTGTTAGAGGATGGAGATGATATTTTAGAAATTGTACTAGTGGAAATAATGTGCAATTGCTAACTTTGAATTATGTACTCCTACTTTGTACTTGCCGCTTGCTCAGTAAACAGGACTCTGTGGAGCCTGGTTGGGGACACTTGGTGGTTAAAGTTTGCGGACTGAACCATGGCGAGGAGGCAGGAGTCCCATGGACGCTTTACCCAAGGTGGGCGGCTGGATAAGGATGCAGTCAGTTTCAGGGGTGGCCCAAAGACCGGCAGCAGATCAACGCAGCAACCCATCAATTCAAAAGTGCCTACTACACATGTTATGGTAGGAAGGTCGTATGAGAAAGCTCGGGTTAGCTTTGTTTCATCTATCAATTGACAGCAATCCTGAGCAAGTCACTTAGACTTTTTGGGCTTCTATTTCTTTCTAAATGCAAGAAGTTTGTGCTGTCCTTTTTTTTTTTTTTTTTTTTTT
>NW_004955420.1:8379133-8467012 GCF_000276665.1 Chinchilla lanigera | reverse complement strand
GAACTCACAGCGATCCTCCTGCCTCAACCTCCCAAGTGCTGGGATTACAGGGGTGTGCCTCTATGCCTGGCTATTCTGTTGAATAACGATGAGCTAGATTATCTCAATCGCATCTCCCAGTAATGAGATCCTATTGTTCTAGGCAGCTATTGCCAAGTTTGGCTTGGAGTAGTTTTGATCATGAACTTTCAAAGTAAAGAGCATGAGCAAGAGGACCAAGAGGTGGAGGGGCGGGAGAGGAAAGAGAGGGGAAGCGGAGTAAAAAAAAATTAATATGTAGTGTGTTTCTAGTTCCTAGGGATGAATGAAATCATTGTGTACTGTATCACTGCATACCAATAAAAATCAAATTAAAAAAATACTAGATAGAGAGTGTGAATTAGAACCCCCTCCCGGTTAGCTGCGTGGCTCTTGACAGGTGACTTCACCTCACCAGGCCTCAGCTTCCTTTATGAAGAACAGGGAGGAACACAGTGGCTTCATAGTGTTGCGGGTCTGGGTGTGCAGTTCAGTGGTAGGTTGTGTATTTAGCATGTGCAGGGCCATGGGTTCGATCCCAAGCACCACCGTGAACAGACAACAGAAAGAAAATAATTAAAAAATAAAATGAAAGAAAATTTACAAAGAGAAAAGAAAAAACAAAAGAAGAGCAATAATTATCTGTAAGATGCCAAACAAAATGCCCGCGGCCATGTTGAAATAAGGTCTCCCCAACTTTGTGATTTCTCTCACTGTGATTTATAATAGCTGTGAGGACCAGGCAAAGAATGACGGGAGGACTTTCGCGCAACACTGGTTCGTAAGAAGAGCCACAGTGAAAAGGTGCAGAGAGGGTTAGGAGGTCGTAGACGTGGAACCGTATGGCTTTGCTAATGTAAATCAATCATGTTCAGGTTGACTTTTTTTGTGTCTGATGCGCATGGAACCCGAGGCCTTGCACATGCCAGGAGTGTGATCTTTCCCTAAGATACATCCCCATCCGTTTTTAATTTTTATTTTATTTTGAGCCAGAGTCTTGCTAAGTTTTCCAGGCTGCCCTAGAATCCTCCTGCCTAAGCCTTCCAGATATTGTGCACTGGCATTTGGGTGCTCAGGTTTGACTCTTGTCTTTTTGTTGTTGTTGTTGTTGTTTTTTGTTTTTGTTTTTTTCCGGTACCGGGAATCGAACTCACAGCCTTGTGCTTGCCAGGCAGGCGCTGTGCCGCTGAGCTAAATCCCCAGCCCCTTGACTCTTGTCTTGATCTAGACGCATGCTCTCTAGCCCTATACTCCTGTTTCTCCTTCCCTTCACTGTTTCTCTTCTACCCTGGCAGCCCTTCACTTAGTCATCGCCATGACTAATCTTCCAAACACCCTGACTTAGAACCTCAAATCCCTCATGCTGCGGGGGTGGGAGGTGTGTGGGTCATGGGGGTGGAGCCCTCGTGAATGGATTCATATTGTTTGAAGGAGCTTTTTCACTTGCTCCTGCATGACTGACTCAGTTGCCCTGAGAATGGGTTCTTACAAAGCCAGGTTGCCCTTAATTCTCTTTTTCCCACATGCCCTTCTGACTTCGGCCCTGAGTTTGAAGCCACATCAAATACCACACCAAAGTTGAGTAGATGGCAGGACCATGCCCTGGTGTTGTCCAGATTCCAGAACTCTGAGCCAAAATAAACTCTTCCTCATAAATTACCCAGTCCTGGGTATAGCAGCAGAAAGCACACTAAGAACAATGACATGCTAAGGTTTGGAAGTTTGCTGCTCTCCGTGGAGTACTAGTCTGCTATAAGGAAGGATATATTTGATTCATTTGTGTGAAAATGGATATACCTGGAGACCATAGTGTTAAGTGAAATAAATCAGACACACAGGCTTAAATATTATGTGGTTTCTCTTATATGAGAAACCCAAAGTATAAATCGAGAGCAAAATACAAGGTAGATAATACCATAGGAAATAGGGAGATAGGTATTTTTCACATGGGAGTGGGGATCAAGAGGTGGAGCAAGGGGAGGGAAAGGACATGAAAAAAGGGATTATGATATATTACATGCAAGTACCAAGTCCACAGAAGGAACGCAAACATTGTGCACTACAAAGATGTATTAATAAAAAACACAACAGAACTGCAGAAACACAGTTAGACAATGGGAAAGAAAACTGGTTCTTCTTTCCTGAGTTTCATCATGCAGGTGAAATAAACCACTTTGTGGCAGATGCCAATGTCCTCTTACTTTGTAAAGATTCCTCAAGACATCCTTGCCACTCTGACTCTCATGAGAAATCCCCAAACAGAGGTGAAAAATGGAAAGATCAAACACAGAGCCCTTGTCTTCGCATTTGGAGCCACCCCGGTGTTAAGGATAACAAATTTACGGCACGCTATATTTTATTCGATCCATACTTACAGCAAAAAAATTTTTAATTTCATAAATATTGATTTTTCATAGGGAGCAAGAGAATAAGCTCTGAGGTCGAAAGTGAGTGTGAGTCACAACGCTTACCACTGTGTATTCTGGGATCAGCTACTTAACCTCTCTGAGCTGCTACTTCCTGTGGTCACTGCACCTAGTATTGCCCACCTGATAGGATGG
This sequence comes from Chinchilla lanigera, assembly GCF_000276665.1. Classification (NCBI taxonomy): domain Eukaryota; kingdom Metazoa; phylum Chordata; class Mammalia; order Rodentia; family Chinchillidae; genus Chinchilla; species Chinchilla lanigera. Next base: position 8,464,433 of record NW_004955420.1, on the reverse strand, counting down.
TTGTAAAGATGAAACGAGGCCAGGCACAGCACACGGGGGCAGGGTAAGAGCTTAACAAGTGGTGTTTATTATTGTTATTCTTCTTATATTTAAAATTACTCTTCCGTCATTATTATTTTTAAAACCCACGTAAAACTAGTCTTTTTTGTGTGTAACCTCTTTGCATCTCTTGCATAATTTCTGTCAGGGTTACTTTATGTTTTTTTATGTATGCAATGTATTTTGACACTAGAAGAAAAGAATTATAATATACATCAGGAGAGGACATATCCTCGCTTCTGGCTTGCGATGTTCCACATGACCTTATCTCAGCGGGTCTGGTTTCAATTACACTCCCTCTGTGAGTCATGGAAGTGGGACTCTCCTGTGTGTCCTGTAAGTGTCATCTAATGCAACCGAAGTCATCTGATGTCTTCAGTTCCCTCAGCAAGAACAGAGATGCTCAAAGATTCTGGGGAATTTGATAAGGTTCCTTCTGTAGAAAACAAGAAGTCTGGAATTTAAAAAGAAGTCTGGAAATAAACATTTGGGCACCATTTGGTTTCACTCTTTAACATGAGCCAGCCAACTGCAAGTTCTTGGGAAGAAAAGCAAAAAAGAAGCAGCCCTCATAGATGCGTGAGTCACCTGCTCCCTGGGTCGTAGAGCCCCCGTGGTCAGTGCCAGAGCAGCTGTCCCACCGCAACCGGAGCCTGTGCTGTGGAACCTAGGAACTCTCTCTTTGATCTGGTATTCACTGTCCCCCAGATGAGTTTCCTGAGGCACTTGCAGGAAAGAAGGCCAGCTGACCCCGAGGGGAGTGGTGCATGGCAAGCAGGATGGATAGAGCTACTTGACCACTTCCCACAGCCCTTTGCACATGCCTTTATTTCTGTCCCTATTGGTCTTAGTCGTTCTCTTGTTGCTCAGACTCACTACCTGACACCCACAATTTAAAAGGAGGAGAGGTTTATTTTGGCTCACAGTTTATGGAGGCTCCAGTCTCTAGTGGGCTGGCTTCAAGGCAGGAAGGCATGGTGGAAGGGTCTGGCGGAGACGAGTTGCTCGGATCATGGTAGTCAGAAAGAAGTTAGAGGTGAGGAGCCAAGAATAGAGACAAAGCTTTACAAAGTTTCCAGGTCATGGCCCCAGGGACCCAACTCTTCTAGTAGACTCCACCTCCTAACAGCAAGTCAGTTATAGTGCCTGCAAGATTCAGCCACCTTCCAAAAGCCTCACCCACCGATGAGCTCATGAGGCCTTTGGGAGCACAGTCTCGATCTAAACCATAGCACTATCTCGTGTAATCCTTCCTTTATAGCTCTGTTACCTGCAGGAACATGAATGTCTCTGGCAGGGCCACTGTATTGCAAGATCCTGGGATCACCGTGCACATGGCAGCCAGTGTGAGCGGTACCTTCTGGCGGTAGCAGTGCAAAGCCTGAGCAGCCCTCTGCAGCAGCTCTGCCTAGGGTTGGGGTAGAGTGCCTGGCTTTTCCATTTTCAGCCTGACCCTGGTCATAAGGAAGGTGCTCAACACATATTTCTGAATGAATGATGTTGGACTTATCATTGACTCTGAGTTGATTTGACTGATCTTAATATGTAGGTCTTTTTATCGAGTCAGTTATCCTCTTCGTAGGAGGATCCTCCCTTTCCGTCTGGGAAAGGGCTAGATTTTAATGGATTTATTGATTGATTGTTTGGTTTTTGTGCTGCTGGGGATTGAACCCAGAACCTTATGTATGCTAGGCAAGAGCTCTACAGATAAGCTATATCTCTTGTCCAAGAGGAGTCCAAACAGTCTACCTTGTTTTTGTGGTGTTTGCTAGGCAAGGGGTTTGCCACTGAGCTCTATCCCCAGCCCAATAGATTTATGTTATTCACATTTCTTGTGCAGTCAGCAAAACTTCTTCACATCAGCCCCTCTTGTGGAGGGAGCTGGGTGTATTAGGCTGCTGGATTCCTCTGCTTCAGGTCAGTGGTGGTTATGCGGCCAGAGAGTGGGGGCTGGTTCGGCCGATGCTCTACCCACTATTGATGCTAAGGAAGGAATAACTCAGTGATCTTCTGGTCTCATTTTCAATGTCACAGATGTGGCTCTGGAAAGGAAATCGAGTTTATATCTTTCAAATAAATATCATTAAATTTGGGTCACAGCTGCAGCAATCCCAGCTGGAAGCAGACTTGCCTTATGTGCACAAAGTCGGAGTGAGCTCGAGCCGCCTCTCTGAGATGGAACATAGAGCCTGCGGAGTGAGGCTGTGGGTGGGCTGCCCATCTCAGATCGTTCCGAGTTCTTGAATTCACGCTTCCCCAAGGAGAAATCTAGCCCAGCATACTATGGTGCCCGCAGGGGAAAGCCCTCTGTCTGCCCTCGCCTCTGAGTTCTCCAAATCAGATGGAAAACAGCTTTTATTGTTTTCTTGTGGGTCTAGAGGTTGAACTCCGGCTTTCACACTGAGCTACATCCCCAGCCCTTTATGTTTTTAAAGATGCTGTGACAGAGGCAAAGTTGCCGAGGCTGGGCTTGAACTTGTGACCCCCCTGCTACAAGCTCCCAGAGTACGGGGGTTACATGTGTGCACCCCATATCTAGGTGAGAAATAGTTACTGACATTCACTGTGTTTCAGGCACAGGATGGCTCTGGGGTCCCCTCTTTCATCTCAACCTGCAGGCCTTGTGTGGCAAGGGATGATTAAGAGCCATGTCCTCTTGAAGGCACTGAAGAAATGGATGTGTTAGCTGTGTTATGAAAAAGACATAAAAGCCAACCGCGGTGGTGCGTGCTGGTAATCCCAGCACTTGGGAGGCTGAAGCAAAAGAATCCTCTGTGAGTTTGAAGCCAGCCTGGGCTCCATAGTGAGATCAAGGCCATCTTGGACTACATAGTAAGAATGTGTCTAAAACAAAAAAACAAACACCAAACCAAACCAAAGCAAAAATCATAAGGACATACAAAGAATCCTTTTGTCTTGATAAAGCTTGGCTTCCAAATTGTGCTGTGCTCCTACAAAACCCCAAGTTGTATATTTTTGCATCTGGAATGAATAGAGGCCCTCCTGCTATAGCAATCTTGTCCCTGCATTTCCCTTTGTGGCGTCCCTGCTTTTCCCTTTCTCTGCCTCAGTAAAGAAAGGACCACACATATGGAGATCCAGAGGAGGGAAACCCAGGATTATATTTCAGAAATGCTTCCCTGGAAGGCTAGAATTCACACTGAGATAAGGGGCTCAAGAAACTTTCAGTGTCTCAGAAGACAGAAAACATCTCCTGGGGAAGTGGAAAGAGAGGCATCCACGAGTGTTAGGAGGTGAGGCTACACTTGTCCCGCAGACAGGGTCCCCTGCCCCTCACCACGGAGCTCCTCTTCCTGTCATCTCACCTGAGTGGGAGCTGAGGACCCGGTGCAGCAGCTTCCACGCCAGGGTTAGAACTCAGACTCCTGACGTTCTCTTCCTGAGGACCGGGAGGAAATGAATCAAGGTTACTATTCAAGGATTAGTCAGAGTCAATGGCCATACTCTAAAACATAATTTGAAACAGGGCAACTAGACCTTCGCATGGGTGACTCAGGACCTGGCTGAGGATTTTGACTTACAGCGAGGTTGCCTCGCTGCTTCCCTTTTGTATTTCAACAGGGAAATGTGGCCAAGAGAGTTCAGCGTGGTGAGCCAGATGGGCTAACCCATGAAGCTGCCGACCGCCTCTGCCCATCTGGCAGCAAAGCTGGAGAGTAATTGTGCGCTCTGCGAGTAAACACGTCCTTGAAGGGAGGCCTGTGTTCTTGCTGCCAGAAGTTAATGGATATCTTGATCATTTAACTCTGCCAATATTGGTGGATCGTTGGCTTCCATTTATGATTAGTAATTCATACTTAATTATGATTAATGACTTCTATTAGTTATACTATTCGCTTTAATTTATGGTTAATAATTAGCCCACAGAGCGTTGGTTTTCTATCTGTTTTCTCCTTTCTGCATCATTTAAAGTAAGTTCCCGGCTACTGTTCCCGGAGCATCTTTTTGAGTACAAGAGTATCCTCTTCTTTGTGGTTTCACTTTTTAATCTCAGTTACCTGCAGCCAACTGTGGTTCAAAAATTTTAAATGGAAGACTCGAGAAATAAAGCATTCATATGTTTTAAATTGTGCACGATTCTGAGGCGTGTGATGAAATCTCCCACTGGCCTGCGGTGTTCTGCCTGGGACGTGAGGCATCCCTGTGTCCTGGGTCCCTGCCCATTTGCGAGCGGCCGCCATGATTGTCAGAGCGACCGTTTAGCATCACAGTGCTTGGGTTCAAGTTCTCCTAACAAGAGCCTCACAGTTCTCAAGTTCTCCTGCAAGAGCCTCACAGCACATGGTGAAGCCTGTGTCTCTGTATGAGTCCCTTCCTTTGCTTCATCTCACTGTGAGCACTGTGTCCTCTCACATCACAGAAGGGGAGGGCAGGACAGTACAATAAGATGACAGATGATAGATAGATGATAGATGTATAGATAGATAGATGATGAGGGGCTGGGGATTTAGCTCAGCGGCAAAGCGCCTGCCTGGCAAGCGCAAGGTCGTGAGTTCGGTTCCCGGTACCGGAGAAAAACCAAAAAAAAAAAAAGACAAAAAGATAGATGATGGATATATAGATAGATATGTACTACATTTGCATAACTTCTACTGCATTATATTGCTATACTTGTTTTATTAGTTACTGTTTTTAAGCTCTTACTGTGCCTAATTTGTAAGTTAAACTTTATCGTAGGCCTGGATATGTAGGAGACATAGTGTCCTTAGGATTTGGTACCATCTGTGGTTTCATGTACCCCTGGGGGGACTTAGGATGTATCTCCTGTGAATGAGGGGGACTATTGTAGACCACTGGGTTAAGTTTTCTGTACAAGAAGACAGAAAATAGGAATATTTATTTTAATATTTTGGTGAAACACCTTTATTTACTTAAATGGCTTAGAAATTGACTCAGAGGCAAATGACAGAAACTCAGCTCTATGTGGCTTCAGCAAAATAATGACTTTATTGACTCGTGGTTTACACCTCGATGTCCCCCAGAGCCTCCTATGCTCATAGGTAGGGCTTTCAGGAGGTGACTGGATCATGAGCTTGATACTCATTAGTCCACTGCTGGCTTTGTAGTTGGCTTGCTGTTGTGGGGAGATCTGCTCAGACGAGGTGGGGCACCGGTGGTAATGCCTGGAAGGGTCTTCCCATCTCTCTCTGCTTCCCACATCGGTGCCATGAGCTCTTTCTCCTCTGCCATGCCGCTCTGCCTTGGAGCCAGCTGACAGTGGGCTGAAACCTCTACAAACTTCGAGCCAAAACAAACCTTTCCCCCCTTAGAGCTGTGGGAGTCAGCCACTGTGTCTCAGGGACAGAAAGGAACTAAGACACGCGTATAACACGGAAGTGCTTTAGGAATGGTTAGCTTCAGGCACAGCTGCAGCTACAGGTTCACACATGGCCACCCGGGTGGTTTTTCCTTTATCTTTTTGCCTCTCTGTCTCCGTTCTACAGGGCAAGTTCCCTTTATGTTGTAGGCAAAATGGGTGACAGCAACCTGGACCAAATTCTCTAGCTTAGCCATCCTCAGTGAGACATTGTTCCTACATTCACCTTGGAGAAATTTTCATGTGCTTTGCTCGGGTCATGTGTTCCCGAGGCTGCGGGGGTGGCATGTGTGACGCAGACAGCCTGGGTCCAGCACTCACCCCCGTGGTGGGGATGGTACAGTCCTAAACTGAGAGTCCCAGGAACATGGGCTAGGAAGGAGTTTCTCTGAATGAACCAGAAGAGAAATGGGAAAATGGAGCGGCCAGACAAAAGTTGTAATTAACAGCGTCTTGCAAACGGTCTCCACAATAACTACCTTCCTCTCACTCCACCAGATGCTGCCTTTTCCCCTCTGGAACTGCTCAGGTTTCTCTTGCTTCTGGGAACTTCCTTTAATCCTCTCTCTTCTCTGGTATCTTCTGGCATTCATGGGCTGTCGCATCCATTTTTAAAATGCTGCACAAAATTATTTTGAGCCAATAAAAACATTTCAAATTTTACAAATTGTACAGCTGACCACAAAATGACAACGAAGTTAATAAAAATAAAATCATATTTTTACAGTGGAGGCTTTGCTCACACCCTAAACAGAATGGGCACTTAATAATATTTATTGATTTGATTTGTGTTTTACTCTCTGTGAAGATGGCCAGCTCCTGCAGTGTGTGCGTTTTACGTCTGAGTGCCTGGTGCAGGGCCAGTGTGTGGTGACTGTATGCGAAATGCCGGAGAATTAATGGCAGTGGCCTGCTGCTCTGCCATAAACTTCTCTGGTGCTCCTATAACTTAGCCGCCATCAGTATTTAGTAAGACAGCATGCGACAGGGTTAAAATTCCCTGTGTTCCTCGTCTTTTACCAAGTCACACTATCTGAGGGAGACCTGGTCTTTGCAGTGCTAAGCCCAGACACCTTACTGTGCCAGTTAGTGCTACAGATTCACAGAAGGGTTGGGAGAAGTGGGAGATTCAAGGTGAATTACACAGAGCTGAGATGTAGCTCAGTGGTAGAACACTTGCCCAGCATGTACAAAGAACTGGGTCTGATCCTCAGTACTGTAGGTATCCCTGGGATAGGCACATTCAGAGGGAGAAAGCGAAAATATTTTGTTAGTGTACAAGAGAGAAGCTGAGAGTACTAAGGGTACTATGTAAGACTGTGGGGGAAGGGAAATTAATAAGAATTTTTAGGACACATCTTGCATATTGTGTATTGTGATTTACCCCCTTACTCTGCCAAGTCTGCTTGTCTTCAAGTGAATAAGGTAGGATTCACTTGTTAAAAGTAACAGAAAACACAAAGGCTTAGGAAAAAAGGGAATTTGGGGCCCTTGTAACTTAATATTATCAGGTAGTGTGATTAGCTTGATTCAGGTACAGTTTGATCTAGGCTCTCAGGCAACATGATCAAAATTTATTTCTTTTCAGCTTTTGATTCTGCCATCAGCTACCTTGGTTACATTCCTTGCTACCATGAGCACACGCTAGTGCTCAGATCTCCAATTTCAGCGTCAAGACCAGTGGAGAAAGAAAGTGTGTCTTTCTCCCAAGAACCCTAGAAACAGTTCCTTTCAGGCTTATTGGCTATGAAGCAGTCCCACCCTTCTCCCCGAATCACACACATGACCAAGGGGTATGCTGCTAATTGGCCAGGCCAGGGTCACGTGCTTGGCCATGGAGACAGAGATGTAGGACGCGGAGGGAGAGCGAAGGAGGGGTGTGGGCAGAGGGAGAAAAGCGGCCAGCTAAGACAAAACCCCCCGAGGGACTTTCACAAATGCTTGGATTTGTTGTTTCAACCTTCTGAGTTTGGATTTTTAACATTTCTTTCATTTATGCTGAGATCTAGGGAAGTAAATTTATCCTGGTTACAGAGGCCTGTATTTGTGGCGTTCTTGATTTCACAGCGTTCCCCCAGAAGTCCGTTGCATAACGCCACTAGCTTGCGACTTTCTCCTTTTACAGGTGAAGGAGCTGAGACGCAGGGAAGGGCTCAGCCCACACCTAGAGACAGCCTTCCAGCCGGGCCGACTGCCTCTGCAGCCCTTGCCCCCGGGAGGCAAGAGGCTCCAACAGCGGAGTTATCAGCAGGCTGAATGACTCACTGACGGTGGGCGGAGGCTGTGCTGAAGGAGACACAGATGACTCAGCCTTCAGCTTGCGTGATTGATGGGGTGGATGTCGCTGCCGTGAATTAGAGTAGCGAGCCCGCCAGAGGGGACTCCTCCTCCTCTCACGCCCGCCGCTCCTCACTTCAGATCCTGAGCTGGTCCACGGGTGTCCAGCAGGAGCCACCGCTCCCTTTGCCCTGAGCCCCCTGGCGGGGCTCCTTCTGCCAGACCTGGGATCCAGTGGTCTAGTGACACCCAGCGTTCATGGGGGCCTTGGGGTCTGCGAGTGCCTCCATGGCCCAGATGGCTCGCTGCCAGCTCCGACCCGGGGCTTGGAGAGCCTGGGAGTGCGTCTTGCTGTCTGGGCGGCCTGGGATTCCGCGCTCAGCGGTCCGTGTCAGGGTCCTTTCCTTAGTGCCAGCACCCAGTGCTGCCTGGGGACCAGTGTGCTGGCTCGGCGCTGGTGTCCTGCACAAAGCCCTTGCACCTGGCTTTCCCACCTGCACAAACACGCCTCAGCGGCTGGCTTTTCCTCTGTCTCCTGCTTATCAGCCGCAGCTTGGATGGCCCACAGGCTGCGCTGCCGGAGCCCGCATGCCCGGAAGCACAGACCTTTGCCTTCCCGCCAGCTCCTAGACGGGTCCGTGTGTTCCGCTTGGTGTCCAAACCCTGTCCCGCTTCAGGCTCTACACCGGTCTCACCCATGACTCCAGTATTCCCTGGTTTGGTTGACCTTCCCTTGCCGTTGAGCCCCAGATGAACTGTCGCATTCCTACTTAATGCCCCTGGCTTCTTTCCTTTTCTTTCTATATCGTCATCCCATTTCTCTTTGTTCAACACACTCATGTATTTGGATGTATTTATTTATTTATTTATTTATTTTTGTCTTTTTGAGACAAGATCTCGCTATGCAGTTCAGGCTGGTTTTGAGCTCACTTTGTAGCCCAGGCTAGTCTTGAACTCACAGCAATCCTCCTGCCTCAGCCTCCCCGAGCGCTGGGATTGCAAGCGGCGCCACCATGTCTGGCCTGGATTTATTTTGTTTGGTCTCTGTTTCTTTTCTTTTTTCTCTCTGGAATGAAAATTCCTGGAACCCCCCTGTTTATATTCATTGTTATATTGGAGCGCCTGAAAAGGAGCCATGCTACATGCTCAGTAAACACTCACAGAACGTCTGGGCTAACACAAAGGAGAGATGGGGCAACCTGGTTGTGGGCTGAACTGAGGGCTGTCCTGGGGAGCTGTCCAACTTCATCTGCAGAACTCCCCACTTTGTCAGGCAAACTCTCAGATCCTCTCAGAGGATGTTCAGACTCTCAGATCTGCTCAGATCCCTCAGAGATAGGCCCTTGCCCCACCACCCCCTGCAAGCAGTGCCAGGCATCCCTTCTTCCTTGCTCTGGTTACACGATTCAGCCTTTGCTTACCCACTTGTCACAAAGCACTGTCCACCTGTTTTGTTATTTTACCTGTCTTTCTCCCCTAGGCTGAGATTTTGCCAGCAGGAATTCTGTGAGTTTGCTCTCTGGGTCTCGTTGCCTGGTACAGAGCGATGATTCTTACATAATTATCTGTGTGGGGGTATACGAGTTGAGTGCATTAGTAAACTAAATGTCTGAGTCTGGTGTGCAAGACATAATGGTCAAGTTCAGTGATGCAATAAAAAGATGAATTGATTTAACAGCCATTTATCCAAAAACCATTTATCCAAAAGGTCCTTGAAACGGTGAATTGTCTGCCAAGGAGCTCATACCGTCATTTCATGTCATGCCTTAAACTCATCTGAGCCATTTTCCTTTTCATAAGTCCATGTTTACTGGGCTAGAAATCCAAAGAGCTATGTGTCCTGAGTCACTCAGGATCCTTTAGATTCACAGTTCTGATGTTTTTAGTTCTTGAAGAACTCTTTATTCGTCTGCCCTGTGTTATACTCATGAGCTCTTGTGAGACCCACCTCACTCATCATCAAAGTGTCTGTGGGGGGAAGACTCCTTCCTCCTCTTGCTTGCGTGTAGAGTTGATGGCACACAACCTGAGGGTTAACTGAGGCTCATTCTATTCACTTTGAACTCATTAGTGGTTGTATTCTGCCCATTCCTTGCCTCACTGTGTTGCCAGAGATTTGACATCAAAGACACAATTCATCTGGTAATTTTATGTAATACCATCTCTGAGATGAAATTCTATTTATTGATTTATATTTTAAAGATAAAAGAACAAAAACACATTAACAAACAAACAGACACAAACAAAACAACACCCAAACAATAGAAGTAATACAGAATTTCAGACAAGGTGATAGGAAATTAACAATGGTTGTTGTATTATATATTGTTATCTTCAAATTAGTTACTCAGTTAAACAAATATAGGCATGTAAGATTATCAAACAACTAAACATTAACTGTTCCTTTCAATAAAGGAAGAGGTCAGTAGTACCACTCTCTTAGCTATCCTGTGCATATATATTTTTTCCCCTTCTTTCTTTTCCTCTTTTACTTCATCCCAGTTGTTCTTTTCTTTTGAACAGCTTCTTTCCCTTTCACAATATCTATTATACCTTTCAGATTTTATTTACTCTTTCAGGTTCTTATACTGGTGAGACAATATGGTATTTACACATGCGAGTCTGATTTATTTCACTTATGAGTATGGACTCTATTTGCATCCATTTACCTATGAAAGCCTTAGGTTTATCTTTCTTTATAGCTGAGTAATATTCCATTATGTAAAAGTACCACATTTTTTTATCCATTCCTCAGTTGATGGGCATTTGGGTTCCATGATTTAGCTATTACAAATTGTGCAGCTTTAAACATGGGTGCCCATATATCATTGTGCTATAATGTTTTCAGTTCTTCTGGAAAAATACCCAAAGGGAAATAGCTGGGTTGAATGGGACCTCTAGTCCTAATTTACTGAGGACTCTCCAGACTGATTTCCACAGTGGTTGCACCAATCTACACTCCCAGCAGCAGTGGAGAAGAGTTCCTTTTGCCCCACTGCCTCACCAGCACTTGTTATTGGTTGATTTCTTGATAATAGCCATTCTTTCTGGGTGAGATGGAATCTCAGTGTTGTTTTAATTTGCATTTCTCCAACGACTAATGATGTTGAACACTTTTTCATATACTTTTTTGACATTTGTATTTCTTTATCTAGGAAGTGTGTATTCATCTCAGATGCCCATTTTTGTAGTGGGTCTTTAAATTTGGGGTGGTTGATTTTTTTTTTTTTTTAGTTCTTTGTATCTTCTAGGTAGAAGCCCTTTGTCCAAGGGACAGTTGGCTAAAATTTTTCTCCAATTCATAGGTTTTCTTTTTACTGTGTTCATGATTTCTTTTGATGTGCAAAAACTTTTCAGTAAGAGGAGATCCCAGTTGTTGATTCCTTGAGGTATTTCCTGTGCAGTTTTGGTTTTGTTCATGAACTCTCTGCCTAACCCTATGTCTTCAAGACTTTTATCTACTTTTTTTTCCCAGTAGATTTAGTGTTTCTGTTTTAATATTTAGATCTTTGATCCATTTTGACTTTAGTTTAGTGCATAGTGAGAGATATGCATGGGTCCAGTTTTAGTCTTCAGCATGTGGAGAGCCAGTTTTTCCAGCACCATATATCAAAGAGGCTATCTTTCTTCCAGTGAACATGTTTGGCCCCTTTGTCAAAGATAAGGTGGCTGAGTGTGTTTGTAGTTGTGTCTGCATCTTCTAATCTGTTCCACTGATCTTCAGGTCTGTTTTTTTGCCAGTACCATGCTGATTTTATCACAGTAGCTTTGTAGTATAATTTCAAGTCAGGGATTGTGATGTCTCCTGCCTTTCCTTTGTTGCCCAGGATTGCTTTTGATATTTTAGGTCTCTTCTGGTTCCAGATGAATTTTAGGAATGTTTTCTCTAGATCTGTGAGGTATCCTAGTGGTATTTTAGTTGGGATTGCTTTGAATCTGTGTAATAATGTTGAGAGTATGGCCATTTTCACAATGTTGGTTCTTCCTATCCATGAGCAAGGGATATCTTTCCATTTTCTGAAATCCTCTTTGATCTCTTTTTTTCAGAGTACTATAATTTTCACTGTACAGATATTTTACTTCTTTTATTAGATTGATTCCTAAGTATTTCATGTTTTTAGATGCTATTATGAAGGGTGTGGTTTCCCTAATTTCTCTCTATCTTTTTGTTGTTTGTGTACAGGAATGCTATTAATTTTTGAGTGTTTACTTTGTATCCAGCTACACTACTGTTTATTAAATCTAGAAGATTTTGGCGGAGTTTTTGGGTATTTCTATGTAAAGTATCATGTTATCTCCAAATAGTGATAGTTTTACTTCTTCCTTTCCTATCCTTATTCTTTTTATTTCTCTCTCTTGTCTAATTTCTCTGGCTAATATTTCTAGAACTATATTGAATAGGTGGGGTGACAGCGGACATCCTTGTCTTGTTCCTGATTTTGAAGTGAAAGCTTTCAATTTTTGACCATTTAGTGTGATGTTAGCCAATGGTTTGTCATAGATGGCTTTTATCAGAGTGAGATAAAGACCATATATTCCTATTTTCTGTAGGATTTTGATCATGAATGAGTGTTGGACTTTATCAAAAGCTTTTTCTGTATCAGTGAAGATGATCATGTGATTTTTGTCTTTGACTCTATTGATATGGTGTATTACATTAATTGATTTGCATATATGGAACCATCCCTGCATTCCTGGGATGAATCCCACTTGGTCATGGTGTATAATCTTCTTCATGATTAGTTGCCTTCTGTTTGCTAGTATTTTACTGAGAATTTTTGTATCTATATTCATTAGGGAGATTGGCCCTATAGTTCTCTTTTTTGGTTGGGTCTTTCTGTGGTTTAGGTATCAGGATAATACTTGCCTCCAGGAATGAGTTGAGGATAATTCCATCCCTTTCAATTTGATTAGAGTTTGAGAGGAATTGGTGTTAAATCTTCTCTAAATGTCTTGTAGAATTCAGCTGTGAATCCATCAGTACCTGGGCTTTTCTTCATTGGCACTTTTTTTTTATTACATTTTCAGTGTTGCTTGCTGATATTGAATTATTCAGGATTTTTATACTTCTTCATTCAGCTTTGATAATTCACCTGTATCTAGAAATCTGTCCATTTCCTCTGTGTTTTCCTTCCTATGGGAGTAAAGATTTTTCAAGTAGGCATTGATGATCTTCTGAATTTCTATAGGATCTGTAGTGATTTCATACCTTTCATTCCTTATTGCATGTATTTCAGTCTTTTCTTTCCTTTTTTTGATAAAGTTGGCTAGGGGTTTATTTATTTTATTTATTTTTTCAAAGAACCAACTCTTTGACCCATTAATTCTTTGTATGGTTTTTTTTAGTCTCCATTGTGTTAATTTCTGCCCTGAGCTGTATAATTTCCTGACTTTTTTGAGCTTTAGGCTTGACTTGCTCTTCTTTTCTAGAAGCTTGTGATGCAGGATAAGATTGTTTATTTGTGCTCATTCTGTTTTTCTGAGGTGGGAATTCATCACTATAAATTTCCCCCTGAGGAAAGCTTTCATTATGTCTTACAGTTTCCTGTAAGTTGTATCTAAATTTTTGTTTGAGGTAAATATTGTTTATTTTCTTCTTTTTTGGCTGTTTAGGAAGGTGTTATTTAATTTCCATGTGTTTATGGAGCTTTTGTGATTTCTTTTGTCATTAATTACCAATTTCATTGCACTATGGTCTGATAGTATGCATGGGATAATTTTAATTTATTTGCATTTACTTAAGCTTGTTCTTCCCAGCCTTTACTTAAGCATGATCTATGTGCTAGCATATGGTTTATTTTATAGAGCATCCCATGTGCAGCTGAGAAGAATGTGTATTCTGATGCTGTTGGATGCAACACTGTAAAGGTCTACTAACTCCATTTGTTCACAAGTTTGTTTAAGTTCTGTTATTTCTTTGCTGATTGTTTGTCTAGTTGATCTATCTCTTTGTGAATGGGGTATTAAAATCCCCTGTTATGATTGTGTTGCTGCTTATTTGATTTTGAATGTCTATTAAAATTTGTCTTATATAGTTGGGTGCTCCTGTATTTGGTGCATAGATGTTCATGATTGTTATCTCTTCCTCTTGCTCATCAATTTCTTCAGTTGTTCTTTATCATGGAAGTATTTTATTTCTCCATTAATTTTGAAGGGTAGTTTTGCAGCATACATCAATCTGGGTTGGAAGTTGTTTTCTTTCAGGACCTGAAATACTTCACTATGAGTTCTTCTTGACTTGATGGTTTGTGTTGAGAAATCTGCTGTGATTCTGATGGGCTTTCCTTTATAGGTGATCTGTTTCTTTTCTCTAAGAGCTTTTAATATTCTATTTTTTGATTACTTTCTGGGATCTTGATCACTATATGTCTGGGTGTAGATTTATTTTGGTTATGGCTAATTGGAGTTCTATATGCCTAAGTTAACTGTATGTCCAATTCTTTTTCCATGCTTGGGAAATTTTCTGCTATTACTTCTGCAAATAGTTTTTTTAATGTCATTTGTGTTGATGCCTGCTGTTTCATTGACAGCTGTTAATCTTACATTGTTTTTCTTTGCTTCATCTGGCAGCTGTTAAATTGCTATTTCCTGGTTTTTCATTATTTTCAAGAGATCCTTCCTTTCATAGTCATTAGTGGCAATGCTGTCTTCAAGGTCTGAAAGTCTGTCTTTACCTTCATTCAAACAGTTTTGCCAGCTTTAGATGGAAGTTTTAATTTCCTGGGTATCTGTTTGAATATGTTTCATGCATTCTAGTTCTTTCCTATATTGTTCATTCAAGGTTTCCATCATGTTTCTGTTCTCCTCTATTTTTGTATCTATGTCTTCTTTAAATATGCTAATCAATTACTTCATTGTTGTTGATATTTCTTTTTTTACCTGAGAGATTATTTCTGATTTGATGTCTTCTATGGCCTGATGGAGTTGTTCCTTTACTTCAGCTGCTATCATTTCAGAAATTTCAGATGTATGACTTTCAAGCTCTTCTGTGTTGACATCTCCTGGACTTGTTCTGGGTTGAGTGGAACTCTGAGATTGCACTTTACTCCTTTTGTCATTTTTGAAGATCTGGATGTTACCTGGAGCTCAGCCTCAGTCCCACAATGATGTGGGAGTGGTTGGGCAAGGACTGGAAGATCCCCAGTGCTCTGTGGCTCCCCAGTGGCATGTGGGCATTGGGTATGGTCACCAATGCTCCTGAAGCTGTCAGGGGCTCAGCTTGGCTCCCACATGGGGTTCCCAAAGCTGTTTGGGTTTCAGCTCTGCCTCTGCAAGGGTGCAGGAGTGGGTGGGTTGTGGTCGCTGAGGCTCCAGACACTACCCAGGACTCAGCCTGGCTCCCATGCCCATAGAGGGGGTGAGTGTGAAGTCACTAGGCTACGGAAGTTGTGGGAGGTTCACTTCAGTTAGTCCGAGGGTGCAGGGGGGCGGGTAGGACAGGGAGTGGTTGCCAAGGCCCCTGAAGCTGTCTAGGGCTCCACCTGGCTTCTAGGCTGGTGTAGGCGGGGCAGGAGTAGACTAGTGTTGCGGGGACACGGGTGGCTCACCAAGGTTCCTGAAGCTGTCCGGGGTTCAGCCCAGTTCCCATGTCGGTGGGGGAAGGGTGAGGACGCAGTCACGGAGCCCGCTGAAGCTGTCTGAGGTTCAGCTCAGCTCCCCCGAGGGTGTGGGGCAGGGGGGCACCGAGTGGCTCCCAAGGCCCCTGAAGTTGTCTGCGGCTCTGCCTGGATCTCATGCTGGTGGGGGAGGGATGATGCTGCTTTTTCAGACGTGAGTCTCATTCATAGGGTCAAGCGCCCATTTAATTAGCAAAGATGGCTGGAGATAACGCTTAGGGTAAAGGGAAAGCAAGGTCCCATATAGGATTCCTATGGTGCACGGCACAGACCATTTTCCTTGCTGTTTTCCTGCACTGAGAATAGAACATCAGGTATGCCTTTACTTTTGACCACGTAAATTGTTGTTTGTTTCAGCAGTAATGCCCGCTCTCAGATGACTGCTCAGTTAGAGGTTTATTTATCCCCCTACAACACAGATACACAAAGAACTTAAGCTACTGTACGCTTTTTAGGTTGTTGTGGATGATCTGTTCATCTCCACGCTTGGGAACACAGGTACAGTCTTCATGAGCATGGAGCCTCTCAAGCACAAAAGAATTCTTAGTTGTAATAGTAGATTAGTAGAATTCTTAGTTATAATGAGAGAATAGAAAGAGAAAAAGGAAATAGTTTGTTTAGCATGGTGAAAAGGAGAGAAAGTTCTAGTCCTCCTTGGAGTAAACCATCTATTAAATGCAAAAGAAATGAGTGCATCTACAGGTGCAGGGACCCACAGGGCCAGCACTGTGCAGTAATAGCCCCTTTCATATACAGATCTCACAGCAGTGTATGGACACTGAGTCTTGCACACTCATTCAGCTCACGTGGAGCTTTTATTTACTCCCTCTTTACCGAGAACACCCAGGGCAGGGAATTTTTAAATGGTTACTGAAAGCTACAGAGATAGCATTTGAACCCAGTACCCAGAGTCTCTGGGTCAAGGAGGGGACACAAAACACAGTGGGTTGACAGGTGATTCATGGATACGGTTTTACTATTTTATTATTGTTGTTGTTTGTTTTTTTGAGACAAAGTATTGCTATGTAGCTCAAGCTGGCCTTGAACCTTGAGCTATGTAGTCCAGGCTGGCCTCAAACTCAGATTCCCCTGCCTCAGCCTCATGAGTGCTGAGATTATAGGTATGCACCACCACACCAGGCAGTTACTGTTTTATGGAGCAGGAAGTGATCTCCACAGTGACTAACTCAAAGGAAGGAATGAGCCAGGATCTCAGGAAAGGTCTTGGGACACAGAGGTCCTGATGTGCAATACCTGGCATCTCTCATCACCACACTGCCTCTGGCTTAGCCTTGCCAGAGTTCCCACATGGACACAGTGGGATTGCAACTCACACCTGCCAACTCTGGTGTCACCTTCTTGAAACATGGGAAACTGGCAGCTCAGAATGGAGTATTTGTGATGAGGAGGAGGAGCGGGGGTGCTATTAGTGAACAGAAAGGCCAGCGTGTTACCAACAGGCTTAGCAATATCAAAGGGAAAAAGTGACATTACTTTTCTCATTTACCATCTTGTTTCTATTTAAAAAGGAAAAGAGAAAGCTGGGTATGGTGGCACATGCTTGTAATCCCAGAACTTGGGAGGCTGAGGCAGGAGGATTGCTATAAGAGCCTGGGCTACACAATGAGTTCAGGATCAGCCTGAACTACATAGTGACCCTGTCTCAACAAAACAAAACAAAACAAAACAAAAAAAAGGAAAAGAGAACCAAGCACCAGCTAGATCTGAGCACTCAGATGGCTGATTGTGACAGCTCCACTCAAGACATAAGCAGGCCCACACTTGCTAAGAACCAAAAAAAACCTGTCAGACCCCACCCAAACTATTATAGTAGGACTAACAGTAATTAGAAAGACCCACTTTTTCTCCACTCAATTTGAAGCTTATGAACAAGTATTTTCTCTTAAAGGGAACAAGAATGATAAACTGGGAGTGGCTGGGAGGCCCCGTAAAGGCAGATGTAAGTTTCAGGCGCAGACAGGGTCTCCTGGGTTGGTGGTGCACACAAGGTTTCTCAGCTACTTGGAGGCTGAGATGAGGGTGGATGGCAGGAGCCAGGATTCAAGACCAGCCTGGGAAAACTTCCCAAATGTCTCATGGGCTGCAAAATTTACCACATTTCTGAGGCTGAATCAAATACATAAAAGTAGCAGCAAATCATTCACTTTTTCAGAGAGAGTTAAATTACAAGTTGCAGAAGTAATTTATTAGCACAGATAAATCAAAGAAGGAAAAATTATATATTTCTAAGGCTAAGGTGCCTGTAGGAAGCAGAAGGAAAAAATACTGGGTATTACCAGTTATCATAAATTGCATCAGTTTACTAAAAACAAATATTTTATATAGGATTGAGTCCATAACTCTGAGTAATACTACAAATCAGGAAAGTACAAATATATATTTTCATTAAATGATTTTAAAATAACTACAAGTAACAGTTTATATAGCTGTACAGTACTGATAGAAGAGATCATACTTACATTCATGTTCACGCCAACATTTTGCAGGTTTTTTTTTTTTTTTGAGACAGGGTCTCACTATGCAGTTCAGGCTGGCCTTGAGCTCACTTTGTAGCCCAGGCTGGCCTCGAACTTGCAATGATCCTCTTGCCTCAGCCTCCCAAGTGCTGGGATTACAGGCATGCGCCACCACGACCGGCTCACTCCAACATTTTGGAAACTGGTAAGATAGCCTTGCCTTGATTAAAAAACACAACAAAAGTTTACTGGCATTCTATCATATTCATCTCATAAACTACAATATTGTATTATGATAATTAAAGTTCATATTTTAGCAGTAAAAATCCCCAAATGTTTTTTAAATTATCAAAACTATATTTGATACATTTAAAAATACTTTGACATAATTTTAATGGTGAGTTTTTTATTAACCTTTAAACCTGGAAAATTTGGGAAATCGCATATAAAAGTTAAGCTTTAATTAGAATGTACCACTAACCAGAGAAAGCTATTCTTTATGCTTGCACTTGAACAATTTGTGAAAAAGGAAATGTAGCCTGGGCAAAACCTTTCCTCTTCGGTAATGCCTTGTACCGAGTATGTCCCTTACCAATTATAGAGGGTCTCTTGGGTCTCAGAACTTTCCACAGCACTTAGGTCTCTATGACAATGCACTTGTTGAAGCGGAAACAGGTGATAAGGTGGTGGCAGACACAGGACAACCACAGGAGAGAAGCTTTGGCTCCAGAAAGACCACACAGTTCTTGAGCGTTTGTGACGGGCTGATCCACTTGGCCAGGAATCTATTCCGGAGCCACCTGGGCCAGACTGCCTCGAATTCCCACCTCCTGGAAAATTCTAGCAGGCTGGCAGTTCTAGATGCGCCAGTGTTTCTGATGGGTGTCGCTGTGCTGGGGGCAGGGGCTCTCTCTGGGATGCCACTTGTGTTGGTGCTTAAGCCTTCCCCTCCGATGCCCTTCGGGGCATGATGCAGGTGAGAGAAGCCCCTTTTGCCCAGCCTTGGTCTCATGCAGCCCTTCAGCATCCCAGTTCAAATTACACTCCAGGGCAGCCGGAGGCGCCAAGGGAGGTAAGTCACCACCACCCTCTTGGTCTGTAATAAGCATCTTGCTGAACAAGTCGTTGGAAGGGAGCCGTAATAAGACTGCAGGCTGAGTTGTCACTGCGCTCTGAGGATGCCCGCTGGCCTTCCTCCCAGTATACCTGGAGGCTTCCCCAGCAGCTCCGACCTCACAGCGCTGCATGCTTTCTTATTGAATTCCTCCTCTAGGTTACAAGTTCTGGATCTCAGCACTAGCATGGTCTAGCACATAGTTAGTGCTAAGTTTATATCTTTCAGTTGAATGAATGAGGAAATTACACTAGCATTCATTTTCTTTAGAGAATGTTCAAGTCACAGCGCTGTGTTCAGATCCCAGCTCCACCACTTAACTGCCTGACCCGGGGCAAGTCACTTAACCTATCTCTGTTTCATCTTTTTCCTACCTGTGAGACAGAAGTAGAAAGAGTCTCTAGGCGCTTTCCAGTAAATCATTCTGGTCTGTGCACATGGCAGTTACTGCCATTGACCAGCCACCTGTACCCCTTAAAGCGGGGAGTAAGATTATCTTTAGGACTCCTTTGTCTGTTGGGGAATGCAAAGCAAGAGACGAGGGTTTTTTTGTGTAGTGGTGCCCCTGCTGCCGGCCTGGGGCTGAGGTAGTGAGGCCATAGAAATGGGCACCAAAGCAGAGAGGAGCAATGCCTGAGGATGGAAAGCACGTTGGAATATTCATGATCCAGGGTACATTTTGCAGCCATGTCTGCTCATTATGTGGAAACTGGATGCTTTAGTGACCCAAGGGGAGTTAGGAGCTGAGAAGGTGGGCACACGGTAGATTATAGTGGTCATCATGTTTATGCACCTCCATTAGCCTTTACACTTACAGCTATTTGGGAAAAGACACGGGAGGAGAGTGAGATGCGGGGGTTTGGATTCAGGAAGGAAGGGAAACTACAGAGAAGAAAAAGAGATTCCTCTCCCCTAGAAATGAACTAATGCTTTTATGAACAGATAATTACGGTGAATCACAGTATGGCAAGAGATCAAACGGCAGACACGACACCAACAAGCTTTAATGCCCCATTCACATCATAATGAACCAGATATCAAGGCAGCTGTTCATTGCCAAGGCAGTGCAGAATCTCATTTTCATTTCTGAACCTCACAGCGGGTGATTGCTCTTTCCTCTGGCTGAACTTGATGAACCACGCTGCTTCAAAAGAAGTTGTTAAATAATTTTGTAATTAAAAAACAGAAAGGTAAAAATAATTGCCCCAATCTTCTCTGCAACACAAACAAATTACAGGGAAATATTAACTTCATGTGCCCCACGCCGAGAGGTCACATACATATGTGAACGAGGTGTCAGATGAATCACGAAGCTTGGATGAGCCGCAGCTTGTTCCTATAGAAAACTCCTTGCACAAGGGTCAGTGTTGGATGGAAAGGCTGCTGGCTCCTGGGAGGCTACACCCAGAGGAATGTGTTCAAACTCTTGTAATTGAGATTGCCCCAGGCTGAGCCAGAAAGTCCCTGAAGTGCTGTTTTGCTTGGGTCTGGTGATAAAGACAGTCCTATCTGCGGTGAAGTCGCCAGGGCAGGTTGGATACCGCCTTGATAGGGATACAAGTCTCAAGATAAGACATTGGTCAGAAGTGGAGATGAGTCACTGGCCCAAAAGAATAAAAATCCCTTTATTTGTTTCATTGACCAGAGAGCAAATTAGATGACTTTAAGTGCTCTGAGGTCCTTGGATGAAAAGTGCTTGTGAACAACATAAAGTTCATTACAGGTCTGTTGACAATCTCAGAAAACTGGAAGTAACCTAATAATATTCAATAGTAAGAACATGAGGCAGGGATGGCATGTTCACATGATGGAATATTTTGTAGCTGACAGAAAGGCTACAAGGCATTGTTAATGACATGACAAATTAAGTGAAAAATGTATAACACCAAGCTACTGTGAGGTGTCATGCTTTTAAAACAATATAGAGCTGGGAATGGTAGTGCATGCCTATAATCTCAGCACTCAGGAGGCTGAGGCAGGAGAATCATCTTGAGTTAGAGAGAGACAGACACAGAGACTGAGACAGAGACACAGACACACAGAGACAGACAGAGAGAGAAAAAATAACCTAACAAGGGAACAGTAAACAGTAATAACCTGAAGTGGTAGAACTGTGGGAGATTTTGGGCTCTTTCTTGGACTCTTCCGTATTTACCAGGGTTCATACAATTCACATAGATTACTTTCATGAATCTTTGCACATGTGTTGAGGCTTCCTTTAGGGCTAAGTTTGTGGTCAGGTGTCGTTAATGTTCCATTTTTGCTTGAGAAGAGTATGTGTTCTGTGGGGGCAGTAGTTTATCACTTAGATAAAACCCATTAATTACTCTGCTCAGGTCTCTTTCTTTGCTGATCTGTCTCATTGACCTATCCGCTACTAAGAATACATAAAAAGATCTCAGTCGGACCTGGACATTGTCTATTCCTCCATACAGTTCTGTCAGTGAGGCACTGCTATTAGGGTTAGACAAATTAGAATTACTTTATCTTCTGGGGGAATTGAAGCTTTAGTTAATGTTACTGTACTGCTTTACTCCTAAAAAAACTTTTTAAGGTTCTTTTCAGATTGATTTTTGTTATACTTTGCCTTATAGATTCCAATCTTTGTGTGTTTTAGATGTACCTTTTGTAACAATATAAATGTATATTTAAATCTAGTCAGACTGTCTTTGTGTTTAAACTGGATCATTAAATTTAGATTTACTGTAATTTCTAATATACTGATACAGTAACATCATTCTATCATGTTATTTTGTGATATTTGTCCTATTTTTTGCTTTTTTTGTATGGATTTTCCCCCTTTGATTATTATTGTTATTATTATTTTTTTCATCTTTAGGAGACAGGGTCTCGATACACAATTCAGGCTGGCCTTGAGCTCACTTTGTAGCCTAGACGGGTCTTGAACTCTCAATGGTCCTCCTGGCTCAGCCTCCTGAGTGCTGGGATTACAGGTGTGCACCACCACGCCCTGCTAATTTTCTTTGACTCTGGAAATTACATAACTTATTTCTACTTTTATAGGCTATCCACAAATTAGCATGCAGAGTTGAAATACTGAAAGCAATGTCTTTCTCTTTCCTTGAAATTACCAACCATTTAGAATACACAGCACTATTATCCCACTAATGTGTGCTTCTGTCATGCATTTATCTTGTTTTAATCCCCCCCAGACAGTATAATGTACTAAGAATAATTACTGTTGCTACTGCATAAAGGCAGTGTCCCTACCTACTCACGCCTGTATTTGCTCTTCCTTTCTGATTAACTCTCAGGTGCCACCTGGATTGGTTTCTCTCTGCCTACAGAAAACATTTGACCTTTTCCTTTAAGGTATATTGAGGGGAAACTCGTTTTTGTTTGTGTGTCTGAGGTGTCTTTATTTCACACTTAGACTTGAGGGAATTTTGCCAGATATGGGATTCTGTGGTCACTTTCTCCGGGCACGATGACAGTGCTCTGACTTCTGTTTTGCTGGACAGAAGTAAGTGTTCAGTTTGTCAGTTCTCTGAAGTCAGTCTATCTTTTTCTCTGGCTTCTAAGATCTCTTTGTTGTTTTTATGGCTATGAAATATACCTGGATTTGTCTAGGTGTAGATTTCTTTTTATTTTATACACAGGGCTTCTGGAATCTGCAGATGGGTCCTTTGTCAGTTCTGAAGTTTGATGTTCTCTTTATCATAGTGCTTCTAACTTACTCTTTGGAATTCTGAGTAGATACCATGCTGGACATCTTCCATCTATCTTCCACGTTTCCTAACCTCACTTTAGTATTTTCCATTTCAAAATCTGTCGATATTCCACTTAGGCTATTTTACAGATCTAGCTGTTTATTACATTTTCAAATGTATCTAAATGACTGTTAAATCTATCCACTAAGTTTTTACTTTCAACTAATTTTTCATACCTAGAAATTCTATTTGGTTTTATTTTTTCAGTCAGGGTTTTGCTATGCAGTTCAGGCTTCCCTTAACCTTACCAACCCAGGCTGGCTTTGAACTCTCGGCAATCCTTCCTCCTGTCTCAGCCTCCTGAGTGTTGGGATTACACACATGTACCATGTCTGGCTAAATTTTTAATATTAGTTTGATCATATTTTAAAGTCCTTTACTCTTCCTGATATTTTCAATCCTTCATTTTTTAATTATTAAGAATATTACATAAGGGGCTGGGGATTTAGCTCAGCGGCACAGTGCCCGCCTGGCAAGCACAAAGTCGTGAGTTCGATTCGCGGTACCGGAAAAAAAAAAAAAAAAGAATATTACATATATTCTATTCTTCCCAAGTATCTGGATTTTTCTGTTATGGTTTTCTTTTGCGGTGGGAGAGAAGGTATATGCTTACTTCTATTGGGTGGCAGAGGGTACTACTGACTTATGACAACTTTAGGCTAACTCTTAGCTTGAGGTTTCTGGATATACCCAGGCAGAGGGAATTCAGACTGCAAATTCTCCAGAGGATCATCTTTTACTGGGTTATCAAATTTGGGAGATTATAATTTTCCTTTTTTTAAAAAATGTCTTTTTTGACAAGGTCTCACTATGCAGTTCAGGCTGGCCTTGAAATCATTTTGCAGCCTAGGCTGGCCTTGAACTTGTAGTGATCTTCCAGCCTCAGCCTCCCAAGTGCTGGGATTATGGGCGCGCCACCATGCCCACTCTCCTCTTTCACTGTTAAAAGTTTGAAAAAAATATTTTCCTTGAAAAAAATATTTTCCTTTGAAAAAAATATTCTCCTATAGATGTGTGTGTGTGTGTGTGTGTGTGTGTGTGTGTTAATTCAACATCAACCTTGTATTGAGAGTTGGGTACTTTGCGGTCCCAGCTCCAACTGAATGGTGTATTAAATTCCATACTTTGGACAGGCCCTGGGCATCATCTCCTCTTCCTGTGACTATACAAACTTGCAGAGTGAAGCTCTGAAAATGCCTTCAAGGTAAACCTTTGGCTCTGTCTACTTTCCCCTTGGGTTCCCATTTTCACGTCCTTTTCATCCTTGGAGTTTTCCAAACTCCTTTCAGTCTTAGCCAGAATTTTTAGCTGTCTACAGTGGGCGTGGGTATCTAACCCACCATACTGCTGAAACCATCCTATCACTTTTACAATAGTAAAAATTTATCTGTGTTAACTTTTAATGATTATTTTCCTTCCCCAAAACATGAAACTACTTCCTCCTTCTCCTTTTTTAGACAGGGTTTTGTTATATATCCTAGGACTGGGCTTGAACTCATGGTATAGCTCAGGCTGGCCTCAAATTTGGAATCCTCTCACCTCAGCCTTCTAAGTGCTGGGATTACAGGTGTGTACCACCACATCAAGTTTTCATAAAGCCTTAGAAATATTAGAAACAGGAAGTCTGGTCTAGGGTTCTGCTAGTCTTATTCCTCAATCAGATCAGAATCTAACAGGTTGTGCTGGTTTTGTGTAGCATACCATTATAATTGGAATACTTAATGCATGCATCAGAAATGCCATAGAGACCTCATTAAAGCTTCTTCACCCTGTGTTCCAAGGATATCTTACAGTAAGCCTCCAGGATGCCTTACAGTGCAGCTCAACTGCAGCTCAGCGTCAGGGCACAAGGGCAAAGGGAGGATGTTGGGAACTGGAGACCACAGAAAACACCCAAGTCTTACTTTAAGGGTAACACTGTCCTTAATCAATACACTGTATGTATCAAGTCATAAAACGCTCTGGGTCAAGTTTTATTAATTTTTCTCTATGTCCATTCTCTGAGGTGAGGTGACAGAGAGTGAGTGAAGCAAAGGAGAAGAGCATGTCCCAAAGCAGAATGTCAGTGCCGCGGTCGTGTTAGGCATGGAGTGCGGCAGCTCCTGGGCTGTCCTGCTTCACCAGCTATTCGCCTCGTTTTCTTCAGAGTCTGAAGATGCTGCAGGAGAGGGAGGGAGGAAACGGCAACGGTGTGGGGCAAAGTATGAAACATGCTTTTAGAAAAAACAGCAACAGGGGCCAGGAAGATAGCTCAGCAGCACAAGTGCCTGCCTGGCAAGTGCAAGGTCCTCAGTTCGATTCCTGGTACCAAAAAAAAAAAAAAAAAAGAAAAACCAGGAACAACTGCCAATTCCCTTCACAGGGTTTTTGCTTGGCTTCAAAGTTTAGTAAGCTTTTTGGGTGGCTTGATAGAGCCTGAGTGTGTAACATTGGAGATGCACTTGTTTGGCTTATGACTGCATGAAGTCTTTAAAAAGGGAAACAACGCGGAGAGCAGGGGACACCCAGTCAGTGGCACTGGCCCTGGGAAGCGGTGGGGCTGTGGCAAACGGAGCGACACCGGCACCCACAGCGGGAGCACTGCTTGGCTCTGCCCGCGGTGCAGCTGCAGGAATGTGGATTTCGGAGTTGTTTTTTTTTTTTTTTCAGGTTAGAAGTCAGCATTTTTAGGAGGATGATTTGAAAGTACTAGCGATAATCTCACCAGCAAGCCAAACAAAACACGTCCACTGGCTGGGCACTGTTTACGGGCCACCACCGAACTATGCATTGCCATAGACACCCGTGGTGAAAGAACCTGCACTGGGGCGGGTTTTCAGGCAGAGCAGGGGAGAGAAGAAATGTAGGGACATCCGCACAGAGCATGAGGGGACGGAGGCGGGCGGGAGGGGACAGGAGAGGAGACAGAACTGAAATCTCCATCAGTGTGGGATCAGAAAGCCCCAGGTGGGCCCGCTGCCTTGCCAGTGGGTGTGGAAGAACAAGACTGACATTCCTAGGTCAGGATGTGTTCGCCCCAAATGTGGCATCTTTCATTTTTTTCCAGATGGAATTCACAGGACAATGTAGAGAATATTTTCAGAAAGGAAGTACGATATCCCTGAAAGATCAGTTTTTAATACTTATTTACATAAAAGAAATGAAAGCTACTTATAGCCATTTTTTTTTAGTTCTTCATTAATCAGGTTTTTAAAGACTTCACGAGGCAACGTTCCTTAGCCTTGTGATCCTATCCTTCAAATGTGACAACACAGCATGTTAACTTCGACTTCTCAGCAGGTTCTGCAGGTGGGATCTTGAGATGTTGCTCGGAACTTATTCACCGCCTTCAGGACAGCAAACGTGATTATTGCTTGATTCCTTGCGTTGATAAATGTTGCTTCTTTTATTTTTTGTGGGTACTGGGGAATGAACCCAAGGCTTTCACCCTGAACTAGCTACATTTCCACCCTTTCATTGTTACATTATTTAGGATGGCTTTGGGATCCTCTGCCCCAGCCTCCCAGAAGGCCAGGAGGGATTATAGGCATGAAGCATCACGCTTGCCCATGTTGCCTCATCTTTATGAGCTCATTATGGCATCCCCCCCACTTCCCCAGGACAGCCTTTTCTACCCCTGGGAAGAAGAGGCATAGAGACTACAGTGATGGAGATCCACCAGATGTGCACAGGAAGTTGCCGTCCAGTGCTGGGGAGGACAGAGCCATGCTGCTGGGGTTTGTGATGATGGGTTTCTCGGTCCTAATGTTCTTCCTGCTTGGCACAAAGATCCTAAAGCCTTTCATGCTCAGGTAAGAAGCAGGGACACAAGATCCAGAGCTTCCAATTCCAGAGGGTCCAACCTGGGCCCACGGATAAAGGAGGGGAGCTCCCTTTGGTTTCTCCAGAGTCGGCTCTCTGACAGTGGTCTAGGTTAGGAAGATGCAATCCCCTGTTCCTCTGGCTGCGGTGGGAAGCAGCTGGAGGTGCAGAACAGAGTGGTAAGAAAGTGGAAGATACTCCTTCACTCCCGGCCCTCTAGTCGCGTAATCCACATCTGTCTCAACACATAACCCACAAACTAGATGACCATGCAGCTCATAAATGCTCCCTTTGAGACGTCAACCTCCCAGGGAAAAGGGTCATAAAGAGGAAGTGATTAGTCTTTTTGTTATTTTTCATTTACTTACTCATTTTCGAGACAGGGTCTCACTATGTTCAGCTGGCTTTGAACTACGTAGCCTCGGCTGGTCTAAAACTCAATAATCTTCCTGCCTCAGACTCCCAAGTGCTGGGATTCCTGGGATGCGCCAATTATGCCCAGATTTTTTTTGTTTTTTTCAGGTTCCTTTCCTGCCATTCCCGAGTTACCAGTATTAGAGAAGAAATGTAGAGGTCACCATATTCTGCAACACATAGTGCCACTGTTATGATCCCAGGGGAAATTTCTAGAGACATTCCTTTCTAGAGGAGAAATCTGTTTCTGGGAAGAATTTCTGGGACAGTATGTTTCTCTCTGTGTCTACATGCTGGATGCTGCCTGGGTACCTTGGCTCCTGCGGTCTGAGGTCCTCATCTTCGAAGCTGGAAACAGCAGGCTGAGTCACTCCCATCCTCACCTCACAGCACTCTGACACCGCTCCCACGTTCACATGTCTTGAGCTCCACCTCCAGCAACTTTTTCTGTCCTAGGCTTTGAGGTCAGGTTACAATGCATAGTGGTCTCGTATATTATTATATTAATAAAGAAAAATTATCTTTTATGGCCAATGATCTTAATGAGTAGGGTATGAATCTAGCTAAACAATCTTTTCAAGATTCTGACTTTAAAGCTTGCTAGTTAAACTCGTCTACGGCAAGAAGAAATAAACACAGACCCACGGAGATGGGAGTGTGAGCAATATGAGGCACTCATCTCGAAAATTCGATCTCAGGATTTCCTCTCACCTTCATTTACTTTATCTTGGACTTGTTTTCTAATTATTTCCTACGTACATGTCCTTTCTCAATACCATCACGAAGTTGTATGGCAAGAACTTTGCCTACCACTTCTACATACATTCTGTATATGAAGTCCATGTACACGTTCTCAAATAGTTTTCTTAGTAAAGTTTAATTCAGTATAACACTTATGGAGCTGTGCTTATGTATTGAGGACCATAAAGATGAACAGGATGTAGATCCTGACTTTATGCCAGTAGAATCAGACAAGACATGGCAGCTTACAGCTCTTTATCTCATCTCTATGTCCTCCATGATCATTATGTCCTCCATGATCATTATGTGATTCTGCTAACGGTTCCACATCACTACCTTAAAACAGACAAATGCTTGGGCTATGACATTAGGACTGTAGAAGTAAACTCTCTAGTAGCTGAAGAACGTGTATTTTTCCATGTTGTAGCACACAGAGAGAAGAATCCAACTGCACGACCATCCACACACATATCACGGATGACTCGCTGGACTGTGCTTTCACCTGTGGCATGGATTGCCGAGGTCACGCGAAGTATCCATGTCTTCAGGTGTTTGTGAACCTCACTCACTCAGGTCAGAAAGCTCTCCTACACTATAATGAAGAGGCTGTCCAGTTAAATTCCAAGGTAATTTAAGTTCACGTAATTAAAAAGTTTTTACTGCAACAACCCTTCTGTGGCAGACTGTCCTCAACAGGTGCAGAACTCAAGGATATCTCTAAGGATCAATGTTTTTGTTTAGTGAATATCTTTATAGTGGTTAAGACATGATAAAGAAAAGCAGAAGCATTCTTCTAGGGGGACAGGACTATACAGAAATAAAAGGCATTACTCTAGTTTCACAATTTGGTGGGTACAATTTGTAGGTTCAGGGAATGAGCAGAGCTATTAGGGTGCAGTCTTAATTTCAGAGGTCCCACTCGCTAGCATATCAAACATGTTAAAAAATGTACTTAACAGTCTAGCTTCAATCAAGCGATTTTGTCTAATTAAGTTTAAATAATTATTGTATTTGATTTTGTTATACAACTGATAAGATTTATAGTTAACTATGACAGTTGTATTAAATGACACTGCACTTCGATGTCTTCTAAGTTCAGTGTGATGATTTGCTGTTTTGGAGGAAATGATGTTTAAGGTCTCCAACACTTCTGTAGCACTTTTAACATTGCTCTGCAAGTGCTTAATGGATATGGTACTAGACCTCAAGCTTTTAGCTTAGTACCTAGAAGTGGCCATTTCACCCTATGCCCTCCTGCCAATCTTCCTCATGTGCTACGTAATATTTGCCCTCCTAAGATTGAAACTTCCCTCTACTAGCCTGAGGCTGAAGCTATTTCAGTCAGAATTAAAACTGTGAAGTGCTTGATACTGGTGACAATGCCCTCATCTCTCTCCTCCTCCACATTCCTAGTGCTTTTACACACCAAAGTGCCACCGAGATAGGAACGATTTACTCAGCAGTGTTCTGGACATAAAGGAATTCTTCGATCACAAAAATGGAACTTCTTTCTCATGCTTCTACAGCCCAGACGGCCAATCTGAAGAAGTCATTCTTATAAAAAAATACGACCCAATGGTCATCTTTCACTGTTTATTTTGGCCTTCACTGACTCTGCTAGGTGGTGCCCTGATTGTTGGCATGGTGAGACTGACACAGTACTTGTCCTTACTCTGTGAAAAATACAGCACCACAGTCAGAGATGAAGCAGGTGGCAAAGTACCCTCTATGGGACAGCATCGGTACAAACCGCGGAGTGCGGACAAGAGCAAAGGGAGAAACAGAGAAATCTTAAGATAATGGCCAAATCAAGGTGCTGGCCTCGGACACTGTAATTTCTGCAGTGGGAAACCTAATTATGCCTGCTTGCAAACTAGCCATATAAAGAGTAATGTTATTATCATATTTTCATGTGGGAAACTTTTTATTTCATTTTTGGTACCAGGAATCAAACTCAGGACCTCGTGCTTACCAGGCAGGTGTTGTGCCACTGAGCTTTATCCCTGGCCCTGGGAAACATTTTTTATAAGCCTCTTTCTGTATTCTACAAATATGTACAAACTCAGGTACCATCTTTTCTATTCCAAATCTCATTCAACACAAGCCACCCCACAGGCAAGATGAGCTCAAGGTAGTTACTGGTTTAATTTTAGCTCTAGCTAGAACCTGTCAGCACGAAAACCAATGATGATAAAGGTATCTACCCTGCTGAGCACTCAACTAGCAGCCTAACTGTAGGCGGTAGATGGAACGTGAAAACGCTTCTCATGAAGCAAGTCCTTAGTAAAGAACAATTATTACAAGAACGTAACAATTAGAACATTTAAGAAAATGTAGACCTAGCACATTTATTAGTTTGTTCTTTCTTCGCCATTCATAATAAAAGAGAAAAGCCGCTGCCTAGAAAATTCAGCAAATTTGTAGTGATGTGTAATTAGCTTTGCCATGGGCCATGTCATTTTTCTCTCAATATTTTTCTCATTAATTATGCTTTTCACAAGCTCACTTCATTCTGTGCACATTCTGGTAGGAGTAGAAGCACTGATTAGAAATGTGAAGTAAGGAAAAGCTGTACGGGATTTCAATATGGACTTCAGAGAATCTGCATTATAGAATAGTCCAATGGACGGTCAAAAATTGTCTGTACTTTAATGAATGAATCAACTGTGGTTATTAAATGTTGTTACAAGACCCAACAAGTACTTTTCAGATTAAGCTGAAAATATGAGTTGAAAACAGTTTGTTCTCATTTTCCAATGTACCTCAGTATCTTAAAATTTTTACGAAGAAGCTGGGCACAGTGGTGTTTGTGTGTAATCCCAGGGATCTGGGAGCTTAAGATAGGAAAATCATGAGTTCTGAGTCAAGCATGGGCAACTCAGCAAGACTCCATCTCAAAAAGAATGAGCAAATACACACATGCAGGCAGGCTGGGGATGCAGCTCACATTGAACACCATGGGTTCCCTCTCTAGTACCAGAAAACAAAAACAAAAACAACTTGGACAATGCAATGACTTTTGAAGTAGTCATAATCATGTAGAGATAGTCAAATGACAAATTTTGATTCTAAGTCAGACTAATGTCTTTTAGTAATTAATTTCAAACCATAAATTAGTAAACTGAATATTAAGTAGAACAATACTGACCAGTTATGAACAACATTGGTCTCCCACTCTTTCTAGTGTGCAAAGAGCACATCTCAAAGCAGATTCATTTTAATTTGTAGGCCATAATTACAAGTTTTTAGACACACACCCTTGGGCAAATCAGCTAACCTGTCAAAACCTCTCTTTTCTTATCTATACCATGGGGATAGTCTCTTCTTCAATTATTTTAAAGCACAAGGTGGGGTAAATGAAACACCTACGTTAGTTTCTGATTTCTAGTAGAGGTGCTCAAAAATTCTAGTAGCTTAAAAAAAATCTTGCGCAGAGCTGCAGCGGTCAGCTTTGGAACTTTTCACAGAAACCAGCAGGTAGGGAGCCTGGGATAGGGCGGTGGAAGAGCACACTCTGCTCCCCCGCAATGCTCTCGGCTAAATGTGATATACATTTATGGCTCAGAATTTGCTGTAGTGATTTACTACATGTTGTAGTGAATTATTTCGTATGCTAAAGATTTTCCTGTAATAAAATATATGTATGCATGTATATTTTAAATCATTCTGCAAGTGGAGATTCTGTAGTTTCTTAAATTAAGGGCACATTTCTATTTCTTAGTGTATCTTAGCAATGTGACTTTTCTCCTAACAAATGCAAGCTGAAGTATATGCTGCAATTGCTTTCAATTTTCAGATAGTGGCTACTTGGTCTATCTCAGAAAAGAAATTATACTCAGGGAACAATGTCAATTTAAAGTTCAAATCTTTGGCATATCAATAACATTTAACCGATGATATGCTTAAATGCTCAGAAGCACTAAGTATCAAAGCCAATGTGAATTACTGGTCAAAGAAAGGTCCAGACTTACCTTTAGCAATGTTTAATGATAACTGAAAGCAAAATTAGTTTGCATCTAGCCTAACTTCCTTTTTATGCTTTGGCCTTCATCTGACTTGAAAAAAGAATACTATGTACTTATATGCATATATACAGACATACATATAATCTCTGCTTAAAATACAAGTGTATAATTCTTTATGCTTAAAAGAAGTTAGTATCTAAACATACATTTCTCTAATATTCATTATTTTACCAGGGCAGCAAAACTGGCTTTTAAGACATAATTGTTCTAGGTTTTCAAACAAGTATTCTTAGTCCTTATTGAAAAGAACTCAAATTCAGTTAAATTTTGATTATTAGCAATACTAGTTTGCTTCTCTAGACATGGCAAAATAGAACGATCACAGCTTTTTGTTTACATAATACACTAAGGATCGTCTGGACACAAGTCAGGGTAATTTTTTTTTAATAAACAGCGTGATGTTACAGACTGCAAAGTTAAAGGAAAGCAGACATTGACAGGTTCTAATGAGCACAAACAAACATAAGTGCAGTCACAGGCCAAACTTCTCGCTAGGAATAGCAGGGCTGCGAATCTTAAATTTAGTGCTATTCTATATTCTCAATATAGTAACACATGCATCTTGCTGTGTCAAATACTTTTTGGGCCATCATAAAGAAGATATCAAAAACATTTTTTTCTTAACTAATGCACTATACCGCAGGACTTCAATTCATTGAATGAGCAGAATATAGAGAAACAGACTTGCTACAATTAATGGGGCTAAAGAAAACCGTGATTAGCACTCCTTGAAGCTTCTAAAATAAACAGTTGATATGTCAGCAGTCTTTTGGTAGCATTACATTCCCCAGGATGTGAAGGTGTTAGGTACCAAAGGGTATTTCTTTTGGATTTTATTTAACCAAATTAAGTCTGAAGACTGAATCACACTGAAACCATTAAACTACATACAAAATGTCAGCTCCAGCTCAGCTCCATAGCCAAAAAAATTTCTAGAAATCTGATAAATGCCAAGTTCTCCAACTACTCTTAGAAAATAAATTAAATCTGGTAAGGGACTTTTTAAAAATGAAATCAATAGATGATGACCACACTTAG
The DNA here is from genome assembly GCF_000276665.1 of Chinchilla lanigera. Taxonomy (NCBI): domain Eukaryota; kingdom Metazoa; phylum Chordata; class Mammalia; order Rodentia; family Chinchillidae; genus Chinchilla; species Chinchilla lanigera. The sequence continues at coordinate 8,431,822 of NW_004955420.1, read as the reverse complement.
AAATTCATACAAGAATTAAGAAGTTTAGTTGTATTAAAATAATGTGAAACACTGAAGGGTTTTTGTCTCCTTGCCAACCTAGAAGGAGCAACAAAAATAAGAATACCTAAAAGTATACATGGTTTTGTCACAAAGTTATTGCAGTGACAGATTAAATGAGACTGCAGATTGCTGGACTTCACTTGGCTTACAACATGTATCTAAAAGCTTTTTCTGTACTTACCAACATGAAGAATGGATTTAGTTCGCAATGAAAATTCAATTACACGGAACTATACTATAATACATACAAGAAACTAATTTTTACCCCCATCCCGCCCTAAAACTCATATGTAGTTGTGTAAAAATTACAAATCAGAAAATATCCTTATGGCTCACACCTGCCACTTTCTGCTAACTAATGTGGCTAAACTATTAACACACCTAAAACTAAGTGAAAGGAATAGTGCCGCACTAATAAAAAGGAAGTGCAAAACTTTAATCAAGTGGAACACTTGAATGAAATAAATAAGTTTTATTTAAAGACTAACATCCCAACTTGGGAGACTCTGGATGAATTCTAAACTCTTCTGAATTTTAGAACTTTAATATTTGCTTACCCTTTTATAAAAGACTCCTCTTGACTAGAGCTTGCAATATGTGCACAAATAGAAATGTATGTAGAAACACACAAAACACACTAATAGCGAACACTAATAGGGAACGAAATGGACTTTAAATGCTAGTGCTATGAACTTCCTCACACTACACTACAACCTTCTCCAAAGGGCTCTAGCAATGAGTAAATTTCAGCCAAAAAATTGTAATAATGTCTCCAGCACCATTGAAAGGATATGCCCACTCTGACTTTGTAAATCCAAAATACAGTGCTGTGAAAAATTTCTGTAATGTAAGAGCCTGAAGTACTGAATTGTAACTCATCTGTTTTCCCTGCTCTAATCTTCTGAGGTACAGTGACCAAGCCAATGTTATTGGGACCATATTTACCTTGAGTATAGTCTTTTCAGAGGGTGGAAATAATTTTTATGACAAAAGAAAACAACCTTCCCAGATCATGGCACATGAGATATATTTACAATTTTAATGTATTAATTAAAATGGCTTTGTTTGTACTTAAAAAAAAAAAAAAACAGCTCAGCTGTAATATCCTTTCATCCAGAATTATTATTTGAGGATGCTGTCAGCACTGAGTTTTATAGTTCAGCCTTCACAACCATCCTCGATGAAGAGTTCTTTGCCTCCTGGTATGCACAATGTATTTCCACACTTTCCAGCCTTCTCCTAGACATGCCCCATATGAGAAGGATGGATATAAAGAATGCAATTTATTTAAACAACTCCTCCCTGTTCTCTCCCCTCCCTTCACACTCCCTTAATTCAAAAACATCTGAAGTATGAAAGTTGTCTTAAATAGAAGCACCACCATTAACACCATATACTGTTTTAAAACGGAATTACTTTAGCGGTACCTTGGACATCAAAATAATTTTTAAGGTGGACTTCAAGTCTGTGGGTCCAGCCCAGGTTTACAGTTTGCATAGACACAGAAAAGGAACTTACAGCATTCAGGAAAAGTTCTCAAACTAGCTTGAACAAATTGCTAGAAATTAAATTTCTTCCAAGAATGGGAAAGCATGGGCTATTGATCAAAATATAAATTAAATGGATTTACAAAATCATTTATGTAAAAAAACAAATCCGAGTTTATGTGCTGTGAAATTTCCATCATGCCTTTAAGACAGGCTACTTGCAATTTTTTTTAATAATGCCAAATCAGTCATATTTTGATAGAAAAAGAACACAGATGGACTGTATTTTACTCTATGCAAAAATCCACCCATTTAAAATAAAATCCAAGAGGGTATACACAATCTAATCAAACCATCATTTTCTGATTAATAAGAACTACACTTTACACAAAATACTTTATCAGCAGCTGTTTTCATCAAAATACCAATAGTCATAGTTTCACAGTTGAAAGTTACACATTAAAATATTTTACAATTCATTATATATTCACCAGTTTCCCATTTCCTAATGGGATTGTAATATAAAGTAGAATAAAGGGAAAACCTTAATTACTCTGACACTAAGTTTTACACAGGACACTCAGAACCAGAAAAAGCTTAGGTTCTATCATAAAATACCAACCAAATTCCATTCTTCTTTTAAAAAATCCAATTAGAAACATCTTTTTTTAAAAAAACCAAATTCCACAATCATATTAACAGATTTCAAATTAACAGGAGTCTAGAAATATGCAAAATAAATGTTTTCATATAGCTGAGAATATGGTAAAAAGTATGATTTTCAAACAGTTGACTATTTCTTGCTACACTGTATTTAAAGCTAGGCTTTTTTCTTTAGATATGATTTTTCCCTCCAAACTAATTACTGAAGGAATGTTTCTCAAGTAATGAAACTATAGAGCCAATAGTCAATTACATCATGGTTGATGACAAACGTGGTCAGCTATAGCAACTGACCTCCGATACGCAAGTACCTGGAAGTGGCTGTATCATCACAGACTTGAAACAGATCTTAGTCATCCCTGTGTAGCTTTCCACTCAATTTTTGGTCTTTGCCTTTCTGAACATTACCTGTCCTCCTTTGTTTCTTAGGTCACTTAATCTATATTTTTTATTCTCTAAATCAAATTAATTTGGTTGTAATAACTTAAAAATAAACGTAAGTAATGAAATCAGCTATGTGGCTTGTGTGTTTTAATGGTGAAGAGGTCCTGGGGTAACAGAAAGTGGCCAACTACCTGAGCTGATGTGAAAAAAGTGCGAAAACTGTACAGATTTTGTGCACGGAGGCTCAAGGCTTTTTTGGCACTCGAGTAAAACGCAGTTCTCTATTACTTCTTCAGTTTCCACCATCAGAGTTTCAGATTTGTACCATTTCACTGAGTTTTCTCATAATCAATCCCTGATGAAGAAAAGGCTGGGATGTTAGTATACTGCATATATCTAAATAACACAAAATGTTAATTTTTTTAAAAAATGAAACTGCTATTTGCAGAAAAATCAATCTGGTTTCCAACTTAAAACATGAGATTAAATTCTGCATAACTATTTCAAGACTGTTCACAGAAATAAGTGCCCCTAATCTTCAATTTTTTTTCATGTTGGCATTATATACATGCTTTAATGAAGTATCTAAATCTTCACAAACTATGCCCTTTCAGGGTTCTAAAATAGCCAGATATTAAGAGTATTGTATTAGAGTCCCTTGTTCACTATTCAAGACTTCTATAGGTATCTGATTTCATAGGTGAATATTTTTAAAGAGATGCTGTTATACTAGATTATACAATGTGTACTCTTTATAAAGCTGTTCTCCAATAATATGCCTAATCTAGAAAACTGTCAGTAAATTATTGCACTTTTTTCTTTTTTGGTGTGGCACCTGGGAATTTGCTAAAGCTACTTCTTAGAACATGGGTCATTCACTTCAAATACTGAATAGAATATCAGACCCTAGAATGATGACTAGCATTAGCTCCTACATCTTGGGTGAATATTTTTCAAAATGTTTAAGAATGTGTTCTGTTCTCAAATGGGATTTAAAGAAGTTGGAATGAGACCTGGCCACTTGGGAAATGGGATATGATCTGAAAATGATTTCATTTCCTACTTTTAATATTGAAATGTGGATAAATAGCTTTAAAAAGTAAAAAGTTCATGGTTTCTGTTCTCCAGTATTATAAAGTACTATTATTCCTGAGCAGATCTCAGTTGAGGGGGTTTAAGCAGTCAGGATGATATTCTAAATTGTGTAATTTGGTAGCTAATTTCACATGATTGAGTCATTCCAACTAAAAGAGGATGGAAGATAAGGGAACCATGTGAAAATAAAAAGAAAGGAAAAGAGGGCGAAGTTCAATCTGCTTTCTGTAGTAGTTATACCTTGGTACTGGTATAAATGGGATGGTGCTCAAGCCTCACCTATAGACCAAGAGGAAGGGTAATCATGCTGCTACAAACAATAAAAAATTTGGGTGCAAAACAATGCATGACTATGGGACAGATTATGTAAATAAAGAATATATATTAATGATAGTTTCTATAATATAAATAGCCTTTAATAAAAAAAATAATCTTTTTAATAACATTAATACTCACTTCTATTTTCTGGAAAACATGCATGAAAAAATGTATTCAGTTCAATTGCAAAAGGAGAAAAAAAACCAAGGTGAATAATTAAGGTGAATACTGTACAGTTCTGGAACAAGAACTATTCTTGCTCATTCTTTTTTCTAAGATGATTATTTTAGTTTGTGGGAGCCCAGAATTTCCCTAGAAAATAAGAGTCAGATCTTGTCAATACTGTCAGAAAACAATAACAGCAACAAACCAACAACAAAAAGGTCCAACAAAAACACCATGGTATAACAGGTCTCATTTGTGACTGCTTCTAAAATTTGCAGATAAGACCCCATATAATCAAAAGATTTGATTTATTAAAAAGAAAAAGTCTCTGGTGAAATCACAAGAGTCCCTTCCACCCAAAGAATTTTTCTTCATTAAACAAGGAATCAAAAAACCCACTTCAAACTGTAAATTGAACAGCAATGGGAAAATAAAAAATTTTCATTCTTTTCCAATCTTATGTAATTTAACATAAACTCATTTACGTACACCTAATGCAGTAACAGCCTTAGTTGTATCCACATTTCAAAACATAAAACATTTGCAGGACACATAGAACGTCATTCTTTTTCCTTCTCCATCACTGCTATATGTTTCGGGGGGTTTTGTTTTGTTTTGTTTTTTAAAAAAAGATACAAACAATCTTCAAAGTTTACCTTTTTTTTTTGGACTTAAGGCATAACATGAAATTGCGCATTATTCTAAAGCTTAACTTTGAAATGAACTAGTTTAGTGCTATCAAACCCTGTTTGCATTTACATTATTTAAATTATGGAGTATTTTATTTCTGTTTCTTGCTGTGAGTTCTAATGCTGCTCATGGATTGTGCAATTCCTATGCAATCAGTCTTTGCCTGCTGTCAGTTATTAACAGTGCAGTGTAAAATCCAGACATTGGGCTTTCAGTTTCTCACTTATCATTTCAGTTCAATGCATGCTGCTTAATTGTGTGGAAGATCCAATCCATTTTTGTTGTCCAGCCACCATGGTGTGCATCGTTCATTTGTTTCATGAAATACTCCAAAGCCTCTTGCTCAGTTTTATCTAAGGCTAGGGTCTTTCGAATATATGCAATGTCATCAAAAGATTGTAGTTCTGGCATTCCAGAGCCAAGCATCATTGAGAAAAGATTTATGAAGAGATTGGCATGCTGCCGAATAGCTAGATACGCCTTGTAACACATCTCCTGAAACCTGTAAGTAGCAAGAATGGTTTGGTCAGTATAGAGCAAATGGCACTGACACCTTTAGGTCTCTGCTTGAATGTCACACAATTCAGAGGCTTACTTGGACAAGGCTATAAAAAAGGTAGCACTACTCTCTCCCCACTTCCCTAGCCAACACACCTCTATTTCCTCGACCCCACCTGAATGCAAGCTCCGTTAAGAGACTTTTCTTTTGCTTTATCACAAGCACATGTCTGACACATCAGGAATTTAGTAAGTATTTATTAAATATATGGCTTGGTCCATATTAAAGCCTTCAGGGTTTCAGCTACAGTCAGAAGACTGAGTTATAGATAGAACAGACTTTTATGAAAGTACTTCAAGTTTTAAGATAGATCAATAATGTAAAGTAATAAGGAAAACTATGAATAAGCCTGGTAATTATAGTTGGTTGCCTTTCTTCAAGTTAAATAACTATAAAATGTTTTAAGCATTATACATTATTTGTGAAGACAGAGAAGGCAGAGTCTAATTATCTGAAGAGCAGTAAATAAAAAACTGTGTTATTAAGCTTAAGGACTACTTTTTAGGCCTTAATTATGAACTCAATAACTAGTCTTTATTCCCATTTTCCTTAAAATAATTAAATATAAAAACTAAAACACTGTCTTTTTGCTAAATAACACCTATTATTTTAAACTGCTCAAAAAATATCAATTGTTTCTGACATTACAGCAAGAACTCTTTATTTTGTACTTTGATTTCCGAGCTTACCTTTCAAACTCCCTGGTCTTTGTACACTCCTGGGCCCCTTTACTTATCACTATTAAGAAATCTTGTGTCAAAACGAATGGCACACGTTCTCGTTTATAACCAAATTTTTTCTTCTTGTGATCCAAAAAGTGTCCAAAATCTATATGAAACAGCTTTTAAAAATAAGAAATTGTGTTACAGCTTGACACACACAAATATAAAATTCCTTCAATTAGTAAATTTAGGAACACCAACACATTTTAGAAAGAAAAAGCCATTACTTGTCCATCATCTTTCACCATGATGTTACTATTGTGTCGGTCTCCAATTCCCAAAATGAAGGTAGCCACGCAGTATCCAGCACATGAACGTGTGAACAGGTCAATGGCTGCATCGTATCTACAATGAAGAAATAAGCACCTCATCAGCAGTGTGGAAAAACAGAGTGATCTAGGCCAAACTGGGTGAAGTTTCTCTTAAAACTGTGAAAATAATCACAACAGAGTAGGAAGTAATTATGTCAGAAAACCTGAGGAATTTTGAGATTCTTAGGTTGTCAAGGGTTTCGAAGGAAATTTCCAGATTCTCCTTGACCAAAGCATGATTCTTGTCACAGTAGAAAAATACTCTGATCATTAAAATTAGTATTTGTTTTCAGTTTGGTATGGTGGTGCATAACTGTCATCTCAGCACTCTGGGCTGCTAAGGCAGGAGGACTTAGCAAGGTCCTATTTTAAAATAAAAAAGGGCTGGGGATATTGTTCAGTAGAAAGACCCTGCATTCTACCTTCAGTGCTTAAAAAAAAAAACAAAAACTAATAATTTTATTGAAGAATTAAAAGTTTGAATGTAAATTTTTTTGAAAAATAAGCAGTAAGAACATTTTAGATATATACGTTGAACATATATAATTTTATCAAATTTAAGCAATTCTGATCATTTAAACATAACCTCAAACATTTCAGAAGTTGAGAATATGCTTTTCCAGCGTGAGTACAATTATTTTTTCTGGCTTATACTCAACCACAATCTGACTCATCTAGCAAAACTTACAGGAAGACAGACTCATGAACTCACATTTCTCCTTTGTTTTTGTCTTTGAGCCACTGATGCAGTGTGTGGCTATTGAACTGCAGTGCACCTTTCAGGCCACCTTTACACTGAATCTGCATGATAGTGTGAGAATTTCTCACCACCTCAATAAGTCCGACACAGTCACCGATGGAGAGACAACCATAAGGCAGCATTCTGAAAGAGGAGCAACACAGCTACAGTGGCGGAATTTTAAAACACTTTTTTTTTATCAGCTAAAACATGAATATTCTATTTGTAAGTTGGTCATGCCTGACCTTTTCTGTCTTAAGCTAATTTTCTTTTCTAAAATGTGACAAACCAATCCTTAGAAAAATCCTCAAAATTATCTACCACTTATTGTAACTTTTAATTGTATGTCTGAAAAGCATTAAGAAAATTACAACAATAAAAATATAAACACTATGACTTCAACAATACAGATGAATTTAAGCACGCTTCATTGACATCTAAATGAAACTTTAGGGCAGCAGTTCTCAAATTTTTGGTTGTAGGACTTTTATAAAAATCATTTAATGAGAATGACTCATATATCTTCAAAAATTTCTAATGTCTAATTTTATAGCCATTTGGATTTTCATATATGCTTTTTTTCTTTTTGGACTTTTTGAGACAGGGTCTCATTATGTAGTACAGGCTGGCCTTGAACTATGTAGCCCAGACTGGCCTTGAACTTGCAGTGATCCTCCTGCCTTAGCCTCCCAAGTGCTGTAATTATAGGCATGTGTCACCATGCCCGGCTTCATATATGCTTTTGTAGCCAATCTGTATTTTCCTCTTACCATAATAAAAAGTTGCAATTACTAATATTATCACCAGTTTCATCAGAAAAGTCTTTAAGTTCAGTGGCAGTTACAAGTCTTTCAAAATTCTGATTTTTGCTGGAAAGCTCAAATTTTATTGTTGGCAACAAATACTGCCACAGCTGTTTTCCTTGAAGAGACCGCATTTTTTTTTTTTCCCTCAAGAAACTGTCTGCCAAATACCCATGTGTGAATAACTACTGCTTGTCTGTTATTAAAATAAAAATGATATTCCATGAAAAAAGTGTAACTCAGAGAATCCCATAAATACTTTTCTTCAATATAATCATCATATTGTGGAACGTAGCAGAAGTACTTTTTAAGGTACTTATTTTATTACATCAAATATTAAGTTAAAAAAATTAAACAGTACACACAGTTAAGGATAGACATGAAGACAAAATGACAATGGAAAAAAAGGCATCCAAGTTGCACATAAGTACTCAAAGTATGGTTTTTCTTCCTTTGAGTTCGCATGTTATGGTCCATTCTGTCCACCTTTCCTTTACTGATGTTCCTAAAAGAGTATATACTTATTTTCATTTTCTCTCTTTAATTTCCTACAGCCTAGCTTCGATGCCTATTATTCTAGTATAAATTCTTTTCAAAGCTAACCATGAGTAACCATAGCCTTTGCTTTCTGAAACTTTCTTGGGCGCTTGGTATTACAAACTGTGACTCTCTCCCCGGTTTTGGGTTCTGTGCAGTCACTTACTCTGGGCCTCTTATACCCTTGCCCATTTTTCTGATAGAATTTCTTCCTGAACTGCCTTGGGAACTGCCCTGTATTCTAGCTCATTTTCTCTTATTTCATTTTTTTGTTTTATTCTTGTTGAGTACTTTCATAAAGAGTCAAATTTTTCTATAAATCTCATATAAGAAAGCAAGCAGTTATAAATAACCTGAACCTGAATTACATTTCTGCCAAGGATAAATAAAAGTACTGATATGATTTTATTGAAATGAAATGCTATTTACTTAAAATGAAACTAAATTTACTTAAAATATTTTAGACTGATATCCAATGAATTTCCTTATGATACTTTTGTTTGCAACCTCTAATTTATAATTAAATGAGTTATTTAGTTAAATCTTTTACCCTTTCTAGTTCTGCAATACGTTTTACATGCAACTCCTCTGGAAGTGGTGGTGCTAGTGGGATGCGGATCTCTCATGACACAGAAAGTACTACGAAGAAAGGAACACTGTCTCTGCAAAGCAGCAGAGATCAAGCAATGAATCCAGAATTAAGAATTTAAAACTGGTGACTTAATTTCGTGCCTTTTGTTACTCGAAACATCCATTTTCTTCTTTGCAATAAGGGAGTTCTACTTTATGTCACGGATTCTTTCCCATATACTAGCTACTGCCACCCTCTTACAAGGCATACAAGTAAGCCTGAATGTAGTATCACTTGCTATTTCTACCTAACCTACCTCACTGCTGCAGGAGGACTCCACTCATCCCCACTTACAGACAAAGGTACCTTTAGAGAGCACTTAGGATTTCCAAAGAGAAGGTCAGAGAAGAAAAAACTATTAGAAGTGAGAACTGCTAGAAGATGAAGCATGACAGAAAAATTAAGGTGATACACACTGATTACTGTAGAAAGCTGCACAGAAACCAGTAAACTGATAATTTTAGTTGTTTTCATAAATTTTCCTGCAAAATTGATTTAACATTAGAGGATGGATAAAGCTTCAGAATCAGAACATTTCTGTTGGAAGACCCGCTTTTAAACTCTTCTGAATAAAAAAAGAGCTTTGTAACACTGGTGTCTCCCATGTCCTATTCCTAACGCTGACACTCCAGAGGCAACTGCCATCCTCTCTAGCGAAAGAGAGATACCTCTTCTTACTGAGCTCAAATCTCATCAACTCTGCTAAGCCAAGTGAGAGGACAAATGAACACTATCATCCTGCAATCAATTGATAATTACCACTACATATATTTCTTTATAGATCTATGTTTCTATATGTTTTTATCATTATTTAATAGCTTTATTTCAGTCTAACTGTCCTCAAGTCAGTTACTTTACTGATTACCTACCGAAGATCAAGACCTTGATTTTGCCAGATATTTTCCATAATGCGAATAATCTGAAGTGTTAGCATATCTTGCCGTAAATCTGAAATTCAAATAATATGTATCAGCACTTAACACTATCAATATAAATTAGGGGATCAAGCCACCACATTGTTCTCAAGTGGGAAAAAAATAGAGCTATATTTACTCTTCAAAATAACAAGTAAGACAGCAATGTTTTGATTTTTTCAACCCATTTCTAAAGTATTGGCAAAAACTTGTGCATAAAAACTGACTGCATAATTCATAAAAGTGTTATGCATACTGAAAGTATCTGTTTTGCTGAATCTTTAAATTTGAACATGTTTATGCTGAAGTACTCGGATCAACGGAAGTCCCTGCTGAGTTGTCCCTACCTAATGGAAAGCCACTGGTGCTCTTACCCTATCCCCCCTCCAGTCTATTCTCCACATAAATTAGAGCATTTTATATGGCTCCTTAGCAGACTATACTTTTTCTTCGTACCATGAATGTAATTTTGGTTTTTAAATTATTTGTTTAATGTCCTTTTTCTCCCTATTAGACTGTAAGCTCCAAGAGAGCAAGGATCCTGTTTTGCTTATTACTATAACCAAGGATCCAGCACACAGAGCGTTTAAGGAATGACTGGATACTCACACCACTCATGTAAATGACAATTAAGCAAATAACAGAAACTAATTTCATGACTTGATTCAGGAGTTCAGGAAATGCCACTTCAAGCAGGGGAGATCAACTGAAGGTCGCACAAGGCCTACAAAGACTAATCACTTCTTCTGAGGGCTGCTCCGAGACAGCTTTTGTATTGAGAGTTTTTTAACTGCACATCAGGACAACCTTTATTCATCCTATCTTTGCTCTTCTTACCTTCCATAACTGTATCATTATCCTCCTTCAAAAGCCCCAAGCCCTTACTTTTTCTGGTAACTCAGATGTTATATAAGGTCTAATCATCTGACTTTTCTTTGAGCTTTATACTTTGTGAGACTCCCATGCATAAGTACATAACTAAATATAGGTGTTCTTCTTGGTTAGTCTGTCTTAGGTCAAATTAATTTGTAGCTCAGCCCAGAAACCTAGAAGGGTGGAGGGAAGACGTTTTTTTCCTCCCCTACACATGTATAATCAGTTAAAAGAAACAAAGTTAAGGTTAAGAATTGTTAGGAGTCAAACCTCCAGTTGATCTTTCCTGGTTGATTAGGTTCATGACATGTGAGTCGTGTTGGAAGATCCACCTTTAGGCAGATGAGGAGACATGAGAGAAAGCCTGCCTGCTTGCGTTCTCCAAGTGTTCTAAAGTTCAAAGTCGTCAGCAAACCAAAATTTCTTATTTTGAGGTCACATTTCCTGAATTTCTTCACATGTGTATTGCAAAGGTTAAGACATCTACTTAATAGTTTGCATTTTATCAAATGTGTGTTCCTTAAATGGCTTTCAACAGTTTTCATGGTTCATAAATATCCTGTGTATAAAAAGATAACTAAATTCATACATCATAAGCTCATTAGTACTCTTCCTTACCATCCCCATTTTTAAAGATGATCTCATTGTTCTGAAACAGTAACTCTGACATGATGTCTGGGTTCTCCCAATTCAACCACAGTGGCCTTTTTGCAGAAGACATAATTCGACACTCTTCAAGCCTTTAAAATAGTTAGAAACTTTACTAGGCACCTCAGCTTTGTTACTCCTTTTATCCTCAAATTTACTTTACAGTTTTAAACATGTTATAAAATTTTAAATATTTAAAAATGTTTTATTAGTATGTTTGCAGTACACAATGATTACATTTACTGTGAGAAGCTGTACATGTACACAGCACATCTTTATTCTTTCTACTCCCCCCTTTCCTCCACTCCTTCTGCATTTTGGTCCCCTTCCCATTTGCAAAAGATCCATCTCCTTGTTTCTTAGTATCTATCAAAAAAGTGTTGTAAAATTTTTCACTCAATTTTTATCTATGAATTTACTTCTAAGGAATACTGTATAAATAAATATTAAGCTTTAACATCTTTATATAATCATGAATTTTCTACAATATATATTATACTCCATTTCTTATACATGCCACAAATAGTCCACCCAGTGAAGGTTTTAAACCCTTATTAAAGTAATAAAAACTCAATCTGAATAAATGCATTTCTAATTTTTTTTTTTTTTTTTTGTCTTTTTTGAGGCAGGGTCTTGCTGTGCAGTTTAGGCTGGCCTTGAGTTCACTTTGTAGCTCAGGCTGGTCTCGAACTCACAACGATCCTCCTGCCTCAGCCTCCCGAGTGCTGGGATTACAGGCATGCGCCACCACGCCCAGCTTGCATTTCTAATTTAAGACCCTTTCTGATTCCTATTTTGCACGGTAGGAGAGTGGGAAAGGGAAGCACAGATAATTGGACTATCATACAGGATGTTTCGATTCTTCAAAAGATTCTATACAGCAAAGTACTTCAAAATATAACAATAAAGCTTCTAAGAAAGTACCTTACCTGAGATTTCCCAGCTGATGAGCAGGGTTTAGAGGAGACAGAAAACCCTGCAGTGCATCCATGAAATCTGGTTGCCTCATTTGCTCAACTAAAAACTTCATCTGTACCTGATAAAAAGGCATAATCAAAGTTAGAAACCGACTTCATTAACTGCTAATCTCTTACACACTGAAAACTCAGTGCTGCATAGTCTCTGCACCACACCTTGAACTGGCTGTGTTCTAAGGAGGAGGCTTGTATGAGACAGAGCAGCCCAGTGCAGAGAGAGAGGAAGTGGCAGCAGGGACCTTCCTGTGAGAAGACTGTTGACAGAAGCAATGCTCTGTCTCTAGACCAGTGATGGTGAACCCTGGCTTGCAGGTCAGCTGTCAGTTTCTGTAAATCAAGTTGCCTTAGAATACAGCCATGCCTATTCATCACATATTGGCTGCTTTCACACTAGACAGCAGAGGTGAATAGTGAAGACCACATGGCCTACAAAATCTAAAATATTTACATTTAGCCCTTTAAGAAACAATTGCTCATCCTTGTTCTACAGGAAAAACTAAAGAGACCATATTATCTTAGTTTAATATTTTTGCTTCCCGGCTTTGCATAAAACATCTTATGCATGCTCTCTGTTGAGCAAAAAAGGTATAACAAGGCTAAAAGAAGCTGTTGGGAAAACAAATATAAAAATATTTGCTACACTGATATCATACTGTCTCTCATTTGCAGCCACAAAGAAGTTCCTTTTGCAACAGGGTCTCTCACCATTAAGTTCATGCAAGCCTTGAACTCACTATGCAGCCCAGGCTGGCCTCAAACTCATGATGACCCTCCTGCCTCAGCCTCCCCAATGCTGGGATTACAAATGGGCGCTGCCACGCATGGCCAAATACCCCTTTCTAATGAACTCAAGCCAGAGAGCAGACTGCTGAGCTGCGAAGCAGCAGCTGGCATTTCATTACAGGAAACTTCAGTCTATTAAAAGTATAAAATGTGGTATTAAAAAAAAGAAGTTAGAAACTAGGTATACATAGTAAATTAATTTTCATGCTACAGTTTTTTATAATGAAGCTTTCTTTGTCTTACTCATGTAAGTTAATAGCTAGGAAATCTAGTCATCACTGACCAGGCAGCTCTTCCTCATGTGAAGGTACTTTTTCATCACTGTCAACTGTAATGTCAGCATAGTGCTTCACTTTATCATTATGATGATAAAATACAAAATCACTCAAAGTAATTGCCTTTGTGTTCCTTATCACAATCTCATTTAAACCAACAATGACATAAGTAATGAATTTCATGTTGCTAATTAAGCCATTTTATCATAGCTAATCTGTGATAGAAAAAACTACACAAAATACACACCTGTTTACAAATATATTTAATACCTAATTTCTTTTTTCTTAGCTCACACTACAAATGTAATAAGTTTTATTCTTTTGAAGCAGCCTAGTGCCCTCTTACCCATTAATTCCAGCATCAGTAATAGTACTTTTTTCTAGTATTCTATATTTGAATTTGTTTACCACAACTTCAATGAAACCAATTCACATACTGTATGATATTAAGATTAATGGAACAACTTTTTTTTAGATTAATAGAGCAGTTTTCTTTTGAAGTTGGTTTTTCCTTTGAGTAGTATTAATGAAGATGATGGGAAAATCCCTTCAGTGCTGGCAGTTTCTGTTTCCTGCCCTTGGAGTACTCACTACTAAACTGGCATTTCTTCCCTCCCATTTCATTGGGGTGAGAAACGGTCTTCCTTTTCACTCTAGAGTATGCTGAATTTAGGACTGGTAGATCAGACTGAACAAGGGAAGGGAATGGGGAAAAAGTCTTGAAAAAACTATATTTCATACTGCTTGGCTAGAATGCAGATGATTACAGTGTGTGACACGTTTACTGAGGGGCTTTGAGTCCATTTTGAACTTAAAAATGTAAAAGCTCATCTCTTTCCACTTTTTTTCAGGGTCATTACTAAGATAATGAATAAGGAAAGAATCATTTTAAATGCTTAAGAGCTCTATAAAAAGAAAAAAAGGAACGTACAGATACTTATATTTACCGGGCACCTCTCACACTCTAGGGATTATGCTAGGTACTTCACACAGTTCATATAATTTAGTTCTCGCAACAACTGCATTGTCAAAATACTACTGTCATCTTTACAGGTAAGGAAAATGAATCCTAAGAGCGCAACAATGTATGTGACATTATATAGCTGCACTGGAAGCCAGTGGAACCTGGTTCCAACTCGTAATCTGTCTGAATCCAAGAACCACAATCTGCATAAATACTGGGCTCTGAAACAACCCTGTCCCACTGCAATGAGAAGAGTCGCACAAACGAACAGACACACACCTTTTGCGTCTCATCCTTCTTCTCCTGTTTCAGAATGTCAGTTAAGTTAATGAGCTTTTCCATAGCCTCAACTTGCCTATTCAGGTGCTTCAGATACATCCCACAGGCCCGACAATAGGACTCCAGAAGCAGGCCGAATCTTTGACTAACTGTTTTATTGTGCATCTCAGATCTAAAAGAACAGGGCAAGATTTAAACAGATACATGTATGCACATGCAGACAGAAATATACACCTACATAAACATGTATGTGTGTTTATACAATCTTTTTAAAGAAAATGAGAACATCTATTTTAAAAATCCAATAAATGTTACAATCATACCAAGAATAAAATGATTTAAAACCTACCATTTAGAAGAAAGCAAATGAGGTAGTTCATGGACATGTAAATTTAACAGACAACTAATTTTTTCTAACTATGCTTTTATTCACTGACAGTATAAGGTATAAATATGAAAAAGGGAAACTGGACAGAGAAACAGTAAAATATACAAGGAGGGAGCAAACAGCTTAATGGATACTCCCTGACACACATGTTCATACTGTGCTATCTCTAAATTTATCTTATATCTAACTTCTAGGTCATTTATTTGTAATGTTAAAATTTAAAAACTATTAGACACAATCCATTTCTAAATATATTAAAAGTACATGGTTTATGATCTTTAAATGTATCAAATATACCTCATTCTATAAAATATTCTTATTCTTAATTGGCTTATTTGCTTCTCAATTCCAAGGTTAAGATTTTTATTTATATTGGACATTTTAATCTATAAATACAATGAGACCTATGGTGACATTAATTTGCACCTAAAACATTTTTACTTAGTTTAAAGTCGTATCAAACCTTTAAAAATATTTCTTTCCGCTCTCATTCATATATAAAACTCAGGGTTATTTTCTGTTTGCTTTTGAGACAGGGTCTCGCTATGTAACTCCGGCTGGCCTTGAATTCACTATGTAGCCCAGGTTGGCCTCGAACTCTTGGAGATCCCCCATTTCAGCTTTCTGAGTGCTGGCGTTATAGGTGTTAAAATTCAGTTTTGACTTTTACTTCGTATTTCATTTCAAAGAGAAAAACAGAGCAGTTCATCACTGGCTATCTATATCTATATATAGATACACACACACACACACACACACACACACACACGGTTTTTCAGGGTCTCACTATGCTGTTCAGGCTGCCCTTAAACTTGTGGTTATCTGCCTGCCTCAGCCTCCCAAGTGCTAGGCTTACTAAACTGCGCCACCATGCTTGGCTACAATATATTTTCAATATGGAAATCTATTTCAGCCAAACTAAAAGCATGTAATACATATTTGTACATTATTTATTTTGTCTTTTTGAGACAGGGTCTCACTGTGTAGGTCAGGCTGGCCTTGAGCTCACTCTGTAGCCCAGGCTGGTCTTGAACTCGCAACGATCCTCCTGCCTCAGCTTCCTGAGTGCTGGGATTACAGGCATGTGCCACAACACCCAGCTGTTTGTACATTTATTAAGAAAGCAAGTGATATACAGTGTGTGTGTGTGTGTGTGTGCGTGTGTGTGTGTATACATATATATATAAAGAATTGAGTGGGGGAGATAATTTGACTTACTTTAAATGCCAAAAGAAAAAGTGTCCAATCCTTTGATTTGTTAATGCTTTCTTGAGTAAAAATCTCACAAGCAGATTATCCAAGTATTGCTCATATTTTAGGACCTGATTAATTAAAAGAACAAAAACTCAAATAAATTAGCATCCATTTCTGCATGGCTGCATTTAAAGAAAAAATTACAAAGTATATACTATTGGTAATAAAATGGATTTTTTTTTAAAAAATCATACAACTGCTGAAGTTAGTAAAGTAACCTGGAAACTACATATATTTGGAATGAAGTATTACTTTCTGTTTTACATTATTTTACCTGTACTAGCTGGATTAGGTACTGAGAAAGTTTGTCATCTGTCAAGTATTTTTCCAAGCATCGAACAGCAAAACCTCGAACCATTGGGTCTGGGTAATTACAGTCCAGAAGCTCCATTGCTTGCTCAGGTTTGATTGGGGGCCAGTCTTTTACTAAGCAGTACATCTGTGTATGAGAAAGAAAAAAAATCGTATTTACAAAGCAAGGTCAGTTGTGAATGAACACACTAGTTGATTTTTTACTTCTGATTTTAAAATTAGTTAAGATTTAAAAAACCTGCCTTAATATCTACAGTACTAATGAGTTTTATCTGTAGAAAGGATGTGAATGACATTTTTTTCTATCACGTTACCATAATTAGCAGTCTATTCCACCTTTTAAATTTATGAACATTTTCTGATAGAAAACAATTTGGGTGACATACTAGTTTAGTGCAATGTCTTTTAAGGAATATGAGCCATGCATTTACCTGAGCTACTTCATCTCTAGAATTCCATTTAACGGACAGAAGCAATTTGGGTAGAATTTCAGGGATAGTTACACAATAGTGTCTGTTGGAAAAGACAAAAGAAAAAAAGTACTTTCATGTTATTCAAAAGACCTAGAGGTCTAACTCTTTATGCATTCTTTCAGAAGTTCTAAAGTTTTTTTTTTAGCATTACCAGCCTTTTTAAAAATAAAAACAAATCAGTACTTAATAATATATCTGTGTATTATCTACATATGTACTTAGTAAGTATATATGGCAAAGAAAATAAAAGGAAATCCAAGTGGAGAAAAAATGCTTAAATTTAGTTGACAATTAAGAGAAATTATGAATATACATTATACCACTCTTTAGATTGCTCAGACTGTTATGCAACTGGAACCCAGAGCCATGATTTCTGCTGAGGTTACTGGACAAAACATGTTTTAACAATTTTCTGCACAAATGTATTGAAACTGCTTTGTTAAATATACCAAGTAGTTACAAGTAGCGAGACAATTTTTGCCTACGTGAAAACAGGCATTACAGTATTATTCTGAGGAAGTTTAAGAAAAACAGAAAAATGGAAGACAATTCCAGAAAATTATAATATTTAAGACCAATGAAATACCTAATTGGTCTAGAATTACATGAAGTTTTTTCCTTGAATTTTATTTTTAAAAATCCTTAAAAAGTCCTAAGAGAGTTTTTAAAAGCCTTCAGGGCTTAGAGTAATAGTGGGTGAGTGATTAGCATGCCAACTACTTTAAAATTCAATCCCCAGTGTCAATAAAAACATGGAAAAAGTGGGTGTGGTGATACACACCTATAATCCCAGCACTTTGGGAGGGTGAGGCAACAGGACTGCAAATTCGAACCTAGCTTGGGGAACTGAGCCAGACTCTTGTTCCAAAACAAAATAAAAAATATGAGCTGGGCATGGTGGCGTGTGCTTGTAATCCCAGAACTTGGGAGGCTGAGGTAGGAGGATTGCTTCGAGTTCGAGACTAGCCTGGGCTACAAAGTAAGCTCAAGGTCAGCCTGAACTGCATAGTGAGACCCTATCTCAAAAAGACAAAAAACAAAACAAAAACAAAATAAAAAATATGGCTGGGACTATAGCTCAGTCTCAAGGCCCTGGGTTCAATCCCTATTACTGGGGAAAAATGAAATATTACAAGCTTTCAATGAGTAAAATAAGTATCAATGGAGCACATCTTTCTAGAAATATTAATCTATATACATAGTTTTTAAAAAGTCAGTACAAAATCATGTAAATTATGCTTTATTTACCATATTAGGCATGGTAGAAACATGGCATGTTCAACCAAAGTCAGTCCTTTCTTCTATAATAAAAAACAAGAATCTCCATATTAACACAAACCTGTGACTCCACAGAAAATCTTTCTCTTGCTCAGTGATTTCAGACAGAGGGTCTCGTGTACAAATTGCTCGGAGCTGTTCTTTGTCATTTTCTCTTAATTCATTGTCTCTAGCTAGTCTGTTACTCTGTAAAGTAAAGTAATATCTTACGTGGGTTTCTTTGTCATACACATCTTTCCCTAGATTAATTTTCAACAAACTTTACATTGCTTATTAACTGTTATAAAATACTCTCATCTTAAAACTTCATTTTTAGGGATACAGAAAAACCAATTTAAGTACATATTTGCAGAACAAATCTGATCATATACATGGTTAATATTACTACCAACCACAGTCAGAACAGTAACTGCCAAAGTGAAATCAGGGAGAAGGCCAGACTGGGATACCAGAGGACGGCAGTGAGTCACTTCCTCTTCCTTCTGATGAGACCCCTTCCTAGTATCCTGTTAACTAACCTGCTAGTAGGATTTCTGGTACAAAAGAATGAGAAACAGTAAAGTAACAAAATAAAAATTTAAACTTTTATGTTTCTTGCTTGAATTCAACTTCTAACTGCTGTGAGGCTTTCAAATTTAAAAGTAAGAACAGGTAGGAGAAAAAAGGGGATGGAATACCCCACTAAAACACTGTACCCTGTACTCTGAATACTATAAACAAATTTAAAAGATAGTAATGCAACCTTCTGTTTAATTCCAAGTCATGTATCTATTCCCTTTAAATATACTTAGATTAACTGGAGAATGAGCAGGTATAAATGCATATTAACATTATACAAAAAAATATTGCCAGCCATTTCTAAAGTTACAAATGAAAACAGCCACACAACTGGACTTTTATTTATTTATTTTTTGGCTTTTTTTTGAGACAAGAGTATTGCTATGCAGTTCAGGCTGGCCTTGAGCTCACTTGGCAGCCCAGGCTGGCCTCAAACTCACAATGATACTCCTGCCTCAGCCTCCCGAGTCCTGGGATAACAGGCGTGTGCCACCATGCCCGGCGTGACTGGACTTTTATACAGTTAGTTTATTCAAAGGCATGAAGAAATACTACTTGCACATATTTACTCAAAATTTGTTAAATGTGTACTGTTTTCCTTCTCCTAGTCTTGTTGTTGGAGTTATAAAACAGTAAAAGACCCTGCACTGACACAGCCTCCTTTCTAGAGGGAAATCAAATAAGAAAGAAAAATATTAGAGACCCTCTGAGCATCTAATGCCTAATTTGTATCTCAATGACAAGAAGTGGTCCACAGTAAGATCACGGACAGACAAATCCAGATGGAGGAAACAGTGCAAAAGCCCCACGGAAGAACAAGCTGGACCTGACAGGAGAGAAGGAAGGGAGTCAACTGGCCCAGTGTCCAGTGCTGAAGAAGGGAGAGATGGGAGAAGGAGAAGTTAGTACAGGTGAGATTGGCCGTCAGGCTAGAAAGGTTCAATTTTACTTGCAGTGAGAGCTATTTAAAGGATGAATCTGATTTCTTTCTGAAAGATTATTCTGGTTGCTCGATGGAAGAAGAGGGGACAGTTAGAAGCCACTCCAAAGTCTGGCCAAGAGGTAATAAATGCTTCACCCCACATTTACAGGAAAAGGAGCCATTACTGTTTGTCATCTGGGTCCAACAGACTGTACTATTATTTATTTATTTATTTTTTTTGGTTTTTCTCCGGTACCGGGAACCGAACTCACGACTTTGCACTTGCCAGGCAGGTGCTGAGCTAAATCCCCAGCCCCTATTTACTTATTTTTGATACAAAATAATTTATGGAAAGATAAAGTAATGATGAAATACAATTTTGTTAGATACTTTAAAAGAATTGAGACATAGTAAAACCAAATTTTTATTCATATTGTCCTTGTTTTGAAATACATCACTGTCAAACTGTAAACTACATTGAAAATGGAACACTTTTGAAAAACTGATGGCCCATAATTTTAAAGATGGGCTATTTTCTTTACTCAGTAATTGCAAATTTCCATTTTTTATACTCATAAACACCAAACAGAATGATTAATCCATGGAGGTTTTTTTTTTTTTCCTCCGGTACCGGGAACCGAACTCACGAGCTTGCGCTTGCCAGGCAGGCGCTTTGCCGCTGAGCTAAATCCCCAGCCCCCTAATCCATGGAGTTTTAAAAATTTCTGTATCACCCTTTTCATTCTGGTCACTTTTTGTACACACCTACCTTCTGTATTTACCCATTCAGAAGTGTAAATAAAAGTAAATATTGGTGTGTAGCATCATTAAAGATTGGAAGAACACTGTAAAACACAACTCAAGTTCTTGTCATAAAATCTTATCAGAGTAAAGTACTCGCACTGAATTACTAACTGAATTTGAGTATCAAATTTCTTATTTGTCCTCAGAAATGTGTTGCTCATTCACTGTTATCATTAGTTTGAGAAAACTCACATAGGATAGTATCTGGCATTTCATTTACATGATAAATTTCATCATCATCATTAGAGTACAGAGCAGCAGTTCTCAGTTGGGGTGATTTTCCCTTTTAGGTCCTAGGGACCCTGGTAATGTCTAAAGACATTTCTGACTGGCACCGCTTGGTGTGGTGATGGTCCTGGTGTTTACCAGGGTAGAGGCCAGGGAGGCTGCTGAACTAGCCTGCAGTGTGCTGGGCATCTCCTCCAACAAAGAACTGTTTGGCCTAGAATGGAGAAACACCGCTTTGGAGTCTTACTATCCATCTCTGTATTCCTACTATGATTTATCTAGTAACTGTATTATATCTTCCTCTATAATTTGCTTCTTTTTAGGTATATAGGTATACCTATATAATTACAGGTATTTATACCTATATAGTTTGCCCATGTTATG
Organism: Chinchilla lanigera; assembly: GCF_000276665.1. Lineage (NCBI taxonomy): Eukaryota > Metazoa > Chordata > Mammalia > Rodentia > Chinchillidae > Chinchilla > Chinchilla lanigera. The sequence continues at coordinate 8,410,362 of NW_004955420.1, read as the reverse complement.
GGTATAAAGTGAAAAATTCAGCTCACTGAAAGCCTAAAAAAACCCCAAAGGGGAGAAAAACCTATGAAGATGGTGTTTCAGACTGCTTTTATACCCCTAGAAAGATGTTGCAAGTCACCAAGCAATGAAATAAGAAAACTGATTATGTAATAGTGATGATTTATTTCACTGTCGTATCATCCTTCTAGGCTATTATATACTTTTATATCTTCATGTTATTTAGTATTTTTTTAAAGCATAATTAGCAGTAACTAGTGAATAAGGAATAAGGAATTCTAAGAAAGACTATAGGTCATAAAATATCAAAACTTACAAAGAGCCACTATTACTCAAAAAAGAAACTCATACCTTTTACATTGTATATGCAGGAAAATGTTACATTATTCAATTTACAAAAGCAATGGGCAAATTTCTTGCTGGGCTATAAACTGAAAGTTCCTCAGTGCAGTATTCTACGGTGCTTCTTGGTGCTGCTATTACCTGCCTGGGATAGGCGTACTTGAAGACCTCTTGGCCCAATATTCATTGGCTGGTCTATCTTTAACCCACCAATTTGTCCGTGAGACGTAAGGGACAATTAATGGTCTTTGAACCCAGTTATGTTATGGTTCTGAAGTTAAGGACAATACTGGATAACTAGATCAAATATAGCGAAAACTGCTATTTCCTCTACACCACGGCTCAATTAACACCACATTTATACTTCAGTCTCCACTGCAAGGTTACCATCTCAGGGACGGTTTTCCCAGACCCAATCATGTATTAGCCCACGCCCTGCAAAACTGCCCTCTCCCAGTTAGTTGTTTTTTTTTAATTGCACTACTGTCTCTTCCTTCATGGCACTTTCATGATTTACAACCTTATGTTTCTGCTTATGTCTGTTTTATGTCTGCTTTCACCATTAGACTGAATCGTCAGTGGAGATTTATTTACTTCACACTTCATTATCGAGTACTTCTCTTAGTGTTTTACATATAGCTGGCATTCAATAAATACTGATATGAATGCAGACAAGCTAGGGCTCCAAATAAGCCAAGAAGAAACAGCTGCACGCAAAGTATTAGCACACAGAAAATTTTATCCTCATACTTAAGCCACTATAACTAAAATACACAAAACTTTGTCTGCATACAGATTAAAACTGATACTTCAGAAACTCAGCGACTTTCCTTACCAGTCCTGCATGTGAATAACTAAATCCTGCTTCTCGGGATACAGACCAATTTGCATGCTCTTCAATCACTGACATATCTGGAAACTTTACCACACTGCTGAACCAATCAAACTCCAACTCTAAGCATGGAGTTTCCTAAGAGATGGAAGAAAAGTTAATATATATGTTGTAGCTGACTGTCATTAAAAAAGAAAAAAAAATTATGATAATAAAAAGCTTACTTTATTTGGATTTGACCCAGTAACACCAATAGGGTTCAGCAAGTCTTCTAATCCATGAGGTACCGGCCAAAGATTCAAAGCCATTTTCCCAGATACTAGAGTGTCTGTGTAATCAAACAAGTTTATATTTCCCCAGGCCAATGGACAATGCTCCTTAAAAAGCAAAGAAAAATGTTCACTAATCTAGGGATTAAATTATAAAATGCATTTCAAAACACTTTTTTCCTAGAAAGGAGAATTCAACAACTGTCTCTATAATAACTGGGATATAAAATCTACCAAAAGCCATTTCTCAAGATTTAAGCACTTTCTTGCCTTTTTCTATTTGAAATTAGATATATTTTAATTATAAATAGAAAATGTGAAACAAAAGAGGTACAATACATATTTGCATTCAATCACTGTTATGCAGTCATTTTTTGCATTTGGGACATACTCATCATTATGAGTATTATACTCATCATTACTCATAACACTCATCATTACTCATTATTATTTGGGACATAACACTCACTATTATTTAGGACCTAATACTCAAGTTCTTCTAAGATAGTCTTCTGTCATGTTTTTATTTATTAAAAGCTGTAACAGGTCTGACCTATTATCTGTGAGAACACTCAATCAGAGGTGTAATTAAGAGATTTTGGCGGTGGTCATAATTGCTCCTCCTGAAATACTTTACCTCTTTAGCACCCTTTCGGCCTTTAACAGAGCAAATGGAAAGGCAAAGTCGAGCAGCACGAGGAAGATCAGGAATGTATATATCATAATTCAGCCATTCATTCCACCTATGCAAAATTATAAAAAAAAAAGAACTTACCAAAATAAGAGGGGAAAAGAGCTTTGCCCAGAGTATAAAAGCGACTTCTATAAATTATCAAGAAATGAAAAACAGGCAAGTAATTGACTGGGACAGGCACTTTAAGAGCTCATACTGAAATGACCAATAAATATGAAAAACTAGGCTATGTTATTTTCATATAGACAATGAAAATTAAAATCTCATGAAGCTGTCACTACACATAAGAATGGCTGAAACTGAAACGTCTAATGATACTAAGGGTGGTAAGAATATTTTGTAGTAATAGTGAAGCTCATACACTAAAAGTGGGGGTATAATTTGTTAGAGTCAAATCAGAAAGCACAATCTATTAAAAGTGAATATATAAATGTCTTATGATCCAGCTTCATCTCTAGGAATAAAATCACAGAAATGTGTATATTTGTGTGTAGAACACTAATAGCAAAATTATTTATAATATCCTCAAACTACAAATAATCAAATGTCCAAGAGCAGAACAGGTAAATTATAGTACATATATTTATATAATGGAACATTACACAGCAATAAAAATGAACAAGTTACTAACATAATGGATGAAATCCTACAAACATGGTCAGCAAAATAGTTTAGTCATAAAAAATGCCTATTCTTTGAGTCCAGTTATATAAAATTTAAAATGGGCAATACTAGCCCAAAATTATATAAATCAGGGTAGTGGCTACCTCTAGGTAGGAAAAAATGTTGTCAGATTGGTAATGAACATAAGGGTAGGCTTTTAGACGCTGGTAAATGTTTTATTTTTTGACTGGTATACTGGCTACATGAATATTCACTTTGTGATAATTCACTGAACTGAACAATTATGATTTGTTTGCTTTTTACATGCATATGCGCTATACCTCACTAAACAAAAAAACTAAGAGTTGCCGTCATAAAAAGTTAAACAGAAAAGGAAAATTATACAAGATAAAATTATAATTCCTTAATTTGATTAAATTACTTCTATACATAATATAGTTTTATTCAGGATAATTCACTAATCCAAATAAATCAGTATGAAAATAAAAGATCTATAGGAAGAATGTACGTACTTGAATTTTAAAATAACTACTTCATAAGAAGTAACAAAATTAAAGGAAGAATAAAATATTATAAAAAAAGTAATATGATTAAAATTTATTTGAAGTTTTATAAATTCCCTCAACTTACAGGATGTTACAGATGAAATCATGTACGTATGTGAAGGACATGTTTGTAAAGAGTCATGTACAGTAAGTAGCTTTTTCCCCTCTCAACATTATAAAACAATGGGTAAAGCATACAACAATGGATTCAGAATGACTGCTTCGAGTTGAATCTTGTTCCCACTATGTCACTAAGTGTGTTGTGTTGCCTTATATTGTTTTTCATCACCTTGGTGAAGTGGGACTAAAATAGTTACCTACCCTGAGAAGGTTGTTTCTTTCTCATAAGATTAAATGACATAAGTAAAGGGATTAAAACTTATGTAAAATGATTAAAACAATGCCTTGAACAAGAGTAAAAGTTCAGGTGTTACATACTATTAACTTGAAAATTTTTCACTTGGCTTGTGATGGTTAACCTTAACTGTCAAGCTGATTGGCTCGGGAATTACCTAAGGGATTATTACTTCTGGGTATGTCTGCATGGGTCAGTGAAGTATGAACTTGAGTACTACATCTGGCCCCTGAACCATTCCTCTGGCCTGGTTTCCCTGCTCTGCCTTCTGGCCATGGTGATCTGGGCAGCTCTGTTATGCTATGTCCTTCAGCCATGGTGTTGCTGCTTGAAGCTAGCTGACCATGGACTAAACCCTCTGAAACTATGAGCCCTGTAAGGCCCTCTTCCTTTAAGCTGTGGGTCAGGGTATTCTGTCCAGCAATGGGAAAGCCAACTAACATATGGCTTCTTCATAATTTTAATTTATCCTTAAAGTACAAATAAAACAAGTTTTAAGATACAGAAATTTTATTTTTGATTAGTCAAACTAATGGACAGACTTTATAAAATAAGTTTTATTTATCTAATATCTTTGCTTAAACAAAGACTGAAAAGTATCATCCATTTATAGTAAAAAGACTTCTATTTAAAGTGGAAGAATTTGGCAACAATTCTAAAGGAAAAAAATGCTATTATAGAAATCTAGGAGGAGGAAATTGTTGGAATTAGTAAGCCTGCAGTTGTTTTTAAAAAAAAAAAAAAAATTAAAGGTACATCTACTTAAATTTATCTAAGACATTTCTAAATCTCTAGAATTGCTCACAAAATAATGGGAAGTATTCTATATACACACAAAGAGAACTATTCCCTATGAATCTAGCACTATACTAATAAAACAAAGTATGATTTGCTTTCACTCTAAATCCATCCATTCAGCATGCACATGCATGCACAAACACACAAATCAAGTTTTTTTTTCAAGAAATGGACACATACACACATGGATACATACACACTCCAAATTGATTTTAATTCTGAGAGATACTGGTATATCAGCAGCCCTTTTGAGGTGCTTTTTTTTTTTTAAGGGAGGGTCTCAATGAGATCTCTAGGCTGACCTGACACTTGTAATCCTTCTGCCTCAGCCTTTGAAGTAGCTTGGACTACAGGTATATGTCACCATACCTGCCTGAGGTACTGGTACATTTATGATAAAACTGTAATTTTTCTAGTGTAAGGAAAGCACAGATTTAGACCAAAATACCTCATTCAAGAGTTTTCAAATTTTACTTTTCTATCTTCCTAATAACTTCATATTTATTTATCTCTAATTTTATTTTTGTAAATATAGAAAAATTTAAAAATTTACTTAAATCCTCACACTACTTCCATAGGGACTTCATCTTTTAGATGAAGGAATTCTTGAACATAATCAAATATAGTCCTTTTTAACAATCCTAAAAGTCATTTCGAACCAGAATAGATCTAGAATAGCAAAGGCAATTCTCGGCAATAAAGGCAAAGCAGGGGGCCTCACAATCCCTGACTTGAAATTATACTATGAAGCTGCTACTGCGATAAAAAACAGTGTGGTACTGGCAAAAAAATTAGACCCAAAGATCAATGGAACAGATGAGAAGATGCAGAAACAACTCCAGACATACTTAGCCACCTTATCTTTGACAAAGATGCCAAACATTCACTGGAAGAGAGCATCTTTAATAAATGGTGCTGGAAAAACTGGCTCTGCACGTGCTAATGATTAAAACTGGACCCATATCTTTCACCATGCACTAAAACTAAATTTGAAAAGGCTCGAAGACCTAGATATTAAAACAGAAACATTAAATCTACTGGAAGACAGATTAGGGAAAACTTTTGAAGACACTGGTGTAGGCAATGACTTTATGAATACAACCCCAACTGCACAGGAACTATCACAAAGAACCAACAACTGGGATCTCATTACAAAGTTTTGCACAGTAAGAAAAACCAACAGAGTGAAGGGACAAACCACAATGTCAGAAAAAATGTCTGCCAGCTGTTCCTCAGACAAAGGATTACTACTGAGAACATACAAAGAGCTTGAAAACAATCAGACTTCCCAAATTTAAAGACCCAATCCAAAAATGGGCATTTGAGATGAATACACACTTCTCAGATGAAGACATACAAACACTAAATACATATATGAAAAAATGTTCAACATCATTGATCATTTGAGAAATGCCAATTAAAACAACACTGAGATTCCATCTCACTCCAGAAAGAATGGCTAGCATCCTGAAATCAACCAATAATAAACGCTGGAGGGGCTGTGGGGAATAAGTAACCCTTCTCCGGTATTGGTGGGAGTGAAGACTGGTACAACCACTGTGAAAATCAGTGTGGAGACTCCTCAAAAAACTAGGATTAGAGGTCTCATTTGATCCAGCTATTCCCCTTCTGAGTCTTTCCTGAAGAATTAAAAACACTGTACCATAGTGATATATGTGCACCCAAGTTTATAGCAGCACAATTTGCAATAGCTAGATCCTGGAAACAACCCAATTCCCCGTCAACTGAGGAATGGATAAAAAGATGTAGTCTTTAAACTGGAGACTTTTACAGGCAAATGAATACAACTTGAGACCACACTCGTAAGTGAAATAAACCAGATGCACGTGTATAAATATCATATTGTCTCACTGGTGTGAGAAGCTGAAAGAGTAAATAAGATCCAAAATGTACAACTGATACTGTAAAATGGTAAGAAACTTCAAAAGGAAAGAGAGGGCTGGGGAGTTAGCTCAGCGGCACAGGTGCCTGCCTGGCAAACACAAGGTCCTGAGTTTGATTCCTGGTAAAAAAAAAAAAAAAAGCAAAGAGAAACTTGGATGGGGGAATGGAGAAAAGAGGAAGGGAAAAGTAAACAAATACATATTTATATATATACACACAAACACATATATATAAAAGTTAAGATAATTATACTACTAATTTGTCTTAGTTCATCGAAAAGAAAGGTTTGTGCTAATAGTGTTTGGACAATTAAATGCTGGTATCTTGTACTCTTAGTAACTAATTTAAAGACAACAATACACAATGTAGTAACCATTGTTACTCTGCTACTATCTTGTTTTACAATTTTTTTTCCTCTTTAAATCCTCTTTAAATTTTTTTTCTTCTAAATGCACCTAATTTCATTTAAGGGGTCTTTGCTTGGAGTTTGTTGAACTCCTTGGAATGATACGCTTGTAGTTTTCACCAAATTTGCAAAATTTCTAGCCGTTATTTCCTCAAAGTATTTTTCTGTTCCTTCCACAATCAGTCCACTCAGTTTGTGACAGACTATCAGTATGACTAGGAAATAAAGTGCTGCTTTAGAAAAAACTGAGAAAGATCCTGGGGTTATTTATTGTCATAGCATAACTTCTAGCCTGAATGATGTACTTTCTGACCTGCAGTAGTTCAGGTAGGATAAGGAACTATTTCTCTTCCTCTGCAGAGAAGGCTACCATCTCTTTGAACTTTACCTGGGCTCTACAGGATGATCATCTCTAGCAATCCATCAAAAATGGGAACCTTCTCTTTATTCTCCTAGAAGTCAGTCTACGTTTGTTGTGTGTTTACTTCTGGAGAATTCATTAGTTACCTCCTGTGCTATTTTATATTGTTTATCTTCAATCTTCAGGACTAAGTTGAGTTTCCTTACAATATCACTGCTATTATATCCAGGGGTAGACTCTTTTTCCTCAAAAACTCTAGAGACTCAAAGAAACTGAAGGACAGCAGGCGTGTGACTTACACTGCATTAGATTTTTTTTATTATGTCTATGCAATAATGATTTAAAATGCTCACAATGCTTTCCTCTCCCCTTACAAAATTGATTTTTTCCAAAGACCCTTTGAAAAACTGAATACCATGAGTAAGGATTCTGAGAGTGATTTGAAGGAAACCACCAGGGTAGTTTGGCTCTGGTATTGTTTGACAACTCTTACTTCTTCACATAAAGAGAAATGGGGCTAAGAAAACAATATGCTAGCTTTTTAATCTAAAGCGGGGAGCCATCTATATAATAAGCATATTCTGTTCTCTCCTTTAAATAATGGGGATAATCAGAAAACTCTTCTGGATAAGATTTTAGTACCAATAAAGTGATCGATAATTATTTAACAAAAACTCCTTATGTTCTATATGTAAATGTCTGGTAATTTATATAATTTGCATAAAACTGATGATATAAAACATTTACAGTTCACATTCCTAATTATTAATAAGATCTTTGGAAATATATCCAAATACTGCCGTACCTAGGATTGGAACAAGGTACTCTTTGAGTGTTCACATTGTCACATAAGGGCTCTCCTCCGTGGTAGATACCCGTTCGAACATAGATCTAAAAAAAAAAAAGTGTATACAGAATGTACATTCATACAAATATACACATACTTAGAACCAAGTATCAGACAACAAAATAATGTAAGTAATATGAACAAGACAACCAATAAAAATTTTTATTTAGATACAATTTTTCTACTTTTCTTCACATATTTAATAAACTAATACTGACAAAGATTTCTCACCAAAATTTGCTACTGCCTTCAACTATTAATAACGATAGGCTATCAGGCCACTAATTAATACAGGCCTATGAGCCCTTCAAGCTAGGTACATAATTCAGCTTTTCATATGTTTAGAAAGATAAACTGAGTTGGGTGTGAGGACACATGTCTGTAATCTCAGCTCTTAGGAGGCTGAGGCAGGAGGACTGCCATGAGTTTGAGGCCATACTCAACTACATACTGAGACTGTCTCAAAAAACCAAAGTATAGTATGCATGGTGGCACACACTTGTAATTGCAGCACTTGGGAGGCTGAGGCAGGAGGATCGCTATGAATTCGAGGCCAGCCTGGGCTACAAAGTGAGTTCAAGGCCGGCCTAAACTACACAGGAAGACCCTGTCTCAAAACAAAACAAAACAAAACAAAACAAAACAAAACAAAACAAAACAAAACAATCCCCAAAGTGGACCAAGAGATGGAGGGGGAAGAAAATTGAGGGAAGGGGATGAAAAGAATTAAGATGTGTTATGCACATGTACCAGCTCCACGTGAGGGATGCAATCATTATGCACAGTAAACATGTACCACTAAAAGTAACAATTAAAAAAATTACAACTGAAGAAACAAAGAAAGGCTGTGGAAAAAAGAGAGACAAGTTGGTATACTGTGTATACTAGGTATGACGTAAAGCCTTTAACAGCTAGAACAGTGCCCAATTAACTGGAATTAACAGACTATCAAAAAGACTCACTTTAGAAAGGCGAAAGATTTATATGATCTGAAGAGAAACAAGAGTATAAAAGACTCACTTTAGATTAGACCAGGTTTTGCTGTCCAATGAATTCTACAAAACTTTTAGTTCTAAAAACTTAATGGATATTAGAATTACAAAAGACTGAAAGCTAAGTAAAAGCTAAGGCAGATAGAAACAAATAGAATTCATCACATATTTGTATATTGAGACTAAATTTTTTCTATTCATCTGAAAACATACTACAGGTCAACAGACTAGTATCCACCTCAATAAAAAGGTTTATGTAAAATGATTTCTATAGAAGAATATGCACCAACATTTGGCCTTACCTTATCAATGTCTCGAATATTTACATTTACATAAGTTGCACAAAGAATTTTTATTCTGAGTGCACTATTTATAACCCAAAGGGATTTTGTAGATGTTTCTCCATTCATATATGGGGTTGCTGTAGAGATGCGTCTGGAATAGGATGGCATTGTAAAACAGTCCATCGGCAGCTGAGAGTAAAGGCTTTCTTTAGCCATGAGCATCAAATTGGGCATCCTCCCAAGCATTATACAGCTTCTTATATACTGTAAGAGATGAAGCAGGAAGGGAATAAGCCATTTCCTGTAAAGTTTTTCATTTTAAAAGCAACATGTAAGAGTATTATGAGAATGCACATATTAATCTGTAAAGATGATAAAGAAGACAAACATTATAGACACCATATTTCTGAGTAGTTTCTTGTAACATTTAAAATAGTGAAATTTAGGAGTTAGGTTATAGCACAGATCAACCAAGTACTTGATATAAATTCTATATGTTAAAAAAAATAAGCTTTGGACAGTACAGTTCTATTCTTAACTGCCCCCCCACCCCGAAAAAGGATACTCATTGTAACAGGAAAGCAGGGTTATTTAGTAAGCCTCTGACATACTGCGGGCCTACTTGCTCTCCTGTCTAAACATTTCCTGAGAGACACTTGTTTTTTTAAAAATAATCAGGCAGACTCAGATTTATCAAAATATTCATAAAGTATTACACTGAGCTGAACTCTGAAATGTCAGAATAGAGATTTTTAAATATAAATGCTACTTTATTCATATTATAATAGCCGATGGTCTCTTCTATGAGCCCTACTGGACCATGAACAACCTGAAGGCCAGGACCTTGCTTTGTCCCGGCACTGTACTCAATACCTCCAAGAGTTCTTTCCCGTAGGTATTTAATGAATAGAAAAAGATAACAGGGAAGCATTAACAGTACATCTTCACAGCAGATCATAGATTTTTTGATATGTTTACTTTACACCCATTCCTATGCCACTGTTTGGAAGAGAATTAAATTCATGAAATACTCCATATTTTGATATTGTACAATTACCAACATTTTCAGTATCTAAAATTACATAATTACAGTAAAAAAAAAACTTGTAAATTTTATTTGCCTATGTTCATTATTTAATTTTCAAAACTATGTCCTAAAAATATAGCTATCGGGTCCTGTGATTACTTTTAAAATTTGAAATTAACATTCTTGAAACTTGTTACTCACCTTATACTGACTCAGGGGATATTTTTCTAGGAAGTATTCATCACATCCACACACTTTTAAAATATACTTGCCCTGATATTCTAAAACACAGAGTTTTAGTTGTTCAGAGGATAGCAACATACTTCGAGTTTTTTTCCTGATTGCTTCAGCAATTACTTGTTCTGGCACACAGTCATGGTTGATTTTCAAAGTATACTTCTGCTTGTCATTATTTGGAGAAACTATTACCCAAATCACCACAATTATTTGTCCTGTAATAGGAAAACATAGTTATGTAATCATCGTGTCTATTTCATTTTTCAAGAGACAAATTTCAAGAAGTATACACTATCCATTATTTAATCATAATCAGAAATGATTTCTAATCAACCTAATTAAATATAAGTAAATATCTGGAAGAAACTGGAAAATTTCACTGATATAGTTGCCAGACCATGCCTAAATTCTCCTTGGTCTTATGTCAAAGCACATAAAACTGGGGTTAGTGGGTTACAAGTACCTGAGACCAAGCTAATTTCCATTTTAAACTGTATGACATATTTCACGGCTCAAGGTGGTTTCAAAGAGTCAGCAGTGCCTAATGTAAAACACTACGGGAAATAGAGAAAGAATCAATGAAGGCTTAAAGATGCTCAATCAAAATGATGGAAAAGATGGGAATAAAAGTTTCAGAAGATGAGGAGGAAAGAGGAAACAGACCTTCCAATTTTTTGTTGTTAAGATTAATTAAGTCAGGAGACCATACCTATAACCCCACAAAAATGTGAAAATGGAAAGATTAAAACCAGGTGCACTACGTTCAGAGTTCAACTTCCTTATATGTGGGAAATTTTTCATAAAAAATGGAGAAAAGTGGAAAGAATATTCCCATTTTAAAATGTTTACTACAGTAGAATTTCAAAAGAACATATATTATACCGCATTAAACTACTAAGAATATTATGTATGTAACAAATATATCTTAATACTGTTCTGGTAGAACTTTATATTGAATACCATGTGAGAGTCAACCTAGTCTAAAAGTTCAAATTAGAAGTATTTACCTAATATATCATTTATTTCCAAAACAATACAGTTATCCATTCTCATGTAATTCTAGGAATCAGTACATTAAATGTTTAGTATATCCATGACTCATTATGATAGGAGTTATATCTAATATTAAGAAAAATTTTTCTTTGTATGTATAAGAACATATAAATGCTTCTTCTTATACTTGCTTTTATTTATAAAAAGATAAGCAGCTCTGATTCTTAGCATCATTAAAAAGACTGACTTTCAAACTCAAAGTTCTTCAGTTTTATTGGGATAAAAATCCAAGGGATCAGCACTATCTACACACAATTCATTTCATTAGTATTTATTGTACACAAATTGTATACTCAGTAATCAACCAAATCTTGTCAGTAGGCAACCTCTGTTTTCAAAAAGCTTATCATCTAGCTAAGACAAAAAAAAACTGTAAAAATACAAACAAAAATAAAGGAAGAACTGGTCACTATAGTAACAATTATAGTACACTGACAACTTTCTTACCTTTATCTAATTTATTGTATATGTGCTTTGGCAGTTCTGGTGAAGATTCTACATTTGGAGGATAGACATACATTGCTCTACTATGAGGTGAATTGAGATCCCTAAGGTCCACAGCTTCTTTACAAACATTCAGAATATTTCTTCGGAAGTCCTGTACTTCTGGATCTTTAACCATATCAAATTCACAAACTGGCATGCCGATAACAAAACCTTGAGAACATTATATAAAGAATGAATTATTCTATTACACGCATGTATGGACATGTTTCTTAGCAACAAGGAAATGTATAGATGTGGAAGGTCACAATAGAGGCAAGAAGTTTTCCTAGGTTAAAAAAACTCTAATGAATACATGTAGTAAGGTCTAAAGTATCTATATATGTGTGTGTGTGCGCGCGCGTGTGTGTGTATATAAAAATCAACATATTGTATTGCTATCCATATCAATTTTTTTTACAGAATAATAAAACAAAACTGAGATATAACAAATCTAAGTCTGCCCACATATGGTTATTTCTTAAAGAAGAGCTTATACAGTATCAGGGCAATAAAAATAAGTTTCACACTCAACAGCCAAAGACACTAGATTTATGAAGATATTTTACTAAGAAAGCTATTTAATATTGCAAAGGTATTGGTTCAGGCAAAAATATTTCAATAATGAGACAACAGTTAAGCTTTGTAGTTATTTGTTTTTTAGAATAGGATGAAAAAACATTTAGCTAAAAATGTATATCTTACCGATTTCTCGATTAAGGATCTTTTCTTCACGGTTGCCTACTGGTTCAATTACTTTTAAAAAGGGTTGGAAAAGCCGAAGGTCACAAAGTCGTCTTGTTTCATCAAAAAATTCTTCCCTTTCTGCTTCTTGGGTAACACTTACGAAAATGTAAGAAGATTCATCTTGAAGAAGTTGATGGAGAGGGTATTTTCTTGCTTCCTTAAATAGTTCGTGCTTTATAGTTATTAATGTAGCCTCACGGAGGCACTCTAGAGTCACGATCATTCCATTTGGTAGTAAACATTCCACTAGGATTCTGGGGGGCATCAAGTGGATGCCCCACAGTTCACCTGATGATGGTCGTGGAGGCATTGTTCTGATCCTTTGCAAGTTTTACACATAGAACTACTTTAAGTAATTAGATTTATGGCTGCTCCAAAGCAGTAACCTAAATGAAAAAAGAAAAACATCTTTTAAAAGTGAAAAAACTATAAAAGAATACATTTATGGCAATGCTAAATGTAAAAGTTTATTTCCCATAGTTTGTATAGGATAATGATTAATCTTAAATATTTTAATCAAGATTATTGCCTTAAATTATAGTAAAAATAATTGATTTTAGCACAGATTACGAAAGCTATTTGTATTTAATTAAAATAAAGTCATTAAAAACATATTTGAGTACATTTTCTAAGATCTCATCAAAAAGCTGAGGCTATGAGAATGAAAAGGTGCAATTCAAACTCAAATTCCTGAACCAATAGATTTGGTCCAGAAAGGATCTTAGGTCACAGGTTCATTACTCAGTTTAGAGCTAATAAAACCTACAGAAATCAAATCCTTTTCCTTTCTTACTTCTTATCCTCAACCTGTAGTAATGAGAAATCACAAGGCCAGCCTACCCTCCCTCCCTATATTAACTATATAGACTAAAAATAATGGATTTCATTTTGGCATATCTGTACACATATGTAGCATACCCTGATCATTTCTACACCGTGCTGCCCACCCTGTCCCTGTCTGCTTAACACTCTCTCTTCTACTTTTGTGTTGCTGTTTTCCCCACGAGTGCAAACTTGCAATATTTTAGGCCATTCTGTACAATTTAGGTATATTAAAGTACAACTTCGGTATATTCACAATATATATCTAGTATGTCAATGCATTTCCTTGAAGCCTGGTGGTGAACCTGCAGAGATGCATATACTTTATCAATGAATCCAGTTCTAATACCTTTAACTGAAATGAAATATTCTATACATAAATGGGACCCAATATGCTTCTGAAGTACAACACACCAACCACCTATATCAAGAACTTGTAAGATTTTTTTTTAAAAAATTAAGTGCTATTATTCTGAAGGCCTTTAATTTTTTTAGACTTCAACAACCTTGGGATTTTTTTTGAAGACACTATCAAAATCCACATAACCAAATTCTATTTCTTGCTATTTATGCTGATACTTTCTTTCACTCAGTAAGTTAAAATGTGAGAGTACCACAAAACAAAAGGAAAGCGAGATTCCAAAAGATTGAAATAAAAAACTAAGTTAAGCTAGAGAAATGAACCCCCCCCCAAAAAAAAGGCCTAGACAAACTACTGTATTTGAATACTCTACCAGGTATTATAAACAACAGCTAAGTTTATTTACCAAATATACTGTCTCTAAGACCAGGCTTGGAGCTGGGTATATAATGAAGAATAAGAGGTGGTCCTTGCCCTCACCAGGTAGGTTCAGAGTGTGAGGAACTGCTTAGGCTGTATGTGGGGCAAATAAATTCCCAGTTACAAAACTGGATAAACGCTATCATGTCAAAGGGCCGCATTCTATAAAAGAGCATAGTATGGCCATCTAACTCAGTAAAAGTTGGGGTAGGAAGGTATCCCATAGAAGGTGACACATACACCAAATCCTTCAGGGTTAAGCAGCAATTCAACAAAAGAAGCGAGCACCACGACATACTTAATCCAGAAACCTGCCACTCCTGAATTCTCTATCCCATGCATCTATATTGAACTTAACAATGAACTAAGTCCTTAATTTGTCTATATTCCTTCATTATCACTTTTGTCAGGGTAACACTGCCAAGGCCTAAGTGGTCTTGCACTGTGGTTTGTCCCCTAGAATGCATCTTCCACCTCACAGCTAGTGTGACCTAAAGACAGCAGTGGGGTGGAATTTGCCCAGATGCTTGAGTGGGGCAGACAAGTAGTTATGATCCTTCAAAGTTATTCACAAGCTTAAACATAACAAGGTTTCTCTTCTACTAAAAAGTCAAATTATAAATAGATTTAAGAGGAAAATAAAAGATAGATAATAGGAAACAGGGAGATAGATCTTTTGCAAAAGGGAAGGGGACAAAGAGATGGGGGGAGGATGTAAAAATCTTAAGATGTGTTATATACATGTACCAACTCTCCACGATAAATACAATCATTATGTACTGCAAACACATACTAATTAAAATTTTTAAAAATTTAAAATTTATATGAAAGAGGTGAGGCATATTAAAATATTTAGCCTCACTTTTGTAAACAGAAATTAACTGGAAAGCAATGAAATATAAAATAATTATTTTTTGATAGTCAAAAATACTCTTCGAACTTACAAAAGTGATCCACTGAAATTAAAATTGTATTTCCGGTACTTAAAAAAATTCACTGACTAGTGAAAAGACCATACAGATGAATCTGTCTGCATAATTAAGAGAAGTGACTTAAACTAAGCTTTTAAAAACATCAAAAAATTTGAAGAATGCAAGAGAGAATGCCAAATGACTCCTTTTTAAATGATTATCTTCCTGGATAAAATAGTTCAAATAAAAACAACACCAAAACCATAAGCCATTCCAAAACGGCACCTGTGTTTACAGTTTTCTTTATTGAATGCTGCTAAGAAGTTTATTTTATAAAACTATTGGGGAAACTATTTTATTTAATAAATAACCCAAGAGTCTCACATGTTCCCTAAGAATGAAACATAAGTCTACTATAGTAGACAAACTATTGATTTTATTCCTTATTCTACTATAGGAAGTGACTAATGTAATTATTAAATATTTAAGAACACCCTTTTCATAAAGAGAATAAATGTGATCACAGCCATAAAACACTTGTAGATTCTGGAAGGTAGGTACTATACAAAAGACAAGATACTCTCTAATGGTTATTTGCCTACTTCTCGTGCCAGATCTTGGTCCATATAAACCATTATCCCAGAGCTCATATAAGGAAGTGTACAAAGGGCAAATGGAGTTAACATTTTACTAATTAGTATGCACCATGCACTTAGGCATGCAACGACACTTTTGGGTGTAAGAACTATCATTTTACATACGAGAAAAGCAAAGATCAGAGAAGTGAAGTTACTTGACACAAGAAAATGTATTTTCACCCCAGGTCTACATGACTTTAAAAAGTGTACTATAATCATGATGCTATTTATTCTACAGCTATGGTCATGCATATAATAGTGGCATAACTGTAGTGGTATATAAGAAAGCAGGCTCTAAAATTTCACTAGATTCAAATTGCAGGTACCTTGGTTAACAGTTGTATGATACTGGGCAGTTTAGTTCATCCACTGAACCTCATATTTTCCCCAGTTTTAAAACTGGTATACTAAGTATCTACTTCACTGGGTCATTACGAGGCAACACATGAAAAAGGTTTAAGTCAAGAGATCAGCACACAACACTCAGTAAACGTTAAATATTATTAACAAACCTGTTAAGTACTATCGACATTATCTTTTCAAGGTATGATGAATTATCCATGCCTGACATCAGGTAGAGATAGGAAAAAGGAGTTTGGCTTCTTTTACCAAGAAAGGTAAGCAAGTAAGGAGCTCCACAGAGCAGTGCCAGTTTCTAGTGTGGACATGTGATGGTAGCAGTAGTCATGCCAAGCTCACACTCAAGCCTGGAACAAGACAGAGGGGCTCAAATGCTGGTTCCTGAGATTCTTATTGAAATGGTATGGCTGTCTACAGCTTAGATGCTAGGAATCCCTTGTTACTGCTTCCTTTCTCTGTTTTGAGACATATCCACTTATGTTGGGTTGTAGGCTAACTAGGGTACTTTCCCTTTGCTGTCAAGAGACGTATAGTTTACTGGGGAACAACTTCAACCATGTGATAACTGTTTTAATACAATGAATTATGAAAAAGTCTAAAAAGGTGAGAGGAGGTTTCAGCGAGGCATTTCACTACATCAATATGGAACAGAAGATGGTTTTCTTTTTTTTTTTTTTTGAGACAGGGTCCCACTATGCAGTTCAGGCTGGCTTTGAACTCACTACACAGCCCAGGATGGCCTCAAATTCATGGTGATCCTCCTGCTTCAGCCTCTCCAGTGCTAGGATTACGACATTTACCAGCAGGCCTGGCTAGAAGGGATTTCATAAGGAGAGGAAGTGGCTTGGTTGTAGGACGGCTAGATGAGATGGCCACAAGAGGGAATGTGCACTGCACTTCCACCAACCATAAAAGAAGGCAGACTGTTACCAGCAATACCAGCTTTTATTTTTTAATTACGTGAGTCTAAAGGGCATGGGAACAGGTAGGGTATGTGACAAAGAAGGAGGGGTAAAAAATAGGTAGGGGCCAGATAATAAAACCACACTGAAGAGTTTGAATTTGTTTCATGCTGTACAATGAGTAAAAAACTGTCAACTAAAAAAGGACATATTGTTCCATGATTTCTAAATTCTCTCAGATTTCTTTAAAAATTGTTTTTTGAATATAGGATATAATCAAATGAACGGTAAGATATAAAAACAACATCTCAGTTTAGAGAAAAATACTTAGGATTAATAAATCTAATCTTATAATATTTAAAATAAAGGGGTCTTTCTTTAGACTAGAAAAATTAAATGTTCATTAAAATGACAGAATTATCAAATTTAAATGCACACTGTTCTATTTACCAAAGAACTTATGTAAAGCAACAGAGGGAAATAAATCACGATAAAAGTGATTACTGAAATACTAATCTAGGCAATTGGAAGGTTTGGTGTCAAAAAATGAAAAATTTTCTTACTAAAAATAAGGCATTTTAGGAGTCAAGGAACCACTCTATGGATTCAGAATGCCAGGAAAATACTCATAGGCTAACAAATCACAGCTATTTAGAACTCTTAATAACTTTTTTTGCCTATCTTGATTTTCTGTATGTCTAAGCTGTTTCAATGAGGGCACTCCTGTTTTTTTCGAGAGTATATATAATTCACAATTTACTCCTGTTTTGACTCACAGTCCTCATTATAAACACCAATGACTGTGCTAGTCTGTAATACACAATACGACAAAGTTCTTCACGCTTATGCTTTGCTGCTGGTGCTGGGAGTCCTTCTTTTGGCCCTAATACCATCAGGTTGGATATAGCACTTTTTAAAATGCTCCCTGTTCCCTTTTTTCTAGCAGCCAGTGGTCGTTTTTCAGCTGAAACCAACCTGCCTTATTACGTGGCATCCCCCTTCTGTTATATTTCATCAGCACTGACACTTGAGCATCATTATGTGATTCTGTATAAAGTCCAAAAGACCAAATGATGATACAATGAACTCTACCATATAACCTTAACAGTACAAAATATGTGACAGATACCTTGATAACCAGAGATTTTTCCTTTTTTATCACAGGTAAAATTACAGTAATTTTGGCAGTCCAAAAGGAGTAAATGTTACTAGTCAGCAGGAGTAAAGACGCTTTTAAAGACAAAGTGGCAGAAATGATGAGTAGAAAGTCTTACACCTGTACTCTCCACCACCACTAACTTTTACAGAGGAAGGTTTCTTAATTCATTTGGTAAACTGATTATTTTGAATACCTGATGTGTATTCTTTCAGTCCAAGAAGACCTATTAACAACTTGTTATTTTTAATTTTTTTTTTTTTTTTTTGAGACAGTGTCTCATTATGTAGCTTAGGCTGGCCTTGAACTCACTATGTAACCCAGGCTGGCCCTGAACTCAAGGCTGGGATTGTAGGCACATGCCACCATGCCTTTGTTCATCTTTTTTGTTTTCTAATCCCTAAACTGACAGCCTTTCTCCATTTACATTAGTATTCTACTTCTGGATTTCTTACAAGGCCAAGGTGGTCAAAATATGACTCAGAGGTCAAATGCAGCTCGCTACTTCCTTTTCTAAACAGAGTTTTATTGGAAAACACAAACATGCACAGCCAACAAACTGTGTTTACATATTGTCCATGAGGCTTTTGCGTTATAACTACAGAACTGAGCAGATGTTATAGAAGCTGTATGGCCTGAAAAATGTAAGCTATTATCTGGCCTCATACAGAAAAAAACTCTGCTGACTCCTAAAGATACTGGAATTGTCTGGTATTAACTGGGTGATTTTCTAAGTGCACAATGAATAAGAAGTCACCCCACCCTACCTCTGCAACTATAATCTTACACTTTCAACTTAAGTTCTCTCGAAGAAAAAAAAAAAGCATTAATTTTAAATCAGAAAAGCTGAAATAGAAAAGTATCTCA
The DNA here is from genome assembly GCF_000276665.1 of Chinchilla lanigera. Lineage (NCBI taxonomy): Eukaryota > Metazoa > Chordata > Mammalia > Rodentia > Chinchillidae > Chinchilla > Chinchilla lanigera. Next base: position 8,391,127 of record NW_004955420.1, on the reverse strand, counting down.
GAAGTCAATGAAAGAACTGGGCACTTTTAACAGGTGCGTGCTCAGCACCCGGTAAGTGGAGTGCGTGGGAAGTTACCCTTTCCTGCACTGCCCCTAAAGCGATCTTCATTCCCACAGTTCTGCTTTTTCTCTTGTCACACACTCGACAGCCAATAGAATTTTCCTTAGGTATTTTCACTACAATCCCTTCAACCACAACTCAGGCAAGATAGTTTACCACTGCCTTCCTTGTCATCACTGATGTGTTCTTTTGCTAACATTTACCTCCTCAAAGCTTAGCAACCAAAATCTAGGACAACATTGAGCACAGAAAACTACTACCTAATTGTAGACTGAGTCTGTATAAACAGTCTAGGACAGCAGAGAACTTATCTGACTTTAGAAGTATATTATGTTTAAAAACACACTTTAAAATATTAATATTTTATCTGCACCAGTAAGTCACTAAAAATGAGAGAACAAAGCCAGGTGTGGTAGTGCACACTTGTAATCCCAGCACTCAGAAGGCTGAGGCAGGAGGATTGTTGTGAGTTTGAGGCCAGCCTGGGCTACAAAGTGAGCTCAAGGCCAGCCTGAACTGCATACTGACACCCTGTTTCAAAAAGACAAAAAATAAAACAAAACAAAACAAAAAACTATTTTGAAGTACATATCCTCAAGTTTAGAGAGAAAAATCTATGACTATCACTTGACAGCCTAATAATCTCCAAAAACCACAATTTGCTAAAACAAGCAACTTGTATTTTTAAATATTTATGTTTCACAAATACAGAAGCTGCTTGTTTGATGAGTGACCAACAAACACTTTTACAAGTACTTCTTTTTGGTTTTCTGAATATTTAGATAAATACTAACAAGACATTTTCTATCCTAAGAGAGATCAATAGGAAATTTTATAGCTTAGTTATATCTCTTTATTTGCATACATATAGAAAACAAAAACAAGCTTTCCTAATTTTTAAATTAATAAATCTTCAGTCTGATCTACACCAGAACAAAAATTTCCTTCTGTACTTGTTATTGAAACTTGTGACTAAAATTGCATTTCATGATTCAATGGTTTTGTTTTGTTTTGTTTTGTTTTTTTGAGACAAGGTCTCACTATGTTTAGGCTGGCCTTAAACTCATGGTGATCCTCCTGCCTCAGATCCTGATTGCTGGGACTACGTGCATGCACCACTACACTCAGCAATGATTTGATTTTCTATTTGTAAGTTTCTTTAGACATTTCTAAAGTTAATTATTCCCTTTCCTAATTTTACCGCAGCCTCTTCCGGATATTTCTATTGTAGTTTAAAATTCACCCTTCCTTTTTGGTAGTGGTCCTGGGAACCAAATCCAAGACCTTTGCATTGAACTCTATCACTAGACCATTTTATAGTTTTTCTTTTTTAGGCAGGGTCTTGCTAAGGTCCTGTCAAGTTACTAAACTGCCCAGGCTGGCTTGAAATTTGTGATCCTTCTGACTCAGCCTCCCACAGTGCTGGGCTTACAGGCACAAACCACTATATCTGGCAACACTTTTATTATTATCTACCCCCATGTTTGTCTTTCTACTAGACTACTAATTTTTCCAGGATAGGGTTTTTATGGGCTGGGGCTTAAATCTTAGAGCACAGAAAAGTAAACTGTTGAAATTATCCAAGGGAAAATGTAAATGGGGGCCTGAAGAAAGATGAAGCAACAAGAATAGCAACACCAAAATGGAGGAAGATACCCTGCAAAGGAAAACCAAAAGCACACAGAGACTAATTAGATTTGAGGGATAAGAAGGATAATCTCAAACAAATTTCACTGTGACAATAAATGGGAAGTGAATGTCCTTTGATACACATTTCTGAGTCCCACTGGACCTCCAAGATTCTCTTCCTCTAGGAGTCACTGAGTTTGCTGGATAAGTCTAAAAGAACAGCTGTAATATACACTAGCCCTGGAAGGATGTGTCTTATCCATTTCTTTTAAAGTGCTGTCCTTCACTGACCTTTACAAGCAACTCATGAGAAAACAGACTTTACTCATGCTTTCAATGAGACAGAAAGTCTTTCATAACTCGGGCAGAAAATCAAGTTCTAAGTAGTATTTAGAAAATTCAAATTGCTTTAGTTAAGGGCTGCGATTAATTTTCATTGTTCAATTCATATTCACACTTCTATGCAAAATGTTGTGAAAATGTATTTCGGAGATTTATTGTAACACATAACATAAAAGTTCCCTAATCTGAGGTCTGTGGATGGATTTAGGCAGGGTCTACGCTAATGAATTTTTTAAAAAAAATAACAAATAATTAAGACCTATGTGAGAAATGTTTTCTACAGTGATGAAAACTTGATTACCAGTGAATGTGAACAAGGTAGGGTAAAAGTGCCCAGCATGACTAGCAAAATCAAATATAGTAAAGAGCTATTACTGAAATACAGATTTACAAATACTTGATCCTAGATTATTAGGCAAATCATGTATTTGAACTTTTATATAGATACATAAACCATTGCAAATCTTTTTTTTTTTTTTTTTTTTTGGTTTTTCTCCGGTACGGGGAACCGAACTCACGACCTTGCGCTTGCCAGGCAGGCGCTTTTGCCGCTGAGCTAAATCCCCAGTCCCTAACCATTGCAAATCTTGAAATGTATAGTAGCTTTCTCAATTTGGTCTTTGAAAGTTAAAATGTTAGTGTACAATACGTGTTCACTGAAATTTCTTAAAATTTAAGCTCAAAAAGAGACTAAGGGTAAATTTAAACTCAAAAGATAGTGCAAAAGCAAAATGAAGGCAGGGAAATATAATGTGGAAAGGACAAGAGACACTCCATAATATACAATAGGAAACAAATGATTTCACAGTGATAGTTTTCTAGCAAATATTTCTTTGTTTATCTTGAGTCAAGGCAGATTTCACATAAAACAAAGAACAGGAAGTCATAAATAGTAAATCAGGCAACTCTAGAAACTACATTTACATTTTCAAGATCAAGATGACAGCATTGGTGAATTATTTTATAACACAGAACTAGAAGAATGACGAATATCTCTAATGGAGAAATACATTAATATTTGCCCTTTGTTTTTCTAGAATATTTCTGCTCAAATTCTTTGATTCCTCTTTATTAATCAGCCAAACTTGCAAGCAATGACATACACTGGTCAGACAGGTGCCAAGACTAAGGTGCCAAAGAAAAATCAAAAGCTAACCATGTCACAAAAAGTCTAAGCAGTCACTTCAGCCTTCATGATTTTAACAATGAGAGCAAACGAATAGCCAAGGAACCTAAAAATACTTTGAAAACCCCTAGATTTTTAAACTATACTATCTGTATTTACTACTTAGTAGCAAAGAGAGCAATGCACAAAAGCCCTGACTTATCCTAAGCAAAAACAGCCCCAGAGTGTTTTTGCTCTTGCAGAGATCAGTGCTCTATTATCCTCAGCTCAGCCAACCCTAGGGAAAAATCTACAAATTTTAAGGCTTCCCCAGCAGGAGCAGGCTTCTTGGTTTTGCCCTGTTCCCCCTGGCCTCTTCACCAAAAATGCCTCATTTCCTTATGCCATAAGATGAGGACATAATTTTGTCACTATTGGGACTCATTCAAGTACTATTCCTTCTGGTGGTACCCCTTGAGTATCTACATGCATAAAAATGTGCCTGAATTCCACTAATTAACCTTATTATTTTATAAAGAAAAGATGAGCTGTGAGTAGCAAACTTATATCGCCATCACAAGCAAAGGGAAACTTGAGTCAGGCAGAGGTTTCTTAGTAAATCCCATGACTCTCTCTTCCTTGCAGTTTACATCTGTAGATTTTCAGACTAGTTTGGCCTAGTATACACTGGGCTAGCAATTTTGATTGGGGTACTATCAGACACAGGGTACTCACCTATTTGCATTCAGGCGTATTTCACAGAAAGTCTCTTTGGACTATGGCTTTCATTTTTTACTAACTTAACATCCCAAAAGTTAACAGATTTATCTGTGCTGCCAGGAAACCCAAATGATTGGGGGGGATCAGGGACCAGTTATAAAGCCCCATCACAGGCCAATGTTCCCAACAAAGTTCCCTGCCTTCTGAGGCTGTGTCCAAGAACTTCAGCTATGGTGTTTGGGTCTATGATCCTAGATCCCCAGGCACAAATAATGATGAAAGCACAATATTCATGTATCGCTGCCCTAAACTGGCTGTTGTAAGGACAATATTTTCAAAATCGAACGACTAGGTCTGAACTGTGATCAAAGTGGTGATTTTGCCAATACTGAGAGGCTAAGGAAGAGGTATAAATGGGCTTTCCTACTTTGCAGGAGGAAAACAACCCAATGTGGAGTATTTCTTGAAAGTATCGGTTCTGCACAGGGAGGGGTTTTCTGTTGTCATTTCAATTTTGTTAGTATGTGCTACAGAAACAGTCACTATCCAGTTAACCCGTACAATTTCACTCATCCTCAGGCACAGTCCCTGGTGACCTGCATTACATACGTAAGCAATAATGCAATTCAGTGTCATAAAATGTATTTTTTATTACAAGGTATTTAATATACAACCAGGATTAGATGAGACACTGGAAAAAATAATATTCTTATTAATACTCTAAAAATAATATTCTTATTTATCATATCAAAAGGTCTCTCATATTTTTGTCTATCTATACTTGCTGTTATCTTCTGCCCATAGCACAATTTCAGCCTATGTCCTCAAATTGATTTCCTTTCTTAGCGATTATTTTTGTAATCTCTTAAAATATCTTTCCTCTTACACCCTATCTATTGATATATTACTGCCATTCTTACAAAGGAGATATAAAGCACAAGATGTATACTGCAGTGAAATTTCACTTTACCTAAAGATCATTTCATGTCTATTTTTAATCTGTGCATTTCACATGCCAAACTTACAGGCCAAAACAAAATCTTCCATTTTTATTTACTGAGATAGACTTGTAAGAGTTACATTCAAAAATGTTCTATTTTTTTCCAACTATGACAGAAGTAAGATATCAATGAATACTTCCCACATCTATCTGTAGGTAAAAGTGTATTTTAAGAGGAATGTTATGACACTGGATTAAAGACATGAAATATAGTAAAATTTTGATTTTTAAAATTGTTTTTTAAATGACAAAGACCAAACAATAACATATTTTGATTTAATTGCTTGCCATCTGCTCTCATTTCTAGCAATAACAGAATCACATTAGTAATGATGAAAACTCCATTGCAAGCATTTATTGACCAACTTTAATAATGATTTATCATCCTCTGGTATTTGTTCTGGTAAAAGGGCACTTCACTAACGCAAAGCTTGAGTAAGGGAAGATAGCTATTTAGCAAGAAAAGGAACAGAGATCTCCCAAAAGTGCGATCAGAGGTAGGTTAGCTTAATTTTAAGCACATGCATCACTAGCCAAGATGTGAAAAGGAGTTCTATCAATGATATCAACAATATGAAATGTAAGAATAAACAATTCTCAAAAAATCGATCTTTTTGGGCCAGGGATACAGCTCAGTGGCACAGCGCCTGCCTGGCAAGTGCTGGATCCTGAGTTCGATTCCTGGTAGCCCTCCCAAAAATCATTCTTTTAAGGCAATGTGTTATGGACAAGGTACTTCAGATTTATTTAAGCATAAGAGGGGCATATTAGATGTTCTTTACTTGGCCCTTTCAAACATTTACTGTTTACTCACTCGCTACAGTGTACCAAGTACATTAACAATTACAGTTGCTACATCTTAACAAAGAAAGCAATAAATGACTGCCTAAAATGGATAGAAAAACAACTTAAGTGATCAATAAGTAGACTATTTCTGTTTTTATTAACTGATATATCATCAGTAGACCAATGTACAGAATTCAAAAATTACTTATAATAACCTAGTAAGTTTAAGTGCTTCCTTATAAAACTTAGCAACTGATAAAAAAACTTTTCAACTGATTACTTAACATGTCATTAGGCTGTTACCCTATCACTGCTTCACATACTATGATGCATCAACTGACTTTTACTGAGGTTAAAATATGGTACGGAGGAAGATGTAAGAAATTTTGAAAATGGGGACTTCAAGAGCTGAAACTCTAAGCCTTTGGAAGTGGCTAGAGAGGTAACTCAATAAAGGTAATGATCGCAAAGATTCAAATAAAGAGACAGAAGAAAGTTCCTAGCTTAGAAATACTATATGGGACATTAACAGAGACTTTTGTGTGTATGTGCAGTAACAGTAACTACAAGGATGAATATGTGATGGAATATCTTGATGTGGTAAAAATTCAGAATAACGGAATCAATAATGGTACAGAACAGGCACATTGAAGCCTCTATTTCTTACAAGATTAAAGTTAAAACAAAACTGGAACACAAACTTTCAACTTCAGCCAGTACTAATAATCTGTTATTTGGTAGTTGCTTTATTGGCAATATGATTGTATTTGATAATCGCACACCAACTTTGAAGGACACAACAAAACACACACATGTCACCACCACAATCACCACACACTTTTGAAATATCTCCACTGTCAATACTGGAAATTAGAAATTTACCTTGTGACACAAGCCCCTCAAAATGATGAGGTATTTTAAAAAGTGTAATCATAGGTCCCATTTTTATTGCACAATTCACATTACAATAATTACTTTTTTAAAAAACATACTTTCACACCTCCTAGACTGAGCTAATCAGATGTGCTTGGCTCCTCTCTTACAACTGTGTTTATAATACTACTGTTCTTACCTATCACTAGTCCACTCACAATAATATCATTAGCACAAAGAGCCAAACAACAGTGCTGTATTTATGACTGGGTTTTAGTTTCCACAAAAGCAAAATTCTGAGAAGAGCATGAGTCATTATCTCTAGGGGGAAGAAATGTTTCTTTGGTCAGAATATGAAACTTATTACTGAAACCAGTAATTTAGGGTAGAAATTCCTTTTCTGAATAAAAGGAACAGAATGTTTTCCTCTATCCGCACACTCCAGAACTTGCAGAACTGTCCATCTGTCTGCTTTTACCACTCTTGTATCTGGTATGCGGTGACAGGAAAAGCACCTTTAGCCTAGTTATTTTCAGTACTGGTCTTTTGTCTTGTCAGGATGTCATTTTCCCAGGACAAAACCCACCCCTCCTCCTCTCTCTATTTGACCATCTATTAAAAAGTCACTGCTATATAGAGAACCTTCTAAAAGTAGGTATTTATTTACAAAATGCTAAGTGTTAAAAAGCTCTCAGGTTCAGATTCTAGGGGGTATAGCTCAGTAGTAGACCATATATTTGTATGTGTGAGGCCTAGGCTTCAATCGCCAGCATGTAAAACCAAAACCAAAATCAAATACCCCTACCCTCAACACACACACACATACACACACACACACCCCACACATGCACACACAAGCAAAATTTCTTGTGTGCATGGTACATATTTTATACTTTGTTAGAGGGGTCCCTACAAATTAAAAGGTAAAAGTTATTAAAGAAAACATTGATGTTATCTACAAAGAACTTTTAACCTTCTCTTGCATGACATCACTTCGTGTATCCATTAAACAATCCTTCAGTTCTTTACTACCATTTTCAAAATTCTCTATCACTATTAGATACATAAAGACATCTTATGTGGGGCCCTCAGCTGTATCAAATTCAAGAAGCATTTATTATGCAATTACCCTGTAAAGGACACTGGCAAGTGAAGTGAAGGGAGAGTAGTGGAAAGAATTGGCAATATTCACACATGTATGTCAATGAAAGTGGAAAGGGTAAGAGTTCCAGCCCTTCCTATCTAACAATCTACAAGGAAGAATGCAGTGCTATAGGGTAAAGTGTGTGCGCTTAAGGGAGGTACACTTCAGGAATGAGAAGGATTTCTGACACGTAAAGAATGAGAAGCGCACAGTGTGTTTAAAGGGCAGTGTAAGCACACAGTATTCAACTTCTCCACTCCCCAATTCATTACCCATATTATCAGTGGAACTGGTTACCTAAAGCACATGATCTACTGATCGAATTACATGGTACTCAACTTTAACAATGTGCTAAGTCTCTAGTATCGACAGTATATGGCTAAGACTCAAAGCTTCATAACCATAGTACCTATGCTCCAGCCTTACTCTAAGTCAGTGGTGGCGAGGCTACGGCATGCGCACTACAGCGAGCTATTATCTTTTTTTTTGTCTTTTTGAGACAGGGTCTCGCTATGCAGTTCAAGCTGGCGTTGAGCTCACCTTGTAGCCAAGGCTGGTACTGAACTCACAGTGATCCTCCTGCCTCAGCCTCCCAAGTGCTGGCATTACAGGCGTGCCCCACCACATGACTTATCTGTTATCAGTGAAAGCTCTAAAAGGCTCGCCATCCCTGCTCTAAGCTCTAGTCTCATTGGATCAATCTTCTCCCTTTATAGTTTGCTCTGCCTTTCTACACAGGGTTTATGATCTTTCTTCTCCCTCTATTCCCAATAGCAGCCATTTCAATCATATTCATCCTTTAAGCTCAGCCCAAATGCTTTTTTAAAAGTCCCTACAGAGTAACACCAAATTTATATTACATCAACACATATTCCATCATGCTCTTTTCCAGTTAACTTCTCTGCCTCCTGGCAATCACATTTTGCTTCCTTTAATTATAGATTAGTTTCGCTGATTCTTAATTTCATGTAAGTTGAATCTCATAGGTATATACTCTTTTGTGTTTGGTTTCTTTTGTTTTACTAATGTTTTTGAGATTTACTCACGTTCTCGTTGATTGTGGTACTGATGTCTCATTCACATTTTTATTTTTCAGTAGGTAGTTCTTTTTAATTGCTAAGTAATATTCTAAAACATGTATCTTGCAAGTGTGGCTCCCTGAGCCTAAACTGTACATTACAACAATATTGCTTATGCCGAGTAACTGCCTTCCTTCAGGAAGTCTGGAATTTGGATGTGTTTTAGGCAAAGAGTGTGATTATTCCCCAGTAAAATCCCTCCACACTTACTCTCTAATGAGCTTCTCTGCCTCACTTATTGATTTATTTTTAGGTCTTCTGAGACAGGGTCTTTCTGTGTAGTTCAGGTTGCAATCCTCCTGCTTCAGCCTCTATTTGCTGCCACACACCACTCCCTGCTTGACTTATATAACATTGCACAGGCTGTGTCAAGTTTCTTCTTGAGGGGGAATACAGTGTATCTTGCAGGACTCCACCAGGAGAGGAACGCTGGGAGTTTGCTGTTGGTCTCTCCTGGATTGTTCCCCACCTACCTTTTCCTTTGCTAGTTGTGCTTTCCATCCTCTTGCTGAAATACCATCAGAAAGCTGTAACTGTAACTACTGTATCTGCTGAGTTCTATGAACCCTGTTAGCAAACATGAAAATCTGGCCATGGTTTTGGGGAACTCCTGATATGGTGAAGTATTATGTGTAACTTTAAAAGAAACAGTTTCATAAAATGATTACTGTTTTATAATCACACCAACAAAAATGAGAGTTCTAGATTTTCTACATCCTCTTATCTACACAGGTATTAATCTTTTTAAATTTAGCTCTTCTACGGAATGTCTCACTATATAGTGATAGTTCACTATCGTTTTGGTTGTTGTTTTAGTTTGTTGGGAGCTGTGAACTAAACTGAGGACCCTGGAGTTAGGCACATACTCAGCTACACTCCAAGCCCTCACTATGGTTTTAATTTGCATTTACTGATGACCAGTGATGTTGGAAATGTGTATTTACTGGTTATTTGAATACCTTCTGTGGAAAGGCTGAGTCTTCTGCCCATTTCTACATTACGCAGTTCATTTTTTAAAAAATGTTGATTTCAAAGGTTGTTCATCTATTCTGGATACTAGCTATTAAGCACTTATAAATATTGACATTTTCCATTATTCTATGGCATTTCATTTTCTTAATGTCCTTTGATGACCAAATATTATTAATACTCATTAAATCTTATTCATCAAATTTTCTTTTATGAATAGTGTTTCTGTGTCCTGTCCAAGAAATTTTGCCTTCTCAGTATAGTAGTTTTGAAAGATTTTCTTCATGGAGGTTCTGCTATGGGTTAAATTTATTTCTAAGTAAGTGATTTTTGTTACTGTTAATTTGGTAACTGTATAATTCTCTTTCATTATAGTTTATAATTGGTTATTGTTCATACAAAGGAAAACTATAGTTTTTTTGTTTGTTTTTGTCTTTTTGAGACTGAGTCTTGCTATGTAGTTCAGGCTGGCCTTGAGCTCACTTTGTAACCCAGGCTGGCCTCGAACTCGCAACGATCCTCCTGCCGCCACAGTCTCCCGAATGCTGGGATTACAGGCGTGTACCACCATGCCTAGCTCCAAAAACTATAGTTTTGATACTAATGCTATAGAATCAATAAGCTATATAGAAAGAGGCATATACTCATTACAGTCAAAAGATGTTATTTTTTGAGACAGGGTCTCACTATGTAGTTCAGGCTGCCTTGAACTCACTATGTATCCAGGGTAGCCTCAAATTCACAGTGCTCCTCCTGCTTCAGCCTCCTGAGTGCTGGGACTACAAGTATGTATCACAATGCTGGGCTCTTAGTCAAAACGTTTTGGTCTGACAAAAATAACATAAACCAAATTAGAAGTCCACTGGCAAATTGAGAAGATATATTTACATTATATACAATAAAAGGCTTATTTCTTTTTTGTAATTTATATAGCCCAGACATATCAGTAAGAATTTATACTGAATAAATTAATCAAAGAGATTAAAAATATACAAATGAAAACAATGTCAGACTCATTTATTACTTATCACATTACAAAAACTGGATGAAACTAGTTATTACAAAGATAGTTTTGAGATTGCTGGGTATATAAACTTTTGGGGATGCAATTTTACAATACGATTCAAATTTTAAATGCACATATACTTAATTATTTAACAGTTACCCCAAACATCACTCAGGCAGTATATCTGTTTACATACTATCTGGGACAGTGGTCAGGCAGGTGTTATTTCAACCAGCTGATTCTTATTTCTGTGAGATACATTTATACGTCTGTTTGTTTTATGTCCGTTATTTTTGCATACTTTTTATTCAGAACATTGTATTTGCTTTTGATGTTTGTTTCTAGACACATCTAATAAGCTCTAGTTACTTCCTTTTACTAATTTGTGTTTATGTGTGAAAAATAACCTGTAATTTTGTGCCACAATCTATTAAAAACTCATCCTAAGTACACTAGATATAATTTTTATACTTCTCCAGAACTCAGTGATACTAATTTACAGAACAGGTTTGGGATACAGACTGAACAGAAAGTGAGTGCCAAAAGATCTGCAAAAGAAAAAACTGAAAAAGGGAGAAATGTTAGCATGTCAGACAGGAAAAGTTTGTTTAACAAAGTGAGAAGACAAAAAAGACATCTCCTTATTGTCAACTATTTATAATACAAAAATGACAGAACTTGAAGAAATGAAACTAAAAAAAATTCAACAGTGGTCAATGATTATAATAATTCTACGGGTGGTGTTGACAGACTTGACTGACATCTAACAAGCTATCCTGTAGTCAAAAAGTGAGGCAAAAATATTATTATAAAATATTTATGCACCTACTAGACCAAACAATATAGAACTCATTTGTTACTTATTCAGAACAAGAGGGCTTAAAAATTTACAAAATCATTTACAATTTAGATTAGGTTTAATAGACCACATAATTGAAAATTGCTGAGTGAAACATCAACCAGGGCATTCATCATCGATGTCTTCACCATTATACTTAGTAAGCAGACATTTTATTGAAATTATACCACCCAAGAGAAAAAGGGAAGGCCAACACAACAATGTAAGGTGTGTTGTTCAAAGAAAAAGAATAATGCAAAAAGAAAGTGGAGACTAAATACTACTGTTTAGATCATAACATTGCAGTATGTATTGAAAGTTTTAATATATACCATACACAGAAAAATTACTGAATTTAATAAAACTGCCATTTTGTGTTTCTTGTTATATTAGCTTATAAAAAATAACAAAAAAGCCAGGTGTGGTGGCACATGCCTGTAAT
>NW_004955420.1:8356117-8378893 GCF_000276665.1 Chinchilla lanigera | reverse complement strand
AAAAAAAAAAAAAAGACAAGACAATCCTAAAACTAAAAACTTATTATATGGCTATATTTGTAAAAATTCACCAAGAAGTATAATAAAAAATATTCACTGCAGCAATATTCATGAAAACAAGAAACAACTAAAACAGGCATCAATACAGGAACAACTGTATACATCACAGCAAAACACTTTATGAAATACTATACAGTAGTTAAATGATACAGATCTGTACATACTAATATAAAAACATGTTTTAGGTAATTCTTTATTCTGGAAATGGGGAGAAGCTGTACAACGGCATGTTTAGAGAAAGAAGTAAACATGGGATAGGATAGACTTCTGATTTTAAAATACGAGTAAAGTTTTTTTCACTAATCATTCCTAAGTAAGGAGAAAAAGAGAAAAACAAGCACTTTGATAGAATTAGAAAACTATAACCCTAAATCATAATACATGGAGATAGGGAAAAAAGACATCGGAACTAAGGAGTATTAAATTTATGTGTCTGAAGATAAGAAGCATACAAACTTTCATGAAACCTCAAAAGGCTCGAAGACTGAAGATTCCTGTAACTATTAGAATTCTAGGTCTGTAAATCCACGTAGTGTGGCCAGTGATTTCCCAATCCTCCAGAAATCAGGAAATATGGTTTCTGGAAAAACTAAACCCAAGGGGCCTTGGACTTTAACAGGCTCAGAAGTAGATACAAAATCAGGGGATTATGTGAAAGTCTGATGAAACTCAAAGCTGTTTTTTCAGGACAGTTTTAAAACATAAGCAGCCTCATACAGATGACTGTATTTTCTTCAGAAAAGAATCCCAAACTAACCAATCTAGAGAAGGACTGTGACATTTCGAGGATTCATACAGCATAGTTCACCAACAGTAAAAGCTTGGATTTCAAACCCAGATTTTCAACCATTTTATAGTATCTTTTGATCTGAATGGCACCCAAGGATCTCAACACATTTTGTTTTGTTTTGTTTTGTTTTGTTTTTCTCTGGTACTGGGAACCAAACTCACGACCTTGCGCTTGCCAGGCAGGCGCTTTGCCACTGAGCTAAATCCCCAGCCCGATCTCAATACATTTGAGGAAAGTTTCTAATACTAAAGACCGAGGCCAAAACAAAATCTAAGTGGCTAAGAACAGAAAGATGAGACAGAGGGAAATGTCACAGAAAGCGTAATTAAAATACCTTGAGAAAATTTTGCATCCTTAAAAATAAATCAGTAAGAACAAAGAACAAGAACTGTGAAAACACCACCACCAATGCAATGCCATAAACTTCAGTGAAAGTTCAAAGGAAAAGTCAAGGTAATTTTCAAGAAGGCAAAATAAAAAGAAAGAAATGAGTAATAAGAGGAAAGGTAAAAAATTAGAAAAGCTACCTGGAAGACTACCATCTGATTATGAGTTTCAAAAAGAACAATGAAAATAGAGGGGAGGAAACTAAGACAAGGTAAGAAGAAAATGTCCAAGAATTGAAGATTGAATTTGAAGAAAGCAATGGCCCATTAAGTACACAGCAAAATACATGTTTAAAAGAGGAACACCAAGGTACACCAGCATAAAATTTTAGAACATCAGCATGAAAAGAAAATAGCAGTCAGAGATAGAGGGAGAGAGGGAAGAGGGAAGGGAAAGGGAGATGGGAAAGACAGGGAAGAAAGGAGGAAGGGAGGGAAAGACAAGAAACAGAGACAGACAGATAAAGGAACTAGGATGGCACTAGACTACTAAAGAGTAAAACTGGAAGCTAGAAGATACTAGTGAAATCAGTATTTTCAAAATTCTTAGTATAAAAACAACTTTGAACAATTCTACAATTCTGTACTCACTTAAAATATTACATGATTGTAAGGGTAGAATATGATACATTGAGCTATGTAAAATCTCAAAAAAATCACCTACTAGTTATCTCTCTGGAGAAAGCTACTAGAGAAAATGCCCCTGTAAAATGAAGGAGCAAACCACAAAGGTATGGGCATAGGAATTCGAGCTTCAACACAGGAAACAACAAAGGGAATTTCCAGGGTGCCAGCAAAAGCTAGTTTTAAGGCAATAGCCATGAGACAAACCTATACAGCAATTTAGACTAACTCAGGAAGAGTGAAGGGTGTAGAAAGGGTGCCTCAGGAAAACCACCAAATGAATTATCTCACAGGTGAGTTATTACAGACACATTGAAGCTGATGGGAAAATATACTCAGAATCAATGGTAACCAAGCAATATTTTAAGATGAGGCAATTATTTAAAAAACAAAGCTGCAAGAAAAAATACAGCTGCATGCAGTATTTGCTTCATTACTTTATGTCATATAATGAAAACACTAATTCTGGATTTAACTAGTAATTGTTTTAGTAAGATCAGATAAAGCAAAGGAAGATATGGGAGTCGACATTTGTAATAAATACGCCAAATATTGATGAATCAACAGAGAGCAGTACGATTCATTATTATAAGGTGGTTAATACCAGAAGTAGCTGCTAAAAAATGTTGAAGTGGTTTTCCTGAAGAATGATGGGGGACAAGGTGAGCTGCCGAGGGGACAGGAAGGAAGTGCAGTAATGAACTGCTGCTTTTAGTAATGTTTCAACCCCAAATTTAAAACTACCTGCATGTGTTACTATTATTTTGGTGTTATTTGAGGTATAAATTAAAATTCAGTTCTATGATTCTTGGTAAACATATACAACTGTGAAAACCACAGTGACAAGTTTTAAAACACTTCATTTCTTAACCCTAAGTTTTCTTCCTTTGTAGAAAGAGAGGAAGTGACAGAATATGAACATGTATGTTACAGATTTAAATGACCATTGCATTTTTAAAATATATTTCTGTATAATAAGCTGATCGTTTTGTTTCTAGAATAAATGCTGTTTGGTTGTGTGTGTGAAAAAACTATTAAAACTATCAGCTAACAGTTTTCTTTTCAGTGTGTGTATTGTCTGTGTCAGCCTCTTAGAATAAGTGAGCTTCACAATAACTTTATACTGAATGTCTGCAAGAATAGAAGAGAGACTAGCCTTAACACATATATCTTAAAGCCTTATCTATTTAAAAAATGGTTACAATCTTGTCCTATCCAAATCCAGGGAACAAAACTAAGTTTGGAAGTGAACCCAAATAACGGCTACAATTTCATATGGAGAAACATACCAGAATCTCTACCTGGGGTAATGGGAAGGATTAGTTAATAGATGGTCCTGGTAGAATTAACTAGTCTCATGGAGAAAAAAATGTTGAATTTTTACTGCCTTAGGATAAATGAGAAATATTTTTAAATGCTCCTGAAAAAAAAAAAGACTTGAAGAAGTAAAAATCTTGGACAGAAAGATACCAATTCATGAAGATGTCCGTTCTCTTTTAGACCAATAAGCGATGTGTGTGTTACATGTATAGAATTGACTTTTTAAAATTCTTCAAAAAAATTAGGGGAGAGGGAGAAAAAGCAAACAGTAAAAAGGATCTAGCCTTACCAAACACTAAAACATATTATAAAACTATAAGTGATAAGAAATGCTTCAACTAGTACAGAAAATGCAAAAGCAAAGAATATATTATGATAAAGATATCATTTCAACTCAACAGGGAAAAAACCACATAAAACTAGACAGACACTTGAAAAAATAACAGTAGGTTTCTAATTTGTATTTTACATTAACCTAAATGCTACTTAGAGTACAAACATATGTAAAAATGAGAAAACAAAAAAATTCTTTTTAGTATGTACAAGGAAGTCTTTTCTAAGTAAAGGTGAAACGAGAAGACTGTCAAATGAAGCCACATAAGAAATAATTGATGTATGTAGGGAAAATATTATCAGTAATAACAGCAAAATCAGTAAAAACTATTCACCACTCATATAACTGACAAAGTGGGATATTCATACTGAATAAACAGAAATGCCTTAAAATTTTCACACAAGAATATGAACTGAGAGTTCATTAAAAGTAATGTAAATGTCCAATAACATAAAAACTGCTCATCTTTATGCAAAATAAAAATGAAAATTAATTGATACAGCATTTCACCTATTAGATTTGCAAAATTAAAAATGAAATACTGTTAGAATATTGACATACATGAATGAAAACAAAAAAGAAAAAGATCTGATGAATCAGGCTCAACATACACTCATCATTTTGAAGATCTGAAATTAGAGAAAAATGGAAGAAAGAATATCAGAGAAATGAAGCATTTATGAGCTGAAGAGACAGGTTTAGATTAAGAGTGCATAGATCAAATATTTTTAAAATTTCTATACTGGACAATAAACAATAAAATACCTAAGAAGAAAACAGTCAGCAAAGGAACAAATTACCTTACTGGCAACACTATTCTCATCAGTATTAGAAGTGAAAAACTACTGAGTAATTAAAATAATTTTTGGTTCCCGGTACCAGAGAAAAACCAAAAAAAAAAAAAAAAAAATTTGACAAGAAATTCTATATGCAGAAAACTATCATGTTGGAAGAAAAAAGTAAAGATATGTCCAGACAATTAGCTTCTCAAAGTTTTACTTCTCCTGAGCCAATTGTAAGGTGATTAAATTGAGTAATTACCTATGAGCAACTAATGGTGGAAGTCAAAAAAAGGGAAGATCTACCACACTAGTGACAAAACTGACCCACTGGCCAAGTAAGTAAGCAATTAAGTAAAAGTGTAGCAGTTTTATATTAATCATAAAAAGTATTACGTTCAAACTAGAAGATGAAACCTTTATTACCAAAGTAAAGTGTTCATGAAAAAAAATGAAAGAACTGACAAGTCAGGCAGTACAGGGCATGGTAAACATACATTTTTATTTTCACAATAGGAAAAAAGGGAAGTAATTGGAAAAAATAAGAATATTTGTAAAATAAAATTATACATCAGGGCTGGGGATTTAGCTCAGCGGCACAGCACCTGCCTGGCAAGCGCAAGGTCGTGAATTCGATTCCCGGTACCGGAAAAAAAAAATTATACATCAAATGAACAGCACAGTTTTGAGCAATATGAGGAGCATCTAAAAAGATAGGCCATGTGATCTAAACGCTAAGAACATTATTCGTGATGCTTAACATAGATTCAGAGAAAAAGTCTAACCACAGCATTACACTTGGTTGTAAAGTGAAACATTTTTATATAATCATGTCAATACTATTAGTTTCAACTACTAAAATCTACCTATAGTCAAAATATAAGAGGACAAAATATCAGCATAAAATAAGTTTTATTACTTAACAGTGTAAAAAAAGACTTGAAAGGAAGATGGGGTTACTATTACTATTGTCTAACAGTGAAAAACCAAGATGATTGAAAGTTGATGTGACAGAAACTGGAGATTTGAGTATCCTGCAAGTAGAAAGAATAAAAGCTGAAAGGAGACAATAATAAAGACAATAAAGGTGACAAGAATAGAAGCTGAAGAATAGTGAGATGTTGACTACACAAGGTAACAAAACTAAGAGACAGTAACAGAAAATCTTAAAAATGGAATTAGACTGCCTGAATTTACTTTAACCATCTTTAATAGAGGCTATTCTTACACTTCCCAAACACTCCTATTATTACAGCTTACCAATGGCGATGATTATTGCAGATACGTATTTGCTTTTTATAAAAATCTTTTGAAGAACGGAAGAGCTCTTTTTGGAAATCTTGTAAGATTTTTTTTTCAAATGTTTAGTTTATTTCAAAGTATAGTACCCTAACTTCTATTTCTTGGTTTCAGTTCCAGAAATATTGGCAGAAAAAGTAAAAAGCTGACAGCTGGGTATAAGAATATTACAAGATGACTCTAATTATCTAAAATGTTTCTTTTAAAAGAACAGTTGCTACTAAATATTTCACTGCTAACATTTGGTTTAACCATAGCTACATGCATTTTATGGCATACTAGATTTGAACTTTGCAGCTGGTCTTCGACTTCCATCAACACCTTAAGAATGAAGTCTGCAGAAGGGGGAACACATCTAAACCCTGAAAACAGCTTTTAAAACTACAATGGAAATCCACTTGAATACTTATATATGTGGAGCTTTTTGCCTTAATTGCTGTAAATAAAGTATTCCCTATATAAATATCAGCTCAATTTAACAAACAAGTTCATGTAAATATCTCAGCAGGCATGATGTTTTCTGCAAAGGATACAAATAGGCATTACAAAACTGAGTGTAGGTGGCTGAATGCAAAAGTGACAAACAGCTTAATGTCCAGTAATCTGTTCTTGCCCTGGAGGACAAGGCAGTTTTACAAAGTATAAATATGATGGTGTACCTTTGCTTACCAGGTAGGTAACCATAAGCACATACTGTATGTAATTTCTAAGACCTCATCCTCCTCACTGAAAAAACTGAATTAAGCACTTCTTCCTTTTCTTTTTTACTGGTCTGTTAATCATCTGGCAAACATTTATTGTGCAATTATTGTGCCAAGCCTATGATACAGGTCTAAGATAAATAAAATGGCATGCCTAACCTCAAAGAGCTTGTAGTCTGGTGAGGAAGATATGTAACAAGTAAGCATAATTTATCATGTGTGTGATGTAATAAATACAAGCTATAGAAATACAAAAGAGCAAAAGACTGATTCTGCCTGTGAGTGTGTATCCAGGAATATTACACAGATTACATATAAACTGAACACAATGTGCTAGGTCAACAAGTTACTAGAAGAAGCAAACACAGAAGATCTCTTATGTACTGAATAGAAAATGTGCCCCAGTAGGCTCACAGACTCAGAGGTGGGGTTTTTAGAAGGTCATCTGGTCATGGGAGCCCTAACCTCATCAATGGATTTTCAGTTCACAGCTGAATGTGGTGTTAGGAGATGGGGCCAGTTGGTGGAAGGAGGTCCCCATGGGAGAGGATGACTTTTAAAGGTATATTCTTGCCCCTGGCCTGTACCTCTCTGTCTCTGGCTCTCTTCCTGTTCTGCTTTTCTTCAGACATGAGATGAGTAGCTTTCTTCTGCTTTGCCCATCTGCCATATAGGTTCTGCCCTTAGAGCCAGCTGACCATGGACCTAAACCTCTGACACTGTGAGGCAACAAGGCTTTTCTCCTTTCTGTCAAGTATTTTGTTCTAGCAACAGAAAGGTGACTAGTACAATTGCTAAGCAATAGGAATCAAGTTCAGAGAGACCTATATGAGATAGAGTGGCTAGACTGTAAGGTGTTCCATGTGAGAATGAGAAAAGAATGGGTAGCTGATGCCAACTTGTGAGAAGAATTACAGTAAAGTAATGAGACTGCACTTCATCTCAAAGTTAATGTACTTTAACGACTTATCTTAGGATCACCTACATAAAGATCACGAAAAGGAAGACACAAAATTCAGATTTCCAAGATTATAAATCCTCTGAATTAGAATTTTTAGGGGCTGGGGAATTTGCACTTTAAAAAGTTCCCTTGGTGATTCTCATAAATTATAAATGTGAGGAGCAATGTAGGTAAGGAATTACTAAGCTTTAAGCAGACCAATGTTGTATTTTAGAGCAATCACTGTAGCAGCATTGTGCAAACAATGTCAATCTCTCCCTAGGTGTCTTCCACAAAATCGACTTCTCATAGCATACACACGAAAATTCTGCTAGTTATTTACATACTTGATAATTTTGGCACCAATGTGGAAGGTAAAAAAGTGGAGAGCTGAAAGACAAGTTGGGATACAAGAGTGATATAGGAAGAGGCTAAACTAAAGCAATAATTACGAGAAAATAGAAGGCTACAATCAAGAGAAATCTCTATAGAATACCCCAAATTTGGTGATCAGTTGGATTTGACAAGTCAGGGAGGACAAAGGTAAGGTTAGCAGGAATTCCCGACTTACGCAAATAGTGATGCTATTAAACTAGAACAGAAAAATATCATATAACAGATGTAAAAACCTTCCGAAAACAAAACATAAGTGTTAGGTACTATTAACTAGGTTCCTTTCCACAGTGCTCCCTATACTTCTTACGTTAGATACGGATTATGTTTGTATTTTCTTCAAATTAAAAGTAATCCATTATAGAAATTCACTCACTTTAAGTGCTGACTGAAACGTCTATTTTGGGGACAGGACTCTGCTCTGTATGTAACAGAAATACAGTGCATATATGAAGAAAATAAAACAATCGAAAATGTGGCTATAACAACTATGTTGAGCATTTTGATATATTCTCTGACAGTTTTTTCTCTGAATATGTTTGGGTTTCTTCGTTTTGAATGGTTATGCTCAGATGATATCTATACCTATATATACACGTATCTTGCATTTTTTGCTTCAAAAATACTTCTCCCAATTACTGTAAATTCTTTATAAATACGTTTTTTATGACTATTTCTATGGAAGGTGTAAAATAGTTTACTTGTTAAATACTTAAACTGTTACAAATTATATAATGGTGCAAATGCTAGGTCAATGGTATGTTATGACTAAAAATTGCCACTTGTTTTCCAGAAGGACTGAACCAATCAGGCAAGTGGAGTTAACTGAACAAGCACATGTCATGGTGTCCTCTTCATGAAATTACCATCAGAAAAATACTCTTGCTAAGTCCAACACAATAAATATCGTATCACTGTATCTTGAAGTTCTACTTCTTAACCTGCCAGTGAAAAACATTTCCTATGTACTTGTATTTCATTTTCAGTAAATGGATCCATCTTCTTAAGTTTTGTCTCATCTAATATCTGCAAGGGACTTGATGCTTTTGGAAGTATTTGCAGGTTAAAGATGAGCTAGGTGTGGTGGCACATGCCTGTAATCCCAGTACTCTGGGAGGTTAATGCAGGATCCCTCCTGGGTAACTTAGTGAGATCCTGTCTCAAAAAATCAGTGGGAAGGCCAGCATTCAATCCCCAATGAAATACATATGTACATACATACTTGTTTGTTGCATTTTTGCAGAATTCTAATCCTGGTCTGGACATCTTTTAAGTTATATATTTGTATAGGAGAGGGAGGTGGGAAAAAAAAAGATAAAATAACTGTCAATGTTTTGAGTCAAATGTAACGAACTTTACCCTTATGAGTACAATATTTCCAATTCTTTTAAGTTTGGGAGGTGTTTTGTTTTGTTTTGTTAGTACAGGGAATCGAACTCAGGACCTTGTGCTTGCCAGGCAGGCACTTATGCCACTGAGCTATATACACAGCCCATTTTGGAAGGTATTTCCCTATCGAGATAAATGTCTTTTAATAAGGAAAATAGGATAAATATATTCACTCTTTTACACGTAACTCTTCAATTTGCCTGCACTTTATTTTGGTTATGTAAGATGAAATAAAGATTCAAACACCTTCATTTTCTTAAACATTCAACACCCTCAAAATCATGTGTAAGTCCTTCCTTTTTTCCTGATTTCTGATTTCTTTATCATATTCAGAGTACTTTTCTGAGATTTTTTCCTTTTTGTTATCCTTACTACCAATGCTTATGCCAGTATCAAACACCCTAATTTTATAGTATATTTTGATATATACGGTTAGTTTTCTGTCACTAGTTAAGTCTTAGTTTCTCACTTAAAAGTTATCACTTTTTCCCTTTATAGTCACTGAGGAAAAATTAAGAATTATCTTGTTAATTCCTCAAACACACTTTCTAAAAAAGAGATTTGTTATACCTGTAACTTAATGTGAAAACCTAGTGTCTCTAATAGTATTTCCCATTCAGGAACAGGATACCCTCCCCAATTCCCCATGTATCAAATTTCTGACACTATTTCACAAAGACATACATTTTTCATTAATATATTTTTATTTTCTCTTACTGCTATAAACTATTTTTTCCATTTTCTAAACAATTACTGCTTTCATAAAGAGCTATTGATTTAAAAATTATACCTAGTTTCTTTATATTTTGTTCTAATAATTCCCCAGTTGACTCCTGGATTTCCTAGGGAAGTCAATCATATCATATAAAAAATGGGAACTGTGTAGCTTCTTTAGTATTTATTCTTCTTCATTTAAATACTGTATCAATGCAAACAAACTTTAACAATGCAGAACTCAAAATAGCTACTCTAAGTAAAATTGGAGCAAAATAATTTAGTAGTCTATTAAATAGGGTTAAATCAAGTAAGAATTTTGAGTATCAAGAAAGAATTATCTTAAGAATGCAAAAATCCCTTAATATGCCAGTACAAACAGATGTGTACTCTCATGAGTGAGCCCACACACTCTTTGAAATGTTGCATCTATTTTATATATTGTATACACAATTTTAACATGTTTTAAACTTTCAATTGACATGTACTCACTCTGGCAGCACATATACTAAATTTTTAATTAACACATAGTAAATATGTATACTTATGGAGTACAACGTAGAATTTCAATATATTTACATGATGTATAATGAGGGTTACTGAATATACATTATATCTTTGTTTAAAAAAACTTTTGGAATAGGGTAGTACATATAATCCATGTACACTGTACTTTATAAGTGATTTAGGATGTTTCTGAAGGAAATCATTGACTCTGTACATTCACACACTACATTTGTACTGTTCACTACTACACTGTGCCTAAGATTCTGACAAGCATAGGGGTTACTCAATAAATGGGAAATGATGTTTAATCTTTCAGCTAATTATTTTTAGAAGCATAAATATACATATGGTGATCATATTTTCACAGTCCAAATTCTGAAGACACTTTTTAAAAATATGCTTTATTCCTTAGATGGATTACTCTTGAGTAGGATTAGAAGACTACAAAAGTAGAATATTAGGAATTAACTATCTCACAACATTTTGTTCTTTGATCAAGAGACTTACTGCTATTTACATTTCCTCTCCTGTCTGTTGTTTTATAAGTCTATGGATTGCTAAAGAAAAGTCAAGCATTCTAGACAGAACTTATTTTATGAATACAAGTGGGATTCTGGCTAACTCCTTTGCCTAAAGAAATGAAAAGGCTATAGACAGAAAATGTAAATAATGTGACAAACTCACAGGTTACGTCCATATGTACTATTCATTCCCTTTGTATGAATGCCCAATTTATGTCCTATCTGAAAAATGTGGAGAGGAAATGCCCCTTCTTCTACAATTCTGTAAAGAGAAAAGTGTACCCTAAGGCACTATGTGTCATTTTGCTAGCTGGCTAAAAACATGGCTTCTGGGTCTAGAAGACATGCTCTCTCTTACACTGAGGAAAGTGGGAGGCTTTGATGCATTAAAATGGGACAGCTGCTATAGTTCTAAACCAGTATGGAAATACTAACCTGCCTAATAACTATGTGAAACCACCTCCTTAGGTTTTACAAGTCTGAAATTTTGTTACTGAATGGCTAGTGACTGAAAGTGATGTTTCTAGGGTGCTATCTTTCAGAAATGGGATCATGCAAACACAGTCCTTGGGTATACAGAGTATACAGAGTAAAATCTCACCTTGTACAGAATGTTTTGTGCAAAGATTTAATGTATATACAGCAACCTACAATGCACAACAGTTATATAAGCAGTATATGAAATGCATAATTAGGTGTGATTTCAGGCATGAGTGACCATATGTATTGTACATCAGAGAATGCACAGATGATACTTTGTTATGGCCACATCACTGAACCACCTTGGGACAACAAAACTGTCTAGTGAGCCTAAGCAGCAGTTTCTCTTCCAGGAACAAACTGCTGTTTCTTTGGCTGAGTAGTACAGGTTGAGTATTAAGAGGGCTATATGAACATTACATATGCCTGAGTAACAGAATCGCACTCAACACAGTAAGGTATTCACACCCAGGCACTAAGACCAACTATAAAGACAGCAAATCCATGTTTAATCTCATACTTTGAAAAAGCTCAATAGTAGGATGCGAATGCAGTACTGAAGTTATCATTTTATCATATTTTTAGGTTTGGTTTAGTATATACAGATGACTTCATGTAAATTAAATGCAATGAGATTCCACTGAACTGACTGGATATTTCCTAATCTTTCAAGTGGAAAGGACTACACATGTGTAGTGAAGCATTAATGGGAAGATTAAGGAAACCAATGAAAGCTAACGTACAAAAAAGTACAAAATATTTCCATTCCCCAGAGTCATGACATTAAAGGTTGAGTTTGGGAACTCAAAACATACTCTAGGGTACATTTAGAAAATCCGACATTGTTTTGACCGCATTTTAGCTAGAGTTCTTTGTTCTTATACCATATCAGTATAAGCATTCTACCTTCAATGTCAGGTTAGTCATAATCCCAGAGCACAGAAACAAACTCCTGGTCAGTAACAGAGCAGTCAGTATTACAGGAGTGTTTTTCATTTTGAGTAAAGCCCCATTTCTACCCCTGAAGAAATTAACTTGCATATTTTTACATGCATTAAAAAGTTTGGTGGGCTAGGGATGTAGCTCAGTGGTAGAGCATTTGCCTAATATGCACAAAGCCCTAGGTTCATTGTCTAGTACTGGACAAAAAAAGTTAAAAACATTTGAAAGTTCCTAATAAAAATTATTCTAAAATAACAGAAAAAATCTGAACACTTATGACATAAATTGGTGATACTTTCTGAAACACACTCCATGTAAATTATAACAACAGATCTACTTTTTAAAAGTGTATGTTTTATATTATTATCCTGGTTTAGAAATTAAGACTGTTTGTTCCCCAACTTGAGAGAAGTAAATTATTTTGAATGACTGTCAGGAGAAGTTTAGCCAAAACTGCTAAAGAGAGGGAAGAAAACATAAAATATATGTTTGCCACATACTTAAATATGAGCTAATAGTCTCATTCATATAATGTACCAACAACAATACTGAACCAAGTAGGTGAAGCCCTAGAAACTTCTATCAGTGATACTAGGCAGCTATCTTAGTGATTAAAGGGAAATACTTAGACTGAATGCATGGAAATAATCAAAACACATGACTTCTTTCTTTATTTTCATATAAATGACATGTACAGTGTCTAGTCAGCACACACTACATAATGAAGAAAATGATATCTATGTACAAGAGTGAATATGATAAATACTTCATAGAAGGAGGAATGAACAAGTGAATACAAGCAGCTTTGACATAGGACACGAGGTTTGTATAAAAGGAATTATGTGACAATATGATACAAGTAGTGTGCTCTTAGTGCATGAAGAAAGAGAAAATACCTAGAACATGAAACAAGTATTGCATCAATGGCAAGGTGTTATTAAGATATCTGCTGGGGATTCTGAAATTCCAGGAACCGACAGAGGAAAATAACTCCATAGGAAACTCAGACTAGATGTGAAAAATCTATATTAACTTATTTAATAATGCCCTCTTCCCTTATGTCTTCATTTCCATCAAGCTAAATCTGCATTCAGATTCCTATAGCTAGAATGACATTTTTGGAAGTTTCGTAGAACAAAAAGGACACAGTAAAGAATTCATAAATGCTCTAAGCTTGTTAGAAGGCAAACTTACTATCCAGAGACTGAATCCATTATTCAATTTCAAAACAGACAATTCAATTCACTACAACATAATCTTAAAAGTTTCAAAATAAATCATTGAATATGATAGGATTCTTATTTTCAAGGGGCTTGTCAAAGATATTTACTGAATGCTTACTATACGCTAGGCACTCTCCTAAATGTTTCTATATATTATCATTTAATCTTCATTATAATATTATGATGTAGGTAGTAGCTATCCCTCTTTTACAAATGAGAAAATATGTACTATCCAGAGAATATTTAAATTAGACATGTTAAATAACCTACTGAAAATTACAAAATTAGTAATCCCCATAGTCAGGCACTGGATCATATCCTCTTAGCTATTAAGGTATATATTTAGGAAAAGGAAAGAAAAATTAAGGCAGCCTAAGTACACAGCACTTGGATTCTAAGACTATTCTAACTTCAAATATTTTTTCCTGTTTTCAGATTACTTGTCCAAATTTTGGTTGGGGAAAAAGTTAATTCTTACATTCATACTCCATGAAAAAAGCACTGCTTTAGTAGCTATATATTATTATTAATAAAAATGATTTTAAGGAAATCTGGAATCCTACAATATCACTAAGAAAGCTGAAAGTTGGCCATTTCTAGTGAATAAAAATATGAAACACCAGGAAGGGATATAACTCAGTAGCACAAGTGCCTGTCTAGCAAGCACAAGATTCCAGTTGTGGTACAAAAAAAAACAAAAAAAAACAAAAACCAAACCTATAAAGCCAGTAAGTGTAAAATTACAGTTCCAAAATATAGTTATTTCCTTTCCTCGCTGTTACGTATATTTAATTTCAGATTAGTTAAAACAGTGCATAATTTAAGTACTTTCCCCATATCTTCCTCATGAATTCTGCTTTACATTTGATGATGTATACCGTAAATATACATTCACAGAATAGTAACTGATTTAACACAACTACCACCTCCAAAGTTTTCAACCTATGAACAAATTAACTTCCTAAGGCAAGGGGATTACAATTCACTCATTTTTAGGCTCAAGGCAGGCAGCTGTTTTCAAATACAAGAGTACCTTCAGGTTTAAACATGCAATAAGGTCATCATGAAAGTACTTGGAAAAGCAGTCTCAAAGAAAAATAAGCCACAAAAATCTGCTTGCCTTGCTGAAAAATGAGTACATACTCAAAATAAATAATATCTCATTAGTAAAGCAGTTTGTTGGTTACTCAAAAGTTGAAAGTAATTTGAACAATAATAGAAAAAGACAACAGCAGAAACATCACTGCTTTCTGATCAAGGACAATGATTTCTGCCATCTTTCCATACATTTGCCTCAATAATTGAGGACAGAACTAGGAAAAAAAAAGATGTGTTATGCCTCTGGAAGTATGTTTCTAAGATTGGAACATATTTTCCTGAAAACTATCTTAGTGGGGTGGGTTACCAAGGGAAATTACGGGATATATTTTCCTAGAAGTCTGTAACAAGTGAGGATGAGGTCCAATGTCTATTAAGAGTACAGTAGCAGGTCTGCTCGCGTCACAGCCTAGCAACTGGTGTGTAGTGATGACCTACTCTAAATGCCTGTCAGTCATTTCTCCATTTCCAATGCCAGTAAGCAAATGATCAAGCCTGCAGTAAGTTTAGTTTTCCAAAGTCACTGATGGTTTTACAAAGGGGAAAAAATCCTTTCACCCATTCTTTTCCAATAGTAGTTTTTGGCTGCCACAGAATTTTACACGTAAGTTTTCAAATATGGGCAAATTCAGAAGCAAGCAGACAAAAAGACTGTAGTTTCTGAAAATACAAGACAACGAGATAGACTCTCTTCCCCTCAGGGAGTGGTTCACTTAACACTTACCCTTCTTAGAAATCAGAAACAGACTTTAAATACAAGGAATCTCTCCGAGTCTGGGAATTGTAAAAAAGCTTAGAAATTTTGCAGGTGAAGAATGAGCTCTGAAAGGTCAAGATCTAAGACTAGCTCATTAATAAACTGATGTGGAATCCCTATTTCCTCATCCCCATACAATGTTATTTTCCCCATAACACACAACCTTTTAAATTTTCAATCTTTGTTTAAAATGTCTCTAGATATCAATAGAAATTTGCACCCTAGTAAACAATTTATAGATTGTTTTTTCTTTTCTAGTGCTATGGATGGAACCCAGGGCCTCGTACATAGCAAACAAGCATTCTACTACTGAGCTATGTCTCTCAATCCTTTTCTCAGATAGGGTCACACCAACGTGTCCACGCTGGCCTTGAACTTGTGATCCTCCTATCCCAGCCCCCCGAATAGCTGAGATTGCAGTCATGTGTCACCACAACTTCCTGAAAAGTAATCCTTATATACTTCAAATTATACTCAAGAAATGATCAACTAAGACTTACATGTAGTAATTTACCTATTTTCATTAATTTTTTGGGGGGTTACTATTTTTTACAGTGTATAGCTATACTAATAGAAATATAAGAAAAATATTTTTAACTTCAAATATGACTCTTTTCTTTAAAAAACTAATACTGATCATCTAACATTCAGGCACTACACTAGGAGCTGAGACTACAAAAATGAACATAACATGGTCTGTTCAAACGCCTGTGCTCAAAATTCTCTTCAGAATATTGCCTTGCATTTCTGCAGTACTTGATAAGACACATTTCCCTGAGAGCTTTACTCTTAGTGATTTAGGAAAGAGTTATGATCATAGCAGAATGATCCTATTCTTGTACAGCTTTCTTCACATCTAAATACTGATTGTTTGGGGTCTACTAAGCAAATATTTAAAATCTAATATGTATAGTCTAAATATTCTAAACACAAGATTTTTCTGCCTTTTCTGCTACTGGGGATTGAATCCAGGGGTGCTCAAATACTAAACTACATCTCTAGACCCTTTTATATTTTGAGACAGGGTCCTCTAAGCTGCTCAGGCTGACCTCAGACTTACAATCTTCCTGATTCAGCCTCTTAGTAGCTAGGATTACAAGAGAGCGCCACCACACTCTATCAGATTGTTTTTAATACATTTAAATATATTTATTTCAAATGGGAATGCTGGCCATGATAGAAAGACTTCTTTGTTACAAATGCAATATACACTGGAAGTTACTAAAATTTAACCACTTATAAGTGAGCACAACTTAGATAAATTGCTATGCTACCAACAGGAACATTTAACTATCAGGCCAAATATAAAAGATATTATTCTTGTATTAGATATAAACTTAGAATAACTTATGTATACCTTTTATTTAACATTTTTATGTAAAAGTTTTGGAATCATTTATATTATCTCAATCATATGAGTTACTCAGCAAGCAAAACATTACACTTCCTATTCTATCAAGGCACAAAAACAGGCAAAATGTGACAATAATCTTCTCCCTCACGCACATACTAAGGAGCAGTCTGGGATTGGAATTCAGTCTCTTAGGCACCTAGATCAGACCTCTCTAATACATAATAAAAACGTTTCACTTTAAGAAATACAAAACTTGGGGAAAATGATAGCTCTAAGCCATCACTTTTATTACAAACTCTTTATTGGAGTATTTTATCTTTAAACTCTCTAAATTATATAGGGGGGGAGGGAAAGAACATCTAAAAAATTCCTTAGCTAGGATCAAATGACTCACGTAATAAAGAATTTTTAGAAATATTTATTTGTACATGTTTGCAGCACATAATGCTTACATTCCTTGTGGGGAGCTGGTACATGTACGTAACACGTTTTCGTTCTCTCTGCATCCCCTACCCCTCCTCTCCCTCCAAGCTCCTTCCACCTCTCGGTCCCCTTCCCATTTGCAAAAGCTCTACTTCCATTTTCTTCTCCCAATTCTTTTTTTCACTCCCTTTTCTTTCCCTTCACTCCATCTCGTTCCCCTTCCCATTTGAAAAGCTGTCCCTGCTTCTTATTTTGCTTCTTATTTATATATTGGGTTTCTCACGTAAGAGAAACCGTTTGATATTTATGCCTGTGTGTCTTGATTTATTTCACTTAATATTATGGTCTCAAAGTGCATCCATTAACCTGTGAAAGACTGAAGTTTACCCTTTATAGTACAGTAGTACCCCATTATGATGTATAAATACCACATTTTCTTTATCCATTCATCTGTTGATGAGCATATAGGCTGCTTCCAAGATTCAGCTATCATGAACTGTGCTGCTATAAACATAGGTGTGCACATGTCACTGTATTACGATGTCTTTAACTCTTTTGGGAAGATACCTAGACAGGGAATGGCTGTACCAAATGTAATTTCTAGGTTTATTTTTCTGAGGAATCTCCATACTGACCTTCATGGTGGTTATATTAGTTTACATCTCCAATAACAATGTAGAAGGTTTCCTTTTCCCCATAGCCTCTACTACCATTTGTTATTACTTGATTATTATTTTTTTTTTTTGAGGATAGCCATTCTTTCTAGAGTAAGATGAAATCTCAGTGTTGTTTTAATTTGCATTTGCATGGTCAGAAATGTTGAATATTTTCTCATTTATTTGCTGTTGTACTTCTTCTGAGAAGTGTCTTCATTTCAGTTGCCAATTTTTTGAGTGGGTCTTTTATTTTGGAGGTGTCTAACTCTCTTAAATTCTTTATATATTCTAGATGTTAGTCCTCTGTCCAAGACATAGCTGCTAAAAATTTTTCCCATTAAGTATGCTGTCTCTTCACTTCTATGTGATAAAGGATTACATGTGAATAAGGGATATAGCTACAAAACATTATCAGTATATCTAAAATCAAGTAGCCTTTTTGAATGATGGAAATCTCCAGCCTTCAGCTGCATCAGATTTCATTGCATGTACCCTCCTGCTTCTCTTTTACAACCTAATACTTCAATTTTTCTATCAATGATTTTTAATTTTTATTTCAATATTTTTTCCAAAAAGATCAGTTATTAAATACATTTTTCATGTAAACTTAAGGAGAAACTAGGCAAGTAGTTTTAATTGATAGAGAAGAAAGATTGGTAACAGACTTTGGCAGAGCAATACATTATGTGTCAGGTTACTCTCAATACTACCAAATGAACAAAATCACTACGTAAAATTAAGAAATATAGCACTGAAATAGAGAAAAACATCAACTTTAGTTTACAACTGTTCATCTGATACTGAGAACACCATTTGTACCTATCTTTTGGAACTGGCTCTTACCCGAAGACCAATTTTTCCTCTATTTCCTTTATCACCTGGAAATTAATGATCCCAACATCTCTGGGTCTTCTTTTTACCAACATCTTTTTACCAACATCTCTGGGTCTTCTTTTGTAACACATCCTTAATTTTAATGTGTTCCATTCCTCTGAATGCTCAAGTCTGATTTTACCCATCCTTGGCAATGGTATCAGTTTAAACTCTCCTGCACCCCACATTCACTCATATATATATACACGCACATCATATGTGTATACACACACACACACACACACACGTAAAAACAACTGGCTTTAGTTATATTGGCAGGTTAAAATTTTAGTCATAATTATTTACCAAGCAAGCTGACCAACACCTGGGTGTCTGGCAATAGATTGGGTTATTAGAAAATGAAACCAAAAGCCACAGTGGTTTTTGGTCTCTACACCTGCAGTGCTAACAGTCAGCAAAGTGGAAAACAGAACTTATCACAAAAAGTGTGTCCTTTTATCTCAGATAAGTTTACTCATGAGATCAAACACCTCCTAAAAGGAAAGGAACATTTATTAAGTACGAGAACTGAAGAACGCTCCAGTTCAAGAACTCTCTTGGAGCTACACAATCTCATTTAATTCAACAACAACTTTATTGAGGAGTAATTATCCTCCTTATACAGATTAGGGAACCTACCCTCAGTAATCCTGCCACTAAGTATGAACCAGGTTTTGAACCAAGACTTACTAGATTTCAAAGCAAATATTGTTAGTACTTACAAAATTTTAAGGACAGATAACTAAACAACACATAGAACAGTGATGATGAACCTTTTAGAGCTTTTAATGATATAAGCAGCCCACTGCAGCATGTATGCTGTAGGTTCACCACTGATATAGAAGAACCAGTACAATCCCTTTATGTTACAGATGAAGATGAAGCCTAAAGTGACAGAGATTTGCCCAGAGACAATGTTTGTAGTAAAATGGGGATCTAAATTCAAGTTTTCTGATTTCTGGTGCAGTAATGTGTCCAATGATGATCACTACCTTCAAGTGTGTGTGTGTGTGTGTGTGTGTGTGTGTGTGAGAGAGAGAGAGAGAGAGAGAGAGAGAGAGAGAGAGAGAGGTACGCATTTGGGGTTGAATGCCCCTCTTGATATAATTTATAACATTGCAAATGTCTCCAAATGAAATTTATATCCGTGGCCACTTAGGGATGTACATTTTTAGGAACCTAAAATTTTAAATTATTAAAACTACTGGTCAAGAATAATAACTTGATTGGTGCTTATGAATTACTACATGCGGTTAAGTTATCTCTCCAAAATATTTATTTATTCAGTCATGTGCCTATAGTGTACTGACTGACTGGCAATAAAAATACAACTTATATACGACAGAAGGAGTCCATTTACAGCCTGGTGGAAGATACAGACAAACAGGCAATTACAATGCAGTGGGGTCAACGCTATAGCAGCAGAAATACAAGATGCCATAGGAACAGGAAGAGGGTCACACAGCCCAAACTGGTCTTTTCAAAGGAGGAGAGGACAAAGATGAGTAGGAGTCATTTAGTTAAGTGAGGAGTATTATGTACACATATGTTTCAGGAAGTACAAACAGCATTTGCTCATGAGACCATGCAAAGACCAGGGGAGTTGCAGGAGTAGGGAGAAGAAATGAATCTAATTAGAGAAGAGATCATCCAGGGCCTTGAAATCATGGGTTTTATAATCTTGTTGATCAGAATTACCAAAACTTTAAAACAAACAAACAACATACAGATGGGGGGGCTCCAACCCAGATCAATTAAATCAGACTCTCTGAGGATAAGACTCCAGAATTAGTATTTTTTAAGCTCCTTAGATGATTCTCACATGTAGCCAGAATTTAAAAACCATTGTTTAAACTGTAAAGGACATTTAACATACATATTTATTACTACAAATATGGGAGAAGGGGATTGCAAGAAATTAGATCTCTCTGGGCCTAGTTTCTGTAGTCTGACTAAAAATGAGCTGTAGCAGATTAGAGTAGATAACGTGGAAGAAGTCTAAAAATTTGGTTTTGTTGATGAGTATCACCAGCCACCTGTCTGGCCTCAGATAATATCATTTCCTAGAGACAGTAATACTGCTCTGTCTACAGGATTGTTACATAGCTCAAGAGTACAAACACTTAAAAAAAGAAACTATGTGATTCACCATAAAATAAGTCATGATATTGTAACTTATGCTCCTAAGGTTGAATAGTTTCCAAAATCATAAACATTGTTACAGGAGATGAAATCCTTCCTGAAGCTAAAGAAACACATTTCATTTTAAAAATCACTCTTACTTTGGAATTCAAGATACAGAATAATAAAATAGAGAAGTGATTCTTTTACCATTACTCTAGCTGCTAAAGACATCAAATGGGATTACATTTGCTTTCTTCAAATAAACAGATTAACAGAGCAAATGCCCTTCCCATGGTAATTACAACTCTTAAAAAAATTTTTTATTCAGTAAACAGCTAATAGGAAATAAATTACATATAAAGTAACTTTTTAGGAAAAAAAGTCACTGTGATCTACTTTTAAAAAGTATTTTATTTCTAAATTTAGGTGTTTTTTGAGGGAATCCTGACTTGAGATATGGAGGATCTTATCCTGACAGGAAGGAAGCTCTGCCTCCAGGACTGTTCCATGCAAAGCCATTGCTCTTTTACAACCTCTCTTGTAAATATATGTAGCTCTGTGACAGTGTACACTTTCACGAGGTCATTTTTCGGTTTAAGTAACTATTTGTATGCAATGTCCCCTCTTAAGCACTACATATAATTAATTTTTTAAAACTTTAAATAAAACCACTGTCCTGTATTTACACGTGGTTTATTTTTAATTATTTAATTTCAAGCGACAGGAATACATTTCAAACTTTGTACTCAGTCAATGATAAAATGTTGGTATTTGTTACTTTCTTAATTCCCTCATGATACTGTTGCCATTCTGATGTTCTATCATTTCTTTCAATCACCTATTCTATGATTTCATAAGGGAAGCACTTGTTTTGAGAAATGCACAAAAACTTTTGGAGAGTTATGAATAAAATTTTATTTACTTCTCTCATCCAAAAACACAGTCCCAAAAGATGAGATGAAAAAACTTTAAAAACACCACCTACCCCCCTCCACTCCCCACAGGGCCCTCCTCAGGTAATTTTGACTGATGACACTGCAGAACAGTTAATCTGATAATTAAAATTTTCCACAGCATGTGATGTTTAGATGGAGATCTAGCTAGAATTCAGTGCTGTCAACCAGAATTCAGTGCTTCGATAAAAAAAAAAAAAAAAAACGAATACGCAGACATGCTAATAAATTCTTAGACTGCAGTTGCTTTGATAGCCTATTAATAAAAACACTGGGTAGTCTGATTTCACCAAACTAATTTAGTAACCCGGGATCTTAAGTATTTTCCAGGACTTTCCTTACAACACCCATCCAGCACATAAATTCTGTACGGCGCAATGTAAACAACCAAGGGACTCTCGTTTCCAAGCAGGAAAACATCCGACCAACATTGCCTAACGTGGTTCAAAAGTTGCAGGAGAAATCACCAGTCTTGAGTTACCAGAAATTTATCTAACCAAGTTTTCCAGGGGTTCTTCCCGGCCTTACAAACTACCGTCCACAACACCACCCCGAAAATCCACGCTCCGCATGTTCACAAAAGCGCAGTGGTGGAATGAGGAAGCTTCGCCAAGACGAAATCACAACTCTAATTCATTAAAAAATATGCAGACGGTTCCACAGAGCCCTTTTGTTGTGCTTTCTCACTCCACACGGCGACGTGAACGGCTCCCCAATTACTGACATCTAGGAAAATAGCTTTCGATTCCCAAGTCTCGTAACAGGGTTGGCCACCATCACCACTACTTCTCTAGCACCCTCAAATAAACCCCTCAAGCCGCGGTCAAAACACGCTAGCTGAAACGTCTGGGGTTTACCCAGCCCAAGCCTGGGCGCTACCCTATCTTCCCGAGCCACTTCGGAGCTCGGCGACAGGCATCGCGTAACAGACCTAGGACACAAGGCACCCGAGACCACGGCTCGGGTCTATGAATGAAAAGCCCGAACGTGCGATCGTCTCGTTAAAAGGAAAAAACAACCTCGAGAGGAAGGGTGGGAGGGGAGCCGCGCGATGGGGGAGCGCGGCTCCTTGCAAACCCCTGCCGGGCGATTTAAACCCGGGCGAGGCGGCCGCAGGGCCGCAGGGCGGGCGGCCG
>NW_004955420.1:8337061-8355670 GCF_000276665.1 Chinchilla lanigera | reverse complement strand
GCCTGAGCCCTGCCTCGCCGGCGGCCCCAGCCCCAGCCCCAGCGGCCGCGGCGGCAGCAGCCCCAGACCTCAGCGGCGGCACCGGAACTGCCGCTTTCTCCTTCTTGCAAGCCCCCGACGCACGCCCCCGCCCCCGTCTCCTTTCTCTGTCGCCCTTGTTTTTTTTTTCTTTTGTTTCCAGAATAAACTTTATTGGTCTCTTTTTCCGCTCACATCGTGTAAACAAACAACGAACTCTTCCCCACCCCCTCGCCTCCCCCCCTCCTCGGGCAGAGGAGGGTAAAAGCCGAGGAGGAGCCGAGTCTAAAATGCCCCGGAAGCAGAGGTGCAAAGGAGCGGAAGTGAAATTAAGGCGAGGAGGCGGGCGAAGTGGGCACGTCTGGCAACAGTCTGTCACTGCGCCTGCGCCCTGCTTTTCCGCCCGGAGTGGGATGCTGTTGGTGTTGCTTCTCAGGCGTGTGTCTGCTTAATGTTCCGCCTTTTGCAGTACTGAGGCTGATGTGTCATCCTAGGACAGCGTAGGAGTCGTATATTTGTTTCTACGAGCGGCAGGCGGGGAAGGGTTGAGCTACAGAAAGGAATGTTGGAAGCAAGTGATGAGTTTATTGACTTTTACGCGCATAGTGGAGGAAACGAGATTAGCTGGGGGCATAGCGAAGAGGACGCGGTGGCTATCCGCCTGGCTAGCCAAAAGTGGCTCTGGATTTTTGGAAGAACACCTTTTGCAAAGAGCTGCTGCGTGTCCTTGTGCCAATATTGGATTAAGGTGTAGCCCATCTGGAAGGTAGAACGCACTGCCATAGCCCCCTGCAATCCTTTGACTGACAGAAGGGAACCCTTTTGCTGTGCCACACCCCTCTTTTCCTGTTTTGAATCAGTGTGTAGAATTCACTTCTGACTGCTCCGAATAGGTAGGTTTTTCCGGTGCAAAGCCTACAGCCGCTTCAGAAAAGCTGTGTTGCCTGTTGATTAATTTGAAAGTGGTATCTTGATGGTGTGTATTACAGAAGTCTTCCCCCCCCCCCTGGAGAATGGGATCTGTTGACTTTTGAGGTTACTACTGATAGAAGTCCAGTCCTCTGCGAATTTCTCCCCCTAGTGGTCTTTTATTGTATTGAAAAACCGTAAGAGCAGAGATGCCAAGTCTGAGATACTGCACAAGTCTTCCAAAAATGGTCCCTCCTTGAATTTTTTAGTAGAGAACTTGGAAGCGACCCACTCTAGAGATGTTACAGTCCAACGGAGCAAAAACCTGACCAAGGGCAGTGTTCCCGAATACCACACGTCCCTAACCTAATCTTAAAGGAGATCGTATTACTTTGTCTTAAGACTCTGTATCACTTTGAATGTTCTTACTTTGATTTGTTTCTGTTTGTGATACTGGTATGCTGCTACTGTTCTGTTTCTTTGTTTGTTTGTTACTCATTTACTACTCTCTTTAAAATAAAAAAAAAAATTGAGATCCATTCCTCCCCGTGGTCATAGTTGACTTGACTGCATGTCCTGTGCGTTCTTTCTTTTCCTCCTTTAGTGCTGGTTTTCATCTCACATTTCAGGGGTCTATATTTCTAAATACTTTCTTGAAGTAATGTTTTTCAGCAGTGTCAGAACACTGTGTTATTCTGGAGCAGGGAATTAAAATCAACATGGAATTGCTAGTCAAAGTAAACCTTAAGACCTTAAGGTAGTATTTTTCAAATCATGTTTTCAAGCACAGTGTTCTGTGAGATGTTAATAGTATTTGGTGGGGAAAATTTACACTAGTGATATTTTCTTTCTAAAATTTACATTTTAGCGAGGCGTAGTGGCGCACGCCTATAATTCCAGCACTTGGGAGGCTGAGGCAGGAGGATTGTTGTTAGTTCGAGGCCAGCGTGGGCTACAAGGTGAGCTCAAGGCCAGCCTGAACTGCATAATGAGACCCTGTCTCAAAAATACAAAAAAAAAATTACTTTTAATGAGTAAGAAAATGCTATTACATGATTACATGCTAATTACATGGTTATATTATGTGATTTTTGTTGTGAAATAATGTCACAGCAGATAGTGCCATTGTCTAGTGCTCAAATGATTCACAGTATTCATTGGTGCAGGAGTAGCATTTATTAATTCACAGTTGAGGCCTGTGACTAATTTGGTTGTCACTGGTCTGATCTGTCTTGTTTGCAAAGGTGTTAGCGTTACATATATCTTATACACATTGTATCTTTTATATATAATACATATATATTATAGTTTAGGTCCAAATATCCCCCAGTCTCATGTGTTCAGACGTTGGTCTTTTGAAAGGTGATTGGATCCTAGGCGTGCCATGCTCATCACTCTGATGGGTTCACACCTCAGTGTGCTGTTAGGAAGTGGGGCCTGGTTGGACGTGGGTCACTGAGGGTGTGACCTGGAAAGTCTACCCCCCTCCCTCTCTCTCTCTCTCCCTCTCCTTCTCCCCCTCCCTTTCCTCACTCTCCCTCCTTCTCTCCCTTTCCCCCTCTCCCTCCTGGCTCCCCCAGCTATGCCCCTCTGCTATGCCATTTCTGCCTTGGAGCCAATCTACCATGGACTGAATCCTCTGAAACTTCAGCCAAAATAAACCCCACTGCCTCTAAGGTGTGGGGTATTTTGTCTCAGCCACTGGAAAGTGACTAATACAGTATACGTATGTGTACAGTATTTGCAGTGCTAGGGATTGAACCTAAGGCCTGGGCATGCTAAGCAACTGTTCTACCATGGAGCTATATCCCCAGTTCCTGTTTGCATTTTTTTTTTTTTTTTTGGTGCCAGGAATCAAACTCAGGACCTTGCACTTGCCAGGCAGCTATCTGTGCCACTGAGCTATCTCCTCTGCCTGTTTGCAGTTTTATTCAATGTTTGAGATATGTTAAATATTTGTGAGACAAAACTGCTCACTCAAAGATTGATGTTTGAAAGAAGAATGTTTTAAAATGAAAGTGGAACTAGTGGTTCTCTGATTGTAAATCAAACAAAAAGTGGAATGTTCCAGAATTAAATAATTGCATTCTGTGTCCTAAAGTCAGGAGGTGAAATACTGTATGGCTATGAAACTATTGTTACATTCTAAAACATTGGAATTACAATGACAGTTATTTGCCTTTTAGATATATTTTTATTTTTAAAAAGAATCATACCTGCAGTGTGCACAAAAACATTCTTTAATAGCAGATAAGTGACTACTAAGCTTTGAAGTCATTTATAACAGTCTTGATTACATAGCAGTATACTCTCCCAAGTCAAAAAATGAAAACATACCAAGAGATAACAAAGTGAGCTACTGTATAGCACTTTTAAATTTTGTTGTGGTTTAAAAGATATGTGTAAGATTCACTTATTTTCAGTTTCATGGGGGTTTTTTTGCCCCCATATATCATGGTGAATGCCCCAAGATCACTTACAAAGGAATGTGTCAATTACTGCTGTTGAATATTTTATAAATTTCAATCACATTGGTTAATAATATTATAAGGTCTTCTAAGTCATTACTGGTTTTCTTTACTAAGTCTAGCAATTTCTGGGAAAGAAACACTGATATTTCCAAGTAGAATTGTGGATTTGTCTATTTCTCCCTTTACTTCTGAGTATTTTTGCTTCATGTGTTTTGAAACTTTGTTGTTTACAAGCAAATACAGTTAAAATTATATTTTTTAATAAGTTGCTCTTTGTCCTTATGTAGTAACGCCCCTTATCCCTGATAATGTTTGTTCTGAAACATACTTTATCTCAGATTATGTAGCCATTCAGCCTGCTTTTGATTAGTGTTTGTATTATATACGCTTCCCCATCTTTTTCCTGTCAATCTCTCTTGTAATATTTAAAGTGGATTACTTGTGGACAACACAAATTAGGTCTCTTTTTAAAAATTCTACTCTGATAATCTCTGCCTTTTCATTATGCTGTTTAGAGAATTTACATTTAATGTAATTATAGATATAGGCGTATTTAGGCTTCTTTATTTCTTTTCTTTTTATTCCCTGGGTATTTATGTTCTTACTTTTTTGCTTTCTTTTACATTATCTGAACTTCTTCTAGTATTGCATTTTAATTCATATATTATGTTTGGATATATTCCTTTGGGTAGTTGCTTTTTGGTTTACAGTATACTTATGTAAGTGTTCACAGTCTACGTGTATTAAAATTACACTATTTTAAGTAAGCTATAGAAAAAATACTTGCAATCATGTAGGTTTATCACTGTCTTTCTCTATCTTTCCATATGTGTTGCCTCTGTATGTATAGAACTCCACCAGATGGTTTATTTTTATGTTTTAGAAATCATAAGAGGAAAATATAGTTTTAATTATATTTACTTACCTATTTGCTTTTCTGCTTCTTCTCATTCTTTTTTACTTTCCATTTTATTGGTATATTTTAGATATACATAATGATAACATTCATCATAGAGAGTTTGTATCTATAAATGATATACCTTAATTCTTCCTTTTTCCCATTCCCCTCCTCTCCCTACCACACTTCTTTCCCTCCTATTTATAAAAGCTTTGCCTCTATTTTTCCTTCTATTCTTTTCTTGTCCCTTCTTTTCTTCCCCTCTTCCACGCTCTTGTTCTCCTTCCCATCTGAACATTTTCTTCTCATTTCCCACTACCCATTTATATTTTTTGTTCCTCATGCCAGAGAAACCATGAGATATTTGAACATGTGTGTTTGATATATTTCACTTAAGACTATGGTCTCAAGATGCATCCTTTTAGCTAGAAATATCTGAACCTTATCCTTCTTTGTAGCAGAGTAGTACTCCATCATATAAAAAATACATCTTATTTATCCATTCATTGGTTGATGGGCATTTGGGCTATCTCTAAAATTTGGCTATTACAAACTGTGCCACTATAAACATGGGTGTGCATATATCACTGTGGTATGATGCTTTTAATTCTTTTGGAAAGATACCAAGAGGGGAATAGTTGGGAAAAATGAAACCTTTAGTTTTACATTTTTGAGGAATCTCCACACTAATTTCCATAGTGGTTTCACCAGTCTATACTTCCACCAACAGTGGAAAAGTGTTCCTTTTTCTCAACAGCCCTGTCAGCATTTGTTCTTGGTTGATTTCGTAATAGCCATTCTTTATGGACTGAAATGAAATCTCAGCATTGTTTTAATTTGTATATCTTAAATGACGAGTGATGTTGAACATTTTTTCATATATTTATTTACTATTTCTACTTCTTCATCTGAGAAGTGTTTATTCACTTTAGATGCCCATTTTTGGATTGGGTTTTTAAACTTGGAGGTGTGTGATATTTTTTGAGTTCTTTATAATTTCTAGATATTGTTTGTCTGAGGAGCGGCTGCCAAAAAAAATTTCTCACCCTGTGGTTTGTCTACACACTCTGTTGGTTTCTTGTGCTGTGCAAAAGCTTTTTACTAAACTGAGATACCGATTGTTCACTCTTTGTGATAATTCCATGTGATCAAGGTTTTGTTCATACAATGTTTTCAAGAATTCTCCATAGTCTATCTTCCATCAAATTTAGTATTTTAATATTTAGATGTTTGATCCATTTTAATTTTAGTTTAGTGGATGGTGAAAGATATAGATCTAGTTTTAATTTTCAACACGTGGAAAGCTAGTTTTTCTAGCACCATTAATTAAAGAGGCTATCTTTCTTCCAGTGAAGGTGTTTGGCCCAAATGTAGGGTAGCTGAGTATGTTTGAAGTTGTTTCTGTATTTTATTCTGCTCCACTGACTCTTGGGTCTGTTTTTTGTTTTTGTTGTTTTGTTTTGTTTTATTTTGTGTTTTTGCTGCTGCCATGCTATTTTATTTTTTATCACAGAAGCTTTGTGGAATAATTTCAAGTCAGGGATTATGATGCTCCCTGCCTTGCCTTTGTTGCCCTTTTTTGCTATTCTAGGTCTCTTCTGGTTCCAAATGAAATTTAGGATTGTTTTCTCTAATTCTGTGAGATATTCTATTGGAATTTTGATTAGGATTGCATTAAATCTGTATAACAATTTTGGAAGTATGGCTATTTTCCCTATATTGGTTCTTCCTACTCAACAACAAGGGATATCTTTCCATTTTATGATAACCTTTTTATTTTTTCAAAGTATTGTGGTTTTCACTGTATAGATCTTTTATTTCTTTCTTTAGATTGATTCCTAGGTACTTCAAAAAAAATTTTTTTGGATGCTATTGTGAAAGGTGTTGTTTCACTAATTTTTGTCTTGGTGAATTTGTTATTTGTGTACAGGTAGGCTATTGATTTTTGAGTGTAGATTTTGTGTCCAGTTATGCTACTGAATTTGGTTACTATGTCTACAAGTCTTTTGGTAGAGTTTTTTGGATCTTCTATGTAGAGTATCATGTCATTTGCAAAAAATGAGAATTTAACTTCTTCCTTTCCTATCCATATTCCTTTCATTTCTTTCTCTTGCTAATTGCTCTGGCTAATGTTTCCAGAACTGCTTTGAGCAGGACAAGGGCATCCTTGTCTTGTTCCTGATTTTATAGTAAAAGTTTTTAGTTTTTGTCCATTTTGTGTGATGTTGACTATTAGCTTTTCTTTTTTCTTTTCTTTTCTGTTTTTTTTTTTTTTTTTTTTTTTTTTTTTTTTTGGTCTTTTTGAGGCAAGGTCTTGCTATGCAGTTCAGGCTGGCCTTGAGCTCACTTTGTAGCCCAAGCTGGTCTCAAACTCCCAATGATCCTACTGCCTCAGCCTCCTGAGTGCTGGGATTACAGGCATGCACCACCATGCCCAGCTGGCTATTGATTTTTCATAGGTAGCTTGAGATAAAGGTATTCTATTCCAGTTTTCTTTAGAGTTTTGTCACGAGTGGCTGGGGATATAGCTCAGTGGCATAAGTGCCTGCCTGGCAAGCACAGAGTCCTGCGTTCAATTCCTGGTACAAAAAAAAAAAAAACCCTGTGATCCTAGAGTTTTGTCATGAATGTGGGTTAGACTTTGTCAAATGCTTTTTCTGCATCTATCAAAATGATCATGTGATTTTTCTACCCTTTGGCTCTGTTAATGTGATGTTCTACATTTATTGATCTGTGTATGTTGAGCCATCCCTATATCTGTGGGGTGAATTCTACTTGTTCATGATGTATAATCTTCTTGATGATTTGCTGCATTGTTTGCCAGTATCTTATTGAGGATTTTTGTGTCTATGTTCATTAGGGAATAGTTCTCTTTTTGGTTGGATCCTTCTTTGGT
Source organism: Chinchilla lanigera (assembly GCF_000276665.1). NCBI lineage: Eukaryota > Metazoa > Chordata > Mammalia > Rodentia > Chinchillidae > Chinchilla > Chinchilla lanigera. The sequence continues at coordinate 8,348,478 of NW_004955420.1, read as the reverse complement.
TTTGGTATTATGGTAATGCTTGCTTCCAGGAATGAGTTTTGGAGTATTGCTTCCCTTTCAATTTTGTTAAAGGGTTTGAAAAGTAGCAGTATTGGGTCTTCTCTAAATTTCTTGTAGAATTGAGCATTGACTCATCAGGACCTGGGGTTTACTTTGTTGGTAAGCTTTTAATTACATCTTCAATTTCACTGACTGTTTTTCATTAATTTAGAATTTCCATATCTTCTTGGTTCAGTTTTGGTAATTCATATGTATCTGTTTCTTTTGTGTTTTCCATCTTACTAGAATACAGGTTCTCGAAACAGGTATTGTCAGTCTTCTGGATTTCAACCTGATCTGTTGTGATTTCACCTTTTTCATTCCTAACTGCATGGAGTTGAGCATTTTCTTTCCTTTTTTTGATAAGTTTGGCAAAGGGCTTGTCAATTTTACTTAATCTTTCCAAGAACCAACTGCTTGATTCATTGTTTGCATTGTTTTATTAGTCTACATTGCATTATTTTCTACTTTGATCTTTATTACTTCCTCCCTCATGCTAACTTTGGGCTTGGCTTGCTCTTCTTCTAGAAGCTTGAGGTTAAACATTAGCTTGTTTATTTGAGCATGCCTTTTTTTCCAGATATGGGAATTCACAGCTATACATTTCCTTCATAGGAAGGCTTTCATTGTGTCCCATAAGTGCCAGTATGTTTTATTGGCATTACCATTTAATTGTAGAAACTGTCTAATTTCTTCTTTAATTTCATCTGTGACCCCATTGGTTGTTCAGCAGGGTGCTATTTAATTTCCCTGTGCTTATGTTATGATAGATGTCTGAATGTCCCCCCAAAGCCTCGTGCAGTCATAGGGCTGACTTCTAGAGTTTATGATTGATTCATGGTCCAATGTTGGAATTATGGATGTGAGGGGCAGATAGTTTACATACAATGTAAAGGAAGGAAAGAGGCTGCTAGCCACTTCTCCATTTTTGCTCTTGTTGTTTGGTTATCTTCTGCCCCCATGAACTGTTGCCCTCTGCCATGTGTCACTCTGCCTTGGAGCCAGCTGAGTATGGACTGAAATCTCCACAAACAGTGAGCTAAGTAAACCTTCCCTTCCTTAATATTGGGCATCAGATATTTTGTCTCAGCAATGAGAGAAAAGTAAACAAAACAGCTTATCAAGCTCTTGTGGTTTCTCTGCCAATGATTTCCAATTTCATTGCACTATAGTGTAATAATATTCATGAGATAATTTCAATTCCTTTGCATTTAAGCATATTGTATGAACTAGTATGTGGTCCGTTTGTGAGAGTGCCCCATGTGCACCTGGGAAGAATGTATATTCTAATGTTGTGGGATAGAACACTCTGTAGACATCTACTAAGTCCATTTGTTCAGAAGTTTATTTTAGTTTTGATATTTCAATGTTCATTTTTTGTCTAGTTGATCTGTCTATTTGTGACAGTGGGGCATTGAGGGTCCCCCGTTACAACTATATTAGTGCTTATTTGATTTTTCATGTTTACTAATATTTGTTTTACATAGTTGGATGCACTGGTATTTGGTACATATATATTTTTGTTAGTTATCTCTTCCTCATGGATTGTTCCCTTTAAAGGGATGTAATAGTCTTCTTTGTCTCTCGTAATCAGTCTTGGCTTGAAATCCACTTTGTCTGAAAATAGAATAGCTACTTCAGCTTTTTTCCTGGTTCCTGTCATAAGGAGTATTGTTTTCCATCCTTTGACTTTCAGTCTATGAATTTCTTTTTTATTGAAATGTGTTTCTTGTATGCAGCATGTTGTTTGATCTTGTCTCTTGATCCTTTCTGCCAGTCTGTTGCTTTTGATTGGTGCATTGAGATCATTTACAGTGATGGTTATAACTGATAGGTATTGACTTATCCTAGTCATGTTATTGTCTTCATATTGGTTCACATTTTTCCATCTGTTTAAGTGTTTGCTTTGCCTGGTAAATTCATTCTGTTGGTGTTCACAGATTTATAGTCCTTGTTATCTCTTTCTAGAATGTCCTTCAGAACATTTTGGAGTGCTGGTTTAGTGTTCATGAATTTCCTGAAGTGTTCTTTGTCATTGAAGTATCTTATTCCTCCATCATTTTGAAAGATAGTCTTGCAAGGTATATCAAGCTGGGTTGGAGGTTATTTTCTTTTAGGGATTGAAATACTTCTCTCCAAGCTCTCCTTGACTTGAGGGTTTGTGTTGTGTCTTCTGTGATTCTGATTGGCTTCCCTTTATAGGTAATCTGTCTCTTTTCTCTAACAGCTTTTAATACTCTATTCTTGTGTTGAATTTCTAGAATCTTGACTATTATATGCCTTAATGTAGTTTTTTATTATGGCTAACTGGAGTTATATATCCCTTATCTGTATGTCAAATTCTTTTTCTCTGCCTAGGAAGTTTTCTGGTATTACTTATGTGAATAGTTTTTTTTTAAATGTCATTTGCACTGTCTCCTACATTTTCATTGACTCCAATCAGTGTTATGTTATTCTTTTTTGCATCATCTAGCAGCTGCTGGATTGATTTCTGGTGGTCCCTTGCTATTTTAAAGAACTTTTTCTTTTCATGATTGCTAATTGAAATCTGGTTGTCTATATGTGGGATTCTGTCCTCACATTGGCTCATTCTATTCATATACTTTCAGTGGAATTTTAAATCTCCTGGATATCTATTTGAATCTGTTTCATGGATTCATTTCTTTCCTATGTTGGGCATTCATAGTATCCATCATTTTCCTAAGCTCCTCTATGTTTTTTATCAATATCTGCTCTAGAGTCAGTAAGCATGTCTTTCATCATGGTCACCATATCTGTAGTTATCTGAGAAATTAGTTCTGATTTGAGTTTTCCTAGAGCCTCATTTATTGGCTTTCTTTTTTTTTTGAACTGAGAATTAAACTCAGAACCTTATGTTTGTCAGGCAGGCACTGTACTGCTGAGCTATATCCCTGGCCCTCATTGGCTTTGTTACTTGTACTGTTACCACTTCAGAGAATCCAGGTGGATGGCCTTTGAATTGTTCCACCTCATTGCCTCCTGGTTTTGCCTTTGGTGCCCTGGAAGTCTAGGGTTGCATCTTGTTTATGTGTCTTCTCATTTTCTATTTTTAATTTCTTTTACTTTAATTCCTAGGTTGATGCTTGTAAGTTGCTTATGGTGATTAGCTTTATTGCTAGTATTTAGAACCTTTAAGAAATGACTACTTTAAGCGATGTCTTCCAGGTATAGCTGGCTTTTGGGGTTTTAGTCTGTTGCAAGATCCTACTTCTTCAATTTACTGGGGACAAGAAGTTGCTGTGTACTTGCCCCAGTCTCAGTTTGCTATACTGGGAAAAACAACTGATTAGAACAATTATGTTACTTGGGCTAAAGTAGTACATTCAGCAATAACAATAGCATCAAACATAGCCTAGAAAATGACAAACTATGGTAACTATAAATTTGCCACCTTTATCTGTATGAACTAGATTTGTGGTCATATAAAAAAATCTAGAATGAACCAGAAAATTACATACAGTAAGTAAGCCCTCAATATGGCTTTTACCCTCAGGGAACAAAATTTAAAAGGGATTAGGGGAAAAATAGAAAATAGAAGAGGAAGAAGAGATTAGAAACACAGCTGAAGGACAGAGGAAGATTACCTGAATTCTATGAAACTGGTGAAGAAGACAAGGGGAAAGAGAGATAGAAGAACTAAAAAGCAAGAACAAGACAGAACTACAAGAACATCAAAAACTAGAAACTATGTTCACAGTCATGTAAAAACTAGAGCAATAAAAAAACAAAACAAACAGAAACAAGAAAACAAAAAAGAAGAAAACAAGAAAGAAAATGTTCACTTCAAGGCATGTCTCTGTTGTCACTGGTAGACAACATGGGTAGACAGAATCCAAATCCAAGTTGATTATTCCCAACAAGCCAGCCATAGATCTATAGCAGGGTATTGGGTAATCCCAGCATGTCTGCACCTTTTGTTCCACAGAAGTTCAGGTTTGTTTCTGGCTGTGAGGATGTGTCTCCTGCAGGCTTGAACTCAGCAGTCTCACCCTGATATGGGCAGCCCTAGATGGAGCCAGTGCACAGCTGTTGTGAGTTCTGAGCTCAGTAGGCCCCTCTCCAAAGTGCTTCCCCTGCCTCTTCTGGGGGACATCTGAACCTGAATAACTCACCAGCCACTGCAGTCTACTGGGTCCACTGCTTTGTTCCACTGGTGAATTTATCCATGGAGGTCTCTCAGGTTGCTAGTAGTCACCGTGCATCTGCTGGTTCCAGCCATCCCTCCCACACAGTGAGTCCAGGTTTAGGGAGAAAGTGTTAACTATCACCTCCTTCTTCATTGAAGGCTCTCTCTTTGCATTGGCTTTAATTCTTGCTTCAGATCTTCCTACTTCATAGGGACCTACTTTCCTCATTTTTCTCTCCCTCACATTGCTATATTCTGCACATGGACACCATCTTGGAGATGCTCGTTCTCTGCTCTTCTCTTCAAGTTGAAAAATACTTCCTTCTGCTGTCATTTCTCTATAGCCTGAATAATTTTTAAAAATGGTACATTCTGTTAGTTTTTCTTTATCTAATTTTAATTTTACCCTCATTCCTGAGGGCTATTTTAGCTGTTTATAGAATTCTAGGGTAATGATTTTATTTACTAGCTTAGTACTTTAAAGCTGTTCACTTACTGTCTTCAGGATCTGTCTGTGGTAATTGAAATAGTGTCCTCCCACCGTAAATTGTCATTTTTTTCTAGATTATTTTGAGATTTAAAATGTTGGTTCTCACTGGTTTGCTATGATATGTCTAGGCATTATTTTCCTTGATTTATTCCATTTATTGAGTTCCTTTTATATTACATAAAATTTGGGAAGATTCTAGCAGTTACTTTCTTCAACTATTTTTTCTGTCCCAATTTCTTTCTCCTCCTTGGGGAATCCAGTGACAAGAATGTTAGATATTTTGATGTTGTCTCACATGTCCCTAAGGCTCTTCTCATTTTTAAAATTTTTTCTTTATCTCTTGCTCCTCATATCTATCTCTACTGGATACTTTCCGCTGATGTATTTTGCAGCCCACATATTTTTGGCTAATATCTGTTTTGTTGCTGTGCTTACAAAAGGCTCTCTAAAATTTTGGATGTTGTGTTTTCAAATTCTTAATTTTAAATTGGCTCTTTTATTATGGTGTTTCTTTCTCTTCTGAGCACCATTATTTTCCCTTCATTTGTAGTTTGTTAGTCTTTACATCAAGAACTATAGCTGCTTTAAAGTATTTTTCTGATAATTCCAAATTTGGGCCATCTGTTGATTGTCTTTTCCCTTGAAAATTGGGCACATTTTTCTGTTTTTTTTTTTTTACTATGTCTGTCAAGTAATTTTGGGTTGCAAAATTCAAAACAAAAATGGTGGTTTGATTCTGGGTCTTCTTATCCCCTGTATAATGATAATTGTTGTTTGTTTTAATAGGCAAGCAACACAATTGGTACAGCCTTACTTTCAGTGGGAGGAATCTCTGAACTCAGTTAAATTTCCGATGCCTTCGCTAAGCTCCTTTTTGGTCTGTCCTGTGTGTGTGGTACTCACACGTTAGTCTGACGCTTGAGTAGTAGTTCACATTTTAGCTCAGGGCTCAAAATCTTTGCTGTGCTTCTTTGGATCTGTCCAACATTCACACAGCTCTGGGTATTTAACATAATTGCTAATATATGTAATTTTAAAAAAGATAGTGAAAGAAATCTTTGAGTAAAGACTTGAATGAAGGGAGGGAGTAAGCCAAGAGAATACAGAGGTTGACGGTAGGGAGAAGACTGTGCCAGGTGAATTTAAATAGATAAACTAGATCAACCCATAGCACCAAGGATAGAGGTAAAAAGAAAGAAACAACATGTAGAGAAAAAATATATGGAAGTGAAATGTAAATAATTTTAAAATTTTTTATTAGTACATATCTGCCATATGTAATAATCACATTCATTATAAGGAATTTGTATCTGTACATAATGTTTTAATTCTTTTGTTTTGCTATTTCTGTCCCCTCCCTTTATCCCTTGTCCCTTCTCCATTTACAGAACTTTGTTTTAATTTTTCCTTTCCATTTTCTTTTTCTTTAATCCCTTTTCCCTTTCTTTCTTCCCCCTGCTACCCTCCCTTGTTCTCCTTCCCATTTAAACATGTTTTTCCTCCTTCCCAATATCTATACTCCATTTTGGTCCTTATTTATCCTTTGGGTTTCTCATACAAGAGAAATGATGTGATATTTAAACTCATGAGTCTGGTTTCTTTCACTTAACATCATGGTCTCGAGGTGTATTCATTTATCTAAAAATGACTGAAGTTTATCCTTCTTATGGCAGAGTAGTACTCCATTGTACATACCACAGTTTCTTTATCCATTCATCCATTGATGGGCATCTGAGCTATTTCCAAGGTTTAGATATTCTACATTGTGCTGCTATAAGCATGGGTATGTGTATATCACTGTGGCATGAGCTTTTAAGTTTTTTGGGAAGATACCTAGGAAGAGCACGGCTGGGTCAAATAGAGCCTCTAGTTTTATTTTTTAAGGAATCTCCATACTGATTTCCATTATGGCTGTACTAATCTACACTTCCACCAACAATGGAGCAGAGTTTCTTTTTCCCCACATCCACACCAACATTATATTGATTGATCTCTTGAGATAGCCATTTTTCTCTAGAGTGAGATGGAATCATATATTCTTCATATATTTATTTGCTGTTTGTACTTTTTCATCTGAGAAGTGTCTATTCAGTTTAGATGTCCATTTTTGGATTGGGTCTGTAAATCTGAGGGGCATCTGATTTTGTTTAAGCTCCTTGTATAATCTATATGTTAGTCCTTAGTCTGAGGAGTAGCTGGTATAATTTTTTTCGTAGTCTGTGTTGTCGTCTCTTCACTCAGTTGGTGGTTTCTTTCGCTGTGCAAAAATTTTTTAATTATGATGTGATCTTAGTTGTTGATTCTTTATATTATGTGCTGTGTGACTGGGTTTTGTTCATAAAGTCTTTTGTCTATACAAAGTCTATCTTTGAGAGTTTTACGTATTCTGTTTTCCAGCACGTTTAGTTTTTCTGTTTTCATCTTTTGACCTTTTCTCCATTTTGATTTTAGTTTAGTGCATGGTGAGAGATATGGGTCTAGGTTCAGTCTTTGGCATGTGGAAAGCAAGTTTTCCCAGCACCATTTATTAAAGAGGCTATCTTTCTTCCAGTGAAAGTGTTTGGTGCCTTTGTCAAAGATAAGGTAGCTGAGTGTGCTTGGGGTTGTTTTTGCATCTTCTAATGTGTTCCACTGATCCTCGAATTTCTTTCTTTGCTGTTTTTATCATGGTAGCTTTGTAGTATAACTTCAAATCAATGTGACACCACCTACCTTGCCCTTGCTGCCCAGAATTGCTTTTGCTATTCTAGATTTCTTCTGATTCCATATGAATTTTAAGATTGTTTTCTCCAGTTCTGTGAGGTATGCTATTGGTATTTTGGTTGGAATTCCAGTAAATCTGTATAACAATTTTGGAAGTATGGTCATATTCACTATATTGGTTCTGCCTACCCAGGAATGGGCTCTGCCTGTCAAAGAATAGGTTCTGCCTATTCTATTTTCTGATAACCTCTTCTATCTTTTTTTTTTCCAGAATGCTATAGTTTTCAATGAATAAGTCTTTCACTTCCTTCATTAGATTGATTCCTATGTATTTCATTTTCTTTGATGTTATTGTGAAAGGTGTTGTTTCCCTAATTTCTCTCTCAGTGAGCTTGCTATTTGTGTACAAGTACTATTACTACTAACACTGCTATTGATTTTTGAATGTTGACTTAGTATCTTGCTGTGGTTATCTTCTGGGGTCTGCAGGTTTATGACAGTGTCCAATTCAAAGTATAACTCTGCTCTCTTGGATAGACAAGGGAGGTAGTCTGAGCCCAAGTCTGCTGTGGATAGTCCCAGCAAGCTGGCAATAGGATGAGGGCAGTGTGGCAGTGCGGGACTTTCAAACCCACAGAAGTTCGGGCTGAGTCTGGCCTCTGGTCATGGAAGTAGGGCCAGTTGTTTAGCTTATAATACACTGAGTGTCTCTTTCCAAACAGACCACAGCTCCCTGAACATGGACATCACTTGTACCTCCCCCAGTCACTGTGGGACTGTGGGAGTCACTGTGGGAGTTTAACAGTGGGCAGCCTGAGATGAAGGCAACTTACAACAGCTCTGAGTCCCAAGTTCAATTGGTCCCTCTCTAAAATGGTATGCAACCAGGCACCTTGTCCAGGAGACATGGCATATGCTGGGCCTGGAGTCACTCATCAGCTGTTGTAGTGCATGGTATCCATGACTGTTTCCCTGCAGGCCTCAGGGGTCACCTGCTTTCACTATTTTTCCATAGATTTGATCTTCTTTCCTCTTACCAAGAGCCACAAGCTAGAAAAAAATGCTGATTGCCCCTTCCCTTATTGTGTTGAAGTCTGACTCTTCAATTCCTGTATAGGCCCCAATTTTCCCTTCAGATCCTTTCTGGATCCCCAGGATCTACCTCCACTCTTCTTTTCTTCTCCAAGTTATTATTTTCCAGTATTTGGATTTCAAATCTTGGAGAGAATGATTTATTGCTGCTTACTGCTCCACTATCTTCCTGGAGGTCCCTAAAATGTAAATATTATAATGGGGCACCATTTAAAAATAACTTTTCCTAGTTATATCCTTGTTTTCTTGCTAGTCGTTATCCCAGCACTGCTCAACAACTAGTGGCCACTCTCAGGACCTTGCCATTGAGCCCCCTCCCCTTACAAGGTAACAGTTTGCTTCATCCTGGGTTAGACAGAAACCATCCCTCTCTAATGCTTTGCCTTCTCTTAAGCTCTCAATGAGAAAGTGATAATATGCCTTTAAGTTATTAGTTGATTGACTTTGAGTTAATCAAAAGATAGATATTCACTTTTGGGCCTTATATAATCAGTTGAGGTCTCTGTGCTGGGCTAACAACTAACCAGAAAACAAGGATCTCAGTCAAACAACCTCAAGGAATTAACTTCTGTCAACAACCCAAATGAGCTTGGAAGAGCACTTTGAACTCTAGATGACACTACAGATCCAGCTGACACCTTGAGTTTTGCCCTGTTATGCTGCACTTAATTCTCATATTTTTCTGTCTCTTCAATTTGGAATAGTTCCTCAGACTTTTTCTTTTGTCTTTCATGACATTGACATTTTAAAAACTACAAGCCAGGTGTTTTGCAGAATGTCTCTCAATTTGGAGTTGTCTGGTTTCCTCATGCTTATATTTTGTTTTGCAGGACTGTTTTTTGATATGTTCTCAATATATCTCATTATGAGGCATGTGATATCAATTTGTCCTAGTATTTGTGATATTATCTTGTGATATTATCTTGATCTACATGATATTTGCCATATTTTATCACTATAAATGATTTTTCTTCCTAAGATTAGTAGAATGATATATGGGAAAATACTTGACAGTATAATTATTCTGCCCCTAAATTACTCTCACCTAGATATTTGGGATTCTTTAATGACTGTTGCCTAAATCAATTGTTACCATCTTTAAATTACCCCAATCAATTGCATCATTTACTTTTGAGTAATCTGGTTTTCTCTAGAAGCATCTAGACTCTATAACTGTACCATCATTTTATGATTCTAATACTGGGATTTAATAATAGTGTTTTTCATTCTTTGTGCTCCTAGATGCTCAGTTTATTGTTTAATCTGGAAACGCCTTTCCTATAGAAAATTGTGTTTTCTCCCATTTTCTTTTTCCTAGAATTCTTAGTAGTCAGATAGTATACCTCCTATGTTGCTCTTTTTTGTTTCTGTTACAAGTATGTACACTATAGCCCGTCTCTTAAATCTTTGCTGTGCTATCTGGAACTTATCAGTCCAGTTCCTTTATTGATATTTAATTTTTATGATAATATTTTAGATTTTATAGAACTATTTTTTGATCTGATTATTACTTTGAAAACAATGACATCCTGTTCATAAATCATATTCATTGTCTTTCCTTTCCTCACTAAGAAGCATAACAAAATGTCTGAATGCTCTTTTCATTTATTTTTCTATCATCTGAGTTAGATCCCCTGCAAGCCTACCTCTGTTTTATTTATTTCAGTATTGTGTTAGAAGCTTTCCTCAAATGACTGGTGACTCAGTCATAGTTTATAAATATTATTATAAATACTATTATATTTTATAGTTTATAAATTTATAAGTTGATATATTTTATAGATTTTTGTTTGTATGTTTTTTTGTTTCATTTTTAGTGCTGGGTATAGAACCCAGACCCTTGCACATGCTGGGAAAATTCTCTACCATAAATTGACATGCCCAACCCCATTCTCTTTCAGAATGAAGTAGACCAGGTCTCTATACTCAAAAAGGCTGGGTGGTACTATGAGACTGGTAGGCTTAATTATAGGCAATCAGTTGTTAGGATTTCCACAAGTAGGGCATCTGGTTCCTTCATATTTTGAACCTACTAGGGGTGGATTGAGGTAAGTCAACATTCTTCTCTTTAATAGTCATCTGAATTTATAGCATCTACTATTTTCTGTTACCATTCCCCTACCTGTCTTTCATCTTACAGAGGTCTGATGGTGTCATTTGCTAGCTGGTGTTTTTTATTTCCCTCCTTGCTTTTGTGAATTTATCTTTTTAAAGAACTCATTTAATGGCATTTTAGGTGGGATTTTGGAAGGAGAAAAAGTTAAACTTCTGTGACCATCTATTTCTGGCTATTTTAATGTATTTATTCTATGTTCTATGAACTTACCTACTTGTCCTTTTTATGTCTCTTCTTACCTACTTGTCTTTAAAGATCATGGTTTGGATCTTAAATGTCTTTTAAAGGCCTATGTGCTAAAGGATTGCTTGCCAGTCTGTGGAGCTATTGGTACCTAGTGAAACCTTTTGGAGGTGAGCCTAGTAGAAGAAAGGTCATTGCAGACATGCCCTTGGAGGTGGTATTGGGACTCTGGCCCTTCCTATCTCTATTGGCTTCCTAGCTTCTGTGAGGTAAGCAACCTCCTTCACCATGTGCTGTTGCTACGGTGTACTGTGCTTCTCCAGGCCCAAAGCAAAGTAACCAAGTAGCCATGGCTTAATACCTTTGAAACCATTAGCCCAAATAAACCTTTCCTTCTTTTTTTAAATTTATTTTTAAAATTTATTTTAAAAATAAAAGAAGGAAGACATATTAACAAACAGACATCCATTTACAAAATAGCATAAGAACAATACAAGCAATACTGAATTACAGACAAAGTGGTAGGAAATTAACAATGGTTGTTGTATTATGTATTGATATCTTCAAAGTGGTTTCTTAGGAAAACAGAGTCAGGCAAGATTGATCAAATAAGTAATCATTAACTGTTCCTTTCAGTAAAGCGATGG
>NW_004955420.1:8320332-8334456 GCF_000276665.1 Chinchilla lanigera | reverse complement strand
GTAAGTTCATCCTTTTCATTTGTTATTGCATGAATTTGAGTTTTTTCCTTTCTTTTTTTGATAAGATTGGCTAGGGTTTTATCAATTTTATTTATTCTTTCAAAGAACCAACTCTTTGATTCATTTATTTTTTGTAGGGTTTTCTTTGTTTCAGTTGCATTAATTTCTGCCCTAATCTTTATAATCTCCTCCCTTCTTTGGGCTTTGGGCTTGACTTGTTCTTCTTTTTCTGAAAGTTTGAGGTGCAGCATTAGGCTATTTATTTGTTCTCTTTCTGTTTTCCTTCTGTGTGAGTTTACTGCTATAAATTCCCCTCTGAGGACTGCTTTCATTGTATCCCACAGATTCCAGTAAGTTGTGTTTACATTTTTGTTTGTTTGTAGGTATTTTTAAATTTCTTCTGTGACCCATTGGTTGTTCAGGAAGTTGTTGTTTAGTTTCCAAGTGTTTATGGAGTTTTTGGAGTTTCTTTTGTCATTAATTTCCAATTTCATTGCACTGTGGTCAGATAATATGTATGTGATAATTTCAGTTCTTTTGCATTTAGATAAGTACGCTCTATGGGCTAGAATGTGGTCTATTTTAGAGAAAGTCCCATATGCAGCTGAGAAAAATGTGTATTCTGATGATGTGGGGTGGAACACTCTGTATACATCTACTAAGTCCATTTGTTCACAGATTTGGTTCAGATCTGTTATTTCTTGTCTGTTAAGATTTGTCTTATATAATTTGGTGCTTTCATATTTGGATCAAACATGTTTATGATTGTTATCTCTTCCTCTTGCAATTTTCTTCTAACAAGTATGTAGTGACCTTCTTTATCTCTTTTGATTGTTCTCAGTTTGAAGTTTACATTGTCTGCCAACATAATAGCTGCACCTGCTTTTTTCTGGGTTCCTGTTGCATGGAGAATTATTTTCTATCCTTTGAATTTCAGTCTATGGATTTCCTTTTGAGTAAAATGTGTTTCCTTTATACAACATAATGTTGGATTTTGTTTCTTAAACCATTCTGCCAGTGTGTTTCTTTTGACTGGTGAATTGAGGGCAATTACCTTTATGGTTATAACTGATATGTGTTGGCTTTTCATTGTCATATTATTTACTTGCTATTGGTTTCCTACTTTTTCTTATCTGTTTAATTGTTTGCTCTTCTTGAGGGTTCCTTTCTATTATTGTTCTTGAAATTGTGGTCTTTTTTTCTATCTAGAATGTCTTTTAGTACTCTTCGTAAGGATGGTTTGGCACTCATGCAGTTCTTTAGTTGTTCTTTGTCATGGAAATATTTTATTTCTCTGTTGAATTTGAAGGATAGTTTGGCAGGATACATCAATCTTGGTTGGAAGCTGTTTTGTTTCAGGACCTGTAATACTTTGCTCCAAGCTCTTCTCGATTGGATGGTTTATGTTGAGAAGTCTGCCATGATTTTGATGGGTTTTCCTTTATAGGTGATCTGTTCCTTTTCTCTAGCAGCTTTTAATGTTCTGTTCTTTGGCTGTAGATCTGGGATCTTGATTATTAAATGTCTCGGGGCAGTTTTATTTTGGTTATGACTAGTTGGAGTTCTGTATGCATCATTAACTTCTATCAGATTCTGTTTCCATGTTTGGGAAATATTCTGCAATTATTTCTGCAAATATTCTTTTCTTGTTTGTGTTGCCTCGTGCTGTTTCATTGACTCCTATTAGTCTTACATTATTCCTCTTTGCCTCGTCTTGCAGCTGTTGAATTGATTTTTCCTGGTTCCTTGTTGATTTTAAGAGATCCTTTCTTTCATGATTGCTACCTGCCATGCTGTCTTCAAGATCTGAAATTCTATCCTCGTCTTCATTCAAGCAGTTTTGCCAGCTTTCAGTGGAAGCTTTGATTTCCTGGATGTCTCTTTGAATCTGTTTCGTACATTCTAGTTCATTACTATATCATTCATTTAATGTTTCCACCCATTGCCTATGTTCATCTATTTTTTTAATATTTCTTCTTTAGATGTTCTGAGCAATTCTTTCATTATTATTGTCATTTCATTTTTTGCCTGAGAGATTATTTCTTATCTGAACTCTTCTATGGCCTGATGGAGTTGTTTCTTCACTTCCATTGCAATCATTTCAGCAATTTCAGGTGTGTGTTTACTAAGTTCTCCTATGTCAATGTCTCCTGGACTTGTTCTGAGTGGGGTAGAGTTCTGAGATTGTGTTTTAGTCCTTCGTCTTGTCATGTTTGTTGCCAGAGGCAGAACACTCAGTCTCCCTCTTCCCTGGCAGCTCAACCAAGGGCACTAGTGTCCCTAGTTTTCCTGGTGGTCAGGCTTACTCTTCAGTGCCTGCTGAGATGAGCTGCTTAGTCTGGGGTCTTCCAGCAGATGGTGAAGTGTACCTAGTTCTCCCAGGTCTCAGACATGAACTGTGCCATCAGCCAATGGCAGACCGTCTGATCCAGTGTCCCCTCCCAGCTCAGGGCACAAGTATGACCCAGAAGCAGGCTGCACTGGTGGCACAATCATGTGCCAGTGGTCTTGTGTCCCCAGGCAGTTCAGGGTGCAGGCAGAACCCGGATATGGATCTCAGGGTCAACAGTTCGTGGCTCACCTGATTCTGTGTCTCCAGGCAGCTCAGGGTGCGCACAGGAGCCAGACGTGGGCTGCACCAGCTGTGATCACAGACTGCCCATGTCTATGACCTCCAGGAGGTCAGGGCACAAGTAAAGCCCAGATGCGAACTGTGGTGCCAGCAGTTCACGGAGCACCTGCTCTAGTACCTCAGGTGGTGCAGGGCACATGCAGGGAGGGTCCAGATGTGAACCCTGATGTTAGCAGTTTGTGGCCCTTCTGGGTCAGATGTGCTGCTTAGTCTGGGGTCTTTCCTTCTTAAAGATAAAACTAATGCAATATTTATACTTGTGGAAATTTATTTAGAATTACATTGTACCTATAGCTTGTGGCAACAGACATCTTTACAATACTAGGTCTTCCATTCTAGGAATTCTCCATTCATTCTTCAATCTATTTCAGTAAATTACTACTAGATTCACCATAGAGATAGGGTTTTCTGTAATCTAATTGATTGATATTTCTTCATTTTGACTACTATAGGGAATCGATCCCTACTCCATTTCTCCCATTACATTTTCTAACTTATTATAGAAAATAAAATTATTGATTGGTATATTTGTCTTGTCTCTGATCACCTTGATGAATTCCTACAAGTTCTGAAAAAGTTGATTCTTTAATAAAAATGTTTATAAATGTAATTTTAAATGCATATCATATTTTATAATACAGTTATAAAGTAAAGCTGTTTTCCTGAGCTTGATATATTTTGTTAATGAATATGATAATTTATTTTCTTTCAATAATCTGAGATGTTTATCTATTGCTTTTTATCAAATAAACATCATATTTTAGAATTTCCTCTTTCTGGAGGCCTAGTTACATACTTTCACTTGAGAAATGTTCCATAATCAAATACACTTCAAAAATACCATCTTAAATGTTTAAAAGCTAGCATAGTGTGAGATACTTAAGAGAAGCTCAACAATTTCTGAATAAATGAATGAATATATTAAGCCTTCCCAAACATCTGCTTTCTATCACACTTAATTGTTTAAACTCATACATACTGGGATAGTTTTCTAAAAACTCTCAAAGGGGAATATTTTATAACATCCCTGGAAATCCACATTAGTGTTTTAAAACATCTCAATATCAGGAAACTTCCTTAGCCTCAGGCTATTTTGCTACAGTTTAAGTAATTTCCTTTTATTCTTTCCTTAGTACTGCTAGAGAGAAAATTAACAATCCTGTGTATAAATATAGAAGAGCATTACGTGGGACTCAAAATTTCACTCAAGTTTTGCTGTAAAATTTTTTCCTCTTCCTCCTATCATGATTGTACAAAATGTGGATAATTCTAGCACCAAGGGGTAAAAAGCAGGTTTATTGCAAAAGATTGGAAAAACATGTCTCATATTTTTAGGGAAAATTAATAGTTAAGTATGAAAATGTTTTTCTTACTCTCCTTAGTATTTTTTATACCAATAGTTTCTAAACTTTTTCTAGAAACACCTGAGGAAATTAATAAAATATAAGCTTTTTGGTCTCCACCAGATAGTTCCTGCTTGGAAACTGGTAATAAAAACAATTTATTGGAAACCGGTAATAAAAACAATAAAAACTCATTGCAATAATTTTCTAAATAAATGTTTGTTTATTATATTTAGAACCTCATGTAAATTATGTAAATATTGTTCAACTTGAGCCACAGAGTTTATCACGATCATTTTTCATATACATTTTTGCATTTCTGTTAAAATTATCATGTTTCAGTTTGTTTCATTTTTATGTTTCTATTACAGATTCTTTCCATATTCAACTATATGCCTGGGAAAATATGTCAGGTAATTTGTCTTTTAGATTGTTTTTTTCCAGAGCACTCCATTCTCCTTCAGTTTGGAATGTTTTAGTCTAAAATAACACAGTTGCACAATTGTTTTTTTATTTTAAAGAAGAAAAAAATAAAATAACAACAACAAAGATAAAAACAAAATAACACAAAAACAATAAAAATGATACAGGATTTCAAAGCAAGATGATAGGAATTAACAATGGTTATTATATTACATCTTGTTATCTTCAATGAAGTTGCTCAGATTACCAAACGTAAGAATGCAAGACTGACCAAACACTGAAAGAGACTAAAAAGTAATTTTAAAAAAAGTTGCATCGTTCTTGTCCTGAGACCTGACTATGGATTTCATATGGCTAATCTCCTGCTTCTTGTATCCTGTGTTTTTTCTCTCTTTTGTCATTTTCTCATTTAATGAAGCCCATACTGTAGAAGATCCTAAGAAAGAGAACATGGAACACAAATTTTTAAGATCTTCTGTGTATAAAATTATTTTTTCATTTTCTCCTCACACATGATTAATAGTATCTTAGTCAAGCAGGGCTGCTATAAAACAAAAAGCCAAACCCAGAAAAACATACATTGGGTGTCTTAAACAACACAAATTTATTTCTCACAGTTCTGGGGTTGGAAGGTTGAAATCACTGTGCCAACATAGTCACTGTTTGGTGAACATCCTATAAACTGCCACCTTCTTGCTGTGACCTCACATGGTTAGGAAAGAGAGAGAGAGAGCAGTTCCTTGGATGTTCCTTCCAAGGATACTGATCCCATCATGGGCGATCATGACCGCATCTCAAACTATAATTATGTCCCATAGACCTCCATCCCCACTACCAGCACACTGGGTTAGGGATCCAACATACAAATAAAGAGGACAGAGCCCAGTCCATAATTTACATGATCATAGGTTTAAGACAATCACTGTATTCTCCCAATTTGGAAGACATTGTCTCATTTTTTCCCGAGATACGATGTTCACAAGTTCCATGTCACCTCTTTGCTGGTCCTTTGTATGATACTTGTCTTTCATTTGGGAGCTTTTAGGATCTCCTCTTTATTCCTGGTATTGGTGTACATTGGAATGGGTCATTTTTCATACACTGTGCTTGACAGTAGGGAACATTTTTTGAAGTTGGAGGTTTGTGTCCTTTGGTTGTGGGAAAAATTTTCCTTTAATTATTTCCCCCTTTTACTTTCCTTGTTCCTTTTTCCTGAAATTCCAGTGAGTTGGAAGGTTTAGCTTCTGAATTAAAGTTCTATTTTTCTTATATGTCATCTCTGACTTTTAGAGTAATTTTAAACTTTGCCTTTCAATACATCTACTGAATTTTTATTTTGAAGGTCATGCTTTCATCATATTTGTAAATACATAGAGCTATGTTTTTGTCTTGTGTGGTAGTTTAAAGTACATCCATAAACTCTTTGATGTTCTCATCAACCAGTGAAACCTGGTAACCTTCCCTTTGTGTATTGGCTGGACTAGTGACTTGCGTCTAGTGAATAAGAAAGAAAAAAAATTGATAATGTATGACTTTGGACACTAGGATATAAATAACATTTTGACTTTCTGGTTGCTTTTTCTCTGGATTACTTGCTCAGGGGAAGCCAGGTATCATTTTGTTAGAACACAGGAGAGTCTTATATATAGATCTGTTGTGACAAACTGAGTTAAGCCCATCTTAAAGAGGATCTTCCAAATCTTGAGTTAAAAGCAGCCCAGGGAACAGCTTGACTACACTCTTTTGAGAGACCTTGAACCAGAAGAGTTAGCTAAACTGCTTCCAGCCCCAAATCCTTGACTCACAGAAATTCTGAGATAATGCATATCGTAAACTGTGAAGTTTGGGGGAGTTTGTTGCAAAACAGATGACTAATACACCTTGCCATTGACTGTTTCTTTTTAAATTAAATTTGTTTTCTAACTGATACATAGTGAAGTAAAAATTATACATTTTGAGGCACCACATACACTTTGTTACATGTATACATTGAATACATTGTATACAGTGTAACATACATTGTATATTTAAATCAAGTTAAACATATCTATTTCTGCAAACACCATTGCTTTGTGTTGAAAATATTTAAAATCCTTTCTTCTTGCTTTTTGAAATGGACAACACATTATTGTATTATCTTTGTCTATAGTCACTCCATCGTACAAATAGGTCAGTGGACTCTCTCTATTTTCAATACTTTCCATCATATATGGGTGAGCAAGATAATCAACCTCTAGAATATATTCATAGCCCTTTTTCTTTTCCTCCTATTTTATTTTTCATGATTGCTGTAGCAGACAATTACTAGTTGTTTGCCTCCTCTCAACTCACTTCCAGACTCTCTATACTTTCCCAACACGTACCATGTCATCAGCATTCAATTTCATAATCCATATCCTGTATGGATATGGGAAAGATTTCTAATATAGTGTAATTTAGAAGTACTCTATGGTGATTCTATAGTATTTTACTTGAATTCTTCCATTCCTAAAGCTGTATAATAGACAAACCAAGATATTACAAAAATCTACATATTATTTATATAAGAAGTAGATTGATGCTGAATTAGTCCAGTGGTAGTTTTCAGACAAAGTTAAAGGTCAGTGGCATCTTTGTACATCCCATTGCCTATTGTCTTGATCAAGTTTTGTAAGTTTTTAGAGCCTCTTGTACCAAACAGGAATATTTATTGTGTCTATCACATATTTGTGAGGACAACACAGTAAGTGCTTAGAATAGTGACTGGCACAGCAATCTTCTTCTTTGTTCCTCTTTTCCCTCTTTTACTTCTCTTCTTTTTATTCTCATTCTATTCTTTTCTGTCTATCTTCTTCTACATCATATTTTTGAGTACTAGTGTTATATAACAATGCATTATAATGAACTTTGGATCAGTGTTGGAGGAACTTTTAGTTTGTTGGCAAATTTTATAAGTCTTATCTATAGGCTACCACACAAAATTATGAGAATAATTTGCATCTGCATTTGTAAGCCCTAATCAGACCTCTAACATATTCTTGATTTCCTGTAACATACTTGAGTCACTCGACAAAACTCATAGAAAGCTTACTTTATGAGAGAAGTTTTGCTGAGTGTGCAAAAATACACCAATATATGGCCAATAATCTAACAGAGGTGGCAGTCAAATGTAACAAGACTTCCTATTATGATAGGCAGTCTCAGTGCATTGTGGGAATTTAAAAGAGAAAGTTCAACTGTGCTTCTGATGGACTCTGAAGGCTTGGTAAAGAGAGGTTTGGAAAAGGCTAGTACGTACACCTGTGTCTGTGAAGAGGTTGTGGCACCGTTCCACATGTAAAGAAAATGACCTGTAAACTGTACAGCCATGAAGTTGCCTATTAGTATTGAAGACCAGCAAGTAACTTAGCGTAAAATTGAAGAATTTACTATGTATCAACGTTTGTACAAACTGAGTTCTCAAGGACCAAAACGTAGTTGTTGCATGTATAAGAGCAACAAATTGTCTGCCCTTGGGATCTGAGGATTATCAACTCAGCTGTGCTGGTTTGGGGGTTATTTTTGCAAGGGGAAGAATACAATACAGGACATATATTTTATAAGTGTTATGGTTGATACATTGTGTCAACTTGGGGAGTCTAGAGGTTTGGCTAAATGACTCAGCAGGAAGCCAGGGTGCTTACTTTGTATACATCCTGAGCCTGTGGAAGAGGAGGGCAAAGATTATGTGAGAGCTACACGCCCCTTAGGTGGGGGTAGCCTGTTTACAAAGTAAGGCAGGAAAAGAAGCTGCTTGCCGCCATTCCTCCAGTTTTGCTCTGGCTGTTTGCTGTTCAGCTGCCATTCCCCCCTTTGCTCTTGTTGCTTTGCTACCTTTTGCCTCAGAGCCAGCCAAGTATGGACTGAAACCTCCACAAACTGTAAGCTAAATAAACCTTTCCTTCCTTCATTTTGGGCATTGGGTATTTTGTCTCAGCAACGAGAGAAAAGTAACCAAGACAATAAGGTTATTTATAATAGTCACCCAAAGAATGATATACCTAAGAGTGTGCAGGAAATCTGTCCATACACTACAGACCAGGAATCCAGCTGAGGGCCTGGATCCCAACATAATGTCCTACGTGAGTCCAGCTGAATAGAGCCCATAAGGATGCCTCCCATGAATCCAGCTGGAGGCCTAGAGCCTATAACAATACCTCACATAGGCCTGTTTCACAGATCTGCCCTGGGAAGGCCCAAAAGTCAGTGGTGAAATCTAGAAAGTCTGTGTCAGCAGGATGAAGGATCTGTGCTAGCAGGCTAAGGGATCTGCACTGGAGCCAGGAAGTGATGCTCAGAAGAACCAGAGCTTCCCCAAAAGGTACCACAGCCATCCTCAGCAACAGTGAGGTTCTGAGCTCCTCCGATGATCAAGATGGCTGAGTTCCCATCAGGGAAGTCAATGCAGCAAGCTTCTCCAGGAGGCTGGCAGTGCACCATCTTCCCCTCCGGAGCCAGGAAGTGATGCTCAAAGTGAGGAACAAAGCTCCCCCAAAGTGAATTGAAGCCATTCTCAGTGCCAGCGAGGTCCCAAACTCCTTGGAGGATGAAAACAGCCAAGTTCACCAGGAAAGCCAGCATGACAAGCTCCTCCAAAACAAACAACAGCTCTCCACAGCTTCTATCAGCTCCCAACAGTCTCTCTCAGCTCCCAACAGCCTCACTTCTCCAGTTCTGCCTCTTATGCCGCTGGCAATAGTCCTCAGGTGGACCTCCCACACCCAGCACCACGCTTACTCAGTTCAGCTGGGGGTTATAAGTTGACCACCAGTTGTCAATCTACCATATCAGCTGAGAGAAAATACTCTGATAGTACCTTGTTGTATAATTAGATATTTGTTTAATAATCTGCTAGTGTTGTTTGCATGAAGAAACAAGTGATATATCTTGAAATATGTTCAAGAGTCAGCCAAGATACATACGAAATACAAGTAGTTCAAGTTCTCTTTGCCGAATATTACTATTAGCTCTCTACTTCTCCCAGTGCAAATATTTATAGGATAATTTAAGTTATCCTTTTGTGTGGCCCATCTAATTGTTTGCTGCCATCTAGTGTAATAAAGTTGATGTTGTTTTTAATAAAAATTCTATTCTGATTTTTAAGGGGTACTACCCTTGATAACTCATTTGAAAGTTTAAGCCATAAATAAAATTTAATAAAAAGTGGGAAAGTATCATCATTATGGTTTAGTGGTGTGTAATAATGATGTTTGAAGTTCTAACCTCAAGGTGTCTATGTATTAAAGCTAAGTCAGTGAAAGAACCTGAATAAAATTCAAGACATGGTGATTCATAATTTTTTAAAATGTAAATCACTCCAGGGTAATGCAATTGAATGGACACAATTGGGAATACTTTCTGTTTGGCTTGCTGTGTCTTGTGTTTCCTGTACGCTATTTGTTTAAAGTTCATTAATGTTTTCTTCACAGTGATTTTTAAAATGTAGAAATGAGATAAATTGTATCCGTTCTTGATAATTAAGAAACATAAGTAAATCAAGGTCAGAAAATATTCAGTCACTGGTGTTTGTTGTTGCTCTGATCAGAAAGTTTGTGTCCCCTGAACTTGTGTCCCGTCCCCCAGTATTAATTATTAAGAGGTGGGGCTTTTAGCATGTGACTGAGTCAAGAGAATAGAGCTCACGTGCATACAATTAGTGCCCTTGTAAAAGAAGCCAGAGGGGGCTTGTTTGCCTCTCTTACCATAGAGGAGATATATAAAGTGCCTACTATGAGGAACAAGTCCTTACTATACACCAGACACCAGGCCTTCTGCCCCCTTGATTTGGACTTCCCAGCCTTAGAACTGTGAGCAGTAAATTTCTGTTGTTTATAAATTGCCACTCGGGCCGGGGATTTAGCTCAGCGGCAAAAGCGTTTGCCTGGCAAGCGCAAGGTCGTGAGTTCGGTTCCTGGTACCGGAGAAAAACAAAACAAAAAAAATAAAAAAATAAAAAAAATAAATTGCCACTCACTTTAAGGTACTTTGTTACAGCAGCCTGCAATTGTCGTATACCTATCATGCTATTATTTTATTTCTGTCCCTCTCCTCTCCCCTTTTTGCTTTGGAGAAAAGGAAAATATGTTTTGGTCTTTATTTCACTTGTAGAAAACTTACAGTACTCAAAAAAATGTTGAACAGCCCCAACTTGCCCCAACATCATTACTACCTTTTGAAGTTAAAAGTAAAATTAAGTTGCTTTGAAACTGGCACTTGATGTGTGGGCAAAGACTTCAGATGGACTTTTTGCCTTTTCAAGCTGAAGGCATCTGAGAGAAACTAACCAAACTAAACTGAAGCGCTTTATGAGACTATTCATCTTTCTGCTTCTTTCCAATTCTCGATTCATCTGTACCACCAAACTCATGAATTACTGACATGTAAGAAACTCAGCTCTGATGCTGGGAGACCTGGATTCTAATCCTAGTTCCTGTTGCTAGTGATAATCCCACATTGTGAAGATGCATACCCTCACTTTCATCTGTTTTAAATTCTGCCATTTGTTTTAGGTGTTCTTTTGGTTTTATTTTTCCTTTCTTTTTTTCTTTTAAAGAGAATAGTAAAAGAAAGAACAGTAACAAAATACTGACATCACAGACAAAAACAAAACAAAGCAAAAACATTAAAAATGATACAGGGTTTCTAAACAAAATGACAGGAATTAACAGTGGTTGTTGTATTATATATTGTTATCTTCAAGGAAGTTGCTCAGATTACCAGATGTAAGAATGCAAGATTGATCAAACCATTAAAGAGAATAAAAAAATAATTAAAGAAAACATTAGAGACAATACAGAGTTTCACTAGACAAGATAGTAGGAATTCATAAATGCTTGTTGTATTGCATATTGTCTTTAAATCAGTTGCTCAGATTATCGGATATAACCATGTAAAATTCATTAAAATAAAAAAATTAAGCATTAACTGTTCCATTCAATAAACCACAAGACATCAGCAGTACAGTTATCCCAGATATCCTTCTACACACACACACACACACACACACACACACACACACATACAGCCTTCCTTCCTTCTTTGCTTTTCTTCTTTTTTTCATCCCAGTTGTTCATCCTTTTGAGCAATTTCTTTCTCTTTCACAATATCTATGGTACATTTTGGGTTTTATTTACTCTTTCAGGTTCTTACCCTAGGGAGACAATGTGATGTTTACATATGTGAGTCTGATTTATTTCACTTATAAGTATGGTCTCTAGTTCCACCCATTTACCTATAAAAGCCTCAAGATCATTTTTTAATAGCTGAATAGCACTCCATTGTATACAAATATCACATATTTTTTTATCCATTCCTTAGTTGATGGGCACTTCGGTTGTTTCCAAGATTTAGCTATGACAAATTGTGCTGCTATAAAGTGATATATATATCACTGTGGTATGATGTTTTTAATTCTTCTGAGAAAATACCCAGAAGAGGAATAATTGGGTTAAGTGGGACTTCTAATCCTAGTTTTGTGAGGAATCTCCACACTGATATCCACAGTGGTTTCACACGTCTACACTCCCACCAAGCAGTGGAGTAGGGTTCCTTTTTCCTCACAGCCTCTCCAGCATTTGTTATGGGTTGATTTCTTTATGATAGCCATTCTTTCTGGGCTGAAATAAAATCTCAGTGTTGTTTTAATTTGCATTTCTCAAATGACTAATAATGTTGAATATTTTTTCATATATTTTTTCACCATTAGTATTTCTTCATCTGAGAAGTATATATTCATCTCAGATGCTCATTTTTGATTGAGTCTTTGCATTTGAGGTGCCTGATTTTTTTTAAAATGCTTTATATGTTCTAGATAGAAGTCCTGGGCCAAGGATGTAGCTCAATGGCACAGCACCTGCATGACAAGTGCAAGGTCATGAGTTCGATTCCTGGTCCAAAAAAAAATAGATAAAAGTCTTTTGTCTGGGGGCAATTGGCTAAATTTTTTTCCCAATTCATGGGTTTTCTTTTTACTCTATTGGTGATTTCTTTTGATGTGCAGAAACTTTTCATTAAGATGAGATCCAACTTGTTGATTCTTTAAACTATTTCTGGGGAGTTTGGGTTTTGTTCATTAATTCTTTGCCTACCCCTATATCTTCAAGATTTTTACCTACTTTCTCTTCCAGTAGATTTAGTGTTTCTGTTTTAATATTTAGATCTTTGATCCATTTTGATTTTAGTTTAGTGCATGGTGGTAGACATGTGTGGGTCTAGTTTTAGTTTTCAGCATGTGGAAAGCCAGTTTTTCCAGCACCATTTATTAAAGAGGCTATCTTTCTTCCAGTGAACATGCTTGGCTCCTTTGTCAAAGATAAAGTGCTGAGTGTGTTGTAGTTGTGTCTGCATCTTTTAATCTGTTCCATTGATCTTTAGGTCTGTTTTTTTCGCCAATACCATGCTGATTTTATCACAGAAGCTTTGTAGTATAATTTCAAATCATGGATTGTGATACCTTCTGCCTTTCCTTTGTTGCCCAGGATTGCTTTTGCTATTCTAGGTCTCTTCTGGTTCCAGATGAATTTTAGAAATGTTTTCTGTAGATCTGTGAGGTATACTAATGGTATTTTGATTGAGATTGCATTGAATCTATGTAACAATTTTGGGAGTATGGCCATTTTCACAATTTTTACTAGCCATGAGCAAGGAATATCTTTCCATATCCTCTTTGATCTCTTTTCTCAGAGTACTGTATTTTTCAATGTATAGATCTTTTATTAGATTGATTCCTAAGTATTTCATTTTTTAGATGCTATTATGAAAGTGTGGTTTCTCTCTGTCTAAAGTTTGTGTACAGAAATGCTATTGATTTTTGACTGTTAACTTTGCATCCAGCTATGTTACTGAATTTGGTTATTAAATCTATAAGCCCAAAGGTGGAGTTTTGGGGGTCTTCTATGTAAAGTATCATGTCATCTGCGAATAATGATAACTTCACTTCTTTCTTTTCTATCTTTATTACTTTTATTTCTCTCCTTTGTCTAATTGCTTTGGCTAATATTACCAGAATTATATTGAATAGGAGTGGTGACAGCGGACATCATTGTCTTGTTCCTTACTTTAAAGTGAAAGCTTTCAATTTTGACCATTTAGTATGATATTAGCCATTGGTTTGTCATAGATGGCTTTGATCAGATTGAGGTAAAGACCATCTATTTCTATTTTCTGTAGTGTTTTGATCATGAATGAGTGTTGGACTTTATCAAAAGCTTTTTCTGCATCAATTGAGATGATCATGTGATTTTTGTCTTTGACTCTATTGATATGGTGTATTACATTAATTGATTTGCATATATTGAACTATCCCTGCATTCCTGAGATGAATCCCACTTGGTCATGGTGTATAATCTTCTTGATGATTTGTTGCATTTTGTTTTCCAGTATTTTATTGAGAATTTTTGCATCTATATTCATTAGGGAGATTGACCTGTAGTTCTCTTTTTTGGTTGGGTCTTTCTGTGGTTTAGGTATCAGGATAATACTTGCCTCCAGGAATGAGTTGGGGAGAATTCCTTCCCTTTCAATTTCCTTAAAAAGTTTGAGAGAAATTGTGGTTATATCTTCTGTAAATTTCTTGTAGAATTCAGCTGTGAATCCATCAGGACCTGGGCTTTTCTTCACTGGCAAATTTTTTTTATTACATTTTCAATTTCACTTGCTGATATTCAGTTATTTCAGATTTTTATATCTTCTTCATTCAGCTTTGGTAGT
>NW_004955420.1:8313986-8319397 GCF_000276665.1 Chinchilla lanigera | reverse complement strand
ATTTCCTCTGTGTTTTCCATTCTATGAGAGTAAAGATTTTTGAAGTAGGTATTGATGATCATCTGAATTACTACAGGATCTGTAGTGATTTCATCAAATGACTCAGGTTTACCTTTCTTTATGGCAGACTGCATTGTATGTAAATAGCACATTTTCCTTATCCATTAACTGTTAATGGACATACAGGCTGCCTCCCAGATTTAACTATTATGAATTGTGTTGCTATAAATAAGGGCATGCATGTATCACTGTAAGGTGATGTCTTTAACTCTTTTGGGATGATACCAGAAGGTGAATAGCTAGGTCAGATGGAATTTCTATTTTCAGTTTTTTAAAGACTCTCCACAATGATTTCCATAGTGATTGTACTAGTTTACATTTTACCAACAATGCAAAAGTGTTCCTTTTTCCCACATCCTTGCCAGCATTTGTTATTATTTCATTCTTGATGATAGCTATTCTTTCTGGAGGAACTTGGTATCTTAGCGTTATTTTGCATTTCTCTAATGGCCAATCACATCAAGCATTCCTTTTTTGTATACTTTTTTTGTTTTAAGGAGAATAAAATATTAAAAAATGCATTAAATGATACAGAATTTCAAAACAAGATGAAAGAAAATGAACAATGGTTGTTATATTGCATATTTTTATCTTTAAAGTAGTTGTTCAGATTACCAAATATGCAAAATTGATCAAAAAATTAAGCAGTAACTGTTCCTTTCAATAAACCAATAGAAATCAGTAGTACAATTATTATATGTATATTTTCCCTTCCTTCCTTTCTTTTTTCCTTTCCCTCATCCCAGTTGTTCTTTCCCATTGAGCAGCTTCTTTCCCTTTCACAATATCTATTATAGCTTTTGGATCTTATTTACCCTTTCAGTTTCTTATACTAGGGACACAATATGATGTTTACATATGGGGTCTGATTTATTTCATTTATGAGTATGGTCTCTAGTTGCATCCATTCACCTATATAAGTCTTGAGTTTATCTTTCTTTATAGTTGACTAATACTCCATTGTAGAAAATATGACACCTTTTTTATCCATTCCTCGGTTGATGGGCATTTGGGTTATCATAGCTAAATCTTGAAAACATGTCAAGCATTTCTTCATGTGTTTATTGGCTATTTCACTTCTTCTGTGAAGTTTCTACTTATATCAGTTGCCCATTTTTTGATTGGGTCTTTTTTTGGGGATGGTCTAATTTTTTGATATATCCTAGATATATCTTAGACATATATTCTTGATATATCCTAGATATATCTTAGAC
Source organism: Chinchilla lanigera (assembly GCF_000276665.1). NCBI lineage: Eukaryota > Metazoa > Chordata > Mammalia > Rodentia > Chinchillidae > Chinchilla > Chinchilla lanigera. Next base: position 8,318,123 of record NW_004955420.1, on the reverse strand, counting down.
ATATATTCTTGATATATCCTACATATCAGTCCTCTGTCTGTGGAATAGTTGGAAAAATGTTTTCCCATTCTGTAGGTTTTCTTTTCTCTCTGTTGCTTGTTTCTTTTCCAGTGCAGAGGCTTTGATACTAGCAAGGAATGCCTTACCTATAAGGAAAATAAAGGAGATATATGTCAGATTTAGGTCCTTGCATTAGGAAAAGAGTGTTCAAGTACTTCGCTAGTTTATTTCCCCCTATTTTCCTCTTTCATGTCCCTGAAATCTATTAAAGACTATTTAGTAGCAATGACTCCAAATATTTTAAGAGCATAAAAAATTAGAAAGATGCCTGTCTTGTATTATTTATATAGTTTTGAATCCAGTAATTGGGGTAGCATACAATATCTAAAAACTCCCATGAATTTAGATTACTTTTAGTGGAAGTTTATTAATTACATGTAGCACCTCTACACATTTGAGACATAGTGCATGTATTACCTGGAGACATACTTCTACAGATAATATTGACATATGAGTAGACTAGATTACCTTTTGTTTCATCTTTGCAGGGCCCAAGGCCCAACAGCAGGAGCCTGTCTGCTGCTCTGGAGGGATGACACCCTAATGGAGGGATGACACCTTATCTGAAATCTAAGGTAGCTGTACTTTTCCTCCTGTAGTTAGTATTATGAGAACAAAGCATGTCTGAAAAGAGGAGGTTGCCTTTTTCTCCTTACACATTTTTCTCCCTTAAAATTTGTGCATTGCTGGAAGCACTCCAGCTCCCCTCAGAACTCCTCTGAATATTGATTCCTACACTTACTGGTTCCTATCTACATGGTTTCATGCACAAGGAACATTTGGTAAGACAAAACCAAATGAAAATGCGTAAATGCTGGAGAAATGAGAAAATTGTCTGATTAAGAATATCGGAAAATATAATATGTATTCAATAGTGTAAAGATACACCAAAATTAGGAACATTACAACATAAACCATCAAATTTAAGTTGGATAAATGAAATTTAATGGAAAATTTACTGCACGGTTCTTATTCTTTTGGTTTACCAGCAGATTGGTGAAAATATCTGTGTGGACTAGTGACTGGGAATTAGTATGCAGAGTAGGAAACTATTAATTTCATTTCAAATAATTTATAGCATTGTTGAATATTTGTACTTTTTCCCACCTAGAACTAACATTCAAATCTTTTAAGAGCTTCAGATAAGAAAGTATGATATCTATGCTTAATGGAACACTACTTGGCTATAAAGAAGGTTAAACTTAAGACATTCTTAGGAACATGAATACATCTGGAAAATATAATATTGAGTGAAATAAATCAGACACACAAGTTGAAACACCATGTGATATCTCTCATTTGAGTAAGGCACAGTACAAACAAAGAGCAAAATATAGGAGGGGTAAAAAACAATAAGGGAATAGATCTCTTGCAAGTGGCAGGAGGCCCAGGAGACTGAGGTGAGGGAGAGGCGGGGAGGAGAAGGGGAAGTAAGTGGATTTGAGATTTGCCATGCACAAGTACCAAATACCCACATGAATGTAAACATTGTATGTCACAAACATGAGCTAAGAATAGTGATAACAACAAGAACGAACATTGGGAAAAGAGATTTAGAGAACGAAGGGGGGAGGTTGGTGGGAAAGGGAAGGAGATTAAAAACAGAAACGAGCTGTGTTATGTATCAGCTCCCTAATATGAGTGAATGTAAACTTCATGTACTGCAAACATATACTAATATAGAAGCTTTTTAAAAAGAAGTGTCAGACTTGAATCTAATAACCAATGTTATTATTTCTTTGCTTATGTTATCTTCCTCTGGTTATATTTTTTCATAAAAATATTTGCCTTATTTCCTAAAATGATTTTAGAAAATCATTTGATTTCTTAAAATGATTTGAGGTGGTTTATAGCATATATTGTAGTGGAGATAAATAAACTGAGCAGGAATTTGAAATCAGAGAAAAAAAACAAATAAATTAAAAATAATATTAGAATACAAAAATACATGAGTCTTGTATAGATTGGGCATCCCTATTCTAAAAATCTGAAATTCAAATGTTCCAAAATCTGAAACTATTTGAGTACTGACATTAGCTGTGAGTGGATAATTCTAGACCTTGACCTCATGTGACAGATCATAAGCAAAATGCAGACATGCTAAACAATCACATAAAATTACCTTCAGGCTATTTGTATAAGGTGTCAATGAAGTAGAAATAAATTTTGTGTTTAGACTTGGGTTCCCCCTCAAGATACTATATATATGCAAGTTTTTTGTTTTAAAAAATAAAACCCAACCAAACAAACCCTAAAATCCAAAAACACTTGTAGCCCCACACATTTCAGATCAAACTGTGTATTTTATAGGTAAGCTTTATATTTGAATCTAGGATTGCTGAGGGCCAAAAGAAAGAAGGAAGCAGATTTATAAGTTATCTAGTACTATATAACAAGAATTTACCCCAAAATTTAGCTACTTAAACTCTGAGAATCAGGACTCTGGAACTGTCTTAGCTAAGTGGCTCTGGCTCAGTTTTTCGTGAGGCTGCAGCCATGTGAAGGCTGGGGGTGCTAAAGGATCCACTCTGTGATCATTCATCACACAGCTGTTAGCAGGGCTAGGGGCTGGCTGCTGGCAAAAGTGTGTGTCCTTCACCATGCCTCTCCTCAAGGAAGCCGGGTATCCAGCACGGCAGCTGGTTTCCTGCATGAGGGATGTATGTTCTAGCTTTGGAACTGACATCCCAACACTTCTGTAATATTCTCTTTATCACCTAGACAGAGGCTGGTGCATTATAGGGAGCAGTTAAGACTATGAATACGGGGCTGGAGATTTAGCTCAGTGGCAAAGCGCCTGCCTGGCAAGTGCAAGGTCGTGAGTTCGGTTCCCGGTACCGGAGAAAAACCAAAAAAAAAAAAAAAAGACTATGAATACCAGGAGACTGGGCTCATTGGAGACTACCTTGGTGATCAAATTATAAGATTTAGTTTTATTAGCTTAAAAAACAACTGAAGCTGGACATGAAGTGCACAACTGTAATCCCAGCACTCTGAGAGTTTGAGGCAGGAGGATCACAAGTGCCAGTCCAGCAATTTAGTAAAGCCTTGTCTCAAAAAATAAAAATGGCTGGTGATGTAACTCAGTGCAAAGGCCCTGAGTTCAATCTCCAGTACACAAAGCAAAACAAAACAAACAAAACAAACAACCACTAGATGGGTGTGGTGACGCATATCTGTAATCCCAGCCCTCAGGAGGCTGGGGCAGGATGACTGAAAATTTGAGCCCCAGTCCAGGCAATTTAGTGACTGGGCAAGATCCTGTCTGTAAAACAACAATAACAACAACAACAAATTAGAAAAGATTTGGGGATATAGTTCAGTGCAAGTTCCTGGCTTTAATCCCTAGAACAGTATTACACACATACCCACACGCCCACACACCAGTTTCTTGAAAAAATGAAGGTTTTTTTAAAAATTAGTGTTAAGGCTGGGGATATAGTTCAGTGGCACAAGTGCCTACCTGGCAAGCACAAGGACCTGAGTTCGGTTCCCAGTACCCACAAAAAAAATTAGTGTATGTTGACAATATGTGATAGTTACATTTGTTTTGAGGAATTGGTGCTATATGTATATATGTATATATATATATATATATACACATATATATATATAGTGTCATGATCATTTTAGATTTCTTTACCCCCTTCACTTGCCCCGCCCCCTTTCCTTGCCCTATTTCCAAATGTCTGCCTCCCTATTTCCTACCATCTCTTTTTGCTCTTTATTTATATTTTGAGTTCCTCATATAAGAGAAACCATGTTTTACTTAACTTTCTGTGTCTGATTAATTTCACTTAACATTATGTTCTTAAGATCTGTTTGTTTTCTTGCAAATGAAATGATTTCATTTTTCTTTATGGCTCAGTAATATATACATACGTTATATGATATTTACCTATAATAAATTACATACATTTATGTAATAGCACAGCTATTATGAATTGCACTGTATAAACATGGCTGTGCATGTATTGCTATATAGTAGTATATTGTCTTTTTTTTATTTTAAAGATAAAAGGAGGGAAACATTAACAGACATACAACATTTTACAACATATCACAAGCACAATACAG
>NW_004955420.1:8302113-8310511 GCF_000276665.1 Chinchilla lanigera | reverse complement strand
GTTCCAATTTTAGTATATGTGCTGCCGAAGCGAGCACAGTAGTATATTGTCTTAACTGTTCAGAAAACTTTAACTCAGGAGAGGTATAGTTGAGTCAAATGGAATTTCTATTTTTAGCGTTTTGAGGGATCTTTACTGATTTTGATAATTATTGTACTAGTCTACATTCCTACAAATAACTTAGAAGGGTTTTTTTTTTTTTTCCCCTCCATCCTGGCCAGCATTTGTTATTTTTTGCATTGTTGATTATAGCCATTCTGATTGGAGTAAGATAAAATCTCAGAATTGTTTTGATTGGTATTTCCCTAATAGCTAAAGGCAATGAATATTTTTCATATACTTATTGGCTATTTGTACTTCTTTTGAGAAGTATATTTTTTGATTGGGTCATTTGTTTGGGGGGCATTCATTTTAAAAACTTTTTTATTAGTACATGTTTTCAGAATATAATGTTTAAATTCATCAGGGGAAGTTGGTAGATGTACATAACACATCCTAATTCCTTTTTATTTCTTCTTCCCTTCTCCCTCTTGCACTCCCTTCAAAAAGTGTTAATTGTCTTGGATCTTTGTATATCCTAGATATTAGTCCTGTACCAGAAAAGTAGCTGGAAAATTTTCTTCCCATTTTGTAGACTGTCCCTTCACTCTGTAAATTGTTTAATTTGCTATGCAGGAGCTCTTGAATTTGATGGAACCCCATTTATTGATTCTTGATATTATTATTATTATCATTATTATTGTTATTTTGGTACCAGGAACCAAACTCAGGACCTTGCACTTGCCAGTCAGGTGCTGTGCTGCTAAGCTATACCCTTGGCCCCTCTTAATATTATTTCTTGTGCAATTGGAGTTTGGGTCAGGAAATCCTTGCCTACACCTCTTGCTTCAAATGTTTCCCCCGTGTTATCTTTCAGCTGTTTCAAAGTTTTTGTTTTTGCATTCAATCTGTGGACCATTTTGATTCAATTTTAGTACAGGGTGAAAGATATGGGACTAGTTGGTGGTGATGCCACAGCCAGCTGTTTGTTATCATTGAAAGCTTTAAACTGTTAGTCATCACTAGTCTTGTTTTATTTTTCTGCATGTGGATAAACAGTTTTCCCAGCACCATTAGTTAAAAAAACTATCTTTTCTCCAGCATGTTTTTGGCTTTTGTCAAATATCAGTAGGGTGAAGGTGCTTAGGGTTCTTTCTATGTCTGTTTCATTGGTCTATATATCTATTTTTTTTGCTAGTAACATGGTGTTTGTGGTATTATAGCTTCATAGTATAATTTGAAATCTGGAATTGTGATGCCTCCTGTTTTGTTCTTTTTGGTCAGGCTGCTTTGACTATTCTAAGTCTCTTCTGAGTCCACATAAATTTAAGGATGTTTTTTCTAGTTCTGTAAGAATGTTGTTAGCATTTTAATAGGGGTTATATTAAATCTCTATGTGGTATTGCAGGCATATGGTATGGTAATGTGGAGATTTTCATTATGTTAAGCCTTCCCATCTAGGAATAGGGATATTTTTCCATTTTCTAACACCTTCAATCTCTTTCTTCAGTGTTCTGTAGTTTTCACTATAGAGATTTTTCACCTTTTTTTTAGGCTGAATCTGAGGTTTATTTATGTATTTCTTTTTGACACTGGTAATCGAACTCAGGACCTTGCACTTGTTGGCAGGTGCTGTGCTGCTGAGCTATATCCCTGGCCCAGTATTTAATTTTTTTGAAGCTATTCTGAATGAAATTGTTTTCCTTATTTCTTTTTTGATGGGTTCATTATTGGTGTATAAGAACCCTATTGATATTTGTATGTTGATTTTGTATTGTTTATCAGGTCAAAACTCTTCTGGTGGGGTTTTTTGAACTATCTGTGTAAAGGGTCATACCATCTTCAAATAGAGATAATTTGATTTTTCATTTTCCTGTTCATATCTCTTTTATTTCTTTCTCTTACCTGATTGCTCTGGCTAAAGTTTTGAGTGTTATATCCAACAGGAGTGGTGCGGTTGGACCCTCTTGTTTTGTTCCTGATTTTAGGGGGAATGCTTCTTGCTTTTGCTCATTCAGTTGATGTTTCCAGTGGGTTTTTGATATATGGCTTTTATCACTTTGAGTTACAATCCTTCTATACCTATGATCTTCACAGTTTTATCATGAAGGGATGTTGGATTTTGTAGAAGGCTTTTGTTGCATCTATGGAAATGACCATGTGATTTTTTTTTTTTTTTTTGTCTTTTTGATACAGGGTCTCCTTAGCAGTTCAGGCTGGCCTTGAGCTCACTTTGTAGCCCAGGCTGATCTCAAACTCACGATGATTCTCCTGCCTCGGCCTCCTGAGTGTTGGGATTACAGGCATGAGCCACCACACCCAGTGAGTGTATGATTTTTATCTTTGATTCTATTTTTGTGGTGTATTACATTTATTGATTTACATATGTTGTACCATTCTTATATCTCTGGGATGAAGTCAACTTAGTCATGATGTCTGATCTTTTAAATGACTCATTGAACTCCATTTACAAACATCTTATTGAGGATTCTGGCATCTATCTTCATCAAATATGTCAGCCTATAATTTTGTGTTGAGTCTTCACTTGGTTATGATATCAGGAATGCTGACTTCATGGAATCAGTTTGAGAAGTATTTGTATTAGTTCATTGCTGAAGTTCTGGTGAAAATTAATGGTAAATGTGTTGGGTCCTCGATTTTTCTTTACTTGGTAGAGTTTTTATTAATGCATCAATTTCATTACTTGTTATTATTATGTTCAGGGATTTTATATCTTCTTGGTTCAATTTTGATAACTCGTATGTGTCTAGAAATTAATCAGTTTCTTCTAGATTCTCCAATTTATTGGCATAGAAGTCTTCAAACCTAGCTTCTTATAATTCACTAGATTTCAGTGGTGTCTGTTATAATTTCACCTTTTTTCTTACTACTTATGTTGATGTGGGTCTTCTCTCTCTTTCTATAAGTTTTGCTAATTCTTTGATTATTTTATCCTTTGCTTATTTTTAGTCTCACTTTCATTGCTTTCTGCTCTAATCTTTATAATTTCTGTCATTCTGTTAGTTTTGGATTTGGATTGTTCTTGTTTTCTAGGACATTGGGATGTATCATTAGGTTGTTTCTTTGGGATTTCTGTTTCTCTAATATAGGTACTCAAAGTTACTTCATGAAATTGCATAAAGGGAGCATTGTATGAAATTGTGTTCAATGCTCTCAAATATGTATCTAAAACAACACTAGTCGTATATTAATTTTTGTTATCCCTTTAGTATAAATTGATGACCTAAAAATGAAATATAATTTAGCAAAAGCAATGATAGGAATCTACACAATTAATTAAAATTCAAATTGTTGAATTTTCCAAAGATAATCTTTAGTGAAATAGGACTGATGCTTCTCAACCTGCATAATTTTATCCCTTGGATTATGCAGAGTAGTGAAGGGAAGTCTCAAAACATAATAATTTGCAGATCCATCTTTCTCAGTCATTGAATCTATGTAAACATTTGAAGGAAATTTATTAATATCTTTCTGAATACATTTGTCACTAAAATCCATCATAAAAATTAGCAATTATCTTTCTTCATGTATATCAATTTTATGTTTTACATTTGTTCTGGTGGACTTCCTAAAATAATTTCTCATGATCAAATATTGTGTTTACAAATATGAAATTCTTCCTAGTTTTACCTTTCATGGCAGTGAGTTTTCCAGTAACACAAGGATACCTGAAATTGTCTTAGAGATTATTGCAACGCTTGCCTTTGCCTTCTTAAAATGTAACATTATACAATTCAAATTACATCTTCAATTAGGAGCATCCACTGATGGTGGATACATGAACTTAAAACTTATAAACACATGAAATAGTCATACTAAAAAAGAGATGATTTCAGATATGAAATCACTGAAGGTTGTGAGCAAGTGGAATTGTCTCCGTGGACTTCTTCACTGAAGTTGGCAGGAAAAATATCATCAAATTACAGAGGAGTCAACAGTAAGAAGTAGCAGTTAATTAAATAGTGAAGAATAAATTCAGATTCTGAATTAAGTGTGGTAGCAAATTAACCTCAAAATCTTAGTGCTTTAACAGTACCATGGCTCATTTCTCACTTGACCAGTTGATAGTGGGTTCATTGACTCTGGAACAGCTCTCGTCCAGACAGAAACTCATACGTGTAGTTTGCTTCTATATTATGACTTGTCTTTCAGCAGCTTCCAATTTCATAGAAGTAGAGAGTAGAAAACTGGTAACCAGGAATTAATAAGGGTAGGAGGAAGGGGAATAGAGGGAGATTGGATAACAGGTCCTAAAACAGATCTTCATAGGAGCAATGAGTTCTACCATTCTACAGTACAGGCAAGTGACTATAGGTTACAACAGTTTACCATATGTTTTATAAAAAATCGGAAAGAAGAAGCTGGGGATTTAGCTCAGCGGCAAAGTGCCTGCCTGGCAAGTGCAAGGTCGTGAGTTCGGTTCCCAGTACCGGAGAAAAACCAAAAAACCAAAAAAAAAAAAAAAAAGAAAAAAAAAATTGGAAAGAAGAATTTGAGTTTCCTAATATAAAGATATGGTAAATATCTGAAGAGATAGAAATGCTAATTATTCTGATCTGACCATTACATGTTACATATATGCATATAATTAATATATTTACCCTACTGATCCTTATAAAGCACAAACAAATTTTTTTTTTTTTTTTTTTCTCCAGTACCGGGAACCGAACTCACGACCTTGTGCTTGCCAGGCAGGTGCTTTTGCCGCTGAGCTAAATCCCCAGCCCCACAAACAAAAATATTTTAACATGAAATGTTTTTAGTGAACAGAGTAGCAAAGGCAAAAAATTAATAAATGAGGTCTAGTCAATCACGTGTAAAACTGTGGGGAGGACTCCCTTTTAAACTAGAGGAATTAATAGAGGTTTAAAAATGATGCCACTGCTTTTCTCATCATTCCTCCATATTTTATTTTTAGGTTAAAAATGTTAAAATGTTATTAAAATGTTTGGTGGGGTATTTTTCTTCATTTGAAACCTTTATTGTATTGTGTTGCTCTGACTGTAAAGGAAGGATTGTGTTGACAAACAGAGACAAAGAACTTTGGAGTCTTTCTCTGGTAGTTTACAGAAAAAAGTAGATCTCAAAGACGTTATGTGCCATATCCTAAGTCTGAAAGTAAAGGGACATGGATTCTCAGAAGATGATGCAAGTTCCCGTATAAGACAGGAACATGGCCTAGTAAATCACATCAGTCCTTGAAGACTGGTGAGTGTTTCTCTTCTGATTCTGGGAACGGTATGAAGACTCTTGACTTAGAATCCCTACAGTCTCAAGCCATGACATTTCTTGATACATTAATCAACATCAAATGTAGATTTTTCTCAGTGTGGGGTTGAGCATAATGAAAAAAATAATTATCCTTGTTTTAATATGAGAATTTTCCATATGACAGTTTTCCTGTAAAGTGTTATTATAGGCACTGTCATCCCTATTATAGAATAATGGAGACAAATTGCTCACACATACATTTATTCAAACAGCTATGGCCATACAAGTATATGTGCTATATAAACCTGTCATAAATTCCAAGTGTGCAAAACATTTCTTTAAAAAATAGCTGAAATTAGCCTCAAATGATGAGACTATTTTTCCTAAGGAGAGAAGAACTTAATTTAGCCAATTCCCTATGCCCACACATTTATGTTACCCACAAATCTCTTCTGTCCCCACATCATTTCTGGTTCAACTGAAATCATTTCAGAATGACTGGTCTCCCTATCTTTCTGAGGGGAATTTGTGGGGGGAGGGAGAGGAGGTAGGGTGAAGTGGGGAGGTGGGTAGCAAGGGGAAGTAAGTATCTGGTTGTCACATGCAAATGTCCATTGATTTTGACCTCAAAAATTGGTGTCTCCTTTTTCTTTGCTTTGGATCCTTGATCTGGGCATTCAGCTCTGTCCTTCCTGCTTCTGACCTGTGGGCTCTTCAACCCGCCACGGCCCTCCCAAAACTTCTTTGAAAGGTTTAAAAGACTATGAATACAGCACTTAAAACAGAACAAGTTTGGAGGTGTTCCTCTGGCTCTTCTTGCCCAGTCTATGCTAGCATGTTGCTTTCTTTTGGCTTATTGAGAGGAACCCCCTGGACCTGAGTTGCTTTTTAAATCCCCACTGAGACTACAGCATAGATACTCTCTACCTTGAGATCTTCAAAATACTTCCAGGAGCTCCACTATTTCTACCTTTACATCTTCTTTCAAACTAATCCCAGGAATTGTGTGTGTGTGTGGGGGGGTGGTACAAGGCCTTCCTTGGGGGCTTATACTTACCTCTAGGTTGAGGACATTGGTTGCCCCACATTAGTGGAAGACTGCATTATTATTTATAATTAACCATGCAACCTCACCCCTTCCCTCCCAAGATAATCCATGCTCATTGCCATGCTGTTTGCCTGTGAAGTAGACTTCACTGCCTTGAGGTTTAGCCATACAGAAGACTCTGACCAATGGCATTTGAGTGGATGTGTCATGACACATTGGAGAAGCAGGTTTAAGATTCTGCGGAGATGCCTTCAGCCCTTTGGATCGTCTCATCTGCTATGAGAGCTGTTCAAGTCTCAAGTACTTTTTCAGCCAGGGTCCTGGAAGGAGAAGACCCATGGAGCAGAACCTCAGCTGACTAGGAGGGTGCCATACAAGCAAGAAACAAACTTCCATGGCCCTAAGCTATTGAATTTTGTTGTTTTCCAGCAAATGTGATGGATGTACTGTTTGTAGCCTCTTTCTTTTTATTTCAGCTATTCAGGAGCTAAAACTCATAAACTCCCGCTATTCCACATCAAAAGCTGTGACATAAGACTGTTGTCACTGCCATGAATTCAAAATGTGTATTAAATAAACATGTGGGAGTTGCCTCCTCCTTTCTTGAGGCAGATAAGGAAATGCCTTCCCTGTATGAGAAGAGTTTAAGACCTGGGCAGAGAACAGGAACTGTACATGTATATGCAGAGCTAGAGGGCAGGGTCGGCTAATTTTTAGGATTTTTATCCTGACTTACAAAACTGCATACAACCATGAAATATGAAATGTGAAAACTCCAAGACGTGTATCCTCCCTGTTCTCAGGGAGTTTCTAGGGCAGATGAAGTAGCTCTTAAGTAATTATGTGAGGCAACAAACATTGTGAGTCATCAAGGTGTGCAGAGAAGCCCAAGGAAGATGCCGTGGAGGACAGGCCTGACTCGGAGAGACATGGAGTAGCATTTTATACTCAAGAAGCGCACTTGAGTTAAATCACAGGGGCAATAAACTAAGCTGCATTGAATAAAAGGGAGGAGGCCATGGAAGGCCAGGTTAGAAAGTTAAGCCAAGGCCCAGTAGCGATCTGAGCGCGGATTGTGAAATTCTATAACTGGCCAAGGCCATATAGAAAAAGGACTAGACAGTGGATTTCGGCCACATTTACTTTAAAAACAATGTCGCTTTTTAAAATTGTCACGTAAACTATACGTACACAGTGTTGGAGAAACAACTTAGATGATTGGGTTATTTGCCCCATGGAAAAAAACGGCTGGTGTGCATTAGCTGTGTGTATGTTCGCTGAACACTGATCATCCTTAGGAAGTCGCTGCTGATTTGTGGTTGGTGGTATTAGGTGGTGGGTGAGTGCCTTAATTTCCAGTAGCAGTTTACCTAATATCAGGGCACATCTTACTACACTTACATTTTTTGACACTTTAACGAATGACTGAAAAACAACCACACCACTATGTGAATGTACTTGGTGATATAGAACTGTACTGTTAACGTGGTTAAAATGGTAAATTTATATACTGTTTATCAGACAGAAAAATAAGTTGTAAATCTTCGTATGCTGAAAGTAGTACAAATGGGTGGAATTTTAGAGCTGGAAGCCCGATGCTCATCTCCGGGTCTACCCTGAGGAAGTCAGCTTGGCCAAGACGGGATGCGCTGTCCCCCGGTGAGCTCTCTTCCAGGTCTTGCTGCGTTTCAGGCGAGGGTCCAGGGCCGGGAGAGCGCAGCCCGCCCGCCTCTCCCGCCCGCCGGCCGCGGTGAGGGCTCCCGAGGGTGCGAGGCCCGGGGCCAGCCGCGCGCGCCTCCCTCCCACCGGGCGGAAGCGGGGCGAGTGCAGTCCAAAGCTTCTGTCGCAGAGTCCTGGATATTCTGGCTGCGGCCCCCTGCCGCTTTAGCCAGCAAGCGAGCGGCTCGGTTAAAAAAAAAATGTTTGGATCTCATAGTGGGAGGCGAAAGTTGCAGCGTCTCTACCCAGGCCCGCTCAGGGGCGGACTTCCCGGGCGCACGGACATCGGCGGCCAGGCTCCCCGCGCGCCTTTGTTCCCCGCCCCGGCTCAGCCCTGCCCGGCGGCGCCGGCGGCCCCCG
>NW_004955420.1:8174050-8301529 GCF_000276665.1 Chinchilla lanigera | reverse complement strand
CGGCCCGGTGGGAGGCGGGGTGCGGCTTCCCCGGCGGGGGCATCCCTGCGGGCGCGAGGGGCGTGCGGGCGCGTGGGCTGCTGTGTGCACGCACACCCCGGGGTGGAAGGCGTCTTGGGCGCTGCCCGAGTGCTGCAGCTTCGATTTGCATATGTAAATGGTTGCCTGGGGTACGCAGCCCTCCCCGCTGAGACTGGGCGACGTCCGCCGGCTCCCCAGCACCTTTCCCCGCTCTCCTGCGTTCTCTCGAGCCTCTCCGAGGTCCTACACCTTGCTTCCGCTGGTTATTTTTCTGGTTTCCTCCCTCGCATTGCTTCTTGCTGCGTTCTGATGACCTCTGAGTAATGTTCCCCGTCTTTCCCTCCTTCCCACTGTTCCCAGTGACAGCGTTACCTAGTTGCTGAGCTGCCAGAAACCTGTTCCTGTATTCTCTTTCCTCGGTAGATTCCTCCAAGTGAGAAAGCAGTTGTCTTCAGTATGGTATGCCACGACTAGGCCTCAGTCCAGTCACGAAAACCAAGTATGCCGTTATAATTCATTTTCTTTACCCAGGGTACCTCATGGAGCTTTGATTTTCTTTGGTGCCCTTTCAGTCCCTTTGCAGACCAGGACGTTCACCACCATAATCCTGCAAGCATCAAATGGAAGAGTTTTTAAGATCGGAGGAATATTTATTTGTATCAGCCTGAAAATTAGTCTTTTTAAAAACCAGTGCTGCTGTTGAATGGGTCTGAGTCGCATGTGGCTTGGATGTCTCTTTTCCACCCTTGTATATTCGCTGAAGGCTTGGTTTTATTTATTTTAGATCTGTATTTCCTTTTGCTAATTTTTGTTTGCAAATGTAATAATACCTGTTGTAACTGACATACATAGATCTCTTGGGGGAATCAGTGTCATGCTGATTGTTAAGTACAGTACAAGAAATAATTTTGGGATATCTATTCTTCAAACATTATGAGGAAAGATGCCATCATAGGTGAGTCTGTACTGACAAGGAGTTTTTCTTTAATTCTATTCCTCTGATAAGAGGCCTTTTGTACTTCAGTGTTAAAGGGCCTTTATTTTGATGGAAACTTGTAGGAAACACTGTGGGGGGGTGCGGCAGATGCTTCAATTTCCTCAAGTGGCGGCGAGCTTTCATAAAACAAGTCCAGACATGTTATGGCAGTTGGTAGCATTTGATTTTCTGTTTATAGTGCTAATTTCCTTTATGCAGATGCTTTGACCCTCTCCTCTACCTTTTCTCTTATGAATTAGCACCATGTTTGTGGCAGTTTAGCATTAGAAGGACTGGACTACTGGATGGTTAGCCTCTAACATTATCAGCTGTAACTGGGTAGTTAAAGTTTTACAAAGCCGGTCTTTGTCTCTTTGGTTTCCCTTTCTAAACTGTCCATATCCATCTTTGCTTGCTGGATATCTTTGCTTGATTTAATTTGAGAGAAATAATATCATTATGGAGAATCTAGCTTTTTAAACGTTATAAATGCACATTGCTTTTATGTTCCTAAAAATAATGGGCAGCAAACTTCTGCCTGAGTCAAATAATCATTTTTCTGAATGTGATTAATGAAAAATGGTTTTAAAATCCTCTGGCTAATTTTTATGCATTTTTGTCCTTAACTACACCATTTTTCAATAACAGTAATTTCCTTTCCTGCCCCCAGACTGTGAATTTAGTATAACAGTTGTTAACTTGCTTGCAATTTCTTGCTACCATGTACTAAAAAAAAAGAGGTAAAATTAACTTTTAACTTTTCAAAACTTGATTCATTTTAGTAAATCTATTACCATAATGTATACATTTTCATTGCAGATGGAAAATCACAGCAGCTTAAAATAGCCATATTCTATTGACCAAGAAAAGAGTTTAATAATATTGAGAGAGTGCAGGGAATTGTAGATTTTGTAATAAGGATCCTAATTTGGGTTAATTAGAACCCTGGGAACTCAGGGTGTACCATAGTTCATTTTGAGAAACTCAGAATTAGAAATATCATCTGGGTGGGAGGCAAGAGAAATTATAAAGGCTGAGGATGAGGTGGAACATACTAGGTGTTTCAGAGTAAAATAGAGTAAGACCTATCAGTTGTTTAATAGGAAACTGGGAAGAAACAGCTGGAGACTGAGGAACTGGAATTATATAAGGGCTAGGGGGTATGATTCATTACTGTCCGTACCTACCAACCAGAAATACCTTATTTTGTGCAGGTAGTTTGCCTCTTGATGGAGAGAAAATATTTTGATTTTACAAAAGACTCGAGAATACAGTCTAAGGCCTTATGAGGTGGGACCATAAACTCAAGGGTCTCCAGGGAGCAGCCTGAGTGGGCACTCAGGTGCCAGGGAAAGGCAGGCCTGGTAGAGAGGACAGCGCCCTTGAACGCTAACCCACTGGTTGTTCCCTTTGGAGAATTGTGGGAGGACTCTAGCCAGATACTCCTTCTATCAGGAGATGCTATGACCCACAATTTCTTGATTTTTTGGGGGGTGGGTACCGAGAATCGAACTTAAGACTTTGCGCTTGCCAGCAGGCACTGTGCCACTGAGCTGTATCCCTGGCCCAATCTCTTGATTTTTAAACATTGACAGTGAATTCAGTTTTAAAAATGAAAGCATAACAAAACACTATTTCAAACAGTTCATCTATGGCTGTATATGGCCTAGTTGATGTCTGTTTTAACCTCTGTTGTAAGAAATCACTGACTCAGTCACTTAAATGTTACTAATTGATCGAAAAGACCATTTTTTACTTATATCTATCACATTTTACTTCCGGTTATTCCTTGATATTTTAGCTAGTTGTAGAAGTACATGGATTCTGCTGCTTTTTTCTTTTTTCACTCTGACATCATGTGGATGGAAAAGAGGTATTTGCTAAGATTCTTAGCTGGTAGGGTTTTTTTTTTTTTTTTTGACTATGCATAATTATTATCAAGAGTGTTTAAGTATGCCTGAGGGAAGGGGTCTGGACTGGGTGACCTTTGATGTTCATTTCAGTTGTATGACTTTTGGATTTAATTAGCTAAGCTTGTAATGCCATTAATGTTCATAGGCCAGAGGGATGGCAGTTGGAGCTGTGCCAAGTGATATGAAGTCAAATCTGTAAAGCCATTCTCAGTGGAAGAGTGTCCAGTCAATGTAAATTAAAGCAGGGGAAGTCTGCTAGAGGAGGCAAAAGGAAAAGGTCCCAGAGATAGGTTGGAGAAGCAGAGGAAGGAGACAGATGCCAGCATAATTTATTTACATGTCATATTGTTGAGCTCTCGTTACTAAGTTGTTTTCTTCTCCCCTGGTGGATTCAGGTTTGAAGACTCGACTTTGCATTGCTCACTGGATTATGCACAAGGCTCTCCCACCCAATGATCCTCTTGCAACACGCTGGGCTTCCTCCACCTAAGCAACCTTCATACTCTCCTCCTATGTCAGTGGCCACCAGGTCTACAGGACCCTTGCAGCTTCCACAGCAGAAGCCTTTTGGCCAGGAGGCTTCCTTGCCTCTGGCAGGGGAAGAAGAGTTACCTAAGGCAGGGGAGCAAGACTCTGCCCTGGAGGAGCTATGTAAGCCCCTATACTGCAAGCTCTGTAATGTCACCTTGAACTCAGCACAGCAAGCCCAGGCTCATTATCAGGTAAGGGAAGAAAAGAAGATCAGGTACACTGTATTTGCTGGGGTGAACATTCCATGCTATGCCTGTTTAGAAGTTGTTTCTCCCTATATGACCAGTTGTGCTTGGAAAATCAAGATGCATTAGAGAACAGCCAAGTATTTGTTTGACTAAAAGAATAATGTTCCGACTTTAAATATCATGTTTCATATAGTGATCCTTAACTTCCTACATTAAGCTGTCTGGCATTTGATAGCTTATGGGTCTTTGTGAGCAATTGTAAACCTCTGTGTGTTGTGCTGGCATTTGAACCTATGGTCTTAAGGAGAGCAGGTATTTTTAAAATGTGGCATACAAAACACAATTCAGTGTAAAATTATTTAGAAGCCAATGAAATTTGCATCAGTTCATGGTAATCTCTGCATTTGAATCTTATGCTTTCCATTTTGACTTCTAATTCTGTATGTTCTGTGATGGCTGAGGAAAACATGTATTTTTCCAGAGGAAGAATAAAATGACATCCAATTATTGAGCCTTATCCTTTCTTGATCATAAGCAGACTCAGGTTTCTTTTCGCCCATTAATATGAACTGACACTTAGTTTTTAAGATTCAGAGCTTTTGTCTGTAGGTAGAACAGCTAATACAAAGAGCTACTTTAAAGGGCACTCTGAGGTAAAAAATGAGAAATTAAATTTTGACTAGAAAGAGAGTATTTCTTTTTCTCTAGATTGTTATTTGTTTAAAGCTGTATAATCTTCTTATTTTGAAGAAGAGATGTGGGCAGAAGTGACGGCCAAGTGCCACTGAATGAAGGCGGCGCTTGTGGGCCGTCACTGATTTGCCTGTTTATTACCTCTGTGAGTGGACAGTATGGGAGAAAGCTGACTGTTATTTAGAAAGATGTTTCTCCTCTCGTGCTGCTCTGCTTCCAGCTTACTTTTGTTTACTCTGCCTGTAGCTCTTTTCTGTTTCATTTTAAGACTGTAGTTGTATCATTTTGTGATTGCCTATCAGAAGTTTGTTTTGTTTTTTTTTTTTGGCGCTGGGAATTAAACAGAGAGCTTTGTGCATGCTAGGCAGATACGTTAGCTTTGAGCTACATCCTCAGCTCCATCAGAAGTATTTTGTTGATGAATTGTTTCTCTGGGATTTAGGGGAAGATTTGCGATATTGCTTCCCTGGAGATTCTATTGCTTGGGGTTTTTTTTTGCCTCAGGTACAGAGAGTTGGGTTAATTATCTCTCTCAGTCTTGGCATGTGTCATTAGTAGTTCTTGAAGGCCTCCTTTTATTTATTTTTGTTGTTATTGTGCTGGAGATTGAACCCAGGGCCTTTGCACTGACAGCCTCACCCCTTTTAAATTATTTTATTTGAGGCTCAGATAGAACTGGTGATCCTTCTGCCCAGCTTCCCAGAGTGCTGGGATTATAGGTATACACTGCTATACTAGTCTCTTCTTGTTTTATTTTACATTTTCCTCTCATCCCTTCTCACATCACTCTCCACTGTAATATAGTAGTTTGATAGAGGACCTTCTATGCCTGTCTTTACTCTTCAAGTGGCATCTGTTAGGATAATTAATTTCAGACCTAGGATCTGTTAGCTTCTTCTTCATTTATTCCTGTGGGATGCTTAGTTTAATAGCCCAGGACTTACTTTGAAAAATCAAGCCTGAATTCTTAAGTTTTAGTGTTGGACTGTCTAAATCCCTTAGTAAATAACTAACAGGAGCAAACCCACTTTATGCTATACATTCATTCATATATATTATTCATTCATATATATATATATATATATATATATATATATATACACATTTACCTTTTAAGGAAGAGGTTTCACTCTTCGGGGCATACCAAATGTAATTTTCTGATGTGTAGACAGTGATGGATGCTTTGGTTTATGCATAGAGAATTCAGGTTGATGCAAGATCTTTGGGTGATAAAGTTAAGATAAGAAATAGAACCAGCTTTTTCTTTTACTGTGTATTTTTGTGTGTTTGCTCTCGAGGTTTTAGTTGGCAAGATTTGCAATTGTTTTATTTCATTTCCCTCAGTGACATGGTAAATAAATAAGAAAGCAAGTACATGGAAAGAGAAGCAAAATTTAGACAAATTCTCACAAATCAAAAAATTTTAATGGAACAGTTAGAGGATAGATGGGCTGTCACAGAGCAATGGAAGCAGCCAATCAGCAGAATGAAGACAGAGGAAAGATGAGGAGGCAAGAGGGTGCTAAGGAGGTAGAACCTGATAAAAGATGGTGGTTTGAGAACAATAGAACGTGTTTCTAAGAACTTAGCATGAGACCGATATTCCTGGTAATCATAAAGTTGGGCTGTTTTCACAGACAACCAAGACCATGTAGTCTACATATTAAAGTACAAGGCAATTTCAATGAAATAGCATAGAAGAAAGTTAACCTGAGAAATGAAGTCTGGATTTTAATAAGATAGAAATGGTCAAAATGGAGAGTTGTAGATGGAAGAATATGTTAGAATAGTAATGGTTGGAATGTGACTACAGCCTAGAGGTGGGTGGACCAGCACAGGAAAGGGTAGAGATGTGAGCCTGAGAGGTGAGTCAAAGAGTACAGAAATAGGCAGTGATAAAAGAGAGGGTATTAAACACAGGGCAAGACCCGAGAGTGAGACTTACCAAGCACCAAGGGTAGGCAGCATGGAAATGACAGTTATTGTTTACTAGTGAAAGCTAGGGTAGGCCTCAGGATATGGCTCAGAGATAGATTATTTCCCTAGCGCGTGCAAGGCCCTGAGTTTGATGTCCAGTACCAAAAAAACAAGTAGTTCAAGATGAAATAGAATAATGGCTGTAAAGTTTTATTTCAAGGCTAAAACTCTGCTTTGTAATTTTTAATACAGTGTGATACCAAGACTGTAAATCAGTTATTTTAGTTAGGTGCAAGACAGAAGTGGCCACTGGGAAGCTGTTTATAAACTAAAAACACCTTTATTCAGAGTGGTGAATCACTGTGATTATATTACCCAAAACTTTTTAGTCAGTTCATGCCATTGTTGAAATCACGAAGTTTCAAGTTGCCAGGGTGTGTAAACAACCATCCTTACACTACAGTCAGGCTATATCATTTCTCGTAATCTAGGACACACGGTGGAAACTGCTCAATAAATTCTTCCCTTTGAGCTCACTGCCATTTTCCTCTGGTAACCCCATGTTCCCAAACTAAAGCCGCCTTCTCAGTGACTCGAGTGTTTCTGTGGTCATCTCGGATATAGTGTTATTAGCAGGGAGTTTTAACCTAGTTACTCAACTTCAAAACATCATCAGCTGTTGTTTTATTTTGAATGAAGTTGTCTAATTTTGCAGTCTCAATTTTATGACTTTGGTTATAACAATTTCAGATTTTTGGAGAAACATGTCTTCATTTTATTAAAATCTGTCTGCATATTTCAGGTTACTTAGGGCAATCCTGGCATGGAGCATTGTGACACTGTTTCATCAACATAAAAGCCTAGAGGAAGAACTGCTTTAAGATGAAAGCTTATTAACAGAAACGAAGAAAAGCAAAAGGCATGCACAGATGAAGTTTGCTAAGGCGGTCACACTTGAAAGTTGCTGATCACCTGCTCATTTCATGTTTACACGGACAGAATTAGTTACTCAAAGTTCATTTCTAAAATTTGTCATAGAAAAGATGTCTGATGGTACTATTTAGTAGCCAAATAACATCACTCCCCCAGATTAACTATATTAATTAGAAAGAGAAGACATAGTTAAAAAAAATAGTTTTAGAATTATGATGCTGAATGTAGTGATCGTAATTCATAGTGAAGAGAATATAATTGTATTTTTTTCGTCCCAGGACTTCACTGATTTTGGCACATACATTTTAACATGATCACCCGTATTTGGTGGGCATGATCAGTAACTCTAACCTTAGCTTATTTTTATGTTTTCAAAATTCTCTTATCCATGAACTTGTGGTGGGCTATGCACGGTCAAAATACATTTCAGACTTGGTGTTACTTATATGCTTCATAAATGGTAAAGACGCTTTGGAATGCTTGGCTCTGCTACTTTAGGCAAAATACATGATCTGTATTCAACATCTGTAGAGTAGGGGTCATTATACTTCCATCGCTTGTATATTTTATGCTAATAAATACTGACTGATATAGATTTCTGTTGTTTAGTTTCACCTTGTAGTTTTAGAAGGACGTAAAGTGAGATACAGTTATCTTACTGTTGTTATTCCCTTGATACCAGCGTGTTGGAGGACCTTGTATAAATGAATAAAACTTTGTCCTCCTTGGTCATTCTCCGAAGTTGCTCTTCTAGATTCTGGTACCTGGTTATTTTAAAGGAATCTTACAAGGACTGATTCAACCAACAAATAGCATGAACATTTTTTGTTTGTTTTTGAGATAGGGTCTCACTACCTAGATCAGGCTTGCCTTGAACTCATGTAGCCCAGGCTGGCCTCAAACTTGTGGCAGTCCTCCTGCCTTAGTCTGTCAAGTGCTGGGATTACAGCTGTGTACCACCATGCCTGGCCAGATGAGATAAAATGATTCTCAAATGTAGAAGTGCTTTCAACCGTAATAGTAGAGTTGTTAGCTTACCCTAGAGGATCTAACCCTTGTTTATTCTCTTGTTTTTTGCTGTCTGAATGACCAGTTTTGTAAGCTCTTCCAGCTTGTCCTTTGGTCGCATCAGAGGACAGAAACTGTCCATTGCCCTGCCATTAGTCAGACTTTATCAGCTTCCTGCCTTTACATCTAAATCTGACCCTACCTCATCTCTTATTTCAGAAGAAGAGATTTCCCTTCTTTTTCCAAGTTGGATTCTAGCTATTCTGCCCTTTTGATTTTATCACCTGTTCACCTCAGTTAAATTAAAAACATGCTGGTCTCTTCCACATACATACAAATCACAACCTTTATATTTAATCCCTCTTGTAAGCAACCTTTCTCATCTTTCCTGTCAGAGTTTTACCAGGTATGATTGTCCTTTGTATATATTCATTTCCCATTCTGTTTTCCATTGCAATATTTCAGTGAAGTAGTCTTCTTAAGGTCATCCATGATTGGCTAAATCTATCTGGTTCTCCCTGGACGTCTTGGTAGCATTTGCAACGGATAACAATTTCCTCTGTAAAAAATTAAATAAAACCTTCTCCTCAAGATAATTCCTAAGGATCAAAGGGTTTATAATGAGAAGCTATAATTACTTGTCCTCTCTTCCTTACAGCTTCTCTTTTTTCTCTTTCCATTGTTTTTTTCTGTTTCCAAACTTGGATTGGCTATAGTTTTACTTTAGCACTCTGAAGACTGATCACATTTTTGTCTAGTCTGTGATCAAATTAAGTTTTCCATGCTTTCATTGAAGGTTGGTTCCAATTGGTGAAAATTGATAGTCAGTATTTGTCTTATTACAAGCAGGGAATTATTCACTGCAGAGCTCTTTCCATTCCTATATTTCTAGTGCTCTAATCCCACTGTACACAAGAGGTGTTCACATGGATAATCCTTTGTTGAATGTCACAAGTTCTCAAAATCATGTTCAGTTGAATTTGAATCATATAACTGGATACATTACATCTTTGAAATAGTTTTTTTTTCAAAGTTTTTGATTTGTTTTTGGAAAATAGGGGAAGAATCTTATGCCTTGAAAAGAAAATCTTGGTGTGATGGTGCATGCCTGTAATCCTGTCCCTCTGAGAGGCTGACGTAGGAGCATCACAAGTTCAAGCCCAGCCTGGGTAATTCAGTGATGGACCTGTTTCAAAATAAAAACTAAATAGAGAGCTGGGGATGTAGCTCACTGCAGAGGCCCCAGTTTCAATCCCTGGTACCACAAAGAACAAACAAAGAACTATTACCTTCTTAGTCTTTCTTTTAATTTCTTATAGTCCATATCATTTATTTTCATGAAATTCACCAGCATCCTATTCTAACTGGGACTAGTTCCATATTCAGATCTGACTCATTGTGTAGCTTTTCATAGTTCCTGAGTACTTGGTTACTTTCCTTCTTTTCCCATCTTTCCTTATTGCATTCTATTTGTATATCTTCATCATGACCCCTCCTGAACTCTTAATGACACTGTGTATCGTATGTAGTTCCCCTTTGTTAGGGTTTAGACCTGGATGTCTCCGAGACCCTCATGTGTTCAGAAGTGGGGATCTTTGGAAGGTGCCTGGGTTGCAGGGGCACTGAGGCAGACTTGTCAGGAGTTGGGGCTTGGCTGGAGGAGGGTCCTGGGAATGCGACCTGGAAGGGCAAATGTCTCTCTCCAGCTCCTCTTCGCTTCCTGGCCACCATGACATGAGCAGGTTTCCTTCGCCAGACCCTTCTACCGGGCCATTTCTGCCTCGAAGTCAGCTGACTCCAAGCTGAACATGTGAGCCCCGAAATCCTCTTCTTTAAGTTGTCGGTGCTGAGTATTTTGTCCCAGTGAGGAGGAAAGTGGCCAAGACACCCTTTCATCTTTGATCTCTCTGTCTTCGTGATCCATTCTCAACTGGCGGCCGTCTCGGTTTGTGGCAAAGCTGTCAACGGCGCACTTCCCCTCATTGCTCTCTGGTTGGGTCACTGTTAGAAAATAGACCTGTTTTCTTTTTGTTGTTGTTGTTCAGTCTTGATTTGTTGGAAATCATCTTCACATTCCTTGAAGGAAGAACAATATAAATAAGTATTGCAGTGTGCCGCTCTTAAATAAAATGATGGGGTAAGGGGAAGTACATTTTTCTGAATCCTTGTAGTTCTAAAAAAGTTTTGCTTTGTGCCTTCTTATTTGACAGCTCAGTCGTAGGCTGAGAATTATTTTTCCTCAGAAGGTTAAAGGATATAGTCCAATTTTTGAAAAGTCATCTAATGTTGCTGAGGAGAAATCTTACTCTGATTCTTACTTTGTAGGTGACCTGCTTTAATTTTGTGAGTTGGCTCCCTCCCCTGGCCATAAATTTTTAGGCTCTCCTTTTTATCCTTGGAGTCTGAAATTTCACATTGATGGATGTGTCTAGTTTTAAGTCCTTTTCATTTGTCAGTGTTGGTAGATCCTTTCAGTTTGTATACTTCTGGTTCTTTGAGCTCTGAGGAATTTTCTTTGCTACTGTTTCTTAGGTAATATCCTGCCTATTTATATATTTTTTTCTGTCTGTCTTTCTGGAAATCTAACTATCTCTATTGTCCTGCTGGATTTCTCCTTTTCTCTGTCTCTAGCTTGAGGTATAATTGATGGATTGGATTTTTAAAAAGTATAGTAGATATATTCTGTGGTTTTTCCTACACATACACAAGTTTAATGCTGTTTCCATTTTAACTAAGCACTTATGCACGGTGGCTGTAAATCTTGCAGCATGAGGTGTTATAGCAGTACTACTACAGATTACTTTTTCTTTCACAATTTTGCTCATAGATTTGTTCTTACCACGTATGTTAGTGACCTCAGCTTGTGATTTTTTTTTTTCTTTCCTTACTGAGAACCTCCACATTTTCACCTACAGGAAGTACTGTGTAGCTTCTCTTTGGCATATCTGAATTGCTAACATCACTACTTTTTCATCTGAGGGCCATTGTTAAGTGAAATAAGGATTACTTAAATGTAAGCACTGTAATATAGGGACGACAATAACCTGGGCAGTGCCTACGAAGTGACTAGCGGGTGGTGGCATATTCAGTGTAGATGTGCCAGACAGAGGAATGATTCATACCCGAGCAGAACAATGCAGGGTGGCACAAGATTTCAACACATGGCCCGGTGTGGTGGCACACACCTATAATGCCAGAACTTGGGAAGCTGAAGCAGGAGGATCACTGTAAGTCTGAGATCAGCCTGGCCTACATAGTGAGTTCAAGGCCAGCCTGAACTACATAGTGAGACCCTGTCTTAAGAAAAAAAAAAAAAGATTTTGCCACACTCAGAATGATGTGCAGTTTAAAAACTAAATTTTTTATTTCTGCAGTTTTCCATTTAATGTAGACTGAGGTTAAATGAAATCATGAAAAATGAAACTGTAAGGGGCTCAGGAACTATGAGAGTGCTTATATCTTTTTAATCATTAACTTGAAAGGTGTTTTGACTTTAATGTTACACTAATTTTGAAGTTTTGACTATCACTTTTCATTTGAAAGATCTCTCGATTGATTCTTGCAACTTGTGGTGTCAGCATCTACTAGATGTGTGATGCTGAGAACGTTTCCTAACGTGTTTCTGCCTCACGAAGATAGTGATTTTGATGATGGTGATGCTAGCAATACCTGAGAATTAGTATCCCTGAGACATTTACAATGATTCTTGTACCCAAGATAGTCCTGAGTACTATACTGGTGAGTGGTCCTAGGGTATAGTGGGGCATAGTGTGGCATGTGCTCCATAAGCAGACTGTCCCCAGCTGTGCTACATACTTGTGGCTTTGGACAAGTTTAGTTTTATTAACCTTTCAGTTGAAATTATTATAGACTCACAAAATAGTCCCCAAAATAGTACAGAGTCCGAAAGATCCTGTATGTACCTCATCCAAAAGTCCCCGAACATTAATATTTTATATAACTACAGTACAGTTATCAAAACAAGGAAAATATCACAGATGCACCAGTATCATCTAATCTGTAAACTCTCTGTACTTCATCAGCTGTGTACTAATGACCTTTATCTGGTTTCAGAATCCAGCCTAAAGGGGCCGGGGGTTTAGCTCAGCGGCACAGCGCCTGCCTGGCAAGCACAAGGTTGTGAGTTCAAATTCCTGGTACTGGAAAAAAACCAAAAAAAAAAAAAAAAAAAAAAGAATCCAGCCTGAAATTTCA
The DNA here is from genome assembly GCF_000276665.1 of Chinchilla lanigera. NCBI lineage: Eukaryota > Metazoa > Chordata > Mammalia > Rodentia > Chinchillidae > Chinchilla > Chinchilla lanigera. The sequence goes on along the minus strand of NW_004955420.1, from coordinate 8,289,134 downwards.
CTTGTAGCTTTCATGGTTCCTTTTAATTTGGACAGGTCCTTGGTTTTTTCTTGGTTTTTATTACCTTATAATTTGTGAAGAGCTTTTTTTCCTAAAATATCCCAACTTTGGACCTGTTTGATTACATCCGGGTTATGGGGTATTTGGAGAGACTTCTGTAAAAATGATACTGTGTCCTCACAGTGGTGCCTCAGGAAGGACGAGATGCCACAGTGTTGCATCACTAATGCTGCTCAGTCCGCTCACTTGAGGCAGGTAGGTGCTGACTGCCAGGATCTCCTTTGTGAAGTCGCTGCTCCTCTGTTTGTGTTGCCTAAGAAAGTGAAGAGACACTTGGAGACTCTGTATTTTATTTCTCATCTTCTCTTGCTCATGATGATCCTTCCTGCAATGGTTATTACACTGGTGTTTGCCAAACGGCAACTTCTCTGTTTTGATCTTTCTACGTTCATTAGAAACTTAGAATTTTACTTTAAGGAAGAACTTTCCCCTTTTCCCCATTTATTTCTTTCCTCAGCCATTTATTTATGTCACTGTGGATCAGTGGGTTCTTACTTCATTCTAGAAATATAAATCTCCTACTGTCATGTATTTGATGTTTAAAGGGCCCAGTATTTTACCAGTTGAGTCCCTTTGAGCTGGTGCTTCTCTTATTTTGACATGTTTGCATAATTTTTTGCATGTTTCCTTACTGTCTAAGAATAAAAAAATCTTTGAGAATCTTCTTGTTCTTTCCCCATGCCTGCCATTTCTGAGTCATGAATGGGTACTGAAGAGTGAATGGTATTTAGAAACTCAAATCTAAGGGCCGGGGTTATAGCTCAGTGGTGCAAACGCCTGCCTGGCAAGCACGTGGTTGTGAGTTCGATTCCCAGTAAAAAAAATAAAATAAATAAAATAGAAACTCAAGTCTAGGTGCTGGCTGTTCCCTTTGGTACAGGGGTGTCATTGTTTCCATGTTATCTACGTGGACAGAGCTAGTAAGTGTGTATTTGCACACATACATCTCTGTCTGTGTATAAAATATATTAAAAACTGAGTTCCAGCTGTTCCTCCGGTTTCGGGGCAGCACCACACTCCATCTTTTCTTATGTTTAAGTACTTTCTTGGATAGTGAGAAGTCTCACCTTTCATTAATTACAGAATTTGCATCTGCACACATACACTCAATACCCTAACATAGTTTGGGAATTGATAATCCATACCCTGTGAAAAAAACCAAACATACTAACAGGGGATAATGTCGTGTCCTGTTCTTTTTATCAGGTATTTCAAAGTATAGTCAAAATGTTGCTTCTTAAAGTTACTAGTTTACAACGGTGGGTCCTCCCAGGGTTTTGTAGTTACTATTTTGCAGTTACTTTGTAGTTACTGTTTTTCTTTGGTGTTTAGTAAGTTTCACAGAGGAGGATACTGTCAGACAATATGTTGGGAGTATTTTTCCCTCCTCCCCCAATGTGGTACTTAATGGTTATGTAATCGTATTTATTTCTGTTCATGTATCATATTGTATCTTCCCTCATTCTTGTTGGTTTCAAATCTATTTTTAAGTTTAGGTAATATTTATACAGTTGTAAGGGTTAAAACTATACAAAAATGTGTACTTAGAGGTGTCATGCTCTATTATTTTTTGTCGTTCATTCCTTTCCCCCCAACATTTATATTTTTAAAACTGAATTTAGTGCTGTTTTGTTATTTAGTGTTTTAGTATTTGATTTTCAATTTCTAATTGTGTTTCACTTATTGTGTATTGCAGATTCAGTGAGTTTATTCTATTTTCCCTTTTCTTTCCATCTTTATTATTTCTACTGTATAATTTGCAACATTTGAACATTACTCTTTTTTTTTTTTTGAGAAGGGGTCTCACTATGTAGTTCAGATGAGATCAGGTGTGTTCAGGTTGATATGGCTGTAGACCTCACTATGTAGTTCAGATTGCCCTTGAACTCACTCTGTATCCCAGGCTGGCCTTGAACTCACAGTGATCCTCCTGTCTCAGCTTCCTGAGTGCTGGGATTACAGGCATGTGCCACCACACCCGGCTTGAACATTATTCTTGCACCTTCGTCTCCACCTTTGACTTAGTCTTGAAGTTTTGTTGAAGATTCTTAGTTATTTCTTGGTTGGATGAAGGTCTTACATATTCATCAAGAAGGACTTAGAAGTGCTGAATTCCTAAGCTGTTATATGTTCACCACTGTTCTTTTCTTCTCTTGACAATTAATAAAGGGGTACTTGTCTGGTTATAAAATCTTTGGTCACATTTTCATTAAGTTTTTAAGAAAATGCTGTCTCATGGTTATTTTATGTATTGTGAATCCACTTTAATTCTCTTGTCTTTGTAAATTATTCATTTATTTGGCTTGGAGAGTTCAAGGGCCTTTTCTTTTTTCTTTGAAATTTCCTACTCTTTCTAAAATATGTCCCAGATTTGATTGTCTTGGGTTAATATTTCTAGACACTTGGTACAATATGTCCTTTCAGTGTGGAGATTTAAATCTTCATTTATTTTTTTTGAAAAATTAGTCTAGTTGTACGTATTAGTTCTATTTGATTGTTCTGTGTTTCTTTTTCGGGGATTCCACTTTTACAGAAAATGGGAATAATAACCTACATGATAGAGATTTCCTGGTTATTAAATGAGATAATATGTATGCAGTGCTGAGAATACTGCCTGGCGTGTAACAAGTGCTCAAAAAGTGTGTGTTGACATGATTGTGGTTGTTATGGATGCACTGTCTGCTTTAGTACTAGTAGGGGTGCTGCTTTGGAAATAAAATACTCGATACTATCTACACCTGACCCCTCTGGTAGTACTGTGTGCCTCATCTGCTGTTTCATGGACTGCTTCTGTCACCATGCCCTGAGCTTCTGCTCCATCTGTTTTGTGCTTAGTGACCTCTTCCTATTATCATGCAAACAGCCTAAGCAAAGCCCATCTTCAGAAAATCTTCCAGTGCCCCATTTCCCCCTGCAATGCTATACCTTACGTCTCTGCTCTGCGTCGTAGAAGTTTTCCAGGTACCAGCCTGTGGTGTTGCAGTTTTCATAGCTCGGCTCCCTCCTTAAGACGTTGCGCCTGACCTTTTATCTCTTACTGTTCTGCTGCTTTGACCTCTATCTTTTCAAATCAGGCATCACTTTGTCCTGACTTAATTCTGTGAAGCACTTCCTTTTTATGACTACTGTTGTTTTAAATTGTTATGAAATCTCCTCTAGACGTAAAAAAGCACAAATAATAGAACACTTCTTTTGCCATCTAGCTTAAAGTATAACTGTGCTTAATTGAAGTCCCGATACCTCTCTTCCCTGCTGTATCCCCTTGATGTAGCCGCTATACTCAGCTGGCATTATTGTTCCCTTGTACTTTTTCACCTTTGCTACAAAACATTTTTGACTATAGAATATGTGGCATTGTTTTTCATGTTTTAAACTATGTATTAAAATTATTTTTATATATCTTCTTCTGTAACTTGTTATTCAGCATTTTGTTCAGAATCATTTCTGTTACCCTTTTGGTTCCTTGTATGTTTCTTTTCACTACAGTATCGTGTCCCTTTGCACAAATAGATTACAATTTAGCCATTGTCCTGTACAAGGACATTGAAGCTGTTTCCACTTTTCCGCTGTGACAATCAGTCCTTTCAGAAGCATTTTTTTATTTTTTATTTTTGGTCCCGGGAATTGAACTCAGGACCTTGCACTTGCCGCTAAGCTATATCCACGGCCCCAGAAGCATTTTTATATGTTCTCTCATGTGTGAGTTTCTGTTTGATAATTCCTATAAGTAGGGTCTTGGATTATAATATATTTAATTTGATTAATTTCTTTGGAAACATCTTGACACTCTCTTGCCTGATTTTCATCATTTTCAGTTTCACTTTTTTGCATCTTTGTTTACCACTCTATGTTATTACGTCCCAGGGCACGGTCCTTTGCTCTTCATCTCTGTGCTGAGCAGGTGAATATTTAGTTCTGTGGTTTTAGGTATCATCTACACAATGTTAACTTCTCCAATTCTATCCCTAGCCTTGCCTCACTCCTGAGCTCCAAGTTGAATTCTCTCTGGCCCTCAAAAGAGATCTCAGACCTGACACGGTCAAATGGATGTCTTGATGTCCAGCTCATCCCCTTTTTCTCCACATTGCACAGCTGAAGGCCTCTCATTCTTCAGTTTTTAACTCCTGTGTCACTCCATGGAAAAGCCGCATCTTTCTGTCCCTGCTTTCCCAGCCATTTTCTATTATATCATCCTGTTTTATTTTCTGCAGAGCAGCTGTCAGTCACTATATATATATTCTGTTTTTACCCTCTGGATAAGTTTCTTGAGGGAGGGACTTTGCCTTTGTTTATCATTTTGTCTCTTTTTGTTGGAATAGTAACTAGCAGATAGGAGGAAGACAGTTAAAGCCGGGAGTGGTGGTGCATGCCTGTAATCCCAGCACTCAGGAGGCTGAGGCAGGAGGATCATTGCGAGTTTGAGGCCAACCTGGGCTACAAAGTGAGCTCAAGGCCAGCCTGAACTGCATAGTGAGAACCTGTCTCAGAAAGACAAAAAAAAAAAAAAAAAAAAAGAAAAAGAAGAAGAAGACTGTTAACTATTTTTTTTTTTTTTTGGTTTTTCTCTGGTACCGGGAACCGAACTCATGACCTTGCGCTTGCCAGGCAGGCGCTTTTGCCGCTGAGCTAAATCCCCAGCCCCGACTGTTAACTATTTAAACTTATTATCCACTTCCAAATCTGTGGATTCAGGTTCTCACCTAGTTTAAAGATTCTTCAAATTCTTGTAGCCTAGACTTCCTTAGTGGTAATTCATGTGCTGCACTGTGTCTTGGATTCATTTGTATGCCCTTTAATTGGCTTCAGTCTCAACACATTGACCCAAATTATCTTCTTTCCAATGCTGTATTGTCTTAGTCCATTTTCTATTACTATCACAAAATACTTGGGGCTGGTTAATTTACAAGGACAAGAGGTTTATGTGACTCATAGTTTTGGAGGTAGGGGAATTTGTTTTCTTTTTTTGGGGGGTACTGGGAGTCCAATTCAGGACCTTGTACTTGCCAGGCGTGCACTTGTGCCACTGAGCTATATCCCTGGCCCGGAATTTGTGATTCTAGCAAATATGAAACTTCTGGGGAGGGACTTGTGTGGTGTCATAACATAGTAGGAAGTGGAAAGGAGGAGCTAGTACACGTGGGCGAGCACACTTGTGAGAGCCTAGGGCTCGTTGCCAGGCTTGCTTTATTACAACAACCCGCTGTGGGGAGAACTAACCCACTCTAAAGGAACTGAGTGAATCTCCACGAGGGACGAGCCCTCCTGACTTCAATGACCTCACAGACGTCTCACCGTCTGTGTTGCGTTGACAATTAAATCTCAGTGCAAGTTTTGATGGGGAGAGACCATGTTCAAACCATAGCACTCTTCTCTTAAAATTTTTTTTTGATGACTGGCATCCTCATTTTCACATGGATTTGCCTCCCTCCAGCCCTCATTCCAAGTCGTTATTACTTGTTTTTACCTTCTGTACAGTTCTTGTGTCCTTCCCTCCCTCCAGCCATTGTCCTGCAGGGAACCCTCACTTTGCCCCAGGGCTACTTCAGAAGCTCTTGTCTTTCTCCTCTGTCTTTCTGGCTCCAAGGCCTTAAGTACCATCTGCACGTTCACACCTCTTTTCCCTCCGACCTCCCTCCAAGCTCTGCTTTCATTCTAGGCTTCTGTGGTAACACTTCGGTTTTCATCTTATTTGATAGACCTGGCCTTCTGTCATTTTCTGGACCATTGCTCTCTTCCACACTATTCTAGTGTTCTTCTAGTTAGTGTCCTACAATAAGGTGTGTTACAGAAAGTCCTTGGCTTTTCTTGTCTTCCCTGCTTTTACCTTCGATCGACTCTAATATGTGCCCTGTGATGACTTCAGGTTGCCCTGTATCAGATACAGTGCAGTCACGACCTTGCGTGGCTTCTAGTCGCTCAGGCTTGCTGCTGCCTTGAAAGTTAAGATCTGAATCGTCAGCACAACCGCGAAGGGTGTACTTCCTTTGTCTCAGCTCCTGGTTTTTGGAAGACCATCTCCCCGTGAGGCTGGGCGTTCGCTCATGCTAGTTCTTAGTTCACAGTTTTCTTCCCCCGTCACTCCTACCTCCCTGGTGAACTTTTGTTCATTTAACGGGTATCTCACCATCTCCTCTTCCAAGAAGTCTTTTGATACACTGAGGCAGAAATAAGAAATTCCTCTCAGTGTTGTCTTCGTGGTTTTCTTAAAAATTATTATCTCTACTATAATACTTGAATCTTTTATTCAGTGAATGTTCATTGCTTGCTTGCTGTATGTTAGATATTACTGTGGGCATCGCAGAGAAGAGTAAACAAGACCGACAAGGTTCTTATTTTTAATGAGTCTACATTTTTGAGGAGAGGCGAGAGAAAAAAATAAGCCATGTTATTTTAGATAGTGATAAGTGGTAGTAAGATTAAATAAAATCAGATGGTGTGGTAATGCAATAGAGAAAGAGTATGTATATCTTTGTACATGTGTGTGGGAGGTTATGACGCTTCAGATGCAGTGAGGTACGGTGTTTGAGTTCAGACTAAAGATATTACTCAGCTGTGCTGAGATCTGAAAGAGCTACGTTCTAGGCAGAAGGAACAGCAAGTATAGTACAAAGAGGAGCCAGAATGAGCTGGGGGTACTTAGGCAGAAAACAAGAGTATCAGAGGCAGGAGCAAGTGAGCTGGGGAAGGGAGCCCTGCGTGGTACAACACCAGGGAGGTAGACAGGACCAGGGGTGTGGGACCCCAAAGGTAAGATTCGTCAGTTGTAAGAGTAGTGGTGAGAAGCCGCTGGAAGATTTAAGCGAGGGAGTGAGGTGATCTTGTTTGTTTCCATCCTTCTGGTTTGTAACAGGGAGGAGGAGTGTAGCGGGGCAGAGACTAGCTAGGAGGGCTGGGGATATAAGCTCAGCTGCACAGGCGCCTACCTGACAAGCACAATGTCCTGAGTTCAATTCCTGGTACCAAAAAAAAAAAAAAAAAATAGCTAGGAATCGTCGCCCCTCCAAGTAAAGAGTGTGGCAGCTTGGATTACTGTGGTATATTTAGTGTCCATGGACAGGAGCGGAGTGACTCAGCATACGTTTTAAAGCTGGGATGGTAAGACTTGCTGATAGATTGGATGTGCTGGATTTAGGGAAAGGTGGATCTGCCAACTCACTGTGGCCGTGGTAAGAGCACAGCTGGGCGTTCTGAGTAAGCGCCAGAGATAACCTACCTCATTACTCTAATTGTTTTTGTTTCACTCTCCCTTAGACTGTGTGCCAGTCTTCGTTTTATTTCTTGGTTGCAGCATAAAGTAGATGGTAAATAAATGATTGCTTGCAGGTTTGAATTTACAGTGTGGCTTTACAAATATACTGTTTTGCCCATATTTAGAATGCTTTGGGACCACTGACCCTTGCCACAAGTTTATTAATTTAAGGGATATAAACCTGTGAATAGTAAAAAAAAAAAAACATGATGAGAGAGGTCAGTCCATTTTCTTAGGGGTTCATAGCACAGCCTGAACTGAAGCCGTGGCTGTTCCACTACTGAAGCTGTAGTGGAAAGGGCCGTGGACTGGATTCAGAAGGCTTCGAGCCTCGGCTCTGCGACTTTATCCTTCCGAAAAGGTCCTGTCCAACGGACACATCTTACCTTTGGTGTCCCACATCCTCTGGTCCTGTCTGCCTCTCTGGCATTACACCACGCAGGGCTCCTTTCCCCAGCTCACTTGCTCCTGCCTCAATACCCTGTTGTGTGCTTCTTAAGCATCCCCCCAAAGCAGTTTTTTAGCTGTCATCTGCGGGTTACATCAGCAGATTTCTCAGACAGCATTTTTGTGAGCAGCAAGTCTTTTGTAATGAAAAAAAAAAAGATACTTTGTGAGGGCTGTTAAAATAATTGGATTATAGTGCTGGGGGTTTAGCTCAGTGGCACAGCGCCTGCCTGGCAAGAGCAAGGTCATGAGTTCGATTCCCGGTACTGGGAAAAAAACAAAAACAAAAACAAAAAATAATAATAATAATAATTGGATTATTCACTGCATTCCTCAGTTTCAAAGGTGATTAGATCAGAGTGTCAAGGAATTTGTACTTAAGCAGAGGCATATGAATGTGCAGAAACTGGGGGAAGACACGAACCACTGGAAAATGGTGTGTGTTTTCAGAAATACATAGGAAATTAATTTTGTTTGGCTTTGTTCTCTTCTCCTTCACAGATAAATTGAGTCATTCCCTAGCGCCATTAATAGGGTCTTTTTCTTTAAAATCTAATAAACATACCTAGTTTGTGGCCTGTTTACCCATTGTAGTGTGCATAGAGGAATCATATGTAATTAGTATTGCTTGTGGGCTTTTCTTTTTAACATGAATGTATTGATGAACTCAATCTGACAAAATTTCCTCATGGTGATTATTCATTGTATTTTTACATCTAGGGTAAAAATCATGGTAAGAAACTCCGAAACTACTATGCAGCAAATAGCTGTCCTCCTCCTGCCAGAATGAGCAATGCCGTGGAGCCTGCAGCTGCTCCTGTTGTTTCAGTCCCTGCGCAGGTGAGACATGCATCGGGGTGAAACAGTGTCAGGAAACACTATACGTGACTATGCACGTATAGTCGTGAATGAAATTTGTCATTCATGTGTCCATTAGGACATAGTTTGTACAAATACTCCTGAGAGGTCCTACTTGGTACCTCTAACTTCTTGAACTGTGTACTGACTTTATTGCATGTCAGAATCTTTGAACTTTGATATTTATGAAGCACATATTTTAATGTGTCTTTCTTTATACATTTCTCAGAATTGTGGGGTAAATATCCCTGAATGAAAAGAGAGGTGTAAAAAAAAAATTATTACCATCAGTTCTACTTATATTGTATCTTCCATTTACAAGACATTTCTTTTTTTTATTTTAAAGATAAAAGAATGAAAACATATTAAAAAATACACATACATTTACACAAGAACACAAAAACAATACAAGCAATACGGAATTTCAGACAAGGTGATAGGAAATTAACAGTGGTTGTTGTATTACATATTGATGTCTTCCAATTGGTTACTCAGATAAATAGATATAGGCATTCAAGACATTTCTTGAGATTGCCCTTTCCTTACCTCTGTCCAAAGAGCTGGTATAAATACTGTGTAGACTTTGGAATTATGAGACACACTTGAGAGGCCAGTTCCTTTGGCTCTTTGAAAGTCAGAGCAAGTGGTTCAAGCAAGGTATTCCTGCACTTTAGTAGCCTTTGAAATATGGACTGTACTCTTGAACCTATCTTTGAGATATTATCTGCCCACAGAATGACATGAAGAATAATTATTGAGTATGTTTGCCAGGTGTTCTTTTATGCTTTATTTCCTTTAGGACTGGGACTAAGGTGAGATGAAGGATACCTTGATTTGGGCACAAAGTTTAAGGAGGACTCAAAAAACAAACAACAAACAAAAAACTCATACTCAGTATAAGTCCATTAATGAAACATTTAACAAATTCAAAATTAATTTAAAAAATAGTGAACAAATCATCAAAAACTTAAAGGTAGGATAAGTATTACTGATTTTCCTTCTGCTTTAGGCTGCAGGATGACTTGGCATGGTAGTGGTGCTGACTCTGTTTTTCTGTATAACTTTTGATATTTTATTCACTTTTTCCATTCGATTTCACTCTTTAAAATACTTCATTAAAATATTATTGAGATTACTAAAGATTTTTCTCAAAAACAAAATAACAAAAACAAAGACAAAAACAAAACAACACAAAAACAGTAAAAATGATACAGAATTCAAAGAAAAGACAATAGGAAATTAACAATGGTTGTTGTATTAATATTATTATCTTCAAAGCAGTTGCTCAGATTACCAGATACAGGCATGCAAGATTGATCAAAGAATTAAACATTAACTGTTCCTTTCAATAAACCATTAGAAATTAGTAGTAGAATAGCTATCTTGTGTATATGTATATATTTTTGTGTCTTAGCTATCTTGTGTATATCTATATATAGGTATATATATATAGATATATAGATATAGATATATTTCATTTCCTTCTTTCTTTTCTCCTTTCCCTCATCCCAGTTGTTCTTTCCTTTCGAGCAGTTTCTTTCCCTTTCACAGTATCTATTTACCTTTCAGATTTTATTAATTCTACTAAAGGTCTTTGATGTTCCTTTAAATTCTGTGCACGAAATAAGTGTCTCATTCCAGACTGGGGCCCCGACTTCACTGAATGCTTGCAGCAACTTAGAGGTGTGAGCCTTATTATTCACAGTGCAGTCCATGGGCCAGCAGCATGAGCCCCTTTACAGTTTCATTAGAAGCCCCAGAAAGCTAAGTAACTTTCTTCAGTGTTGTATATTTTGTAAAGTGGTGAAGCAAGAATTTCTTAGGATCTTCTAACCACCGTGGCGTAATTTTACTTTTCTGGAGTCAGTGTTTCAGTACTGAATATGTGGATCACGTCCAGCTGTTCTTCCTTCTCAACGATTTGAGTGGAAAAATGAGATATATTAAAATGGAATCAGAGGACGTGAAAAACACCTAGAGTTTTTCAAGCGAGTAGTTTTCATGTTGTTGTTTCCTAAAGGCCACTGTAGAGTTGGATGGCCCGTCCCTGTCAGGGATTGTTTTTGCCTGGCTCCGCCCTTTGGAAAAGCAGCCTGCACTGCTTTGTTTTTTTTTTTTTTTTTTGCGGTACCAGGGATCAAACTCACGACCTTGCGCTTGCCAGGCAGGTGCTTATGCCTTTGAGCTATATCCCCAGCCCAAATAATTTTTTTTTTCCAGTAACGGGAATCGAACTCACAACCTCATGCTTGCCAGGCAAGCCCTGTGCCGCTGAGCTCAATCCCCAGCCCCCTGCACTGCTTTGTGTAGCAGCAGAGCCCTTGTGATTTTTGAAAGCAGCTATCATATACCCAGAGAATCTTCTGTTCCGGATCAAACAGTTCTGTTTTCTTCAGCTGTTCCTGAAATGATATGATTTCCAGAGTCTCTATCCCATGTATTTTTCTCCTCTAGCCAGAATCTACTTTGTAACCTTTTGATAACATAAACATAGTTGAATGTCTACTGTCTGTCTTCCAGGCACTGTTAGGTTTCCTTTAGCATGTTGTTCCCCACCCTTTAACACATCATCTGGGTCTTCTAGTTATTTCTTTCCTGATTATGTTACATCGGTACCTAGTTTGTAGCCTTTATGAAGTCAGGGGCTTTACTTAAAAAAAAAAATACAGGACTGTATCCTTCTGAACTGCACAGCAAGCCCAGTAAGCAGCTGGCACGTAGCAAATGCTTAGTGATGTTTTCTGAGCAGACTCTACTTGCTCTGAAAATGAGATTTTAGGCCTTAGCTATTTATTTACATGTTATTTATTTCTCTAAATCCTCTACGTTGGAGTTTTTAAACTCACCTTAAAATTCTTTTCAATAGCGATAGATAGCAGCAAGCTATTCAGAGTTCGGTACATTGCCAGACGTGATTATAAGACAGAAGCATGATTCAAGCACCTCCAAGCCTTTTTTTCCTCTGGACAGCGGCGTGCTGGTGGTCTCGCTGTACCCTTTGGCTGTTTTCAGTTCTTAGAAGGACCTTTGAGAGAAGGAACGGATGAGCTCCATGTTTTCTTAAACCTTGCTTCTGCTGTGTTGTGTCTTTGATGTCAGATGGGCTCCTTTAAGCCAGGAGGCAGAGTGATCCTGGCCACCGAGAACGACTACTGTAAGCTCTGTGATGCCTCCTTCAGTTCGCCGGCTGTGGCGCAGGCTCACTATCAAGGGAAGAATCATGCCAAGAGGCTGCGGCTGGCTGAAGCTCAGAGTAACTCGTTCTCGTAGGTATTGCCATTTTCTCTGAGGCCAGTGTGTTACGTGAGACGGACTATCTGTAAAGAGAGTTGAAAGGCATCCTTGTTTGGAATTCTCTCACTCTTTCAAAATGTCTTTTCTCCAGGGACTCATCAGAGGTGGGTCAACGGCGGGCCCGGAAAGAAGGGAATGAATTTAAGATGATGCCAAATAGGAGAAATATGTATACAGTACAGAATAATTCAGGTATCCTGTATATTTTCACATACTTTGGAAATGTGCACATGCATTCCATTAATGGTCTCTTATTTTTATTTCCTTTAAAGTAATGGATAGCCCTGAGAAGTCAGGGTGAGCCATTGTTTTGTTGGCCTAGTGGCCTTCCATGCTGGTGTTTATTTCAGATCTTATTTATTTCCTACTTAGTGTATTACGTATTTCTTTCAGGTTTAAACTGTTGTCTGTGTTTGAAGGTCTCTTATCATAGTTCGTTTATGTTTATTTTGTTATTTGCCAGCTGGAAAGTGTAAAATGCCTAATGAAAATGGGCTGATGCTTTAAACTTGCACTATGTTCAGATCACATTTCTTGGGGAAAAGAAAAATAAATATGGGGGCTGGGGATTTAGCTCAGCGGCACAGCACCTGCCTGGCAAGTGCAATGTCGTGAGTTCGATTCCTGGTACCAGGAAAAAAAAAAAAAAAAGAAAAAAGAAAAATAAGTACAGCAGTTGTTTTAAACCAGGGTAGAGAATCACAATTTTCTAAGGTGTTCTTATAAAATGTGCATACCTGAAACCATTACCATTACGTAGAGATTTTCAGTCAGTAAGTTTTGGAGTAGGACCCGGACCTAACTGTGCTTTGAAAATCCTTCCTTAGTGGTTCTGATACACACATTCAATCCAGAATCCCTTGTTTAAAGGAATTGTATTTTCTTGTCTTTAGTTGGGACACTAGGACTGAGGAGACCCTAATCCTTCTCCCATCTCAGCCCATGAGAGTACACAGGACAGCAGAGGTCATTTATGTGACCTGGAAAACAAACAGAACAATGTTAAGACATCTAAGAAACACTGCAGTATGAATAGTAAAAGTCTAACATATAAGTAATTATAATTAATAAAAGTGTCATTTTAAAAAACCAAAATTATCAGACTGGGTAAAAGAAATCTAGCTAAAATGAAGGAAGCCAGGATAGCTGTGTTAATGTTAGATAAATACATTTTAGGATGAGTGTAGTATAGATTGTATTCTCTAGTTAGAATGCAATTAAATGAGATGTCAATAATAAAAAAGTAAAAACAAAATTTCTATGTGTTTGGAAATTTTTGAAATATTTCTAAATGATTCACAGTTCAAAGAAGAATCATACTAGAATTTAAAAATTCTTAGGGGCTGGGGATTTAGCTCAGCAGCAAAGCGCCTGCCTGGCAAGCGCAAGGCCGTGAGTTCGGTTCGCGGTACCGGAGAAAAACCAAAACCAAAAAAAAAAAAAAAAAAAAAAAAAAAAAAAAAAAAAAATTCTTAGAACCAAACAGTAATGAAACTATCTTATCAATAATTGTAAAAATTGTAAAAATTGTGAAAATTGTATTTTGAAAAAAAATATATTATACAAGAAAAGAAAATTAATAAACAATGGCCCAGGAAAGTCAGTAATGTAGAAAGTCAGTAATGTAAAAAGAAGAAAATAAAATTCTCAGCAGTGTCATCAACATTTCTATATGTCATCTCAATCTTTTCAGATGTGTTACTCCTTTACATATAAATAGGGAACTGGGTGTGGTGTGCACACCTGTAATCCCAGCCCTCAGGGGGCTGAGGCAGGAGGATCACCATAAATTCAAGGCTAGCCTGGGCTACAAAAAAAGGATTATATTTTGTGATATTCTCCATTTACTTAATAGCATATCACATTTTAATGTAATTAAGATTTTCTATAGCATTATATTTATTGTCTTCATAGGTATTTTTTCTTTTCGTTCTTTTCTTTTCTTTCTTTTGGTCATGATGGCACCAGAGTCTTGCAATGCTAGGCAAGTGCTCACCACCAAGCTGCTTCCCCAGCCTACACCACAGTTTCTCATTGCATTCATTACCGTACTTTTTCAAATCATGCATTTTTGGGTTTCTCATTCCACCAAAATTTTGCTTTTATAAACACAGTTGAAGTGAATGTTTTGCTGGTAAAAATCTCTGTGCAAACACTCTTAATGTTTTCTTAGAGTAATTTACAGAAGTAGAATTTTTAGATTAAAGGGTTAACATAATTACAGGAATTGTAATGCTTGGAAATTATTTTAAAAATTGTGTTCACTTTTGTTGGTTTTTTTTTTTGTTTTTCTTCTGGTACCAGGAATCAAACTGCCAGGCAGGTGCTTTGCCACTGAGCTAAATCCCCAGCCCCTGTGTTCACTTTTTAAAGACATTACCATTTCAAGTCTGGATTTGACTCTACAATAACCTTCCTGACAATAGTTTGGGAATCATTTTGTCTTTGTAGATTGAAACCTATCTAAATTTATAGTTCAGAAGAAACCCCATTTACTTCACCTTCATTGAAGGCTAGAAAGCTGTGAATTGTACCATGTGCTTGAGAATTGCAGATGACAGTGAGACCTGGTCAGAGGGCCTGTCCTAAGTGAATGCTGTTCTTTTATCTCTTGCTTTAGCAGGTCCTTATTTCAACCCGCGCTCTCGGCAGAGAATTCCGCGTGACCTCGCCATGTGTGTTACTCCGAGCGGCCAGTTCTACTGCTCAATGTGTAATGTCGGGGCTGGTGAAGAAGTGGAATTTCGGCAGCATTTAGAGAGCAAGCAGCACAAAAGCAAGGTGTCTGAACAGCGGTACAGGAATGAGATGGAGAACCTGGGTTATGTATAGTGGTTGTCATGTTCAGATGGAGCAGCTTGTCCTGCCTGTTTGCCTTCTGTCTACTTGCCCTGCTTTGTGGTCCTTTGATATGAGTCCACTCTTCTGCTTGATGTTAATAACGTGTACCCTGCAATGGTACCATGAGATGTCAAAATCCCGGGGGCGGGGGGAGGGAGGCGTGCTTCTTAGGTCCTTACACTTTTCCAGGTCCACTGTGTTGAGCTATTTATAGCATGTGACCTACCTACCCCATGGGAAATAACACTTTACCTTGGCTGAGTTCTGGTTGACTTAATAATATGACTACAAATTTCATCTGCTCTTGCGGTTTTAGTTCTACGTACTGTTAGATAAAGAATTGTGTTGAGTTGAGTTCTTACTTGAGATCACAATGAAAGCTGAGATTTGTTTCTCAAGGCCTCAAGGGAATCATCACCTCACTGCACTGCCAGTAGGATGTCTCATTGCAGTCCGTACTAGGGTCTTTCCACGAATGGTTCCCTATGTCATGCCCCTCCATCACTGAAGTGCAGGTTTCCTTGAATTCAGACATTTTCAGTGTGCTTGTGGTCCTCCAGACGGCTGGAGGTCCTTTCCCGTTGTGGATTTCACGTATTTGATTGCCACCTTCTCCTCTCCCCTCACTCTCCCGTTGAATCCTCTTGTCTCATGGGCTTATTTTCATGCCCTACGTGCTGTTTTCCAAATTGTGGATTTGGATGCAGGAGTTTGAGATGGGCATGGTTTTAAAAAGAATATTTCCCATCTGATTGAGGAAACATGAATTTGTATTTGCTTTTTCAATTTAGAGTTTGATCTTCATTGATAGTAGTGTAACATGCTATTTATGATGGTCTTAACCATAACATAAGATCTCTTCATATTTTCTTTGGGCAGGAATTTTTAGATGAACCAGTCCTTACACTATTTCGTTCTCTGTTTGGTCCGTTTGTTGACGGTCCTGAAAAAAACCATTAATACCATTACCTACTGTTTCATAGGTAGAGGAGAATTTTTTTAAAAGCGGGTCAAGTTTCAGTATCACCATTTCCAGTAGAAAATTGTTTTTGCTTTTAAAATAAGAAGCCACTTGTATGTCTAGATTACCAATGGAGTATTATGTGAAGTTTCCTTAACTACATTTGAATCTACTTACTATATTTTACTTTACGTGGAGAAGATAGGTGCTCATCTATGCTTCTTTTGAAAGACCAGGCTCACCAGGAAGTTTATAGTGAGCAGTAGTATTTTTGTATGTTGGCAGATGCTTATTTGATTCCTTGTTATTAATTGAAACTCTTGGTAACCTTGAGAATTGTACAGGCAAATAGATAAAAAGGTATGATCATCATTTGTTTTTGGTAATACTTTGGATCAATTTTAAACAGTCTAGACCTATAATTAAAATTATAGTTTCTGTAAGGTGGTGGTTTATTGAAAAGTAGAATTATTTGGTAAATTTTTTTTTTCTCCCAGAAACAGAAGAATGAAATAACTTTCTGTTTAGATTCTCTCTGGATCTGTAACTCTTGTAATAGCCCTTTTTGCAGTAGCCGAGTCTCTAAAGTATAGTTAAATAGGGCTATTGAAGACTTGTCTTATTGGCCAGTAGGTTACTCATTTTGCTGCTAAATGTATTTTTTGGTAGATGTTAATATAGTACGGGTTTTACGATTATTTAAAAAATCTCATTTTTTTTCTATAGGTGTGTGTACACATATCACACGTTACCCTCCCCTCCGAATTTCATATGATTCCCTGGAGAGAATTTCACTGGATCCTTACTCCAGATACCATTAAATATTGTGGATATGAATTTACTTTTTGTAAAAGCAGCATTCATCTACTTTCAGTTTTTCCTTTGGAAATGAAATTAAAGGATGTGTTTCCCTGCCCTCTTCACCGAACAGGTTCAATATATGTGTACAAAAAGCAGTGGACTTAAGGGCTTGATGTTTTTTTCAGGCCTTGTATATTCAGGTTTCCAGTTTCCCAGTGCCCTTAATGGATGTTATGAATGCATAAGCATATTTTCTTTTAAAGAAAGAAGTTAGATTTATAGTGTTATTTCTTACTTGCTATATTTCTTTGCACTAACAGAGAATGATGTGTTTGTTTTATATGACACTTTAGTACCATATTGCCTAAAGGATTCAATTTCTTAATTTCCGAATTCTAGTCGATAAATACCTTCCACGATCACTTACAGAGCTTTCCTGCACATCTGAAAGACATCACAGATCTCTATGGTAGTAGCTTGTGTTTTGGGCTAGTTACGTTGCAGTGTTCTTTTTGTTCCACAGGTGAGACAGGGTGGCGGAAGCTGCCGTCACTGCGTGGAACGGTTTCTTGTATTGGCGCACTTTGTGTAGACAGTGTTTCTTCCTGCTTGATAGGCTGCTGTTGCCTCTGAATTAGTGATACGTAATCTCGGTTGATTTCATTTTGTGAAGTCCAGTCCTGCTCTGTAATGTGCTTTAGGATCTGTTCATCAGAAACCATGCCTCTTTTTATATGCTGTGTACAAGGATGGACAGAGGCCTAAACAAAGAAAAACCTTTAGCTAAAAAAAAAAGTAGATTTCAGTAATCATCTGTAAGAATGTGTAGCATCAAAATCTCTTTTCTCTGTGACTGTCCGTGTGTACATTGCCATTAAAAAAATCAATATTAGAAGATAATTATCAACTCTTCTAAGCTACTGAGAGCGAAAGGTTATAAAGGAAAATTTCCATGTTTCAACTAAGATTGGATTGTATATGCCTTTAAAGTGTGTGTGTTCTTGAAGTTTAGTTATAAAATGCAATGTGTCCTGTGATCCCCTGAGTCCTCACTGAATAGAAAATACTTCTTTGGTCTTGTCTTGGGTCATGTCTTGGTCATGTCCTGCAACTTGTAAATATGTACATGTTGTTTATTATGTTGATTTGCTGGTCCTTTATTGCACTGAATTCTGTAAAGTGAATACTTTTTTATCATTCATTCTGAAAAATTCCCCCACCACACTCTCTGCCACTTTTTTCCTCTTTAATTAATTGATAGACTTAGACACCCATAGGATTTTTGAGACTCTGAGTGTGAATGAAGAACCATAGCTGAGATCTTCACATATGTCTCACTTAACAGGCTAATGGGAAGCACCAGGTCTTCCACCTCCCTTTGCAGAGCTGTTCTGTAGAACTGTATGCTTGTTTATGGCTACCGAGCTACAATTTGAACACGAAGGGAAGGAGGAGTATATATATACATTTATATGTTCATGCACCTACCTGTATATGTATATATTTGGTTAAATCTTCCTCTGCAGATAGGTTCTAAGGATTAGCAGTGGGATTTATGGTCTCTTCATGCCCGAGTTGTCTGCTACTGTGAACAACAACAGTTTGAGGCCGGTGCAGTGACCTACGTAAAATGCGTCTTGTTTGTGACAGGGAGAGACACGTAAGGAACAGTTCAATACAGTGTTCTCTGCAGAGAGGCCTAAAGGTGGTAGATGCGCAGCCTGGCTTGGTTCTGTCAGTGTCAGAACTTAGGCTGGAAGTACGCACTTAAGAACTTGGCGGGACTTGTTCTAAGACGATAGACACGAGTACTCATTTCTTAGAAATAAGTGGAGGAGTGATGTGTTAGGGTAGGCAAGGTTTTGAAAAGGTGTTTTAAAATATCCCACCTTACCATCTGTTTTTTGTTTTTTCTTACCAGACAAATCACTGTTGAGGCATTCCATGTATGATAAAAAGTGTTGCATTGCTGTTTTCGTGTTCTTGGTAGGGGAACTCCTACCACTGTGAGCTGTTACTGTCAATGTAGCTGAATGAACAAATAGCTGTAAATAGCCTCTCATAAGATTTCTACTGATAACTGTTGGATGTTTTCTTCCCATTATAAATGGGGGGATCATTTGTAAACTCCCTTTCTGGGTAGCTACCAAAAAAAGTACTGGCTTATGGTCCCGTGTGACCCTGTGTCCGTTAAGCCCAGAATACGAGTGCCTTTAGCAAGTGTTAGCATTTCACAGAGGAGAGATGACAGAATTACTGCTGTTAGTCATGGTTCACAGAACAGGAGCTTGGAATAGCAGAGGTCTGTGTGGATTCTGTTCTACATGTTTTTGTTGCTGCAGTCTCAATTTGATAGTAAGTAAAACTTAATTGGTCAGGAAACATATACCTTGAACACAAATCCAGGTATCTCAGGCTGGCAGTCGTCACCTTGATGTGTTACTTTCATATGTAGTGAATGGTAGTGTGGGAGATTCGGGGAGCTTTACACTGATGTTTGGATAAATTCTTTATTCCAGTGTCTTTTTCCAAAAGACTTGCTCATGTGTTTCTAGAGGAGAGAATGACATATTTCAAATAAAGTGTATTATCAACCTGGCTGGCATGATAATTATTGTGTTAACTCATCTCAGTTTTAAAAGAGATATCTTTACAAATCAAGTCTGAGGGCTTTAAAATTTCCCTCACTTCAATTAATTTAAAATTCTAAGTTGCCTGAGTAGCTAGAATCTTTAAAACACACCGCTAATCTTCCTTTGTTACAGAAACACTAACATTTTTGCATGAAAAACTTTAAACATATGTCAGAATAGAAAATGCTTTACGACAGACCCCACTGGAATCTCCCATTAACGTTTTGCACACTTGTCTTTCCACATAGGTATCTGCCCCTCACCCCGTCCCTCCGTCCGTCCATTAGGATAGGCATCGCAGTGTGAGTTTCAGACAGAGCACTTCCCCCAGGGGCATTAGCAAAGGTTTAATACTGATTTAAACATTCATAGCTTTTGACAGCGGCGTGTGAAGTCGATACCCTGCGCCAGTTAACATCCTGGTTCTCTCCCCTGCGGACTCCTGTCTTCCAGTTTCTGTTCTTGTGTGTGCGTGTAGCGAAGGAAGGCAACTTTTTCAAACGGAAATTTTCTGAAGTTGGTTATTTTACATGCTTAATTGTCAACAGTTTTCAAGTTTCACGGTAAGAGTTTTTTCTCTTCTGCTGGTGGTGTTTTTGCTGAACTATGCAGCTTCTTCAGAAAACTGTAAATTCGGATTGGGGTTCATGAAATCGGCGTATACCTCACTTCACCAATTGCTGCTTTTCCTCCTGTCCCTTCTGTCAGCTGCTCTACCGGAGGGTAGAGGGGGGAAGGGATCCAGCCCATGTATGATGAGCTGTTTCCAATGACTTGAGAACAGTGTCAGTAGTTTAGAAACTATTAATTCATCAAAGGAATTTGATTTCAGTTGCCTGAGCATTGTAATTACCCGTGCTTCCTCTAGCTGGAATTAGCAAAATTTACAATGATCGTACTGTACAGTGAGTTGTTGAAATTGTGAGCCTTAGTAACTATATTTAGCTTTCCCCTCGATACTGTTTAGTCTTTTGGATGTACGCCTTTATTTTTATGTTCACTTTTTGTGGGTCGATCTGCAAAATGTAAGCAACTTCAGGTCAAGATGATGCAATGAGCAAAACTGAATCAGAAATGAAATTTAAATGTTCCCGATTTATATTCTTGTGCTTCGTAGATATAGTTCCTGGTTTCTGAAACAACTGAACACTTCCTTTGGACCCTTTAAAAGAAGCTATGTATTTTTACCTCTTAGATGTTTATTTTTAGACAGTTCACAGTTCTTTTAACTTCACAATATTCTTATGGCCATAGCACTTAAGTAAACCCATTGCAGTCACTAAAATCTCACTATGCCATTTAAATACCAACTAACAATGCAGGGCTTGTCAGATTTCTTTTTACCTTTTTTTTTTTTTCCAATTTTTTTTTTGTCTTTTTGAGTTAGGGTCTTGCTATGCAGTTCAGGTTGGCGTTGAGCTCACTTTGTAGCTCAAGCTGGTCTCGAACTCGAGAGGATCCTCCTGCCTCAGCCTCCCAAATGCTGGGATTACAGGTGTGCGCCACCATGCCCAGCAGATTTTTTTTTTTTTTTTTGGTATAGGGAATCGAACTCAGGACCTTGCGATTGTCAGGCAGGCACTTGTGCCACTGAGCTATATCCCCAGCCCTTCTTTTTACCTTTAAATGGCCTTCATGATTCTCTCATCCCTGTGTAAGTACTTAAGTGACCCCCTCACTAGTGAAAATAAATGTTAATATCACTGGTTATATGTGTATTCTCTACATGAAGTTTTTTTTTTTTTTAAGAAAAAGTAACTCCATATTTTGAATGAGCAATATTATCCTAGGACAAAGCATATATAGTTTATTTCTACGCTGCAAATCTGGCATTTATGGGAACAAAACTCTTTTCAGAGTGGCTATTTTTTTTGCCTTCTATTGGAACCTGAGTGTCTTCCTGTGGTATTGTAAACCAGTGTGCCATTTTGTAAGAATTTCATGTTGATTCTGCATTGTTTGGTGTGCACTTTGAGGTACCTCTGTTGACCATGGTGATCTGGTGCGAGTGGGTGTGTTTGCTTGGAAATGCCTTACTAGAGTATGTCCGGGTCTGCTTTGAAGCAGTGTGCGTATCTGTTGGGACAGAAAGTGTCCTTTTGATGTGTGCTCTAGAGTCAGAAGTAAGACTGATTTTACTTTCACTGTAAAGGTTGTATTTCAGTGCAGCTATTGGCTTAAGAATAAAATCATGGGAAACCAAGGGACATTGGAACCCTTCCTGAACGGCATGGTAACTGTTTAAACTGCTTTGGTTACTTTATAAGAACTATATCTTGGTAAAAGATACAGCTAAAAAAATGCCAGCCCAAACTGTATGAAATTGAGGTTGTTTCATAAAATTTTCTTTAAATGTCACACAGGGGTTTCAGATCTTTGTATGCTACGGGAGCGATGTGCCAGTCACTGCTTTGGAAATCTGTTTTTGTTCTGGGACTGTCGTGGGATTAAAACCAATCAACTGTGAATTGTGAAACTGAAATTGCCCTTTTGGTTTTGTTTTCTTCAGCATATTGAATATAGAAACCTGAAAGTTAGTTACAATTTATACTGCTTATGTTGACGGCTCATTTTGGCTGTATATTCTCATGTACTGATTTCCGATAAAAGCTTGATGTTATTCTAACAGGCATTTTGTGTTCAATTTAATAAAACAGTTTCTGAGTCTTGTCTGCAAATGGTTTGGTGATGAGCTGGAGATCGAGGAAGACGGTAAATCGTCAGCACTGAGGTGTCCTTCCCATGCTGATCGTGAAGGAATGTGGGGTCCCCATTCCTCAGTCCGCACATGCTCTGCCACACACTGCCTGAGCTCACGCAGCGCGCCGGGCACCCTGGGGGAGGCCGTGGAGCTGACCTAGCATTGCCTTCCCCGTCCCTGGGGTTGGCCTGGGGCTGCAGTGAGCTCTCAATTTGAGTGATCTGTTTTAACACTTATCTTCCCTTTAAATCTGAGAAAAGCTGGCCTTAGCAGGACCACAGCCATTGCTTCTGGAAACAAACACACGAAAAAGCTTATGCTTGCTAATCTTTTGGCTGTTTCGTATATAAAATACTCTTACAGACACAGTTTGTGTATGCAATAGATTATTGAAATGTGGTCCTCTGAGCACTCTCGTTTATATGCAGTGTGCTTTTGAATTTAAATGCTCATTTTAAAGGGTAGATTATCGGCTGTAAGAGGCTGTTATGCTTTGTTTAATCGGGATGCAAGACACATACGCTGAGTGTCGTGGGAAAATTCTTGTGTCTGTACCAAAAAAAAAGTTTCTGAATGAAGTGAATAGATCGCACAGAATTTTTGTGGTGTAAAGTACTCAAGCATCAATACATTTATTAAATCATCTCCAAGAGATTTTTAGCTTAAAAGGAAGCTGTGATAATTGGTATAAAAAGTCTTAAGCCACTAGATTTTCAGCTTTTTTTCAGGTATTTCTGAGGCCTACTCATTCCCTGGAAATCATTTGAATATCAGTCACTGGGTGTTACACTTTAAAATCACCAGCATGTCAAAGGCTTCAGCGAACTTTTCCAGGTCTTACAAATTGATATGAGATTATCAGGAGATCGGAAATATACCTTGTTATGATGAATTTTAAGACTCAGCATTTGAGCTTAGGCCTAACCCACCAAGTGTTATTTTTATTTGTGAGATATTCATAAGCTGTTGAGAAGTGGGAACTTAAGAAAAACATGTGAATACTATTTAATAAAGATGTGACTATGAGCTGTTATAAAAAAAAATTAAAAGCCCCAATACCTTTTGTCCATGGTGTGTATGTGCTTGTGTGTGTCTGCTACACACTGAGACACACGGACACACAGTGCGAGTGGCATGTATATTAAAGGGGGTCTGGAAATTATGTTGAAGAGGATCAAGTACCTCTAATGAGACATGTCCAAAGGAACAGATGTTAAATCTGCCACTGGAAGAAGTAGAGCAGTTATAACTTAACGCTTGGCATTTTGGCTAAGTCTTTAAGTGTGTAATTAGAATTTCAAATGTGTTTTGGCTGGCAGCTGTCCCTCCAGACAGAAGCAAGATGTCTTTCATTGTAGCTTCAATTTTTAATTTTTGCCTTTGCCAGAGGCACTTCTGAAACCCTATTTTCTAGACAGTTTATGAGGTTATGGAATTAGACGAAAGGTATCTAGCGCCACCGTGTGGATTCTGTAAAATTTGCAGTCAGCCATTGGTGGTTGGTGTAATAATTTTGAAGCAGGATCTTTGGTTAAAAAAAAATCACCTTTGGAGGATATGAGTTTCTTTTGGTAAATAAAACAAAACTCAGCTTTTAATCTGTAAATAAGCCAAGACAAACACGTATTTAAGAGATAATGAGGATTATATTTTTTTTACAGCTTTAAGCTGTCTAAGAGTGGGAGAAATGGTGAACTAAGAATCAGGATATTTATGTGTGTGTATAGAGAGATATATATGCAGATATAAACATACTTTTGTGATGCTTTAAAATTATTTTTCTTTTGAAAATCTGTTACTTATACATTTTTCTGTATGTGGACAACAAAAGCAGGGAATTAAAATTATGGTCAATAAAAGCCCCAAAAGAAAAGTCACAAACTATAAGAATCTTGACTCAAAAAAGACTGATGAAAATTAAAAACAAAATATGTACGGGGGCAAGTGATACAAAATACAGAAATTATGCTAATAATATGAAAACCAAGCTATTCAGTATTACATTTTCCCACATATATTTCAGAAGAATATAATACTTTCTGCTTCTAGCTGTTTGAAAGGGGGCATCTATTCAGTCTTTTATTAGATATTTCCAACGTTTTTGTAAAGGTATGTGCTGGATGACGCCCCAGCTCTGTCTTCAGTGCATCACTTCATCTCTCTGAACTTCAGTTCCCCAGAACTAGGGTGTTAGGTAGGAGTCCCACTTACTTATTTCCGCTCTTGTCTCCGTACTGTGGGTAACTTGAGAGGACTTAGCCCTTTCTTAAAAGCAGATCGACTTTTGAATAGCTAAGTCTTGAACTCATCTCTAAACTCTGTGCTTCCCTGCCCCTGCCCTGAGCCAATCACAGTTGCTGGTGGTTTTGATTTTTCCCAGAGATAGTCTATGCCCTGTGCGTGGTGGTATTCCAAGCCCACTGCCCATCACCTTGGGCTTTTTGGTGACCAATGTGCCAGGCCAAGCATTCCATACCAGCATGTGGAGGTGTATTTCATTCTTTCTGATTCCGTGGTGTTCCCTTCTAGGATTTTAAAAATATGCTTTATTTATCCTCTGCTGGTGGACATATATATCATCTGATCCTTTAAGTAAAGGGCTTAAAGATGTTAAATATTCCTAAAATTTACTATTATAACCATTAATGGACAATTTGGTGGCATTAGGTACATTCACTTTATTGTACAATTTTGTATAAACTTTTTTCATTCCTCTCAAACTGACACTGTGCTCACTAAATAATGGTTTTCCACTCCTTTCCCCCCAGTTCCTGGCATCTACCATTCTATTTTCTGTATCTCAGAATTTGACAACTCTAGGGACCCCATGTGTCATGGACTGATCAGGCTCACGACCTCCCAAATGAGAGGACAGTGAAGGCTTAAATAAAAGAGACAGGTGCCATGATTTTAGGGCTCCAGGAGGATCAAAATCCTGTAGCAGAATTCGAGATTCTCTGGAAGCTGAGACAAATAACTTCTCCGGGTGGCCCATTTTTATTTGGTTTTCAAACGAAGGGAATACTGAGGAAAGTAGAAAACCTGAGCAGGACCTTGGGAGTCAGTACAAAGACTTCCCCAAGTGGTAAATTATGCTAATTAGGAGATTGTCTTATCTCCAGGTTGCCATTCACTGCAGGAGTGAGATATCTGCAGTTGCAGTCTCTAGTTAATTGGGGTTGGAGCCAGGCATCCTCCGCTGTGGCCTCACCTTGTCCTTTGAGGCATCAGGGTCTCACCGGCCACTATATGCCTCAGCTGGGACCAGTGACTCATAGAGGTTCACGTATTGTGAGTCCACTGCCTATCTCCAGACAAGACTCACAAGTAAACATAGAAAGCCAATTGATTATCTTAAATCCTGCTCCGAGCCACTTCATAGAGGTCTCCATCACCCATGTATGTGGGATTTGTCCTCTTCTATCTGTCTTATATCATTTAGCATAGTGTCATCTGAGCTCATCCATACTGTGCTACATGTAAGACTTCCTTCTGAAGGCTGAATAATATTCCTTTATATACACACAATTTGTGTATCTATTCATCCATTCATGGATGCTTGGGTTGCTTCTGTCTTTTGGCTGACATGAATAATGCTGCTATGAACGTGGGTGTATTGGTTGCATATAAGTTACAGAAGTTCACCAACTACTCATATTCTTACCACTGAGCTCCTCAGCACTATGAAATCTTCAGATTTTTCTGTATTTCTTATTTTTTAAAAAAAGAAAACATGACATTTAACCAAGGCCTGCTGTGCAACCCTCTCGAAATCCAATCTGTTTTCTCCCTCTCCGGATAAACCTACCATCTTGACTTTTGTTTTTTAATTTATTATTTCCAGGTATATTGTTATGTTAATACCATCGGTATCCATAATACAGAGCAGTCCTTATGTTTTTAAAAGTAGCGTAAATGGCCTCGTAGTGTGTAAATGCCTCTGTGCTTTCCTTGTTCTCCTCAACATTATGAGATTTATCTATGATGCTACATGTAGACCTAATTCATCTTAAATGTTATGTGGTGTCCATTGTCCAATTGTACCACAATTATTTCTTTTTGGTTTTTCTCCGGTACCGGGAACCGAACTCACGACCTTGCGCTTGCCAGGCAGGCGCTTTTGCCGCTGAGCTAAATCCCCAGTACCACAATTATTTCATGCTTCTGTTGATGGACATCGAGGTGGCTTGCAATAATTATTACAAATAATACTACAGTAGATGTTATTTATCTTCATAGACATTTGTTTAATGAATTTTAGAAAGTAAATCATTGCTTCATCACCTTGGAACTTATTAGAAATGCTGCGCCCCTGGCACCCCATCCGAGGCTTACAGAACTAGAGCTTAGCTTAATTCAAGAACCCCAGGAGAGTCACAGGCATATGAAACTTTGAGCAGTTGTCCTCATACTGAGTGGCGTGCTGGAATCACTTGAGAAGTTAAAACACAATTTATGCCAGTGATTCTGATTTAATGGAGGTATTCCCGGGTCACCAAAGAGTGTTTAACGCTCCTTTGGGAATTCTAATGTGTCGCCAAGACTTAGAGTGACTAAAACAGCTGTGACTGCAGTGTGTGCGCCACCTGCTTTAACGGGAGGCCTCTTCAGGAAGAAAGTTCACCTGGAAGGGGCTGGCGCTGGCAGGGAGGTGCCGTTTCTGATCCCGGAAATTATCATAACACTTGAGCAGATGCTTTGTCCTACTCTAAGTACAATTAATTCTTCAGTGATAGAGTTTAATTTACTTAAACACTTAGAACACACTAATTATATATCAAGTGATCTTCTGATAAGCACTTTATTCATGTCTCTCACTTAGCCTTTGTTGGAAGATTTCCTTTCCACTTAAGAAGGGTTTGAAATTTTGAGTGAAATGGAAGAGCTTACGGGAAAGTCAGAGGGATGCGGCAGTAATACCAGATTGCTCAGCTAAACGCGTGGGCTTTGTGTGGACAGAGCTCCTGCTTCCTGAAGAGACTGTGCCTATTTTGTGACGAGGCTTTTCTGCTCAACACCGCAAAGACAGTGTGGTCAAGACTGGGAAAATTCCTGACGTTCCATCAGAGTCTCTGAGCTAATTCTTATCTACCCAGCCCTCCATGTCTCCTGCGTTGGAGAGCGGGGCACTTTACTCACAACTGGACTGGCGCTTTCAGAAGTGTATTGTGTGACTTAAAGGAACTTCTTCAGAGTTTATTTTATCCATTGCTAAAATTCATGTTTAATCACGTAAGGAAACATACATACACCTTCACTGTCGAATGCTCAGACACGGGCTGGGAATGTAGCTCCGTGGAGGAGTGCTTGTCTAGCACATGCAAAGCCCTGGGTTCAATCCCCAGTACTACAAAAAAGAAAAAAATAATAATCACGTTTGAAAAGGAAAGATAAAATTCCTTAAACTCCCCATTTTCCCAATCCCACCTTTTCTTTCTGAGAGGTAACCAATATTGTCAGCGTTGTTTGTGATCCTTCGGAAGCACTTAGGAACCATCATGGGCCAGTGGAGATGCAGGAGGCTGAGATGACAGAATAAACTCCTGAGTGCAATAAACAATTGCCCTTTGTAGCATGGCGTGTTTTAGAGACCCATCGTAAGACCCTGATAAAAGCATAAAAGCAGGATGTTTGCATGAAGTGAGAAATTGTTACCAAAAAAAAAAAAAACCAAAACCATAAAAGCCCAAACCAAGCAAAACCCCTAAACAGCCAAAATGAAGCAAGCCCATTAGCTTCACTTAAAATCACTAGTTTGGGTGTCACACAGCCGGGAGATACATTGTTCATTTCTCACTGGCTGTGCTGCAGGCAGCGCCTCTGACTTCAGGGCCACTTTTGCTGAGAACACTGGCTTCGCCTGGGCCTGCAGATGTCTGATGGATCTGAAAAGGGACGCAGGGTTTGGCACGTCCGTCTTCACATGGGTCTGTCCCCTTAGCCGTTTTAACCCTAGGGTCTGATTCTACCCAGCTGTGCGTGGAGACGTGTTGATCATTTAAGACATGCGTTATCCAGTACTGTGACACGGGGTCAGCCTGGCCCATTATCTGCTGGAGCTGGTGTGTGTGGTTCTCCCCTCCTCTTTCCCAGCAGCTCAAGTGCTAGAAGTCTTTCAGCCTTTTGATAAGGCCAGGACATTCACGCAAGACGATGACACCACGGTAAGGGCAACTCAGCAGGCTCTGACCAGAGTCCACAGCGTGTTGGCCCACCAAGTACAGGCTGGGATGTCTCGCACAGGGTGAAGATGCCAGGGACGGGAGAAATCAACATCTTTTAGGATGAGGTGACCGTGACCAGTCAGTGGTCCAAGTCCATCACAAGAAAAAACATCTTTTGGAACAGGCTGCTGGCCAGCGAAGATTAACTCCAGAAATTAATAAGAACCTGCTGCTCCCTTTGCTGTGTGTGCAATGGTTTGCTCGCTGTCTTGACTAATTGCTTGCTCCCTTAGCAAAAGCTCCAGTTTGGCTGAAGCCCCTTTCCTCCTCCAATAAAGCATTGCCTGTGCGGAGTGTGTGAATTTAGCTCTGTCTTGTTTCTACTCTATCTGGTTGAAAGATCCCATCTTCCAGTATCCTCTCCAAATCTTTTTCTATGTATATCTAAAGAGTCTTTCCATTTTGGGGAAAAATTTCTAAGCTCTCTACTTTTATTTTTTTGGTTTTTTGGTTTTTTTGAGACAGGGTCTCACTATGTAGTCTAGGTGGGCCTGGAACTGACTATGTAGTCCAGACTGGCCTTGAACTTGTGGTAATCCTCCTGCCTCAGCCTTCTGAGTGCTGGGATTACAGGCGTGCACCACCATGCCTGGCTGCTCTCTATTTTTAATACCTACTATAGTGTTTCTTACGCAACTATTTTCTTACCTGTCTCCTAGATTTTCTAAATTCTGCTATGTGTTACTCTGATGGTTAAGCTCAATACTGTCAGCTTGTTTGGCTTTGGAACTGCTCAGGGGATTGGTGGAGTTCACTTCTCAGTGCCTCCATGTGGGTTTGGGGGTGTGGCCTTGGAGTCCACATCTGGGCCTGTCCCCTTCCTCTTCGGTGCTATCCTCCCCAACCCTCGCTGCTTCTCTGACGCTGTGAATTGTCTGCCACCCCCTTCCACAGTGATGATCCTGCCTTGGAGCCAGCCCACCATGGACCAAATCCCCTGAAACTGTGAACCACATTAAACCACTCCTCCTTCGTGTTGTGGGCGTCAGGTATTGCGTCCAGCAACAGGAAATCTGACTAATATAGTGAGACTAGGTATGAGTTTACTCATCCAGGATAGGGTTTAAAAATACACTCCGAATGATAGAATAAGTTACCACGGTTAAAGTGTTCACTGATGTGTCAGAATTATATTTAAATGACATTTGATGTATCTCCTGTTTTAGATGGATAAAACTGTTAGGCCCAGGCCTTTCCTCGGCATGAGAATTGTGCCTTGTTTTGGTATCGGGATTCCCTCCCAAAAGGAGTCAGTGGTACGTTTGGTTAGCAGCCTGGGGGATTTTCATTTGCTCAGTGAGATGCTTTCTCCTAGACTTTCCCCTTTCTCCCTCTCCCTCTCTGCAGGAAGACTGGTGAGCTTTGTCATGCAGGGATTCTGTCAGAGAGCTGGCCTGAGGTATCCAGCTGGCCGCTGGTTTTGTGTTTTTTTTTTTTTGTACCGGGAATTGAACTCAGGACCTTGTGCTTGGCCAGGCAGGCGCTTGTACCGCTGAGCTATATCCCCGGCCCTGGTTTTGTGTTATCAGGGAGGGCCTTAGGAGACACTAATGTGCTCTGCAGATGACCGCTGTCAGGATGGCCGCTGTCTGATGCCAGTGCACGTTTCCTCACCAAGCCCTCCTGCCAGCTCTTACTGGACCGAGGAAAGACAATGAGCAGCTTGATGCTTCTTTGCATGTAATCACCATTTTATTACTTGGTAGCGGGGGAGAAGAACGGGGCAGCCATCTGTGGGTTCAAGGACTTTGCCTCATAATTGTCCTACTGCAGGTGGCTGCTATCGTCTCGGTCTAACCCACCTGGCCATACGGCACAGAGATGCAAAAGAAAGACAAAAAAGTTCTGCAGTTGAGGAGCTCTGAGATGACCCAGTGTCCTGTCTGGAGCGAAAGGTCTCATCTCTAAAAGCTCGTGGCTTTTATTGGTGTCCATCAGGGAGGTGGGTGGGGATCCCGGCAGAGTGCATATGGCCAAGAAACTTTGTAGCTGCCCCAGGCATGGAGGCCTCTAATTAGCAATGCACAGATAGTTTTGATGCATGAAAGGCTGGCACCTTTACTGCCAGGAACATTTGTTTCAATATAGCCAGCTGTACATGTCTCAGTAAACAGGGTGAAGGAGAGGTCAGGAACAGGTTGTGGCAAGGGCTGTGTTCCTCAGGAGAGAGCAGCGTGGTGGCCTCCTGTGGCTGCCACCTTTAACGTTTATGGACTGCGGGGCTGATGCCTGTGAAAATGGATATGCATTTAAAAGGGGGTATTCTCCAGTACACGCTGCTCCTGACGTTCTTTTGTTTAAAAACTTTCCCTGGTTCCTCCCCATGGCCTGACATTTAAATTCTGTTGTTATAGAAATAAATCAAAGCTTTCTTAAAGCGAACGCAACCCAGCTGCCTCAGGCTGAATTAGACTGGCAGATGTGTTTTGTCTGGCCCCGTGGTGTTTTAAAAAAATGAGAATTAGTTACCAAGAGATCAAGGTCAAGGGATTTAATATGAAAATTAGGATTTCTGGCACCATTGGCCAACATTTCTGCATAGATCAGATAAAATGAGTTGCACAGTCCTCACATGAGACCCGAGCGCTCTCTGCTTCACAGTAGCTCTCCCCGTAGTGGACTCTCTCAGGGCTACTTTCTTAATTGGGCTGCTTCTCTGCTCCTGTGGGGTGGGATTCATGAAGAAATTCCCCAGCCTTGATGTCAAGGTGGACGCCTGGAAGTGCGGTGTTCATACCCTATGCGACAACTTTTGAGTAACGAAGATCGAGAGCCAGTTCACTGATAAATACTCCTCACTTTTGTGTCCGTTTTGAATAACTCCAAGGTACATCCTACCTAGCTTTTTAGAGGGTACTCAGGAAAAGGGGCCAGAGTTGACCAGAGCGGCAGCCAGATTCATATTCTCCCTTGAATGGCTTCTTCTCTTTCTCTTCTTTGCTCTCACTTTTGGAAGCACCTCCTAGCATAAATTTCCTGTGCTTCAAGCCTGGCCTCCGGCTCTGCTGTGAGGTAGGAAGCCAGGCTGAGATCCCCACCTTTCCTTAGTTTCTAAACCGATTTACTTAATTCATGCAGTTTACCTCCCTGGCCTTGAAGGCAAGACCCTGCCTTCCAGACTTACCGAAAGGAACTCACCCCGGTATTCTGCACCATTCCCGCCCTAGTGAGCGTCAGCTTCTCTTTCAGTAGGAGAGCTATTTGCTGTTGCCGGTGGGTTCCTTTGTTCAGGACCCTGGCCTCCAGCCTCCCCACCCATCCTGTTCCACTTAGCCCTCAGGCAAATTCTCCTCAGAATCCGAGGCCAGCTTTGGTTTAGCGGATGCCTCCATCTTTATTTTATTTTATTTTATTTTATTTTGGTACTGGAAATCGAACTCATGACCTCAGGCTTGCCAGACGAGCGCTTATGCTGCTGAACTATATCCCGGCCCTCCTCTATCTTTAAAGGAGAAGGAGGGGGAGAGAGGGAGAGCTTGCAGGCGGAGGAGGAAGATGTGGATGAGCCAGCTCTTCTCATCTGGCAGAAATGGCGTCGGGTTCAGGTGTGAGGTTTTACCTCAGAAAGGAGAAAAAGCCTTCATTTTCTGAGACGGGAATAATGATAGCAACCACTGACCTACCTGTATATCTGCTGCGTGTCAGGAAATGCCCTGAGTGCTTTCAAAATATTAAATCGATGTTAGATTTTTTTCCCTACGAAGACTATGAAGTACGTGTAAGGTGTGATCAAAATACATGGTGCGTGTTTAAAGAAAATTTATTACGGTTGCAGACATGTTACCATTAAGCCTGTCAGAGTCCTCCGCCTCACTTCCAACCCTGAGCGGCTCGTTCTTGCCACGCTCCGCCGCAGATCTTCTGTGAGTGCGACTTCTTTGGTGAGTGTCTTTACTTGTGCAGTCATGGCTGCTTTGATGTTCTACAATGACTCACATTGTTTTTCTTTCTTCGACACTTTTGACTCTTAGGAAGAGCCAGAAGCGGCAGGGTGCCAGAGCCAGTGAGAAAGGTGGATGAGGACACACTGTAGTGTTTTCACGAGCCTGCCTTTCTCTTGCACATACTCCGCAGAAGAATTTGCGCATTTGTTGATCACAGGTTGTAAAGCCACTCCCAAAGGCGGACTTCCAGATCTGCTTCAGAGAGTAGTGAGAAGGTGGGCTACGTGTCTTCGAAGCGAGGCGGGAGGATTTTGAGGGGACTGTGACACCGCATCTGGGATGCACCTTGGGGCCCTCGTGTGAAGGGAAATAAACCAGGCACACAAGCTTACATATTGCGTGGTTCCTCTTATACGAGAAACCCAAAGTATATAAAAAGAAAACAAAATAAAAGATAGATAATAAAAAGCAGGGAAGCTGGGCGTGGTGGCGCATGCCTGCAATCCCAGCACTTGGGAAGCTCAGGCAGGGGTTACTGTGAAAGTTCAAGGCCAGCCTGGGCTATATAGTGAGACCCTGTCTCAACAACAAACAAACAAGTAGGGAGACAGGTCTTTTTCAGAGGGAAAGCGGATCGAGAGATGGAGCAAGTAAGGAAGAAGGGGAGAGAAGGGATGGAAACAAGACTGAAGCTGTGGCGTGTACATTACCAGCTCCCCGCGAGGAATGTGAGCATTACGCACTGCAAACACATATCAATGAAGAAAGTGATCTGAAAACATTTAAACATTCATGATGTGTTTTGATCTCCCCTGTATTGCTCTCATCCCTGTTTAACAGGTTAGAAAGGTAAGGGACAGCGAGCTCAGGAAACCAAGGTCACAGAGCTTGTAGGTAGCCAGGTGGAAAGTAGTCTGCCTTAGAGATCATGCTCCTGACTATGCCTTACTACTCGTTTTGATTTTTATTTTTTTAGTGCCTGTGCGGCACATAACATTTCATTCCTCGCGGACAGTTGGTCCATGTGCATCACACACCTCGATTCCTTTTGTCATCCTCATCCCCTCCTCTCCCACCTCCTTCCTCTATTTCTTGGTCGCTCCTATGCCTTACTTCTTAAGGGAAATGAATACAGAAAATACAGCGGGGTGTATGCCTTAGTCCTAGCTCCTCAAGAGGCTGAGACAGGAAGATCACTTGAGCCCAGGAATTCAGGGCCAGCCTGGGCAGTATAGCAAGACCTGTCTTGAAAAATGTATATACATAGGGAAAAGAAAGCTGAGATGGTTTGTGATTGTTAGCCTAAATTTTCTCAATGAAGCAGAAAATAGAAGCAGCCAGTATGACTGGAGGAGGCAGTGACTGAATGTGCGTTTGCCTATGGTATGAGAAAAAGAAGCGAAAGAGTAAATTGGGTTTGTATTGTTTTTCAAAGGTTCTTAAAATATCAGTAATGCTGTATCTGCCTTTTTGCATATTGTCAAATATTTGGCAACCAAAATTCTACTTTTGCCAAGTGGCATAATTCCTCTTCCATTGGTTTTCTTTGTGGCATTTCCAGAAACAGCTGCTAAGGCTCTGACATGTTTTGCAAATTATAGATGCGGGAGTGGACCCCAGACTTCCAGAAGCCTCCACTGGGGGAACAGGCTGGGTGTGGGAGACTTTCCTCCCCCTAGCATTGCCATGAGGTGTTTTGTAGTCCGGCACAGCCTGAGCAGTTTCCAGAAGAGATGGGCGCCAGGTCTCTATGAGGATGAAAAAGACGTTTCATGTCTAGCAGTTCTTTCTCCTCTGGAAGGTAGGGTAGCTACGGCAGTGCATCTCCTGTGGAGTGTGTGAGTCATGGAAGTCATGCTTCTATTTTTATTATCACTTGCATTATGTAAACATCTTTCAAGTTTTCATATCCTTCTCTGGGAACCTTTGCATTACCTTATAACCATCCCATAGTCAGATGCACAATAGATTTACTACTACACCGGCAGGGCTATACGTGTGTGTGTGTGTGTGTGTGTGTGTGTGTGTGTGTGTGGTGTGAATGGGAGGACTGTGTGTTTGACTCAGGGATATAATATACAAATTTATGATAATTAACAAATTTAATCAGGAGCATCTATTGAAGTAAACCAACCAACCAACCAACCAACCAACCAACCAACGCAAAGCATGCATGAACACAGGTGTAAATAAGGGACCAAAAACGATGGAAAAGAGAAATTGCATTTTCTCACTTCCGGTTGGGCTGTTTTTTTCCACTTTTAGTTTTGTGGAAAAATTGTCGTAGTATCACATAATCTTTACCTTATGGATCAAGCTCTTCAAGTTTAGTGATTACCCTCTGAAGCCTTCCTATAGAAAGGAAATTTACACATAGCTATCTCTGCCCTTCGGTGGTCTCTAGGAGCCAGGCACTGTGCTAGGAATGTAGACATTTATTTTATATACCTCATTTGATGGTGGCAGAAGATAAAGTAAGGTTTCCCACAATGCCTTTTTCAAAACTCAAATTCTCTAGCCCTGCTGTCACTAATTTGGATTAAGTAAGCCTGGGTTGGAGTCCAGAAATTTGCAATTTGAACAAGTACATTAAGTAACGTTGATAAAGGTGGCCTATACTGGTTTAGAGAGAATGTTTACGTTTTGTTTCAAAAGGGAAGAGAAGAAGGTATTGCTTTAATGTTTGCAGTCACCCACTGATGGGATTAAAATTGGTAGCCTGGCAGTCTTGATAATGAAGTTTAATGTACCCATTTTATTTTATTTCTTTTGGTACCAGGAATCGAACTCAGGACTTCACACTTGCCAGGCAGGAGCTGTGCTGCTGAGCTGTATCTCATCCCTGACTTACTCATTTTAGAGTTGTAAAGCTTGAGCTTGAAAGCAAAGGAAGGGAATTACGAAGGAAAAATGATTTTAAGTTTGTTTAAAAAGATGATACTTGAGTCAGGTGTGGTGGCGCATGGAGGCTGAGGCAGGAGGATCACTGTGAAAGGAGGCCAGCCTCAGCTACATAGTAAAACCCTGTCTCAAAAAAACAAAAAAGATGCTATCCGAAGTTTATGAAATGTTAACTCTGAGGGAAACTTCTGAGTTGTATTTTTACCTGTTAAATTCCTGTAAAGTGGAACATCATATTTATATATTTTAATGTGCATTTCCTCATTGGGTGAAGGATCAGCGAGACCAGTAAAAAGGGTCTAGCTGTGGGCATTGGACTCAGATCTGCCAGCCCCAGGCTGTCAGCCTGAGTAAGTTCAACTCTCAGAACTTCGGGCTCTATTTCTGTTACAGCAGCATCTATACGGTGCCCTCCAGGGTGCTGTACACAGCGCTGGCCGCTGAGATAACTGAGGGGAAATTCTCCAATGCTCCCCGGTACTCCCGTGTCACTCTCGTTTCTCCTGAGCTCAGCAGCAATCAAACATGCCTTCACCAGCCTTTTCTCCCCCTTTAACTTCCAGTTGCCTATAGCACGCTCTTGGAGCTTTATCGTATCATGCTTGCTCGGTTCTGGTCTGTTAATTTTGTTAATGCAACCTTCGCATGTGGTGAGGGCTAAGTAGCTGTAACCCTTTTACCTGTGTTCCTAGCTTTCTCTATTTCTGTTCTCTTTCATTTAATTTATACATATTCATCTGTTGATGACCTGGTCTGAAATTTTCTTTAACACTTCCTGTTTTGATTAACTGAGCGGGTGGGAGACCCGATAGGAAGATGAAGGCCTAACTGGCCTCTGCCATGAGCGCTAGAGAGCAAGGCGACGTGAGTGCGTGCTGACGCGCTGCCCGGGAAATTAATACAGCGGAGGTGCGTTGTTTACTCGGATATGTACCCGGGATGGCGGGAGGTGATGAATCCTGTTTCACTCTGATTGCTTGTGCCTGTGACTGAGTGAATGAAGCCAAGGTGCGCCAGTCACTTGGGGTTCTTTGTTGAAGAGAGACAAGAGTCCCCTGGCCCCCCACATTTTAGCCTATTCTGTATCTCCTTGTGTTTCATCTTCATTGCCCCTTGGTCAGGTACATGCTCTTAGGTTGGCCCTGTACACTGAAGTATCATTGCAAGTACTAGGAGAGGTTTTTTTTTTTTCCTTTTGTGGTGCTGGGAATAGAACCTAAGGCCTTATATATGTAGGGAACTGCTCTGAGATAAATTCTGAGCTAATTTCCCAGCCCCACTAATTGGGTTTAGATTTTGCACATTACAAAGCAAATAGATAAAAGCAATAACATTTTTAATGCCTATAATAATCACTTAGAAACAGTAATAAAAATATTACATTCATTAGAAATCAGAAAAAGAAGATACAGTACCTGGATATAGCGATAATGAAAATGATCTGAAAGAAGTGCAAAATTTTGAGATACATAAGAAACAAGTAGAAGATATTTTATGATTTGCAATAATGAAATTAATTATACATTTAATGATGTTTTGCGAGAAATCTTAGTGGAGATTTTGACAAAGCTGTTTTACATTTCATATGGAAAATTGGATAAAAGGTACAGTAATAAAAATGGTAATAAAGAATGAAATGGATGGGCATAGTGGTGCACACCTGTAATCCCAGCACTTGGGTGGCTGAGACAGGAGGATCACAGTGAGTTCCAGGCCAAGCTGAATTACTGTCTCAAAAAAAAGAAGAAAGAAAAGTGAAAGGAATTGGAAGATGTTTATTATAGCTAGATGTTAATGCCTATTTTAAAACTGAAATAATTAGAAAATTACACTAGAAGGCTAGATTATAAAGCCTGCAAGAAGACAAAACAATAAGAAGCATTTTTTAAGAAGTATTTAAAATATGATTAAAATTTACACTCCAAATCAGTACAGAAGGGCTTGTTGTTTAGTAATTTTTCATGAGCACCTGGGTAAATAGATAAATAATTAGACTTTACTTCTTGCTATAAATCAAATAAATTTCCAGCAGACTAGAGAAGTAAGTACAAAATTTTTAAACCATTGAAACACTAGAATATAGTATTGTTAATATCAAACTGGAAGGCAGGAAAGAAAATTTGGGTTAACTACATGAAAGGTAAGTTTCTATTCTCCCCAAATTGCAATAAGTAAGTTTTAAAGCCCACTGTTGATATAACAGACACATATATGACAAACCAGATGTAACCTTTTACATACACATAGGTTTAGAAAATAAATTAGAAAAAAGTTAGAACAGTAGGCAACTGAGCAGAGAATATAAATTGGTCACAAAACAGAAATAGTGTCAATAAATCCATGAAAGATACATGCCTTCACCAATAATATGTAATAATAATGAAGAAAAAAAAATCAAAAGTGCAGCACCTTCTCATTTTTCATCTCTCATGTTGGCAATGGTTTACAGATTTTTTTTACTGGTAAATGTTTGCAGTACATGATGATCACATCCCTCCTGGGGAATTGGTACATGTGCAGAACATATCTTAATTTTTTTCATCCCACTCCCACCTCTTGGTCCCTGTCCCCTTTGCAAAAAATCTGTCTCTGTTTCCTATTTTTTTGTTTTTAGTTCATCCTTTATTCATCCTTGAGTTTCTCATATAAGAGAAACCATGTGACATTCAAGCTCATGTGTCTGATTTATTTCACTGAATATTATGGTCTCAATGTGCATCTATTCTCCTACAAATGACTCAAGTGTATCCTTCTTTCTGGCAGAGTAATACTCATTGTGTATAAATGCCACATTTTTATTATCCATTCATCTGTTAATGGACATAAAGGCCACTTCAAATTAGTAATGTTTAGTGGTGAAGATGCTAGATAAATGTACATTATTTTGTATCTTAGGTACATTAGAACAACTTCATTAGAATAGAATTTGGAGTTCTAAATAAAGACATATTTTTCTTTCCTCATTTATTCTACCAGGATGTTTTCATAAGGAAAAGTATCAGAGCCATTTGGAGATTTATATGCAAAGATGTACATTATAGCATAACATCATAGCATAAATAATAATGGTAAACTAAATCATCATATATGACAAATGGATGAAAGAAAAACTGTAAATTTTTTTTATTCCCATACACAAGTTCTATGTTGTATGACTTTGCAAAACGAGGTTAAATCCTATTTCTCCACTCCTTAAGTTTGGGCTTGGTTGTATGGCTTGTTGGCCAATGGGACATTATCAAATGTGATGTAAGTAGAGGCCTGGGAAGTGCCGTGTTGAGACTTGGGCTGTCCTGCCACTGGAAGCCCTTCTCTTACCACCTGAACACAGCCTAGCTTCTTGGGGGAGGAGAGAGCATGTGGAGAAAGGCTGCCATTGTTCTAGACAGCTTTGCCCTTCGGAGGAGGCCCCATACATCTGAGGAAGGCCCAGACTGCAGGCATCCAGCTGCCCACATCCCTTTGTGGATTTAAACCGCTACACAGAAGTTACTACACAGCAATTGACATCTATTTCCAACAAGTGGCAAATTCAAATGGTTTAGTAGTCAGCAGATAACATAAATACATAAAATGTCTCCCTATTTATATCTTTGATTTCTTTCATCAGCATTTTGTTTTTAGCAGCATGCAAGTTCTGTACCTAATTTGTTAAATCTATTTATCAGCATTTCATTTTTGAAAGATTATAAATGGTATTATACTTAAAAATTTTGACGTTAATGTGTTCATCACTAGCATGTCAAAAATAGTTGATTTTGAAAAGTATATCTTATATCCTGACAACTTGCTGAACTCATTTAACACTTCTGGGAGTTTTAAAATAGATTCTGTGGAATTTTCTACATGGATAATAATATCATCTGCAAATATAGACAGTTCTATTTCTTCCTACCTAATCTGAATACTTTCCTCTTCCTGCCTCCCTTCTCTGTCTCTCTCTCTGTCTCTCTCTCTGTCTCTTTGTCTCTCTGTCTCTGTCTCTCTGTCTTTCTCTCTTTCTTTCGGTCTCTCTCTTTCTTTCGGTCTCTCTCTCTCTCTTATTCTTCTTTGGTACTAGGAATCCAACCCACAGCTTTCACACTGAGCTACATCCTTACTCCCTTCTCCCATTTAAATATACTTAATTTGAGAGAGGATTTTTAAGTCACTGAGTTGCCTAGACTTGGCTTGAACTTGTGATTCTCCTGCCTTAGCCACCCAGAGTGCTGAGATTATAGTCATGTGCCTCTACATCCAGCTTTTCTTTTCTCTTTTCTTGCTCTAATGCATTGGCTGGAACTTAGAGCACTGTCTTGAATAAGAGTGATGGAGTGAACATCTTGGCCTTGTTTCTAACATTAGGGAAAAAGCATCCTATCCTTCACCATGAAATGTAATGTTAACTTTAGAATTTTTCAGCTGTTGCTATGGATGTTTTAGGTGATTTTTATCAAGTTAACACTCCTCTATTCCTGTTTTACTGAAATCTTGTGATTATGAATAAGTTGATTTTTGAGATGCTTTTTTTTGCATTGTTTAATTTCTCCTCTTTAGCTTTTTATTACAGTGAGTTACATTAATTAACTTTGAAATATTGAACCAATTTTGCATCCATGGAGTACATACCAATTGATTATGGTATATAGTAGATATTACTGATTAGAGAAACAACTCTAGGTACACTCACTTACTATCTTTGACAAGGGGCTAAATCCCTTCACTGGAGGAAAGGTAGCCTCTTTAACAAAAAGGGCTGTGAATACTCATGAGGCTGAGGCAGGAGGATCCTTGCAAGTTTGAGACCAGCCTGGGCTACCAAGTGAGCTCAAGTTCAGCCTGAACTGCATAGTGAGACCCTGTCTCAAAAAGACCAAAAAAAAAAAAAAAAAAGTGCTGTGAAAACTGGCTATCCACATGTCAAAGGTTGAATTTAAACTCATATCTCTCACTAGGCACTAAACTAAAATGAACATAGATCAAAGATCTCAGCATTAGAAGAGAAACACAACCTGCTGGAAGAAAAAATAGGTAAAACTCTAGAAGACAGAGGTATAAGCAAAGACTTTCTGAATAAAATTCTGGTTGCACAAAAAATAATACCAAGAATCAACAAATGAAATCACATTAAATTAAAAGGCTTTTCACAGCAGAGGAAACCACCAACAAAGTGAAGAGAAAACCTACAGAATGGTAAAAAAAAAATTTGCCAGCTACTCCTCAGACAAAGGACTAGTATCTAGAACATACAAAGAACTAGACCCCACCTCCCCAAATTTAAACACCCAATAAAATTGGGCATCTGAAATGAATAGACACTTCTCAGATGAAGCAATACAATTAGCCAGCAAATACATATCTTTCTCATAATATTGATCCAATTATCCTTATTTTCATAGGACTTTTCTAGAAGGAGAGCTACTACCACAGGATATAAAACATTTAGTGGCCCATGATAAATACTTGTTTTCAGAAAGGTGGCACTGATTTAGACTCCTACTAGCAGTGTGGAGAATGCCAGACTTACCAGAATCTAAAGGAGGATATTATCGTTTAGAAATCTTCACCATTTTAAAAGGCAAAAATTGTGTCTTAAAATTTTAAATAGAATTTGTTTGATTAATAGTGAAGTTGAGCTTCATTACGATGCTAATTCAATAAACTCACCAACAATATGGAGGTTTAAAAAGTAAATCACAATATTTATGAGATTTAAAGCTGGATAAAACTTGATAATATAAATCTAAGTATGTGAGGAAATTGCACAAAATTATTTATGCATACAAAGAAACACACAAAGGAGCACATAAAAAACAGACCAGTTTATGGATTGTACCAGTGCTGTGTTAGGCACTTTCCTTGTTGCTGGGACAAAGTACCTGACACCAACAAGTTAAGGGAGGAGAGGCTGATTTTGGTTCACATTTCAGTCCACTGTTGGCTAGCTCCAACACAGGCTGGCATGGCGGATAGAAACAGAGAACATGAAGGGAGGAACTAGGGGGAGAGATAAACTCTTCCAGGCCATGGCCCCACTGACACATCTCCTATGAACAAACCCCATTTCCCAAACCAGCTGTACCACCCCTATAATTTAACCATCTTCTGAATACATGAATCTTTGGGGGCCATTTTAAATCTAAACAATAACATTCCACCCATGGCCCCCCAAAGACCCATGTGCATCTCTTTATGCACAATATATTCAGTCCATTCTGAGAGTAGCCACATTTTAACAGTTCCAGCATTGCAAAAAAGTCCAAGTCTCTTCTGATACCCAAAGCAAACTCTTAGCTGTAGGGAGTGGCTGAAGCTGGAAACTGGTCACATATGTGGGGGCAAGGCAAGGCCGGTCCACAAATGAAGAGCGCCTAAAGCAATCAAGCTAGTGCAGTCCTGAAACACCTCTCCTGAGACAATTCCAGTTATTAGTCACTAGGTAACCCTGTGTTGCATGGTTTTAACTTTGTCAAATGTATAAATAAATGCCCCTAGAGTGGTTGAGCAGTCCTTTCCTCCCATCTGGAGAGGGCTCCACCTGACCTCAGATTTCATCTCTTATCTTTATTTCTTCATGAAAATATTATTATTTCTTAATAATAATTATTATTATTATTTCTTCCTCTCACCTTTTTTCCCTGGGAACATTGAGAGTTCTGTGGGTTGCAGCAGTGAGCATAAAAAAGTTAAATACTGCTGACATAGAATGGCATAGGATAAACATTTCTATTCTACTTAAAGGGAGGACTAGGGGGAAAAAAACCAATGGACCCAAAGGAAGACTAAAACCCAGTAAGGGAAACATTAAATCCTGTATTTTCTTGTGCAGCACGTAGGACAAGCTGTGGTAAGATTTGAACTCCACAGGGCTTGGGCAGCTCCATCCCTATGGCATTGCCAG
This sequence comes from Chinchilla lanigera, assembly GCF_000276665.1. Lineage (NCBI taxonomy): Eukaryota > Metazoa > Chordata > Mammalia > Rodentia > Chinchillidae > Chinchilla > Chinchilla lanigera. The sequence goes on along the minus strand of NW_004955420.1, from coordinate 8,247,400 downwards.
TGGTGGCAGCATTCTTAGCCTCTTTTGGGGCTGGCTTTCTTACTCCTTTTGGCTTTCCTCTGATACTCTATTTTTTCTGGCTTCCCCAATTCTTTGGGTCCACGTTGTAATTTTGACTTAACTCTCATAGCTTTATGCATTGTTCTCACAGGGAACAATGACATCCCAGGCATTACTCTAAAATCTGACATCCCAGGCATTCTAAAATCTGGGTGGAAGCCTTCTTGACCCCACAACTCTTTCATTCTGCATGTCTGTAAAACCAATATCACGTGGCTGATGCCAAGGTCTGCTGCCAGCTTAAGTAGTACCTGGGCCTTTTTGCATCATGACGGCAGAGGTCTCTGAGTGCCTGGATAGTTGAGTTCTGTGAACCAAATTCAAGCAGGGTGTCCTGGACCTTTCTTCTCAAAGCAAAGTCTTTCATTTTTGCAACTTTGAACTGGGGAGGGAATGCTTGGCCCTTCTAAAAGGCACCCTAGAAGGGTCAAGCGTTCCAACTGCAAGGCAGTTATATTTGCCCATAATCCAATAACTCTCCAAAAATATGAGGCTATGGGGGCCATTTTAGACCTAAACCATAATAGATACAAATTTCTTGATTTTGGTATTGTCTTAGTGTTTTATATATTGTTATTAATAGAGGAAATTTGTTGATGAATACATGCTACCACTGAACTATTTTTGCAACTATATGTAGGTCTATAATCATCTAAAAAGAAAAATTAAAAAAAATATTGGTAATATTTGTTTCATTTTCATAAATATTTTTTGGAGTGTCTGAACCCATCTGGCTACTGAACTAATTTCCTTCAAAATTTCTCTGCCTGGACCAGGAAAAAGTGAAGTCTCTAGTCTAGTAGTCACACAAAGATTTGAAATAGAGGACTTACTTCTATTAGAGTTGTTAAATATCTGGCCAGGATATTGCTGATAAGCTGAGCTGAGCCATAGTAATATCTCACGTTGCTTCATGCCTTGTTTCCAACTTCTCCTTGCCCTTGCTTTTTCTACTTCTCAATTTATTATTTTGCTGGGTAGTAGACTGTGTCTTCTGCCATTCAACCCCAGCTAAAAACTCAATCTTTCTTTGCGAAAAACCCTTGCTTTCACAAAGTGAGGATTATGTTATTGTCTATTAACCTATGAAAGTTGGAGTCATAGAGCATATTGACAGGATGGTCTTAGATCAAAAGTAGGAGCATGTGTATGAAATGACTGTTTTAAATTAGTAAATAATTTTCTGAAGACTATAATAATAGCAAGGAAAATTTGCAACTACAAAGAAACCAGTATGTAAGACTATTCCTAGGCTGTTTTCCCTATTGTGTAGACCCAGATTTCAGACCCAAAATGTGATTTTGAGTTTCATTTGCTCCTATCATAATAATCCCAAGCACAATGTTCAAAATTCTGATTAGGGTTATATAAAAAATACACTCACTTAGGCATCATTGTTAATGTGCCCTTTAGTTATATTCCTGAAAAACAGAACTGACAAAATATTTTATTCAATTATCTCAAATAATGTGGTATTAAAAAGTTAGTTTCATCTTATCTTCTTATGTGATTTTCTGCTGGAAAGAAATCAGGAATATATTCATGATTTAAGTATTGACATTACATAAGAAAGCATAGTCCTATGAAATGAATAAAAAGCATTGAGTTAAAGCTTATTTTACACCGAAAAGCAGTGCTTGCAGTTGAGGTACTGAGACACAAATGGTTCATTTACCACCTTAGCTTTTATGCAGTTTAGTAGTGAAATAAAGTCTTACCGTTCAGAGGTAAAAAAGTCACTGGTTTATGTTCCCCTTTTCTTCAACTGTCAGCCAAACTCCTAAGAGGCTTCCAAGAGAGGTGGGGCTTTGGAAATAAGCATACACTCTATGTTCAGATCGGAGAGGACAATGGTCTCTGTGGACCCTGAATTAGTAGGAGAGAGTCTGTAGTGCTACACTCAGTATTTGATACATTTCAATGTGGCAAGAATCCACCAGCATAATTTCTCAAGTGTGGGTCTTAGACCACCCGCATCAGGAGGGGAGAGTTCTACATTCTGGTTCAGGATCCATCCCAGATATTCTTATCAAATCAGAACATGTGGGTTATTTGGGGCCAGTAGATTTCATCTTTCATAAATATTCCAGGTGATTCTTAGGCAGACTGTTGAATGCCAAAACACAGCCTTTGGCTTTTCGACAGATCTAGAAGCCATGTGTATGGTTTACATCTAGATGTCCCCCAAAGCCTCATGTGCTCAAAAGTGGTGATTTTGAAGGGTGATTGGATTGCGGGGCTTATAGATGACTTGCTGTTAGGAGGTAGGGTCTTGTTGGAAGGGGAGGAGCACATGAAGTGTGGCCTGGAAGGGTTTCTGTCTCTGCCCAGTTCCTCTCTTCATTTTCTCTTTTCTGTTTGCTCGGCCCCAGGCAGCTCTCCTCTGCTAAGCTGCCCGACCGTAGAGCCAGCCGAGCCAGCCAACCATGGTCTGAAACATGAGCCAAAATAAAGTTAAAGTTGTGGGTATTGAGTATGTTACCCAGAACTGAGAAAAATGACCGTGACACTTACATAAATATTTATTTTAGAGAAGAGGCATAGACAGGGACTGATAATTGTCATGATTTTTCAAGAACTGTCATGGCTATTGAAGAAGTTCTAGGATCAATAGAAATGAGTTATATAGAGGCAGATTTCAGACCAGTAAGAAAAGGAAAATGTTATCATTCAAAAATACAAAATGACCTTGATAGTAAGCTCTGGACACTGGAAACTGCAATTGAAAGTACAAGACCTCTATGAATGGAGTGTCTGCATTTCTAAACCAGTTAGCAAAAATCTGTGATCTATGTCACTTCATTGGTTCTACCTTTGGAAGAAAATACACTCCAAAAATCACAGTTTATATCTTCCCTTGTTAAGCTTTAGTAGCCTGTATGTTGACAGAATTCTATTTTGAGCTGCTTTTCAGGTGAAACCTAAATCCCTGTTGGTATGTGAAACCTCCTTTTGGACTAGTAAGTCTTTCCAAAGTTGAATTTGAAAAATTTCCAAGAACCACTATGTTAGACGCCTTTTGTCACCTTTCTGCTTCTTCACCTTGCTTGGCAGAAAAATGACACTGACAATAGAGCTTCAACTTTCTTTTCAATTTTGCAATCATATATGCACATTTCACACCTTGACTTTACTTTTGAAAATGTTTGTGGTTATTTTTGTTGATTATTTTGGTTTTCTGAGATGATTTTGAATTTTTTTTTTTTTTTTTGTACCAGGTAGTAATCAAATTCAGGACCTTATGCGTGCCAGGCAGGCATTTAAGCCACTGAATTATATCCCCAGCCCTGCTTTTGAATTGTTGTTTTGAGTAAATATCTGATCCCAGGGGCTGGAATTACCCCTGGACAGCCTGATTGATAACTATGAACTTGGTGAATCTTTCACCCATTCCATCTATATCCATGAAGGTTACTGGCAAGTTCAGAGCTAGGATGGCTTATTTTAAATTTTTTTTTTAGTTTTTTTGAGATAGGCCTTTGCTGTAATTCAGGTTAGCTTTGAACATACTAATGGACCCCAGGCTGTCTTTGAACTTGTGGCGATCTTCCTGCCTCAGCCTCCAGAGTGCTGGGATTGCAGATGTACACCACCACACACAGCTAGGATGGTTTATACACATTCTCACATATGCTGTGTGTATGTGTGCTTATTGTGTGATAGTGAATTGATTGATGAGATTGCTTGTTAAGAAAAAGTTTTATTAGTGTTAAAATTATTAATATTATTCAGTAATGTTAATTATTAACTAATATTAATTATTACTATTAATGTTAGCCAAGTGTGTTGGTACATGTCTGTAATCCCACTCAGGAGAGACGAGTACTTGGGAGGTTGAGGCTGGGGCATTGTCATGAGTTCACGGCTAGCCTGAGCTACATAGTGAGTTCAAAGCCAGCTTGAACTACATGGCGAGACCCTGTCTCAAAACAAGCAAAGCAAAATAAAATTAATGTCTCTAAATATATAACATTATTAAATAATGATTTTTTTTTCTTGATGACTATAGGTAAATTTTGGGACCTGAATCCTTCTTCTTTCATTTAAAAAAGTAAATATTTTATCGCTATCTCTTGTATAGTACAATTTTAAAGCCCCTGTTGAGGTTGGCAGTCACTAGAAGTCACTTCCTAATGGTTCCCCATGACCTCTAACCCCATGGAGCACCTCCCAGTCTGGCTTTCACAGAAGTTGTCTTCATAGATCTTCCAGCAACTGGATGAGGATGTCTGAGGGTTAGGTGTCAGGGGCTGGAGGTTTGCAGCTCGTTGGTTTTGCTGTTCCATGAGCTCTGCAGTCTTGTCTTTTCTCAGCTTGTGTCTGCTGCCACCTTTCGTCTTTCACACCTGCCTGGGGAGGGGACAGTGTCCCCTACACGTCACTGCTTCCTCCCCCTCTGTCACTGAGGAGTCCTCCCGTTTGAGGTGTAATAGCACTAGGTTCTGTCTGACTATTCTGGAAATGTTCAAAACATTGGGGTTAGAGCTTGCTTGTTTTCTTCTTCTTATTCCCTCTTTATTCTCTACAGGATGGAAAAGGTGAAGATGTGGTAATGAACAGTTGTAAAAATTCCACTGATCTGACCATTTCTGGTCATAAACAGTGTGTAGTTTTTGGCAGGTGTTCAATGAATAGCTGACGAATAAATGAATAAAGATTCTACAACATTTTTGGAAGGTTGTGTATTTAGTTGTAAAGAATGTGAGCTCTGGAACCAGGCTACCTGGATTTGCATCTCAGAGATTCCATTTTGTACCAAAATGCTCAGGGAGTTACTTATTCTGCTTCAGTTTTGCTGTCTGTGAAGTGGGGATTGAATATTGTTATGGTTTGTGTTTAGATGTCCCCGCAAAGCCTCATGCAGTGAGAGGTGGGGCTTTTTCCGAGGTGGCTGAATTTAGAGTGTGTGATTGAGTCATAGTGCAATGCTGGGATTAAGGGTGCTCAGGTTAAGGGTGGGTGATTACTAAATCTGCCCACTGATTGGAATGGCACCACCCTAATCCAGGTAGACTGGATACAGTATAAGGGACAGAAAGAGGCTTATCTCCCCTTTGCTCATTGCTTTTGCTGTCTTCTGCCTGCTATGAGCTGTTTCTCCTCTGCCATCCCCCCTCTGCCATGCCACCCTGCCCTGGAGCCAGCCAACTGTGAACTGAAACCTCTACAAACTGTGAGCTAAATAAACCTTTCACCTTTTAACTTGGGGTGTTGAGTATTTTGTTGAGAGAAGTAACTAAGACAAATATCGCCATTATTTGAAGTTACTGTGAAGATTAAATGAGCTAGTAAATAAGAAGGGGAAAATATTGCCTAGTACGTCTAATACATTCACTAAGTGCTGAGATTTCCTACATTATCTCACTTCCTCTTGGGAGCCCCTTGATATGACTAAGACAGGTGTAGGGATCTGGACTTTACAACCGGAGAATCTCAAGTCCGTAGAATTGGTAAAGCAGCAGAAAGGTGTCTAACATGTAGTTCTGGTTCGAGGTCTGATTTTTCGACATTAAAGATATTTGTTTAGTTTTGAAGATGATTAAAAGATATTGAAAAGGAATGCAACTAGCTTTGATTCCAGGAAGGGTTACGGGTCTATGTAAGGTCAAAACCACTTTCTGTAGATGAAAGAAATGAAGGAGGCTGTATGGCGTAGTGAAGGCTGGAACTGGCGCCGCAGAAATAACGATCCCGAATCAAAGCACCTCAGTGGCTCTCGGCGAAGAGGGAGAGGAGCGCTTTAGCATAACTGAGGAAGAGAATCAATCCATCCAATTTCAAACTGAATAATCGCTCCTTTATTCTTTAGTGTCAGCATTGAGCTCTTGCTGAAAATTCACTTTGCTCTAAAATGGCCTAATTTTTCCTTTTAATTTGCATTTCCTTCCTGCCCAGATGCAACTGGCAGCAGCCCAGTGGTAGCTCCACAGAAACGACTGCGCGCCGGCACCTCAATTTAGATCTGTAGCAGTCCTTTCTCATTTGTGTCTTTGCATAATTTGTCAAAGTTTGCAAGTTGTATGCCAAAATCCTGCCACCAAGAAGAGGAAGTCTGGTTCATCCTTCTGGGGTTTACTGTTACATTGTCGGTGAAAATATTAACACATTAGCAGTTTGGAATCGTGCCCCAGGTTTCTAGGCAATCGATATGAAAAAACTGAGCAACAGGGAGACTTGGGCACATTATTTATACATTTCGTGAGCTCGTTCACTCACCCAGGGAAATCAGGCGGGCAGCCACCGGCTCAAGGTTAATTTTGTTTTCTTCTCAGCCAGGAACAGGGTGTACTATTACACACAGAGAGAAATGAGGGCTTCTTAATTGGCAGAGAGGAAGTTCTGCTGCATGAGGAGATATTCCACTCACCAGAGGTCAATGGAAATGCTTCTGGATTTTAAAATCCTGCTGAGTCTACAATGTAATGGAAATCCTTCAAATCACCAGTATACAAAGGCTCTGCATTGACTGCTTAAAAACAGAAGAGGGCATCTCACCATTTCTTATGCCTGAGTATTCTAAAATTTTTTTTTTTTAAGTAAAAAAGGAAACTGGCTTTTGAATGAAAATGAAAAATGTCTTCTTTTCCAACTGAGTGAAGTCAAAAGCTTAAATATAATTACCAGTGCTGTCTCCCTTTCCAGCTTCCTGAGACTGCTGAGAAGTTCTGTTGTGTAGTCAAGTGGGGGCTGTAAGTACTTAGATTTGAGGCAAAACACCACACAGGCATCCTTGTTGCCGGCTAGGTAGCCAGCTCACTAGGCAATGCTTTCTTATTTCTTCTCATGCTCAAATCTCACTTTTTCTCAAAAGTGAATCTAAATTTCTGTGAGGCTTCTAAAATTGCACACAAGATATGTTTGTGCTTTTTTCTTGAGAAAGCTTGAAGTTTTAACCGTATTATCTATGCTTTGCCTAGGGAGTTTTCATGTTTAATTCTACCAGATACAAATTGGTGTTTTACTCTATATTTTGTATATACTTAAAGGTTCTGTTGATGATACCCCAAACAAAGTCTGTCATAATAAACACCGTTAGAATGAAAATCCCAGAAGCTACCTAATAATTTAAACCACAGCCACCACAGAGCATAGCAACAAGACTTTGATATTCTTTATATTAAATTCTACAAGGAATACCAAATACTTTTCTTTTAAGTGTGTCCAGTGGTGTGTGCCTGTAGTCCTAGCTACTTGGGAAGCTGAGGCAGGAGTGTCACTTGAGCTCAGTTCTAGACCAGTGTGGGCAATGTAGTGAGACTCTGTCTCAAAACAAAAACAAAAGCAAGCAAACAAACAAAAAACAAAGACATTTTAGCCAAGAGGGGACTTTTCAATCTAGTCTAATGTGATCTAATCTGACCACACAGAGAGAAGCAATGACTTGCTCAGGGTTACCCAGGCAATGAGTTCAGGGTTCTAGACCCATTCTTTGCCTTTTAGTCCACATTTTTTTCCCTCAGAATTTTGTTGGTTTACAACTTGCATGGTCTGGAAACGAATGGGACCCTACATTACTCTGCTTATGCTGCTCATGTGCCTGTGTTATATTTTATAATTTCATGAACAGTTTTATTCTCTAAGTGAGCACCTCATAAGCAGAATAATGTTTTGTTTCTTTTCCATGTTGTTCTAAATGTCTTCACTTGTGTATTAGTTATCTGCCCATCACTGGGACAAAATACCTGACATCACAACTTAAAGGAGAAGAGGTTTGTTTTGGCTTATGGTTCTGTCCATGGTCACGGGGCTCCAAGGCAGACACATCATAGTTGAAGTGTTTGATAGAGGAAAGCTGATGGATCATTGGTAGCCAGGAAGCAGGATGGAGGGGAAAAGCCAAAGAGGAAGTTCCAGGAACTAGATATAGTCCCCAGCATTACATCCCTCAGATTCACTTTCCTCAGCGAGGGCTCCCCTCGTAATAGCCCATTCAGCTATCAACTCATCAGTGGGTTACCTCCTAGCAAGTGGTTGGGCTTGGGCCCTGAAATGCCTAAACATCTAATCAGTTCTCCATATTACCCACTTTGCCCTCATATTCCTAATTTAAAAAAAAAAAACTTATTTGAAAAGAGTAACAATTATTTTCTTCCAAAAAATTTCCCTTTGTGGTCCTACAAATATTTTTGCCTGACCTAACCAATATCCCTTTGAACAACCTTACTTATCTCTGTCTTTTTCCTTTCTAAAAGGAGGGATTTACTTAACCTTCCTTTTTTATGATTACCAAAATCTCTGCTGAGGTGGCTAAGGATTTATAGGAAAGAGGGAATGAAAGGAAGGTAAGCAAAGGAAAGAAAATATGCACCTAATTCAGAAGAACATATAAACATCAGTTATACTTTTACAAAGAACAGCACATGGGTATCTAGTAGATTCCAATGTATATATTTCATAAATATACTAAGGAGGAAATATATGGGCACAAGTGCCATGGAAAAAGTATAGGGAGTCCTCATAGCTATCTGTCTTGGAACATTACCTAGGAGGACAGAGGGATCCTTACAGTTCATCTCTAGCTGGAACATGAAATCTTTACCTACAAGAAGTAAAGAAGCATTCTGGTTCCCAAAGGGTCTACCATCCATGCCAGGGTAGTTAATCACATCTCCTGGAGACTCTCATGACAAAGCAAAGTGTTATATTGGCTGACTTTATAAAGCATGTCAAACCGGCTACTTCAAAATGCGCAAGTGTTTTTCTATAGTTACCAAGTAATGTATGCAACAAGCATTTGCCATCTTTATCCCAATGCTGGGGTTCAGTGAAAAAAAAGGGTGAGTTTCAGGAATGAGACATTTCATGTAAGAAGGAAGTTTTTCTCCTCTGAAAGTTTAATGATTCTTAGAAAATGACCTACTTGGGTATTGTACATACTTTTGTAGAAATAGATTGATTACAAAGGGCCAATTTCCAATTTCAAGTGGGGTTACTGAAGAAAATTAATAAAACAGTGGACACCAGTGCTTGCGATACAGTAAGAATTATACGAAGTCCAGAGGTCAAATGGAGATGAAGCATTTCCCACCCCGTCCTGCCCGGTAGCTTGTCTTCACTTCCTAACCCACTTTCCCCTTGTTAAGCTCACCCTTCATTAAACCTAATTAAACACGGCTAAGCTGTGCAGTTCGTCTTGGTTGTTAACCTGACTGGATTAAGATGGTGCTGCAGAGGTGACTGATTGTGAGAGCACTAATCTCCTCAATGGGTTATGTAGGTTCTGAGTATGGGTTTTCTACTTACTGATTTTTATTAGTACATATTTGCGGTATGTGAAGTACATAATGTTCAGATCCCATGTGTGGAGTTGGTGCATGTAGATAACACATTTTAATTCCTTTTCTCGCCCCCTTTCCCTCCCAGCCCACACTGCTCCCTGCATCTCTTGATCCCCTTCCCATCTGAGAAGGAACTATCCCTCTACTTCCTATTATCTTTTATTTTGCTCTTTATTTATAATGTGGGTTTCTCATATCAGGGAAACCATGTAATATTTAAACTTGTGTGTCTCACTTATTTCACTTAATGTTATGTTCACAAGATACATCTCTTTTCCTACAAATGACTCAAGTTTATCTATCTTTATGGCAGAGTAGTACTCTGTGATGTATAAATACCACATTGCCCTTATCCATTCATCTGTTAATGATCATATATGCTGCTTTCAAAATTTAGCTATTATAACTTGTGTTGCTATAAACATGGATGTGTTTGTGTCACTATAATATGATTTTTTTTTTTTTTGAGACAGGGTTTCATTATTTTTTGAGGCATGATTTCAGGCTGACCTTGAAATCATCCTACCTCAGCCTTCCAAGTGCTGGGATTATAGGTGTGCACCACATTTGGCTAATATGATTTCTTTAACTCTTTTGGGAAGATACTTAGAAGAGGAAAAGCTGGTCAAATAGAATTTTTAGTTTTAGTGCTTTGGGGAATCACCAAACTGATTTCCATAGTGGGGTACTAGTTTATATTCCTACAAACAATGTTAAAAGATTTCCTTTTTCTCTGCAGCCTCACCAGCATTTGTCCTTATTTGATTCCTTGATGGTGGCCATCCTTTAGGGGGTAAGATGGAAAAGGGAAGGATAGATCAATCTCTTTAACCAATATAGATACAAAAATCCTCAACAAGTTAGTGAGAAACAAATCATCAAAAAGATCATATGTTGGGACCGAGTATGCTTCATCCCAGGGATACAAGCCTGGCTCAAATCAATAAATGTATTTCATCACTTAAACAGAAGCCGGAACAAAAATCACTGGTCATCTCAATCAACCCAGAGAAAACCTTTGACAAAATCCAACATCCTTTCATGACTGAAATAACTGAAGGAAGTAGTTAGAGAAGGACCCTATTTCAATTTGATGAAAGACATTTATGACAAACACACTGTCAACATCATATTAAATCAGAGAAAAATGAAAATTTTCCCTCTAAAATCAAGAACCAGACAAGGATGTCCACTATCACCACTCCTGTTCTACATAGTGCTCAAAACATTAGCAGGAGTAATTAGGTAAGAAAAATGAATAGACTCTTTCTACAAAGTAAAGCTATCAATTTCACTGACACTGCAGGAATGTTTCCAGGGCCCATTGCTTTCTTATAATAATTTCTTTACTATTTACCAGTCTGGGAAATAGACAAACCAGCAGATGCTTTCTTCTACTATATTTAAAAAATGAACATTTTTGTGATTAGGTGTGTGGTTTTTTTTCCCCGTACAAGCCAGTTCTCTAGCGGTCAGTTGGGTGTCCGACAGTTCATTTCTGCTGATACTACCTACCTGCACAGCCCCTTGAGTTGAAGGCTCAGCCCCACAGGCTGTCCCCGCTTCAGATGCAGTCTCAAGACTGTGTCATATTTCTGACCAACCAGGTACAAATTAGAGGTTCCCATGACCTGCAGAGGTTCAGTAACTTACTAGAAAGACCGACAGAACTCAAGGAAACTTTACTTACTTTGCCAGAGTATTATAAAGTTTACAGTTCAGGAACAGACAGATGAAAGAGATGTTTAGGGCAAGGCACGGGAGAGAGGGCACTTTACCCTCTGAGACTCTAATTGTTCAGGAACTGGGAAGCCACTCAGATCTTGACTTCAAGACTTTTTATAGAGCTTAACTATCAGTCTCGACTCACTTTCCTGGAGGTTGGCTGGGGGAGATGAAGGTTCTAACCCTCTAATCTTCTGGATTTCTGGTAACTGGCATCACCATAAGCTATCTAGGGGACCCACACTGGGACCCTTTATTAGCATAAACTCAAATGTTACTGAAAGGGGTTCATGATGAAGAGCAAATGATATTCATTCATTTCACTCAGGAAATTCCAAAAATCCCAGGATCTCTGCCACAGGAACCAGTGACAAAGACCAAAAGTACCTCTTATGCCTCACAGTCACTACACGGAGTGCTTACTGTCACCTTCACATGACCCTCTAAAATGGATGCTGTTATTATCTCTATTTTACATAAAGAATAACTGAATCTCAGAGGCATTAAGTGATTTGTCCAAGATCACAAAATCTATGGGTTCCAGAACAGGATCTGAAATTAAGTAACCTGACTTTGGAAGACTCTGGGTTCTTAACCAGTTGACTATACTGTATAATCAGTTGACCTTTGACCAGGTTCTTGATTTCCTTTTGGCTTAGGCCAGCTTGATCAGCAGGAACCCACAACCTTGAATTATTTATATTTCAACAGACTATTTATTTCTGATCTGGGGACCAGGACAGACATAAACTCAAATGCCAGTGGGGTTGTGAGAGTGAAAGAGACGTCTCTTCTCTCTGAACATCTGGTGACTGAGGTTATTGAAGTAAGCTGACAATAGGCAGATTATCAGGAAAAAAGGCATACAAATTTATTATGTGCATGGGAGCATTATGAGACAAGAGAGAATCTGATAATCTAATGTGTCCTCTTCACAGGAGAGAAGGAAGTAGGGGATGAGAGTAATTTAGAATGAGAGTAAACCATGGTTAGGGGACACACTTGGGTCCAAAGAATAGACAGTAACTTGCAACAGAGCTCACCTGGGCTCTGGTGTGATGTCAAGTCTAGTTTTCTTTCCTTTATGTTAATCTTCCCTGTTGGATAAGGTTATTGTGTGGACAGTCTTAGGACAATTGCATTCTTCTGGAAGAACTTTCCTTAGAGGTGTAAGGGAACTTCAGCGCAGGCTCCTTCTTCTGCTTTGAGACAGACAAAAGGGAATGAGACAGGGGAATGGGCCAATGTCAGAGAGACCTCCATTTGGAGGCTGTTTCTTTATTTCAAAATCTTCAACGTGATGAAACCCTATACTTTGGGATACTGTTATCTCAGCCCCAACAGGGTCCAAATAGATACATTAATGAGTTAAAAAGACTGGGCAGAGGATAATCAGATAACACTCTCTGTTTCTATTTTTCTTCCCATTTTTAATAAAGACAGTTTTGCAGAAAAATAGTTTTCTTCCATAAAAAGAAAACTAATGCAATATCGATGGCAACTGACATTCATTCCCAGTGTCAGGGAGGCAACAGGGGCAAATGGGCATTGCAAAGTCCTGGAAATTGTGTGCGTTGGGTAACAAGGGGAGCTGTTATTAGGTTTGGCATCACCAGGTTAATTTCAGGGAGAGGCAGGTACTCATATTTTTATATTAAATATGTGGATTTTTAATTGTGAGCTCAAAATTTTCAAGGTAACAAGGAGAGCTATATAGTATATATTTATCAGCCAGAGGGGGTAAGTTTGTAGCTTCTTGAAGAAAAAATATTTTGTAATTGTATTTGGGGTCCTGTGCAGGTGAAAAAACGGATAGAAAAACAGAATTATTTTGCACTTAATAGCCGCAAAGTCAGTAATGAATGATTACGTCTCACCTTTTCGCTGGCCTGTATTGTAGGTAGGAGTGGTTTTCAACTATTTGACTTCCTAGGCACAAGAAAGAAAGGCTATGGAAACTTTTATTAATAACATATTTATAGATTTATAAAGTAAAACAAACTTCATAAATATTTAAAGTGAGTCAATATGGTCTATGGACAATTATAATAAGCAAGTGTTTTCTCTCTGTGTATGGAATAATCTGCAGATGCTAGAGCAATTTGCATCTTGATGGATGGGTTATTTTATGTAAATTTTTGAACCTTTACTTTTATTCGCTAAGAATATAGCTTCAGGCAATTCTTGTCTTCTCTTTTATTGCTGAGATATTGAGAAAGTATAGACAGCAAATATACTTGAAGGGAAAAAGAAACTCAATGGATGTAAATCCGGGTCCAGCTAGTTCCACCAAACTGTGCAAGTGAGCATTTCTAGGCCTTCCCTGACTCACTCCTTTTACTTATTTCCCCCTGAACTGAGGTCCAGGGACCCACTGCTCAAAGGCTGATATAAGGGAGCTGTGAGCGGGTAGGAAGGAATCAGGTTTGTTTAAGGGCCAGCAATCTTGAGAAGATAGAGGGGCTCAGCCTTATAGCTACATCTGGAGAGCTCAGGGGGTGCCCAAGATTTTAACAGAAAAGGAAAATAGGAGCTGAGGAGGAAGGCTGCATGTTGAGAGAGGTCTTGGTCTTCCAAGGTATTTGCATCCTTTTTCTTCTTCACTGGATGTTGGCCTTCTGAGGGTTGCCTTGTAGCCTCTTGTTCTTTTTTTTTTTTCCCTTTCAAATTTTTATTAATACATGCTTGCAGTATATAATTATTACATTTATTTGTTTATTTGAGATAGGGTCTCACTATGTAGTTTAGGATGGCCTTGAACTCAGTATGTAGCCCAGGCTGGCCTCGAACTCAGGGCCATCCTCTTGCCTCAGCCTCCTGAGCGCTGGAATTGCAGGCGTGTTCTGCCACCCCTGGCTCATAATCATTACATTTATCATGGGAAGTTGGCATATGTATATAACGCACCTAAATTCTTTTTATGTTCCTATCATGTCATCTCTTCCTAGAACTAAAGATTAAGGAAGGACATAACAAAGATCGTTAGATGTGCTGAATTCTGTGAGTAAAAAGAAAGATTAGCAGTTAACATTATCATTTAGGCAGAAAGGAGGAGATATCAAAAGGATTAGGGAGCAGAAGGGGAAGAAAAGGGGGAAGCAAATATAACTGCTAAAGTCAAGTTCCTGAAAATGCTGCCCACTGTTACATGATCAGAATTCAGCAGCAAGCTGGAGTGTGGTAATGGCTCTTTTTAAAGTTACTATCTAGAAATTCGGAAGTGGGGCTTTGGGGATGGTAGAGTAGGGAACATAGTGAACCCTCTTCTCAAGAAAAAATGATAAAATGAGACAATATTATAAAGAACAGCCATTTCAGAAATCTCACAAGTTGCCAAGGCCATATAACAAATTGGTAATTATCTATTTACAAAGAGCTGTTGCATGTTGGGTATAAATAATGCTAGTCGCCTATGCAATTTTAACCTGAGCACCACTCTTTCTGTCCTGGGATGGTTTGGCCAGCTTTGGGCAAGCTATGAAGAACAGGAAGTTGGCTGGAGGAGGCTGACTTAATTTGGAGAGGGGAACAGAAAATCCTACACTCACATGTACTGTCAAAAACAGTTGGTAAACAGGGGAAGGCCAATATAATTATCCTGATGCTATGACCTTGCATTTGGTAAGCAAGAAACCAGCAAAGCAGTGAGAAATTTAACAGGGAGATAAATGGAGTGAGATAGCCATGGTGATTCTGGTAAGCTCTCCCTTATCCTTGCTTAAATGCCTCAGGCTGTATACAGTCTCAGCAGTTATCCACAAATCCTTGGCTCAGTGTGAGGCTGTCGGCCAAAAAGGTCTCTGGTGGAAAGTATAAACTGGAATAAGCTTGTAAACAATGTGCTTGTGGATTGAATAGAACCCCCTTTACTTGCAAAAGGGAGGTTTAAATCCTAACTTCTGGTCTTGTGAATGTGGCCTTATTTGGAAAGAGGGTCTTTGCAGATGTAATTAATATTCTTCAGAGGAGGTCATTCTCAATCATTTTAAATCTAATGATTGCTATCTTTATAGAGAAAGGAGAAGAGGATGTAAGACACAGGGATGCAGGAGAGAAACAGGACAGGAAGGCCCTGTGAAGGTGGAAGTGGAGGCTGGAATGACACATCTATAAGCCAAGAGATACCAAAGACAACTGGCATCCATCAGAGACTAGGAGAAAGGCCTGTAACAGATTTTCTCTGTAAGTCTTTAGAAAGAACCAATCCTGCTGAGAGCTTGATTTCAGAATTCTGTTCCCTAGATCTATTAGAAAACTAATTTCTATTGTTATAAGCTATCTAGTTTCTGGTAATTTTTTAATGGCATCCCTAGAAACAAACACATGAGAATGTGTGTAAGTAGGTTAATTTCCCATAATGAAAACAGTACAGGAACGTTAAGCGCAGAGAGGCCCTTGGTTTTCTTATCTGTAAAATGAACTTCCTTGGAGAAGCTGTGATGATTAAACTTTATTGTGTCAACTTGATTCACTTCAGAGCTGCCCAGGGGATTGGTGGAACATACTGTTGGGTATCTGGGTAGGTAATAATTCTTATTTGCATGTCTTAAAGGTTTGTGTCCCCACTTTTGCATTTCACCTTTACCTTTGTATGTCCCTCAGGAAAGAGGCAATGTATTTCTTGAGGAATGTGTAGGCTTAGGCTGGTGGAGAGATTCCATTAAGCTACTCAAGGTGAAAGAAACAGTAGGAACTGAGCATATTCTGCTCACAGGATGTGGGGAGTTAGGGTTATATACTAGAGGGGAAGTTTCACCCTTGCATAAAAAGATGCTAGAGATATCCTCAGCTTTACTGCAATTTCCCTTACTTGTAAGGTATGCTGTGCATAGTATAGGATATCCAAATCTGCGCACATGTCTCCTCTTTGCTAAACTTGTTTATTTATATGCATGCCTTACTGTGATTGTGGCTCAGGGTCATATGTGGTAAAACTAATGGGATCACAGACCTTAGAATTATGTGCCGGACCAGCTGTCTGAATCTGAGATTATCCCTAGTTATAAATAGTGACCGGGCACAGAATTTACTAGCAAAATTAAGGGTTATAGGCCTTGGGTATTTGGGAGAAAAAAGGAAGAAAAGGCTGCCAAGG
The DNA here is from genome assembly GCF_000276665.1 of Chinchilla lanigera. Lineage (NCBI taxonomy): Eukaryota > Metazoa > Chordata > Mammalia > Rodentia > Chinchillidae > Chinchilla > Chinchilla lanigera. The sequence continues at coordinate 8,231,242 of NW_004955420.1, read as the reverse complement.
AATCCAAGTATAAATTAACCCTGCAGGAGTAAGAGCAGTAGAAATCTACAGGCAACTTGCAGCTTCCAGCAATAAATCTCCCAAGGAAAGGAAATGTGTGAATTGGTAAAGAGGAAAATACAAGACGTTTGGGATGCTAAATCCTCTGCATCAGAACTGTGCTACTTGTTTGTAGAGAATAGTTTAAAAGATTTCACACTTTAAGGATATTTTGTGTGAAAAAAAGGAATTTTTTTGGTGAATATGATAAAAAGCTGTATGTATTTTCTTGGAAGGCATCATGTATTGTTAAAAATCTCTGGTATTATATAAGTTACAGTAGAATTGGAAAGCTTCTCACCCCATTATTATTTTGGTAAAAAAATTATTCCACACACAGTGCATATAAATTACAGGAAAATTTAGAAGCTATAGCTGAGAATACATTTCTAAAAATTACTCATTTTCCACTATTCAAAGATAATGACATTGACATTTTAATGTGTATCTTCCAAGATATACTATATATTGCATATTAAAATGGACTTTCATACTATTGCTGATAAATTCTTTTTTTAAAATTTTTTTATTTTAAAGATAAAAGGAGGGAAACATTAACAGACATACAACATTTTACAACATCACAAGCACAGTACAGACAATACAGAGTTACAAACAAAGTGGTAGGGAATTAACAATGGTTGTTGTATTACATATTGATATCTTCAAAGTGGCTTCTCATGCAAACAGATATAGACATGCAATACTGGTCAACCAAAGACTCATTGACAGTTTCTTTCAGCATAGAAATAGAAGACAGAAGAACAACCATGTTAACTATCATGTATATACATACATACAAAATTTCTCCTTCTTTCCCTTCTCTTTTCCCACTGCTGATAAATTCTTGATCCTGGTTTGGATTTTATGTAGTGATCGTTTTTATTTTAAAGGGGAAAAAACAATAACAAAATAACAATGAAGACAAAAACAAAACAACACAAAATGATAAAAATGATACAGGATTTCAAAACAAGATGATAGGAATTAACTTTTTAAGACATTTTTAAAAGGATTTATTTTATGTAGATCAGATGTATTTCTTTAGGTTTTTAAAATGTATTATTATTGTTTTGGACAAGAATTCTTGCCTATTCTTCTGTCCATGCCACTCTTTATCTATCTATCTATCTATCTATCTATCTATCTATCTATCTATCATGTTCTCTCTCCTCTGTCTCTGTCTCTCTGCCTCTCTCTCCCCCTTTCTCTCTTTGCTGGATCTGAACCATATCCTGTATTTGGGGAAGTCCCATGGCAGAGCCCGCCTTCTATGGTAGAAGCTGAATAAGTGAGATGCGTGATGCTCACCTTGCCTTGCAGCTGAAATCTGGAGTCCAGAGGGCAGTGGCTGTAGGGGTGGGAGCCATACCATTCTGGCCTGTGATCTCTTTTCTGTTTTGGTTTTAGCTGCCTCCTAGACTCTCTTATTCCTGGGTATTCTCTTAGCTTATTTCTCCATATATTCTTATAGCTACTAAGAAGTCTTTAAAAAAATGCTCTTTCCTTCTAAATTAGCAGGGCGTTTTTGTTACTTGCAACCAAGAACTTCAATGGGTAGACCTCAACTTCACCCAGAAAAACTGAAGATCTAATTGTTTTCAGTAGGATAGTGAAACATCTGGATTCTTGGTTTTCTTTTTGAAGGCACTTAAGATGTAGACCAGAAAGGACTTTGGAGATGATCTTTTGGCGTAGATTAAGGGCAAGGTATGCTGAACTAGAGAGATGATTTGGTTCAGAGCTAGACATTTTCAGTGTCACTTGCTAGCTGTGGGACATTGGGAAAATCAGTTAATTCCTTCACTCAAGGAAGGGAATTGGACTTGAATTGTCTAATGTGAGGCAGGGCATGAGAAAAGTAGACTTCCATTTTCTTCACATTTGCAGTTTTATTATTTTAAGCAGAACCAGAACCTTTGGACTTCAGCTCATAGCACCTATTTCTGAATTCCCAGTCCCAGTAATTACATAATCCTGAATGAATATAAATAATCATTAAAACACCAAAGAAGGATGAAAGGAGTAAATCTATATTCTTTTGAAAGTTTAAACTCATTTGACCTTTTGATGAGTCAGTAGCAGCAGAGATATCTAGCTGGAATAATTTATATGGATCAAGGAACATTGTGTGCTCAAGTTCATAGCTAAAGACATGGAGCAGTCTCTGCAATTATAACTCACTAGTTTCTTCTATTTTATCCTCTCAATTCAAAGAAAAAAGTTCTTAAAATCTTATTAACAGTGTAAGTGTGATGCCTTTCCTTTCAGCCTTTCTAGGACTCAAAAATCTTATCCTAGGTGTAACTTTGAAGATTAGAGCTGGACATAGCTGCCTGTGTGTTCAGAGTAAGGCACATGTCAGTGAACTTTAGATGTTTAGATAATGAGTATTTTCATCTGTTTCCTTTGATGCAAAATCCAGCAGTGACAGAAGCATAAATATCCATAGGATTTTACTACTGGGAAAGGTCTAGTCCAATTTCTATACTTTACAGATGAGAAAAAAGAGACTGAGATATTAAGCAACTTTACCAAAGTCATGTAACTAGCTTCAAATTTAGTGATAGATCTAAGACTAGAACCTAACATTTATGATACCTGCAGGAGTAGGATGGTAAGATGGTTTTTCTCTTGATTTCTGATCAGATGCAGAGCCTTGTTTATAGTAAATACTCAATAATGACATGATGGCTAATAATCAATTGCAGTACAGTATCATTACTGCTATGATATGCATACTAAAAGAGTTAACTAAATAACCAGGACTAAATATTTTAATATTGGGAGCTAGTGCCTCATTTTAGTACTTCAGGTTAGATTCAGGCTTCTACTTGTTAAAAATCTGTGACAATTAATAGTATATGGAAATAGAAGGTATTCAGGTTCATTTACTCTAAAAGCTTGAGTTGATGTACAACAAAGTCACGTGTCTTATCCCTGGAGATGGTTGATGAGAATATTAATGTTGATACAGAGCAGGTGGTGGGGCCACGGAACCTCAGCTGTGATTAATACACAATCATTTCTCTGTCAAGGAATTTGATGTATACACAGCATGGCTCAATGATGGTATTTTCTCTTTAGAAGCGTGAGGTTTATTTTCTTAGATTTTCCTCTGAAATATTTTTAATATATTAAATATTCCTGACACATATTTAAATGTAGCTAAAGCAGAATAACAAATCTTTAGTAGTGCATAATGGCTTAGTTAAGATGAGTTTTATCGGATGAAACTAGTATGTTCTGATAAATAATACCCAAGTGAGTTAAAAGGGAGCAGAGATAAAATTCCACTGGAGTTGGATCAGCAGTGTGCACCTGGATTTATTTTGGAGTCTTTTTTCTTTCTGGTGCTTGAACTAAACCTAAGTCTTGCACACTTAGCTGCGCTCTCATCCCTTTTTATTTTTTATTACAATTTTTTGTTAGTATGTGTTTGTGATAAACAATAGTTGCTTTCATCTTGGAATCATATCTTCATCATTTTTCTTACTCTCCCCTCATTATTTTTTTGTTTTTGAAACAGGGGCTACTAAATCACTAAATTACCCAGTCAGAGTGAAACTTTCCATCCTTCTGCCTCAGCCTCCCAGAGTGCAGGGATACAGGTGTGTGCCACCGTGCCCGGGTTATTTTGGAATCTTGTATTTAAGGCACAGCTGATCTGAGGTCTTAGACCTCTTCTGTCTCTTCCCATATTTCACTGTTATCTCTCCCCAATTTAGAGCTCTTCCTTCATTTTCTGCTTTGCTGTAATGACATTTTTCTTCCAGTAAGAAGCTAATGGATCTCTTTTCATACATAAAGAAGGTTTTTTTTTTTTGAATGACTTAAGGTTTCTGGACAGTTATTTAAGTGAAAGGGCCCACTTAGATAATATAAAACAATACAAACTTTTCCATATTTATATATCTGGTGTTTCCATACTGTTTTGTGCGAAAATTTCCTGGCAAAAAAGGAATAACTTTGAATACTCAGTAGAAACAGCTCTGCACTGAGATTTTTCCCCCTCTGGTGTTCCTTTCAGATTTTAGATTGACAGCGACCTCGCTAGAATCTGAAACTTGGGCCTGTGAATGTTGTTTTTAGGTTAGTGTTAACCAGAAGACAGGAGATAATAGAAATGACCTGGGATAAATAGTGCCAGCTACGAAGGAAGAGAAAATAAGTAGCCTTTTAATTGCCAACATAGAATCATATTGTATACAAAGTATTTTCAACAAATGTTCTGTTCTCTATCATGCTATTCTGTTGCTCGATTATCTGGTACTTTTGTGCAGTTATGAGGATGAATAATCCATACTAATGATACCCTGAGGCACTGTGAGGTTTCTAACTTCCTTTTAAACAAATGGTTTTCAAACTAAAAATAAATCAGTGGAAGCGTTTAAAAAGGAAATCGTATATGAAACCACCATATTAAGCAGAAAAGTAGAGCTGTTTGCTGCTTGCGTGGATTGTGACAGTGGAGGGGCTGAATCTGGCTTGCTTGCTCTTCCTGTATTGGCTTTCTTCGCTCCTGAGTCCTTTGGCTTCATTGCAGTATAGCATATTGAAGATACCAAATTCTAATTTGGAAAATATCAATTTGTATTTAATGTATGCTGCGATTCTCTATTAACTAGAATAGAAAACTCATTTCTAAGCTGTGTTAGATAACAGCATATTATCTGAGCAGGGCAGATTTTATAGTAGGTTGAGTATACTGCTTCTCTTATGATTACATTTGAGTGGTGTCAAAGGGACCCTGGGCAAAAATATCTCCTTTACAAGATTAGAGGTCACACCTGAAAGAGAATTCCAATAGGACCTTGATTTAAGTAATTACTTTATCTGAGTAAGGTAATATATTAGCAGGGAATTCAATCCAATTCAGCATGAATTTGTTGAATGTCTATGATGTGCAAGACATTGCCTATCTTTAAGGAATATAAAGATAAGTAAAATAAATCTTGCACTTAGAAAGTTTATGGTTTGCTAGTGGAATTCAGTCTAACAAAATGTGATAGAGTCTAATTTCACCCTTCTTATTTTGTCAAGAGGCATTGTTATCCTTATCTGACTTGCCCAGGATCACCCAGCTAGTTATGACACAAAATATGCTAATGGATGGCTCACCAAAATTTTCCATTTTTGCAAGAAAGAAATTAGTAGCTACTGTCCTTTTTATTCTGAAAATGAAAATTGAAAAAACCCACTATTTTAATTATGGAAGAATTTAAGCATTCATAGCATAGTAGAGAGTATTCTTTTTTTTTTTTTTTTTCCGGTACTAGGAATCGAACTCATGATGTTGCACTTGCCAGGTAGACGCTGTGCTGCTGAGCTAAATCCCCAGCCCCTAGTAGAGAGAATTCTTTAATAAACATCATACACCCATTTGCCATCAACTTATAGCATGTTCTATCTGCTACCCATTCTGTATTATGTTGAAGTGAGTTCCAGACATTATACCTTTTAATCTGGAAATGCCTCAGTATATACCTGTAAAAGATAAGGACTCTTTCTTAGGAAAAGAAATACATAATAACAGTTTCTTAATAACATAAAGTATACTGGAAATGTTAATATTTCCAATTGTCTTATAAATGTCATAGTTGTATTTTTTCTTACCCTTTCAGATCAGGATACTAGTAAGATCCTCACCTCTACTGGCACACTTTTAAACTCTTTTAATCTTTGAGCTCTCTCTGCATTTCTTTTTTCTTGCTATTTTTTTGTTTGCCTTTTATAGTTCTCTATATCGATAGTTTTTGCAGAACCTCCATAGTACAATGTGCTCCTTTGTCCTCCATATTTTTTGCATGTTAGTAGTTATATTTAAAGGCTTTATCTAAGTCAGGTTAGATTATTTTGGCTTTGGTGAAACTAGCTCAAAGTTTGGTCTGTGGTCATCCATCTTCTATGAGAAGACACAGATATGTAATATGTTGTTCTCTTTTTCTCTTTCTGAATTGAGCAAAACTGACGATCAATTCCTATATCCTGTAGTTCATTAGGGTCTGTATAGTGGCAATATTCTAATTCTATCATTGCTTTTCATTGACTTTTCTAAAAAGAAGTATTACCTCATGCACTATTTGGTTAAAATGGTGTTGCTGTTTATGTAGTAAAGGCAGGAACAAACTTGATTCTTTTATTTATAAGTTTTCAGAATGATGAGATGGCTCCTTATCATTGCAAGAGGGCCAAGGATGCCCAGATAGGTGGCACAACTATTTCTGGTGAGGGTGTTTCCAGAAGAGATCCACATTTTGATTAGCAGACTGGTTAAGGAATATCACCTTCACCAGTGTTGTTGGCATCATCCAATCTGCTGAGAGTATGAATAGAACCAATGGGTGGTGGAAGGGTGAATGTTACTCTTTGCTTGAGCTAGGATGTCTCTTTTCTCATACCCTTCCTAATGGCCCTCCCATTTCTTGGACCTTCAGGTTGGGGCTTATACCATGAGCTCTCCTGATGCTGAGGATTTTTTTGGACTGGACTATACTACTGGCTTTCCAGGGCCTCCAAATTGCAGATGACAGACTGTGACACTTGTTAGACTTCATAACTATGTGAACCTTCATAATAAATCCTTTTCTTTATGTGTATATATCCTATTGCTTCTATTTCATTGGAGAAGCTTGACTAGTACAAATATCAGTGGGCTTTAACTGAATCGTGTGCTTTCATCCCATGCACTTACTATTCTTAGTGGTGTACAGACCTTCCCATCTCTGGCCAGCACTCGTTCCTTGTTGGCTCCGGAGTCCTCTCGAGATGACCCTTAGTAGCCTCTGGTAGCTTTTCTGCTATCTGGCAATAAAACATTTTTCAGGTTTATCTTTTATATTTCCTGATCATTTTTCAAATTTAAGAGGAAAATACTAACTTTCTTTAGCTTAAAATGGCAAAATTGAGTTTCAAGGATTTCTTGGTAGTTATTAATTGCAAGACAAACACTTGGAGGCACTGGTTCTGAACCTCAGTCTGTGCTGCCCAGACGCACAGTTACCTCGGAGCACCCCCACCTTCACTGACAACGTTCCAGGAACCTGTCTGAGCTATTTTATCCGACTCCAAGTGTTGTGATTTCTGCACTGATTATATATTTCTGTGCCACTCAGTTCTCCAGGAGAGCGATCATCATTCAGTGGGAAGTGATTCATTACACATATCCTTTCCTGCAAGTGACCAATTCAGCAAATGGCATTGTTTCTTTTTAAAAACTGCCATGTATCTCTGACTATGTATTTTTGCCCATCATCACTATTTTGAATTGTGTCTCTCCCAAAAGATATACCTCAAGCACTAACTACAATATTTTTCTTTCAGAGTATGACTCTCTTTGCAAATAGGAACATGGCACATGCAATTAGTTAAATTAAGAAGATGTCTGATAACCCAATCTGATTGGCATCCTTATAGGAGCCAGGAAAATCAAATGAAGGGAGACACACACGCAGAATGTAATGTGATTATAGAGGAAAAGATGCGAATGATACAGCTACAGGCCTAGGAATGCCAAAAATTGATGAGTTAGGAGAGACAGAAGAGGATTTATGCAGAGTCTCAGGGAACAAAGTCCTGCTGACCCCTTTATTTCACACTTTAGCTTCCAGAACTACAAGAGAGTAAATATTTGTTTCTGTGAGCCATATACTTTGCTACTGCAACCCTAGGAAAAATAATCATCTTCACTGGTGATTTACTGTATAGATCTACCTAATTAGTGAGTCAGTAATAGGCGGTGTTTTTTTTCCTCCCAAAGATAGATGGTGTTTAAGTGTGTTTTCTCTTTTTTTTTTTTAACTAGAAACAACTTGTTAAAATTTTTTACTGTGTACTGAGCACAGAGTATGAGAGAATTTGGGTCAAAACCTCATTTAACTGCTGGGAAAGTGAAGCTTCCGGGAGGGAAGTGGTTTTGTGTGGGGTCATCGGGTATTATGTAGAAGAAGCAACCAGAATGTAGATCTCTGGATACATAGTGCTCTGCCTTTTCCAGGGCATACATTTGAGTCTTTTTGCCTATTGTCAAGTTCTTTTTTTGCTCTAGATTCTTTCTCTTTGCCTCTTTCTTTTTACTTTGCAGTGAAATTTTAACAGGATGCAATGCGGTATGTGTAGTCAGTGGAGTATAGCACAGAGTTCAGAGGATAGTCAGTTCCTCTGCCAAAAAATAAATCTTTTTCTTATATTTGCCCTGATCTTCTGAAAGTGACTTTTGATTTTACTCCAGCATCTCTGTAATCCCTCTATGTCTCTAGAGGTCAGTGTGGCTTAAAGAAACTGTTTCAAACTATATTTGGTTAACATTTAATTCAAGTGACTTTAATAAAAGGTGATAACAAAATGATGGCTTAGGGGAACAGAAATTAATTACAACCACTATAAACATTAACATATGTAATAATATTGATTTTGGTACGTGGAATTTTTCACTGAGCCCATAGACTTTAATATTCTTCAAAATAATTGAACTAATTCTTATCTCTTTTAGCATGCAAAGTGTTACGATTTTTTTTGGTTAAAATGACTTTCCATTCTAGATTCCTTTTAGGAAAAAAAAAGACTTTTGTGCTTCTCTTTAAGGTTATTTGAATGAACTTTTATGACTAGTTGTATAAGTTCTCCAAGAAGACACTTTTCACCTTTATGTGGTGTTTAATATAAGAAGAGGCCTTGTGAACTACTTGGGGTAGAGAATCACCACGTAAAAAACAGGATGTTATTGAAAAGTCTGGCATATCCTTGTGAAATCTACCAATGTTATTCCCTACCACAGCTTTCAAAATTATTTGTCTCACTTATTTCCTCTTCCTTACCCCTTCCTTTCTTTGTAGAGACACTATATGAGTGAATTTCTGACCACATTAATAGGTTTGGGGACATTAATAAAACAGTCTTAGTGAGTTCTTCTATTGGAGTGCTCTCTGGTGAGCACACAGTAATCCTGAGAAGGAGAGGGACACAGGGGACTTCAGTGCCAGGCACCGCTATGGGAACAAATGCCCCCACCTGCCACAGCCCGAACAGTTCTGCTCTTATTTTCCCTCTTTCTTGGAGTTCCATGGGTGATTTTATTTGTGTAAAGATGCCATCACTAAGATTAAAAGCAATCATATAGCTGATTGGACAGACTATAAAAAAGATGGCTGGCCAGAAGCATCAAACATACAGAAGGCAATAACAAGTAGCTAAGTCCAACTTTTAGGCAAGAGAAAGAAAAAAAATGTGGGCCACAGACTGCCTAATTCATGGCAGTCTGGGACCACTTAAGGCATGGGGAAAAGACTTTACGTACCTTGCTAGCTCTTAAGGGCATTCTTGTTATTCACACCAGTCAATACTGAATAAACTCTTAATGTGTGGGCAGTGCGCTAATTGCATGAAGTGCTAAGCATAGTTAGTACTGGTTCTGTCCTAAAGCTTAGTTGAAGTAGAAAGGAAATATATCGGAAGAAAAAAGAATTCAAGTTCTTCCATGCTATAGGGTACCAGAAATGACTACAGAAATTCAGAAGAGGGAGGAATTGGAGCTAAACTGATCAGGGAAGGAGTCATAAGCAAGTATAATAAATATTGAAATAGATACCGTTTCTTAACCCATCCTCTCTTACCTCTGGGCTTATGGTATTCCTTGCAAGTTAAAGTGTGGCCATGTAAATGAATTGTAGCCAGTGGAACACTAGCAGTTACTATGTGTGTTGTTTTCAGGCCTTCTCCATAAAACGATCCTATGCACAATCTCCCATGCACTCTCTCTTTCTGCAGCGGTGGCAGAAAGGGATAACCAAATGTTAAAGATTGCAGACCCATGGAAGAGGCCTGGCTTCCTGGTCTCCTGAGTCACTGCTCTAAGGAAAGGTACCGGACTTTCAGGAACATCCACCTTGGACTTTAGAAGGGCCAGAAATATACCTATGTTTTGTTAAACCATTGAGATTTTGGCATTTGTGCCACAGCAGCTTGTTACTTAACTGATACAGAAAGTAATACTGAAATGGAATTTTGAGGTGTAGGTAGGGCGCAGATAATAGAGACATTGAGGGGATCTCATACAGGAAGGATATGGACAGTGCAGTGGAAGACAAATGCAACTCAATAGGTTGAAATGGAATATTAAAGAAGGGGATCAGAGAATTAGGTAATCTCAGTTTATGAAGGCCGAGAAGTTTGGACCTGACTTGATTGCCGTGGTGGCAACTGGAACGATGAGGGTAGTGAAATTGTAACTTAGGATAACGAAGGCTTACTGTTGTCTCATTGGTGGTGGAGGAAATGAGAAAGATTCATCTGATTGCAGTGAGTGGGATGGATGAGTTGTTTGTGCGGTCAGAGTGGAAGTAGAGTCCTCGAGGAGACTGTTATGACTTGTGTCTAGATGTCCCCCCAAAACCTCATGCAGTCATAGGTGGGGCTTTTCAGAGGAGGCTGGATCTAGAGTGTGTGACACTGGGATTGATTCATGGTACAATGCTAGAATCTAAAAGGACACTAAGATTAAGGGTGTGAGTACCACCCTTCCTAAGCAGCCTGGATAAGATATAAGGGATAGAAAGAACTGTGGTTGTCTTTTGTTTGTTTTGCTACCTTCTGCCCACCATAAACAATTGCCCCTCTCTGAGGCCTGTCTGCCATTCCACCCTGCCTGGAGCCAGCTGATAATGAATGGAAACCTCTACAAACTATAAGCCAAATAAGCTTTTTTGCCTTTTAACTTTGGGTGTTGGGTATTTTGTCTCAGCAAAGAGAGAGAAGTAACTACAACAGAGACCAGAGTGAACACCTGGGCTGGGTGGTGGTGGAGGGAATAAAAACAGAGGCTGAACAAATGAGACATTGCAAAGCATGATGTGGATAACTTACTCTGAGAAAACAGCAAAGGAACATAACTTATAGGTTTGTGTATTAGATCAGAACAATGAGGAATTCTTGTCATAAGGACTCGTGATACAAAGCAAAGAGAACATAATGTTTTTTTTTTTTGGTACCGGGAATCGAACTCATGACCTTGCGCTTGCCAGGCAGGCGCTGTGCCGCTGAGCTAAATCCCCAGCCCCGAGAACATAATGTTTACTGTTGTCTTTAAAGAAAGCAAGGTAGTATAGAATATGTTCTAGATAAGGGTCAAAATAGAATGAGAACTTCTAGATTTGACATGCTTACAAATCCATTTTATCTTTCTAGAAAGGCAAACATAGAAAAACCACCTCTCCCAGCCTTCCTTGCAGCAAGTGCAGACGTGTGACGGAGCTCTACCCAAAGGAGTATGGGTAGAAATTTACCACTTTTATGTCTGTCTGTAAAACTTGTGCTTGATTCCTCAGTCTCTCTTCTGTGGCAATGTTCCAAATGATGATCTGCAATATGGAAGAATCCTGAGTCTGAAGTTACCAGTTGGGTTAAAGGCTTCCAGAATAAGCACCCAACCACATTGGGATGTGAGTTGAGGGAGAAATTAATCTTTCTTGTCTTAACCACTGAGATCACAGTGTGCATAGCAGAATAACTACTCTTTTTCTGAATAACACCTAACAATAATTCAGCAGATTTTTTTTTAGCATATAATATGTTTAAATCCTAAAATCAAACTTTATTCACAATGTCTTCTGTTTAAATACCCCTATGATAACACAGTTTCAGTAGATTTTTATAATCTAGAGATTTACTAAAATTCTGAGTTCATCCATTTTCTGTTTGTACTCATCCTCCCAGTTGTTGCATATTGGGTATAGATTCTGGTCTTTGTATCAGTTTTAAAAAATAGAGCTGACAGCATATTTTGACTTTGTCTTTTATTGAATTCTTTTTGACAAAACTTCTTAACAGATGAGAGTCATAAAATAAAGAAAACTTATAATATCTTGTCTGAGATAGTTTCAGGAGTGTTGACAGATATAGTTTAGAGCCTCTTTTATTTTGTCTTTATTTGACAGCCAGCTGACTCCGTAGTGCCATAACATCTTCCCACATAAACTGCAGATCTGAGCAGAGATAGAAAACCTTGATCACCTTGGGAACTCTGGCTCTGCACCAAGAAGTTAAATAACCTGAACTTTTTATGGAAATGGCTCTGGATCTGTTCTTTCTGTTAGATCTACTTTCATATATAGATATTGGAGTCTGATGTGAACACTCACCAAAGAATAGACTAAGTTCCAGTGTACTTTAAGGTCCTCATCACTATTGTTATTTAAGATGGAGTAATGACCAGCTACCACACTGAGCATGGAAACCATAGACAGATCCATCATTGGAAACCATTAATATTAATTAATGTATTTTGTGTTGTCATTGAAATGAAATTTTGGATGGGTTGGAAAGTGATAGCTAGCATACAGTTGAAGGATTTTTTCCCAATATAAAATTTTTATTACTTTTGTAGTAATAAATATGTTGTGTGAACATTTAAAAATGGAAGTGTTACAGAAAGACATAAGAAAGAAGTATACCCCCAAACCTGCCAAGAAGAGAGAAATGCTGTTAATATTTTTGGAGCATATCCTTTTATATTCTCCATTTATATGCACATAGTAAACTCTATCTACCTATCTACCTATCTATCTATCTATCTATCTATCTCTATGTATCTACCTACCTATCTAGGCAATCTATAGTTTTACATAAGTAGAATCATATCCCAGACATAATTTAAATTTTTACTCATAAGCTTAATATGAATATATTTTCATGTCAGTAAATCTATTGATACCAAATCATTTTAAGAACTTTAAAATAATCTCATATATAAATATCAAACTAGTATAATCAGTGATGGATACTTAGGTTGCCTCTAGTTTTTTACTATTATAAATAATGCTGCCATAAACTTATATGTATAATGTTTAAATTGTATGAGTAGGATAAATTACCAGGTGGGAACCTCTGGGAGGAAGGCAAGCATATTTAATTTTCCACCTAATATTACCAGAAGGAGAGTGCATCTATTACTTTGGTGAATGCATTGGGAAGACAGTGGAGAGAAGGATGCTTTAACTTCAAGGAATGGAAAGAAAGAAGTTCATGTTCCATCAAAGGTAAAAAACTATTTGAAATCCATGATAGAATTTGTGATCCTTCTGATCACGTTTTGTGGGTATTTCACACTTTTCTTTGTTGTGGAATCTTGTTGTCCTAGTGTATAACAACCTTCTGTGTATTACAAAAAGTTTTAAAGTTGAATCCAAAATGCAAATTTAGTGTAGCAGCAATAAAAGGGAAGGAGCTTGTTGGAGTAGAATAATGCACAAACTATTTGCATTCTATCTACTTCTTCAATTGCGTCTGTGGAATCCATCCTGAAACCAGTTCTGTTGTGATAAATTGTAAATTTATCCTTGAGGTCCTCATAGCATCCTTCTATCAGGCTGCTTCACAAATATTTTATTCCCATTTCTCTGCTGAAGAAAATGGTAGCATTTAATGTACCTATTTCCTTATGTCTTTTCTCTACCTCACATTGGGTAAGGACCTTAAAAAGGAAAGTAGAGAGAAGTTGGAGTATTAGGGTTGAGAATACAGGTTTTGGAGTCTCTACTAGTAAGGGAAATGTTAAAATAGGTACAGTAGCAACAGCAACAATAAAACTGCAAAAATCTCTGCAGTCTTGGGGGGTCATCACATCAAAGATTTATTTCTTGCTTTAAGAAGGTGTCATGCACATTCCATGATTTCTCATGGCACTTGTTTCAGTTACTTTTTTGTTGCTCAGACAAAATGTCCAGCACCCACAAGTTAAAGGAGAAAAGTTTTATTTTAGCTCACAGTTTGTAGAGATTTCAGTCCATAGTGGTATGGCAGAGGGCCATTGTAGAGGAGAAACAGTCTATGGCATGGCAGGGCAGAGAGAAGGCAGTGAAGCAGCAGCAGTCTGCCTTTCCCTTTATATTTCATCCACACTACAAGCCTATTGGTTGGCATAACCCACACTCAGGGTGGGCCTTCCATACCCAGAACTATGCTATAACAAGTTAGTTATTACACGTCCTTAGTCCTAGTATCACACATGCTAGATCCAGCCAACCCTGAAAAGCCTCACCTATGAGTGCTTGAGGCTTTGGGGGGACATCTAGATGGGACATCTAGATAGAAGCCATAGCAACATCTTTTCCACGTGGTGTCTTATGGGTCCCGGCTGTCTTTGTTTTGAGATCATGCCACATCAATTCATAATTTCCAGGGTTGATACTCTTAAATCCCTCAGAAGAGACACACATCATTGTCATTTGGCCATACTTTGTTCTGGGTAAGTCCATTGACCACTTGACCTTCCGTGTTCCTGGAGGCTGGGAGATGCTGGGCAGTGCACAGGATATTTAGTGAGCAGCACTGTCTGTTGTAGTCAGACCTGGTATCAATTCATAGTTCTTCATACTCCTGTGTGAACCTGACAAGTTTGCTAAGGATTCTGCGCCATGGTTTTCGTATTTGTAAAATGGGGTTGAAGATTTCTTTCATGTGGTATTGATTAATATGCATGAAGGCATGGAACACATTGTCAAGAAAAAAAGTGATAGCTACTAATATTCACTGCACTGCCCTAGGAGATAAATATAACTGCCAATCAGGACGATTGGTACAAAGAATTCAAAGAACACTTTCAAAATGAAGCAGTCCTGTAAGAGGGAGACTAGTTCTCTGACAAGAGGTTTGGAGCACTGAACTGGTAGATTTATTTACATTTCTTTAAAGAAAGAACTTCTCTGCACTTGGGCAGGGGATAATGGTGCATGAGAAATTTCCCTCTTTTAGGGACAAACCTGATTCCTGGCTGGCTCATCTTTTATTTCAGGACCCACTTCTGACATGAGTACTTGACCTTTGATTTGGGGGATTTGTGAAGTCTTACCTCTTCAGTTTGCTTGACGCATCCTCTCCCTTCATTCTTGCGCCTGTTTATTTTCCTGATTTTGGTGTTCCTCGTTTCTTTTGGTGAGAAGCTTCCTCAGCTGCTTTGCCTCAGGAAACCTGTGGCCCAGCCAAGGCCTGGGGAGGCCTGTGCAGTTTAAGCCAGGAGGCTCTTAGTTTGATCCTTCATTTGTTGGAGTCATGCTGGGCAGAGTGACTGATGCCAGTGCGGTCAGGGGACTAAGGATGAGTGGCTTGGCCGGGCCACCTCTCCTCCAATTTTTTTTGTTCCTGATTGCTGAAATAACCTTAGGCAAGACATGCAGCCTTTTTGTGCTTCCATTTTCTTATTTGAAAAACTGGGGTAATAATCATAGTACCTACTTCATGGGTTTGTTGTGAAGACTAAATGAATATTAAAATGGTAAAAGTGCTTGGTGTATCATATACGTTTAATAATAATTTTTCTGTATTATTATTTATCATGGTACTCTGGGAGCCCAAGGAAGAAAGTGATTAATCTGGCCCAGGAAAGCCACAAAAAGCTCCATAGAGTTGATAATACTTAGAGTTTTCATCAGTGACTAATTTCCTGGAGTTTGGCTTGGAGGGAGAGCGATCTAAGAAGAGAGACAGGCTGACATAAAAGCTCAGTTGTGCAGCATCAAATAGGAAGTGTACCTAAAATGCCTGAGCTCTGGATGAACGGAGGGCTGGAAATGTGGGGAGGTATGACCAGCACTGCAGCTGGACAAGGGGGGCAAAGGAAAATTGGGAAGGACTTTGATGCAAACCAGTAGGTTGTTACTTCACTCCTAGGCAGTGGGAAGCGAATAAAGATCTTTAGGCAAAGAAGTGCTTCAGATCAGGTTTGTAAGATCCCAGCGATTGTGGTGTGAAAGCTGGGGGCACTGGGCTGCAGTGTTGGAAGGGAGTTCCACTAGGGAGACTCCTTCAATAATTCACGGGGAGAAACCATGTGAGAGTTTTATGTAATGGGTCACCACTACCTGTTGTGCGTTCCTCCTTTCTTCCTATTGCGTTTTAGGATCGTGTATGATGTTTCTTTTCTTATTTGTTTTTCTTATTTTTATTTTTGCTCCAAATGCACACAAAAGCCAGTCATTCACAGCATGAATCTCATACATTGTTTTTTCCCCCATCCGCCTACAACATGAGCCAACTTGAAAACTTTTAAGCAGGCAATGCATTTTAATGGGCTAAAACGTATTTGACACAGTCCTGCTGCTTTAAGTATGCATGAGATTCGAGTTGCCCCGGAATTTAGTCCTTCCTCTGCTTCACTTGTCACACCATTAGCAATATCCCTGGGTGAGTGACCTAGGGTTAAGGATTAAGTTTAAAAACTATCTGGGCATTTTTCTGCTTGCATGAGTTGGACTTAGCCTGAGATCTCATTAAATATTTAATTTTATTTGGCTTGCTTCAGGGTAAAGTCTGAAAGAACTCTGAAGTCTTTTTTTTTTTTTAAACAGTTTACCACAAATTCTTGTTGTTCTCAAATGGAAGGATCCTTCCTTTAGATGCACAATTATGTTAAAGAATTTTACTATCATATGCTCTAACCTGAGTGTTTGGAATTATGGTACCCATAGAACTAATCCATCCAGAGCTTTGTAAAAGCCCGCGCATATCTGAAGAGCAAGTCCAACTGCAATTCTAAGTCACATTTTCTATCTAAACTTCCTTTTCATTCATAAAGCTCATGTCATTTTCCCTTGCTCTGTACCTCCTGAAAAAGTAGCAAAGCTACCTATCACTTTAGAAAGTTCTTTTTCTCAGAGCACCTCGGAAGAATATCTACAAAGATGGAAGAAAACCTTGGCAGAGATTTGTTTTTTCCAAACATTATTATATTTAGCTTAGAAAATATTCTGCTCATGCCATGCAAATCAGCGTTCCCTTTCATTAATACTGAATAAAAGGTTGTTAGGGTTGACCAGCTCACCCCTCTTTGAAACATTCCTCTTCATTAAATAACCCTTAGAAATGTCCAGCACAACGTGAATAGTAATCAGGTCCCCCTTTCCCTGGTCTTTTTATTTGAGTCCTCAGAGTAGGAGACTGTTGCCAGTAGTTTGTTGAAAAATGGTCCCTCCTGTGGCAGTTAATTAATCTAGTGAAATGACTTGTAGAACTCTACCTACCCCTAGATTTTTAGTTTTTCTAGGGGGATTTCACCATGACACTTGGGACTTTTCTTTGTTATAGCATTCTTTATGGATCTCTATGGATGTTTCGGGAAGATCCAAGGAGTTAAAGATCTTTAGTGCCTCCAAGCCAGTAAGGCACCCTCTTTTTCTCTTTCTCTTTCTCTTTCTCTTTCTCTTTCTCTTTCTCTTTCTCTTTCTCTTTCTCTTTCTCTTTCTCTCTTTCTCTTTCTCTTTCTCTCTGTCTCTCTCTCTTTCTCTTTCTCTCTTTCACTTTCTTTTCTTCTCGTTCTCTTTTTCTTTCTCTTTTTCTTCCTATCTCTGTCTGTGTCTCTCTCTGTCTCTGTCTCTCTCTTTCTCTCTCTGTCTTTCACATTTATTTACCATCTTTCCTTAGAAATGAACTGTTATGTGCAGGTAACTTCTGGAGGTTTCTGGAGAGATAGGGGAGATCTCTTCAGATATTTAAAAATACATCAAGCAGAGGGAAAAAGAATGATAATACTGGGATAGGTGGGTAAAAAATGTCAGGAACACTAGGCCTGGTGGTATACACCTGTAATCTCAGCTACTCAGAAAGCTGTGGTGGGCAGATGAAGTTTGAGGTCAATGTGAGCAATTTAGTGAGACTCTGTCTTAGAATAAAAAGAGCTAGAGGTTTAGCTTATTGGTAGTGCATCCCTGGGTTCAGACCCCAGGATTGCAGAAACAGAACGGAAAGCCAAGAAATGAACATTTCCCTTGGTATCCTGTAGCTTTATGGAATGCCATAGGCTTCCAGGGTTGACATGTGGAAGTTTATAGGGTTAAGTGAGTTAAGGAATGCTGCACTCATACCGTTAAACAAGCTAATGAATGATATAAGTAGCTAAAAGGAAAATAATATATGCTTGACAGAATGGTTTTAGTGGAGCAGGTTGAAGGACAGGTGCTTCTCATTTAGAGCTCTGCTAAGAAGTACTTCATTGCTTGAAAGTAAGTTTAACTACTATAAGTTAGAAGTTTTAGGTGAATGTTGCAGCCTCAGTCAGATGCAGTGTAACATTATACACAAATATCAACACTCTTGGAATTCAGTTTATCTGTAAGAAAGTAGATAGAAATGAATATTCTCAAGGTCTTTACTGGCTCTAAATTGCTATGGGTGGCACCAGAAAATACTGACTTCGTGATCATGGTATGTCCCCTGCCAGGATGGTGAAGTTCTGCATCATTTCATGAGTTTTTTTTTTTTTTTTTTTACTTGTTACTGTGTTTGATTGTTTGATCAATCTTACATTCTTATGTCTGGTGAACTGAGCAACTTCGTTGAAGATAACAGTATGTAATGTAGCAACCATTGTAAATTTCTACCATTTTGTTTTGAGGTCATGTGTCATTTTTGTTGTTTTTAGGTTGTTTTGATTTTGTCTTCATTGTTGTTTTGTCAGTTTTTTAATCTTAAAAAAAAAAAAAGAAAATACTGACTTTCCCCTTGTTGAGGTGTTCATGCCTGAGCCAGACGCCACTGGATGGCTACATAGCACAAAACGTTTGGGCTGGCTCTTAGGCATTTACTAGCACAGCATTTCTAGAACCTTACCAAAAATCATCTTTTAAATGTCTCTTTTTAAAGTTATACAGGGCATTGTCATCACTACTATTATTTATTCAATGTTACTAATGATAGGGCTAATTTTACTGCTAGATATTTGGCAATATACTCTATTTACTAAGTGATAAAAGACTGGTTTGAATATATATATTGTTTTGTTAGAATAAGGCTCTCTCGGTCGTGTGGTGACTCCTTTTAGCTTGGCTTTTCAAAGGCTGTCCTCTTTGTGTTAATATCCATAGGAGTTAAAAACCAAGTTTCATAAGATGTTTAAGACTACGTTCTTTCTAGCAGTATATAATGGACTTTTAGGCAGAAGAAAGAATATGGAAAATAGATGTTTTACAAGAAGACATTTTATGTATTCATGTAAGTTCAACCCAAAGTACTTTTTAATAATAGATATATAAAGGAAGAATAAATGAATACACTAGATTATAGAATTTGTATCTAAGAAATTTGAATAGGCTGGAATGTTTAAATATTGGAGAAGTAAAGGTCAAGTTCTGCACTTAGTTAAAAATGTTTTGAGGCGCATAAAAGGGCAAATATTAACTTTACTTCACTAACTGTGCGGGAGAATGATTTTAATTAGCACCGATTAC
The DNA here is from genome assembly GCF_000276665.1 of Chinchilla lanigera. Taxonomy (NCBI): domain Eukaryota; kingdom Metazoa; phylum Chordata; class Mammalia; order Rodentia; family Chinchillidae; genus Chinchilla; species Chinchilla lanigera. The sequence continues at coordinate 8,211,992 of NW_004955420.1, read as the reverse complement.
CGTAAATATCTGCAGTTATGAACAGAACAAATGCAACTTGGTTGCAGGCAGGAAGAAAACTAGGAGGAGGAACAGAGAGATGACAGTCGTATTTAACCCATAACTGAGCAGCTTGGATCATTCTTTGTTAATATGTGTTACGAGAGATAAAAGCATTCTCAGAGTACTCAGAGGAGAGACCGAGGCAATGAAAAGACTTCAAACTGTGCTGCGCAAAGACAAGTTGAAGTTTCCGGGGTTTCTAAAACTTGGGAAAAGAAAACCATTATTGGACAAGTTGTCCACCTTTAAATGTTTTAAGGGTCACCAGATACATGAATGATTAGACTCTTATGGCCTCAAGGGGTAGAATTTGACCAGCAGGTAAAAGGTCTCTGGGAGTAGGTTACAGCTCATTTCAAAATGTTTTGACAGCCAGAGATTTTCAGAAATGGAATGAATTCACATGGCCAAGTGCCTTCGTAGTATATAGTTAGGCTTTGGGAAGTTGAAAGGACAAGAACACCCAAAACATGTTTTAATTTTGAGATGATGAGCTTTGAAGTCTTACTCAAATGCATTAATCAATCTTTACAAGTACTTGTGACCAAGAAGAAGGCCATACTAACAGCAACTTGGGAATGATACTAAAGATAGCCAGAATCTTAGCAGTTTCATCAGTGCTCAAAAGTCCAAGTCCAAAGTCTCTTCTGAGATTTAAGGCAAACTTCAGATGTGAGCCCTTGTAAAAATAAAAAAGAAAATTGGATACTTGTAACATACAGTGGCACAGGGTGAACATTTCCACTCCACTCAAAAAGGAGGAGGGGGGTAAAAATAATTGGAGAAATGTCCCCCCCTCCCCCCGGCACAGCCCTGCCAGCATTTGTTATTGGTTGATTTCTTGATAATAGCCCTTCTTTCTGGAGTGAGATGGGATTTCAGTGTTGTTTTAATTTGCATCTCTTGAATGACCAGTGATGTTGAACATTTTTTCATATATTTATTGGCCATTAGTATTTCTTCATCTGAGAAGTGTGTATTCATCTCAGATGCCCAGCTTTGGATTGGGTTTTTGAATTTTTGGGGCCTGATTTTTTTTAATTGTTTATGTTCTAGATAGAAGGTCTTTGTCTGGGGGGCAGTTGGCTAAATTTTTTTCCAACTCATGAATTTTCTTTTTATTTTGTTGGTGATCTCTTTTAATATGCAAAAACTTTTCAGTAAGAGGGGATCCCAGTTGTTAATTTTTTGAAGTATTTCCCATACAGTTTGGTTTTTGTTCATGAACTCTCTGCCTACCCCTATGTCTTCAAGATTTCTACCTACCTTCTCTTCCAGTAGATCTAGTGTTTCTGTTTTAATATTTAGTTCTTTAAGCCATTTTCACTTTAGTTTGGCACATCGTGATAGACAGGGGTCTAGTTTTAGTCTTCAGCATGTGGAAAGCCAGTTTTTCCAGCACCATTTATTAAAGAGGCTATTTTCCTTCCAGTGAACATGTTTGGTTTCTTTGTCAAAGATAAGGTGGCTGAGTGTGTTTGTAGTTGCTTCTGCATCTTCTGATTTGTTCCATTGATCTTCAGGTCTGTTTTTTTGCCAGTATCATGCTGATTTTATCACAGTACCTTTGTAGCATAATTTCAAGTCAGGGATTGTGATGCCACCTACCATTCCTTTGTTACCTAGGATTGCTTTTGCTATTCTAGACCTGTTCTGGTTCTAAATGAATTGTAGGAATGTTTTCTGTAGATCTGTAAGGTATACTAATGGCATTTTAATTGGAATTGCATTGAATCTGTGTATCACTTTTGGGGGTATGGGCATTTTCACAGTGTTGGTTCTTCCTATCCATGAGCAAAGAATATCTTTCCATTTTCTGATGTCCTCTTCCATCTCCTTTTTCAGAGTACTGTAATTTTCAATATATAAATCTTTTACTTCCTTTGTTAGATTGATTCCTAAGTATTTCATTTTTTAGACACTATTATGAAAGGTGTTGTTTTCCTAATTTCTCTCTCTGTGTGTTTTGTGTACAGGAATGCTATTGATTTTTGAGTGTTGACTTGGTATCCAGCTACACTAATGGATTTGTTTATTAAATCTATAAGCCTTTTGGTGGAGTTTTTGGAGTCATCTATGTAGAGTATCATGTCATTTGTGAATAATGATAATTTCACTTCTTCCTTTCCTATTCTTATTCCTTTTATTTCTCTCTCTTGTCTAATTGCTCTGGCTAATATTTCCAGAACTATATTGAATAGAAGTGATGACAGTGGACATCTTTGTCTTGTTCCTGATTTTAAAGTGAAATCTTTCAATTTTTGTCCATTTAGTACAGGACCATTTATTAAAGAGACTATCTATGTTCTAGTGAATGTGCTTGCCCCCTTTGTCAAAGATAAGGTGGCTGAGTATGCTTAGGGTTGTTTCCACATCTTCTGATCTGTTCCACTGACCCTCAGGTCTATTTTTTTTTTTTTTTAAAACCAGTGTCATGATGTTTTCTATCATGGTAGCTCTGTAGTGTAAGTTCAAGTCAGGGATTGTGATGCTCCTTGCCTTGTCTTTGTTACCCAGAGCTGTTTTTGCTATTGTAGGTCTCTTCTGGTTCCAAATGAATTTTAGAAATATTTTCTCTAGTGCTGTGAGGTTTGCTAATGGTATTTTGATTGGGATTTATTAAATCTGTATTAGCAGTTTTGAAAGCATGGCCATTTTCACTATGTTGGTTCTTCCTACTCAACAGCAAGTGATAGCTTCCTATTTTATGACACAGACTTTTAAGGGTCAACCAGAGTCAATAATTGAAAAAATATCCTTTTATATGTTGTAATTTTCATCAGGAGAAAAATTAATACAAACTAAGAAAATATTACTGAAGAATTCTTTTTCTTTTTTTTTTTTTTTACAGTACTGGGGATCGAACTCAGGACCTTGCACTTTTGCCAGGCTGGCCCTTATACCACTGAGCTATATCCCCAGCCCCTGAAGAATTATTTTTCTAAGGTGGAACAACTTAGATTGGAAAAGTTTCCTAGATCAAGGCATTTGGTCTATAAAAATGGCAAGATCAATAGAAATGCATATCTTTACATTTATATGAAAATACATTATATGTCCATAAATGGCCTGTAAATCTCCCTCCCTCCTTCTTTTGTATGTATGTATGTGTTAATCATCTTAGTTTAGACAAGATCACACAATCATCTCAGAATAAGTAAATCATTCTTTAATGATTTAGCCTTTAGAGCTTTTAGAAGAACAGCAGGAGGTTATTTAAGTGATGTGGTAAGTTTTTGTTTTAGTTCAAAAAACAGTTTAAATGGAAGAGGAGTGAGTTTGAATGTAGTGCTGGCTCAGTGCTCCCCATCAGCTGGCTTTCCGGCTGGTCTTTCTCTCTAGCAGCACCCACCTATGGAGATAAGCATAGTGCCTTTTGATGCAGTTATAATGCGGAAGTAGAAATCCTCTTCTGAGAAAATATTGAAAAGATCAAGATGGGCATTTCGTTTTCTTTTTGCCTGATGCATTCTTCTTGATAATATAATAGCTGAAATGTCACCCTTACAGTTCGGAAGAGTCTGAATGTTACTGTGAGAGGAAATCTTAAGAAAAAGGGTATAGATTCATCAGGATGAAAATAACAAACAAGTTGCTGTATGTGTGTGTGCGCGCATGTGTACATGGAGTCTCATGCATTAAACATTTTAGAAAGTGCAGGCACAGCTGGTGCCTGGACAGTGAGTCATGTGGGCACTAAAACACCAAATAATTCTCCATCCATTTGCTTTGTAATTATGGCCTGCCAAACTTTCTTCTTATATTTGTTTTAAAAGTCAGTACTTAACCAGAGTGATTTAACTCCGTGCATGCCTTCCAGCTGTTCCATTTGCATCATTAGCCCAAATGTCACCCTCAGCTGTTGAATCCTGCTTAGGTGGCATTGTGTTTTGTAACCTTTCATTTCACATGGGTCAACACTTGTTTTTTAAATGGTAGTAAATTTCAGGCAGTACCAACTCAGTCTTGGCAGCCAAAGAATTTCTCTGGACCCGCATGGAACAATTTTGAATCTTTTATACAAAGCTAAAAGATTAATGTCATTACCAAAGTTACATAAAAGGGAGTAACTATGCCTTACAAAATCAGTAGTTTTTGTTTTGTTTTATTTAAGTTTTTTGAGATAAGGTCTTGCTATGTAGTCCAGGCTGGCCTTGAATTCACTCTGTAGCCTAGGCTGGCCTCAAACTGGTAGTAATGCTCCCGCTTTAGCCTCCTAAGCACTGGGGTTACAGGTGTGCATCACCACGTGGCTAGAATCAGTAGTTTTTAAAATTCTCGTTTTCATATGAGGGAGGTGACTCTGAATTTCTACTATGTTCTGTGGTCTTCTGGAAGTTTGGCCATAGACAGATAAATATGTCAGTTAGTCTCGTCATTACTGTGATTTTTTTATTTGATGTTTGGGTGGAGAAATATGACTGTGAATCTTGACTGTCAATTGGGCTGGATTAAAAGATACCCAGGGGATTAGTAAAGCACACCTGTGGGTGTGTATGGGTGGTGACAGGGGTGTGATCTTTCAAACTACATCTATCCTTGGCCCCTTCCTTTCTGGTGCTTTTCTGCTATGCTCTTCTTCTCTGCCACGATGAAGTGAGCAGCTTTCATCCACCAGACCCTTCCACCGTAACGGAGCCAGCCAACTATGGACTGAGACCTCTGAAATTGAGCCAAATGAAACCACTCACCCTTTAAGGTTTAATTTGACTAAGTCATAGGCCTCGGGTAATTTTGTCCCACCAATAGGAAGGCTGACAAACACATGCATGCAAGTTTGCCTTCCCATATCAAAGCTCTGATTGAAATTTCTCAAGGCTTGGTACTGTCCGTGACCTGCTGTTTATCACCTACACTGCATTCCTTGATTTACATCAATTTAATTATAGAAAAATGAATTCTAGAAGATATGCTTTTTACCATTGTATCTTCTTCACAAATATTCTTTAATATTCAAGACTGAGAGTATCTTAGGTATCTAAGCCTTCTGGCCATGGGGAAGTCTAAAATTATACTTCCAGTTCTGTAGGAAGAAGTTTATTTTCTCTAAATACTTTTATTTTGGAGCATCTTTTGGGTGCTACTTGCATTTTTAAACTGTTTACCACTTCTAAAGAAGGGAGGAGAGGTGAGGTTAGGGATGAGCTGGCTCCCAGCTGAGGAACATCTGTATGGAAGCCAAGCATGAGTAGAGAGAAGAACACAGAAGCTCTGTAGCTGCCGTTTCACATCATGTTGCTCATGCTCACACAATTGGGCAGAATTACGACTGAGTCCATTGGGAAGCTATGGAACACTTATTCTGTGCCAGGAGCTTTGTTAAGCGATGGCCTTTATAACATTTAAGGTTCATAGAATCATTATTATCCCAATCTTATATATGATTTTTTGAAGACAAAGATTAAGTGAATTGCCCAAAGTTACATGACAACTAAGTGATGAATTTGGGTCAGGGATCCATTTCCTCCAATTAATTAGCAAGTTTGCACATTCAATAAGATCACATAGGTCAACTTTTTGGTACTTATGTTCCTCTGCTTCTTCCTCTCCAGTCATGTGGGCAGGAAAGCACTGCTCTCCTGTTTCTCCTTCCCATCTTCCTTCCACTGTCTCCTTCTTCAGGTCACAGTTAAATAGTTAGCACTTGGCTAAATGTTACTTCCTCCAAGGAATCTTGGATCTTGAAGTCAAAGGATTCCTTTAGTTACCCGCATTCAAGTCACTTTCCTAGTTTAGATCTTAACTAAAAACATTTGTGTAATTATTTCTAATGTGTCATTTCCAGACCAGACTTTATCCTGCACAAGAACAGAAGTATCCCTCATTTTTCTTATCATATCTCTAGCCGTAAGCAGAGTCTACATACATAAAAGCAGCTCAAAACATATTTGTTCAGTGAACAATGAATGGTACTCTGATTGTGGCTGTTGTGTTATGTTTATTAATTTGGCAACTGAATATTATACTTTGTGTGGATAATCAGTGGGATAATTGAAGAACCTGTTAGTGTAAGAGGGCAACAAAGGAGCGGCCAAGGTGAGTGACTTCTGAGTGGCCCTGCAGGGAACGGTGATATGTCCAAAGTGAGATCAGGGAGGCTTGAGGAAGACAGAACAGGTTAGCATGCACTTTCCTTCTTGACCTATCGGCCAGGAAGTTTTCTAGAACTTCTCAACAAAGATATCTTTTCAACTCATGCCTTTGATTTAAGAGGAAGAATTGATTCATCTCTAAGTTTAGTCTGCTAATAAACAAAAAGTCCTAGAGGCATTTAAATTCTATGTAGTTTTTCTCCCCAAGGATTTTCTACTTCACCTCATAGTATTTCAGTGCCAGTTTTGGTTTTCAACATTTCTAATCAAATTTTATTTTTAGGCCAATTGTCTCCATTCTTATGAAGCACTTTTCCTCATACCTGTGTGAATTTCAGGGAGAGATTTCATTTTTCCCTCCAAGTGTTGCTGTCTAGTCATGTGAAAAAACTTTTAAATGTATTTTTATGTCTGTTTCACAGCCCACCGTCCCTTCTGATTTTTCAAGATCATAGTCCAAAGATAATATTATATCCAAACTACCCTCTAATTTATTAGTTTACTTTGTAAATTAAAGTTTCAGACTAGATGCTAAGGATTTCAGTCTTAGAACTTTCAGACTAATGCAACTAGATGTGTTTTTAATTTATTCCAGAAGTTTGTGCCAAGTGAATATTGAATGCTACAACAATATTGTAAAATACATTGAAGCAAAGAAATCTAATTTTGCTGCATCAAAACCTACTTAAGGTTGTAAAATGACAGCAGAAAGAAACCCTTTTTTTGAATAATAGAAAATTGTGGCTCTAAACAAGATTGAAATAGTAAAATGTATAACAGGCATACAGATGACTCTTACATACCAGGAACAAGAAATTAAATCTAAAAATCTATTATCTTACTCATTAAAAAGCAAAATTGATGATTTACACAAATACAGGAATGTAATATGATGAAAAATAAAGAGAAGTATTTCTATTGCTTCAACTTAGGGCCATCATATAAGGGGAGCATTCAGTGTAAAAAAGTTGATTTGAAGGAGCAGACCAGCAGACTTGTAACTTTTAAGCAGTAGAACTAAGACAGGCTTTTCCAGGTGCACTGCAAGAAATACGAGTAAGGACGAGCCTGTTGAGGAAGGATTTAACCCACTGACCCATTCAAGCAGTGTTAGCTGGCCCTCTTCATTCTCCCCTAGGGATAATTGTCCTCTAGTCCTCAGTTAAGGACTATTAAGAGAGTAAATGAACTGGAAAGATCATTTTATTATAAAAATAGATAGAGAGCCTAGACAGGACAGAATCATCCCCCTCAAACGCTCTCTCACCTTTCCCTCAGAACGGTGCCCAAGTCCGTTTGTAGAGTCGCTGGTGGCGAAGTGAATGAGGAAAAGAGAAGTAGAGGATTTGTTCCTTTTGAAGTTAATTTCCTCTTAGTTTTATTTCATTGTGTTTTATTTTGTAATGTACTTTGGACAAATGCAAAAAATCATGCACCATCATCCCAGTCAGGATACGGCGAATTCCCGTGTCCTTCCGAATTCTTCTCTGCAGCACTTTGTATTGAAATCCTCCTCCTACCTCGGAACGGTTCTTTATCTTTAGTTTTGCCTTTTTCAAAGAGCCAAATAAATGGAACCGTATAGGATATAATGTTTTGAGTTTAGGATTTTAAAATTTAGGGTAATTCACTCTAGATTAATGTACATTGTTTCATGTATAAACAGTTCACTCTTTTAAACTGTAGAGTAGTATATCATTGTATAGCTCTGCCTGTGCATTCGAAAGCCTTTGCTGTTCCACTTGGGATCACTTCCATGCGTGCTCAGCTCGTGGACAAGCTCAGCCCCTTATGCACAGATTTAGGGGATCCTCTCTTCAGTTCTGCTGCCTCCGTGATTTCTTCCACATCTTCCAACACTAAGAGACTCTTTCTGCTGCACCCTGACTAGAAAGCTAGAGTTTTGCGTTTCCTATATTATTGTACATTTCCCTTGAACAACTCTGTCCCAGATGCAAAATTCTGAGAAAGAGAGAGAGAGAGAGAGAGAGAGAGAGAGAGAGAGAGAGAGAGAGAGAGAAGGAGAGAAATGATGGAGATCCCCCTGTACATTGTCAGAGCACAGCAGTCTCATTTCCTGGGACTCCCCGCCCCCAAGTTTTAGATGCCCGTACACGGCTGCTGCCACAGAAGTATACAGCCTCACAGCTGGATTCTACTTAGGGCAAGGCCAGGAGAGGAAAAAGAGAAAACCATTGGCATCACATAGGCGCCCGCTCCCATTCCTAGTCCTCTAGCTCGTAAAAGGTTTCTTTTGAAGTTCAAAGAACAAATAGATATTATGAGAGGGAAAGAAACTGCTGAAAAGGAAAGAACAACTGGGGTGGGTGAAAGGAGAAAAGAAGGAAAGGAAAAAATATATATCCACAAAATAGCTAAGACAAAGGAACAGTTAGTGTTTATATATATATATATATATATATATATTTTGGTTTTTCTCCGGTACCGGGAACCGAACTCACGACCTTGCGCTTGCCAGGCAGGCGCTTTTGCTGCTGAGCTAAATCCCCAGCCCCTTAGTGTTTATATTGTTTGATCAAGTTTGCATGCCTATATCTGGTAATCTGAGCAACTGCTCTGAAGATAGCATTATGCAATATAATAATCATGATTAATTTCCTATCATCTTGTTTTGAAATTCTGTATTGTTTTTATTGGGGTTTTCCCTCTCTTTAAAAAAAAGTATCTTTTGGAGAGTTTAAAAATCTAAACCTACTAGGTAGTTCTGTGATTTTGATGGGGAAAAAAATTAAAATTTTAAATATAAACTTTCCTAGGATACCTGCTAAGACCAAGCAGACATGTCTGGCACGCCCCATATGAGAGCACTTCTCCCTTTGTGTAAATCCCTGTCTTTACTGCCTTTGTATAACTGATGGCCTTGCAATGTAACTTAAAATGTAACAGGACATTTCTTTCTTTGTATAATCCATACTTTGCATAACTGATGGCTTTGTGATGTAACCTGAAATGTTTGAACTCCCTTAGCCACCCAAGATGTCACCCAACCCTCCAATCATATGCACCAAATCTGCCTATATACCTCCCTGTTGTCCCTGAAACCCTGCTGGGTGGGGCTCTGATTCTTTAGGAGAAATTCTAGTCAGAAGCCCACTGATGTAACAAACTGCCTCCTAAACCTTCTTGGTGTTATTTTTTTCTGTGTTTGTTCTGTTTTCCGCAACATTTCAAGCTGCTTTAGTGTTGAAATAAGGGGATCTAGGAGAAGGGAAAAGCCACTGTGTTGATCCTCAAGTTTTAATTTCCAGACTCAGTCCACATGTTGCTATTAAGTTTATGCATTTTTTCTTGTGGTTCATGGGAGCAAAAGTGAACTTGCAGCATATTAGCCCAAACTAGAAACCTTTCCTTATCCTTCAAAGCATTTATTTAGTCAGGTATAGTTTTTGTTTGTTTTTTTTTATCTAGTCAAGAATAGTTTAAATAGCTCTGTTTGGTGTGTCCTTCAGGTACATTGTAAATCAATAGAATTTGTGGCTGTCTGGATAATTTATTTCCATTGTGACATCATTTATACGGGAAAAATACATTTTAAATTATAAATAAGCATCATATGATAATGATATTTGAACACAACTCATTGCTGTACTGTCTTCCCGATAACAAAGGGGCTTGGTCCTGAAAGAAAAACTTGCTTTGTCACTAAAGATTCTTTTATTTTTGTTTTTTTAAAGGTTTTATTTTATTTTTTTGTTTTTGGTTTTTTTCCAGTACTGGGAATTGAACTCATGACCTTGCGCTTGCCAAGCAGGCGCTGTGCCACTGAGCTAAATCCCCAGCCCCGTATAAGTTGGTTTTTTTTTTTTTTTTTCCGGTATCGGGAATCGAATTCACAACCTTGCACTTGCCAGGCAGGTGCTGTGCCACTGAGCTAAATCCCCAGCTCCCAAAGGTTTTAAAATTTTATTAGTACATGTTTGCCATTCATGTAGTTTACAACTGTCTTCAGAAGTGGTTATATATACATACTACAGTTTCTTTCTTTCTTTTTTAAAATCCCCTTCCCCTTCCAAGGTGAGTTCCAAAATAACTGGCATGTAGACCAAGACTTTAGGAAGCTTATTCTTCAGCAGAAGACTATCAGTGATCTTCCTGTATGGACAAAGGAGGGGCTATGGGAATTTAGGAAAGGCCAGACTATTTCTTGGTGGGAGATTAGAGAAGATTTCGTGAAAAGCGTAGTAGTGGAACTGACTGGAGAGAAGAGGTAAGGCTTAATTGTGCAGAGAAGGAAGACATCAGATTGAAGGAAAGTGTATGGAGCAAAAGCGGAGGACTAGAGAAGCACAATTTGGAAACATTTGATTCATTGGCTGGAAGCGAGGGATTCAGGAGTAGGAGTTCCCTCATTAGGGACATAGGTGCCGCATAGTTCTGTTGTTTAGGTAGCATCTTTATGTTTTGCTGTCTTTTCCAACACCTGGTCCTCCCTAAGGCACAGTAAGTATAAAAATTACAAAGAAACATGCCACTGAAGATGTCAGATAAATACAAGGGCTCTTTATCCTTCGAGGGGACTCTGTAGTTTCCAGGTGTAGGTGCTAGGGAGCGTCCTTGACTGACGGTGCTGCATCTCAACTTAGAATGCTGGCACTCTGAAGGTCCTGCTTCCAGAAACCCACCAGGAAACTCTCTGCTTTTCACATGGAGCAAGTTCTCCTTTGTACACGGAGTGACTGAGTCTTCAGTGTGACCTGAGGACTGGGGGGTTTCATCAACCTTTTCCGAAGTCAGGTTGAGAAAAGTTTCCAAAGTCTTCCAAGTACTAGAAGGATTTTTGAATAAGCTAATTGACTCCTGAGACTACAACACTCATTTGCATGTAAATTTCCTGGTCTATTTTTATTTTAAAGCCTCATTACATCACATCATCCTGCATATGGCTCAGAGCTGTCTGTCTCTCTTTCTTAAAAAGTCAGCTTACGGAGGCTAATTGTCTCAATGCCTCTTACAACCTGGTATTTATTCAAAAGTGCATTTACAGCAATGCATTAAAGAGTCGCCTCGTGACCTGAAAGAGTTAATGCACCTCCCCTTTTGCCTAACTCCTTTTACTTTAGAGTCACTTAGGCACTTAAGGATTTTTATTCAGTGAATACAAAATAATCATATTTGACTGAAGTGCAGCCAAGTCCAGGCTTTTAAAACATGTTAAGACAGGGTTGTCTGCTGACCCGTGGCAAACATCAGAGAATTAAAGAATAACTGTCCGTTATTCTTATTTTATCCCAGTTGTACCTGCCATCATGGAGTATTTAAAGTGAAATCAGCCAAGACCAGAGATTAGCAAGCCAAGTATAAACAAGCTCCTAGGGTCAAAAGGGGGTTTAAACCTAACACAGAAAAACAGACTTTAAAAAATACAAACTGGATCATTCTGCTTCCATGCTTAAAACCTTTCAGTGGTTTCAGAGGTGTTAGCCGGCCGTACAAGGGTGTCTGGTCTGCCTGGCCTCATTTCCAGATTGTGGGGATGTTCTTTGAAATTCAGGGATGAGGATGAATCAGGAGAGATATCTGGCTGGTTAAGCAGTATCGGTAGTGATTCGAAGCCTACGGAGTGTTGGTTTCTCCCTTTACTCCCTCTATGACCTTGAGCCAGTCACATTGTAGACTTTTATAAACTTTCATTGCATCATAAAAATAGAGATAATTGTGCTTTCTTACCTTATAGAGCTGATAAGGGAATGAAGGAGAAATTTTATGTAATGCTTAAATTAGCATGATGCTAATTTACATTAGCAAGGCACCCAGGTACATTAATAAATAGTAATTGTATGTCTGAGATCATCAAATTCTTAGATTCAAAGAGAATTCATCTGGTGACGATGTACCATATGCTGGAAATTAAGACCCTGGGTCTGTAAAAATGAGCATGACAGTTTCTGCCTTGAGAAGCTGTTGGTTACTGAGGGATAAAGACACGTAAATGGATAAAACACAACACAACAGGACAAGTGCTGTGATAAGAAAAACCCTTGGGTAGAATGTAGAAGACAAAAAGGTTCCTAGCTGATCTTGGGCTGGAAGCCATCAGCCTGGGCTTCAGCAAAGGTGATTGGAGACCTGGAGGAGCGGCACTTTGGTCACGGCGGGCTGTGGTCTGGGGATCCGCATTGTGTCTCACTCATTCCTGTACCCATGAAAATAGTGCTTAACAAATTTACAACTTTAGGGACTCAACAAGGGAAATGAAGCAGATACACTGCCTCTTCGTTTACCTTATCCCCTCCCCACATCACTTCTCTTTAATGACATCCGTGAAGCCAGGTCTGGTCCAGGCCTTTTGGGTCTGGGTCTGGCTTCAACTGAAACTGGGTGATTCACAAAGTAGGGATGGTGCCTGGATGAGGTGAAGGTGTATGCAGCTAAGAAAGCCAGTCTGCCCAATATGAGAACCACCAGGCATAGATGGCTATTTCATAGTTAAGTGAAAAAAAATTAAAGGAAATCACAAGTTTATTCCCTCAGTTAGTTACATTTCAAGCACTCGGTAGCTGTGTGTAGCCATTTCTGTCACTGCAGAACCTTCTCTTGGCTCACTCTTAAGGACCTAACAGCCAAGTTGGTCTGGGTTGGCAGCCTTTGCCTCACTGTGACTCTTTGATTTGGATGTAAGGCAATCATGAGCACACTGAACTGGCCGAGAATGCCTGGGTTTCTGGAAGATGGAAACACTGACTTCAGAATTTACTTGCCTTATTGGGTAGAACTCAAGGTTGATTGGGTCCTTGGGTAGCACTCAAAGTTGATCCTCACATGCTAGTGCTACTTGGCCACAAAAGAATTAACTTTAACACATTCCCACTTATATCCACGCTGTGGGCTACGGAAATATTCGGTAAGAACTTAGAATACAGGTGGAGGGGTTTCACATGCTCCAAGTTTCCACTTCTGTGCTCTGCTCTCCCCTTTGAGAGCTACAGTCACCTGTCACAGTCCCTAAATATTATTTGCTCTTTTTCCTACTAATACCTCATCTTGCAAAAAAATTTACACATTAGTCATTTGTTCCTTACCAGAAACTTACCGTCTTACCTTGCCCTGTAGTGTAGGGTAAAATAATGTAGTAAACCTAGATTAAGAAACGTGTCTCCACTTGTTCTGGCCATGTGAGTTTAGGAAAGCATTCCATCCCCTTCAAGTCTCTGTTTTCTTCTGCTATAAAATCAGGGCAGTTGTGTCAGCTGCAGATTGTTCTATTTATGTGGGACAGTTTCCAATACTCTGTTTTCATTACAAAATACATATATTAAAGTTAGTTCTCTTTTGGGATTTTTCCTCTGTGAAAGAAATTTTATTGCTTGCAATTCACCAAAGTTTTTGAGGGTTGAGGTGCAGTGTGGGTGTGGCAGAGCCCCCTGTGGGGCTCCTAAAAATGTTTCCAGAGACGAACCTCCATTTATTCTGCAGGTGATACGAACAGAAGGAAACACAGGAGGTCAAACAGTGTTCAGTGTCCTTGGTTCTTCTTTCCACAGCTGGTATATTTATGATCTAATTTTGCAGTATCGTGAGGCTCTTTGTCACAAACAGAAACTTCGCATTGTGAAGACGTCACTTCTCAAAGTTCAAAGAAAAGGTTCCGAGTGGCAGCTTGTTATTTCTGGTAGCCAAGGTGAAAACGAGAAGTGGATCCAGCCATGAGCAGATTGGATTTGCTGGGCGTGGCTGTGCACCTTTGTTCTTCGAAAAATCTGTCTCTTTCTCAGCTGGCAGACCTATGGCACTGGCAGACCGCCCATTCTCTGGAGACCTGTGGGGATAACGGGACATGATGATGGATGAATGGATGATTATCAGTGTTTAGTGAAGACCTTGGTACTAGCGGGACAAATTCTTTTGCTTTTGTCCCCCCACCCCACCCCCCACAGTACTGGGGATTGAACCCAAGGCCTCATATGTGCTAAATAAGTGCTTTACCCAGCCTTCCCTTTTTAAATAATGCTTTTGCTTGATTTTTCACAAGTAAATTCTGATCTTTTTTTTTTTTTTTTACTTAGTATTTTTTATTGGTATATGTTTATGATGCACATTTACATTCGTTTTGGGGAAATGGTACATTACGTACTGTTCATACCTTGATCCCTTTGGTTTCTTTTCCTCTTCCCAGGGTGCCCTTCCTTATAGAACTACCAATAACCAGAAAGCGACTCCAGGACAGAGGTGGAATGTAGATTTCCAAGTCCAGCATGAAGAAGCAGCCAAAGAACAGCTTTCCTTTTTAGCTAAATACCCCACTGGTGTAAGACAAAATTTATTTTGAAGAGTCACACTTTGTTGATAGTCACCACTGACAAGATGGCGATGCCCTGAAGTCACAGATGTCTGATGAATAGTGCTAAAAGTAGAAGCTTTTCCTATAATGACATAGAAACTTTAAAATTTCTCCCCTAACTGAACTACATGTAATTGGTTCTACTAGATAATTATTTTAATTGTATTTTTTCATGATGTGTTTTAAATTTGAAAAAGACATGTGGAAGTGTATAATTGAGGGAGATTTAAGTGCCATTATCCTACTTGTTTTCCTACTTTATAGCAATTTATTGTATAATTCAAAATATTTTTAGATCTGAGTTTTCGGGGACGATGAGTAGCCATAGTAACTGGGGTAGAATTAATTGCTGAAGAGAGTGAGTCAGTGGGGCAATGTGACAGTATTTTGATGGGCTACACACTATTTAATGTGCTACATCTTTTATTCACTAACCATGCACTAATAGTCCTTTTCCCACCCTTCTTTTTTCTTTTATTCTTTCCCTTCATCTTTTCTCCTTCCCACTGTCTCCCCCAATCTCCCTCCCTCTCTTTTTTCCTCCTTCCCTCCTTCCCCTTTCTTCCTCTCTTCCTTCCCCTCTCATTTCTTTCTTTCTTTTTTTAATACCAGGAATTGAACTCAGGACCTTGCACTTGCAAGGTACTTGTACCATTGAGCTATATCCCTGGCTCTTCTTCTCATTTCTTTCCTTCTTTTTTCTTCTCTTCCTCTCTTTTTCCCTCCATTCATACCCTTCAGTATTGACTGAATACCTACTATGTTCCAGACAGTTTCTAGGCACCAGGGAGACGGTGGTTGAAAAAGGTTGTCTAAACAGCCCATCACTTAAGAGTTTGGGAAGCCCAAACTTAAAATCACTGTTCTGGAGAAGTGCTTTAAACATCTCTATCTTTATAAATCTCTCATTTTAAATGGGATTCCCCTAAAAACTTCTATGGGTATATTATTTTTAAAAAACACAAAGTTTTTTCTTTTTTAAAAAACCTCAATAAAGTGTTCTGTTCTACCGTTTCTGTTGGAATGTTTATGAGATGAATACCACCACACACTGATTCATCTTACTCATTTAGGTTCTGAAATTTGCATCCCTTTTCCTCTGACAAACAATAGATGGCAACATGATCTGCATCAAGATCACAGTCCTCCTATTTCTCTTGTGCTTAATACATTTTTGAGTTCCTAAGCACGAACTGTCCAACTCTCAGCCCATATGTTAACAAATTAAGTACCAGGGCTCAAAATACAGGCAAAAGAGAGTTCTCTCAGTGAGATTCGTATTCCATAAATCTAGCATTTATGAATGAGGAAATGAGCTGGGCATGGCACATGCCTGTAATCCCAGCATTCTGAAGGCTGAAGCAAGTTTGAGCCCAGCCTGGGCAATTCAGTGAGAGCCTATCTGAAAATGAAAAACAGGCCGAAGGAAGTAGCTAAGTGTGAGGGCCCCAGGTTCAATCTCCAGTACTAAAAAAAATAAAATAAATTAAAGAACAGTGGGAATGAAGAAATGCCAGGCAAGTTTAAAACATTCATTCCTTTGCAGTGTTATCTTTATCCTACCTCTTTTTGAATTTCCTTCACTGTGTTATGTGTATCATAGTTTGCTGAACTGGACCTAGAAATTTGGACTGTGAATAAACTTTGTTAAGAATGCATTATATGATTCCAGGAGCCCAATTGATATACAGGAGTGTTCGCATTTTATACTTAGTTTTTCCTTTCTTAATAAAGGGAGACAAATTATAGTTTAATTGACATTAATTTGAAATCTGTTATTTTACTAAGTAGTATTTCTGTTCATAATCATCCTGAAGTTTGATTTGTCTTCCTGTGAGATTTATTCTTCCAAGTAGTACGAAGAATCCGAATTTGAAGGTAATAACCCCTTTTTCTAAAGACCTAGGTTTCAATGTGGGAAATGTTGGTAATATTTATTTCCTGTTTATGTCTAGGGCAAGAAAATCTTCGTTCCAGCCCAGTGTGGTGGCACATGCCTATAATCCCAACACTCAGGAGACTGAGGCAGGAGGATTGTTACAAGTTCAAGACCAGCCTGGGCTACAAAGTGAGCTCAAGGCCAGCCTGAACTGCATAGCGAGATCCTGCCTCAAAAAGATAAAAAAAACAAAAAAAGCTTTGTTTCATTTTCTTCCCTTGTTTAACTTTTATTCTCAAATGTTTAATGAATATTTGTTAAATATTTATATAAAATGACTTTATTACATGTTGTAGAATGTTATAGATGCACAAAGCACTGTTCTAGGTGCTGCTATTAGGAAGGAGAGATAATATATATAATACCATGATGATGGTAATAATTATTAGATACCATTCACTACCGATGTTTGCAGTGCTTTACATGGTATATTCATGGTAGTTCATGTTTCATGAACTCTGAGTTCTAAAGTCAAGAGCATAATATCCTGCACACGTACAGTAGGTACATAGTAAATGTTAACCAAACAGGGTTAATTGGTAATATGGTTCTTGAAGTTTTCCTGTTTTATGTAGACATGTTTTATTTAAACATGAGGCTTTCTTTTGGAGAGATCCAGTGAGCCCTAGAGGTGGTTTGGTTCCTGCCTTCAGTGAGGGTGTTTATGAAGCCACTATGTTAGGGAGCTTTTCACTGCTGTGACAAAACACCTGAGAAATACAGCTTAAAGGGGGCAAGATGGATTGGGCTCACTGTCTCAACCCGTGCTTGGCAGGCTCCCTTGCCGCAGACCTGAGGTGTGGCGGAAGATCATCGCAGAAGGGCGGGAGGCAGGAAGTCGGCTCATGGTAGCCAGGAAGTGCGCTCAGGGAGAAAGATCCAGCGGGAAAAGAGTCAGGGACAAAAATATGGTCCCGAGGTTAAGCCCGTTGACTTGAAATGGGCCTCATCATCTAAGTTTCCATTATCTCCCAATATGGTCCTCACATTATGATCTCAATAGAGGAATCCACTGATGAAGTTAGATTCCTCATAATGTAGTCACCTTCCCACCTCTGCTCACATGAGACTTTTGGGAGACATTTTATACCTAAATATACAGTGTGCTGATCCACTGAATTTCAAGCACCAGAAAGGAGAGGAAAAGAAGGCTTATGTTAAATGAGGAACTCCTGAGCAAACTTAAATAAAACATGTACTAATGTCTGTGGATATTTGTTTGTGGATATGGATATTTGTTTGCTTTGTAAAAGTGGAGGCAGGAAGACAGAACTGGGGCTGAGGGCAGGGTGCTAAAGGTGGCCGAGGCAGTAGAGGACATTCATCTATCAACAGGACAGGCAGGGGAATGGGAAGCTGACTGGAAGAGCGAAGGAGAGCAGATTCTTGCTTAGGCAAGGTGGTGAGACGGACTTGACTTAGCAGCTTCCTGATTTTTTCTTCCTGGGCTTTCTTATCTCACAGTTTGTTGAACAAAGAATTTTGGTGTCTGCTTTTTTGCCTTCTCTCTGCTGTGGAGCCAATAAGTCTATTGCTATCTCTCCCCTGCCAAAGCTTTTTTTTAAAATAGCACGCTTAAATAAATTTAGAAACTCTGAAGATAGGAGAAGTTCCGTGAATATAAAAGGTGACGGGTAACATTTAGGAAGGGGATAGAGTATGACATAGGTATAAAGCAGGCATTGGAGATGGAGAGGGAATGAAAATAACATTACAAAACTTTCTATATATATAACAGAGCATAAAAATAAAAATACCCAAAATATATTCATTTAGAACACATTGGTAAGTACATAGAAAAAAAAATTATCTAGCAATGACTGCAAATAATTTTAGTTGCTACAAAATTTTCCCTTTTATTTTTCCAGTTCTGGGGATTGAAAACAAGGCCTTTTCACTCAACTACTTTCTGAGGTCTTTTTAGTTTTATTTTGAGATGGGTCCCACTAAGTTACTAAACTGCCCAGGCTGGCCTTGAATTTGTAGTCTTCGTGACTTACTCTCCCAGAGCTCTGCAATTACAGGTGTGTAGCACTATGGGCAGCTAAGATTTTCTCTTTTCACTTATACTTGGTTACTGTTTTTAAGCTACTTTTAAAATTATATAATGTTCAACAAGTAAGTTTTCACACTTACATTTATGTTTGTGTGTTTATATAATGGTTTGTGTCTGGATGTCCTCCCAAAGCCTCATGCAGTCATGGGGTGGGCTTCTAGTTTTTGATCAATTCATGGCCCAATGCAGGGATTATGGATGTGAGTGCTACACCCGCCCTGGGATGGGTAGCTTGCATACGATGTAAGGGAGGGAAATAGCCTTGCTGCTGCTGCTCCTCACTTTTTGCTCTTGCTACTTTTGCTGTTTTCCTCCATCATGAACTGTTGCCCTCTGCCATGTGCCACCCTGCCTTGGACCCAGCCGAGTGTGGACTGAAACCTCCACAAACTGTAAGCTAAGTAAACCTATCCTTTAATTCTAGGCCTCAGGTATTTTGTCTCAGCAATGAGAGAAAGGTAACCAAGACAGCATGAATATATATACATTTAGATTATCATTGTTTTCACTAAATGTCATGTGATTAACACATATTGATATAGGGGAAAGAAACTCCCAACCTGCTAGATATCTGGTATGAGTTCAAGTTCTCTAAAATCAAAGAATAAATTTTAGGAAAAACAGAGGTTAAGAGGTTAAGGTTATTAGGAGAAAGAAAACTTCTGACTGAGAGAGAGACAGAAGGGGTCCCAAGTGGGTTGCCAAGGACCCTGCCTTTTCTAGGGATTTTTATAGAGCAAATCCATGACATGAGGTGTGTCTAAGGTGGGCAAAATGTGAAATCACAAGGTGGGCATGGGGTGGGGCAAAACTATGGTTAACCAATAAGATTTCAATCATAATTGCTCAGGTAAAGTTGATTAAATCAAGATCAAATAGGGAAGCAAGTCATGCAGCAAGTGGACATGAATACAGAACAGGGGTTTTTCCTATACGGGGTGGAGTTAGTGACTCTTCCTGGCTTTCTCAAAGCGATAGAGGCTTATTTAGAATATCAATCCCTGACGTTTATCCTTAGCGAGGTATGTGGGTGCATTTCTTTCATCTTTTGTCTTGAGGTCTGGCCCTCAGTGGAGGTGCCTGTCTCCTCCACAGCTGCAAGGAATCTCATCTTCTGCACTGGCTCCTTGGAGGGCCCAGCCCTATCTGACTGTCTATAATATTTCTATCTAACTCAGTTGTCTACAACAATATCATTATTTATTCGATCACCTATGGCTGAGATTATACATTATTCTATTTTTAAACCTATAAATTAACTTCATAAACATCTTTTTATCTTATTAACTTGCTTATATTGTATTCTTTTGTTAGGATGAACAGAAGGTCAGTTAAAGGATATTTATACTTTTAATACTTTTTATACACATTTTCAAAAACCTACAAAATTTGTAACAATTTATGTTTCTATCAGTAGTACATAGGACTGTCTCACCTAGACTCCAAATTTGGTTTCATAGATTTAAAAATATTTGTTAAATTGCCAGTGAACAATGGTCACTCATTTTTAAATTATATTTTGTTGTTCTTGAGAAAGAACATTTTATCATTTGTATCTGTTTGAATTTTTCTGGTGAATAGCCAGTTTATTACCTAGATACTTGGATGATTGCTTTTTATTGAGTTTGGAAAAAAATTAATCACCTAGGGTATTAACTCTAAAATGTTTAACAGATATATATTTTTTTTTGAGACAGGGTTTCACTATGTAGTCTGGGGTGGCCTTGAACTCATGGTAATCCTCCTGCCTCAATCTCCCTAGTGCTAGTGATACAGGAAAATAAAAACTCCCAACCTGAACGATATCTGGGCCGAGTTTGTGTTCTCTAAAACTGCAGAATGAATTACAGGAACAGTGGAGGTTAAGAGCAGAATACATTTATTGAGGGAAAGAAAGCTTCTGTCCAAGAGAGGAACAGAGGGAGCCTGAGTGGGTTGCCCAAGACCTTGCCCTTCCCAGGGACTTTATAAAGCAAATCCCTGAGGTGAGGTGGGTCCAAGAAAGGGAGAAAATGGAAAATGACAAGGTGGGCATGAAGTTGGACAAAACTATGGTCAGCTACTAAGATTACAAGTGTAATTGTTCAGGCAAAATTTAGTAAACTGGGATCAAATGGGGAAGCGGTCACGTAGCAAGCGGGCATGAATACAGAACAGGGGCTTTTCCAGTAGGAGGTTGGGCTAGTGACTCTTTCTGGCTTTTTGAAGGTGGTTGCTACCTATTTAGAATATCAATCCCTGGTGTTTACACCTAGGGAGGTGTGTGGGTGCATTTGCTTAATCTTTTGTCTTGAGGTCTGGCCCACAGCAAACAGGTATCTTATCTTGTCTTTCATTGTCTTTCATGTTCGCTCCTTCAAGGGCCTGGCCCTGTCTGACTGCCTGTAATACTTCTATCTAACTCAGCTGCCTATAACACTAGGATTACAGGTGTGCACCACCATGCCCAGCTAGATTTTTTTTTTTTACCAGTTTGTCAAATACATTTTAAAATTTTTGTTAATGATATTTCTCAGTGTAATATTTTGTGACAAATTGTTTTGAATTTGGACTTTTTTTGTGTGTTGTATATAGTCTTTCCCAACTCCAATTAGAAAACTTTATTTGTTTCAGATACTTTTATGGCTTCATGTAAATCACTGATTTATCTATGTTTGCTTAGATTTAAATTTAGAATTTTAAAATAGTGACTTGATTGCATAACCTTTTCTAAAACTGTCAACTTGATATCTCAACATCATTTGTTATAATCGTTATTCTCCCTTTAGTTGAAATCCCATCGTTGTCAAACACTAGGTGTTTTTCCTGACTTCTTCCGTCTTAGTCCTGGTTCTGTGCCGAGTAACTGTTGTAGCTGAAGTATCTGGTAGGGGAGCTGTCTGCATTAGTTTTCTTTGCAAACCTCTCTTAAATCAATTTTAAGTGTATTCTTTCAGAAGAAGTTTAGAATTATTTTGTCAAGTCTTTCCTATGCCCTTTTGAAAATTTGATGGAAATTCCATTAAGTATATGGATAAGTTTACTGAGACTTCTTTACAAGAATAAGTTTTTTCATCCAGGCATGTGGTCTTTCTCTAGTTAATAAAATCTTTTATGCCTTTTGGTCAAGTTTTATCATTTTGCTCATAAAGGCTCCATGCATTTCAATTTTCTACTTTCACGCTGAGAATCTATTTTATTTTATAACTAGATATTGTTGATATAAATAAAAGCAATAGCTTTCATTACATTTATTAGGCATTGGCCACTTTCAAAACTTGCTGGCTAGGTTTGTTGTAATACGTGTTGTCACTGTTGATGTTTTAAAGAAGAAAGCACATTCCCTAGGAGTCAGAGGTGGGGTAGTTGACTAACCATCTAAGGAGCAACCAGAACAGTGACTTATTAGTTTATGTAATGTATCAGGGTTTCCTAGAGGAACTATTTCCTAACTATATATCTGCTTTGTTAGGTAGACTTACAAGATCAGAAGGGGAAAAGTTCCAGTGGCTGTCTGTTGAGTCAGAGGTGGAAGAATCCAAAATAGCCATTTGGAGTCTGAAGAGCCAGTGGATCCAGTAGCAGTTGAAAGTCAAAAGCCCGGAAATTCATTGAAGAGTCACTGGTGTGAGTCTGTAGGAAAGCCAAAGAATGTTTTGGAAGGCTGAAGAGTCTACACTGGAAGCCTGAAAGAACTGGAGACCAACATTCATAGGCAATGGCAAAACCCAGAATCTCAGCAAAGAAAAGGGGAAAACTTCCTTCCTTTCCCTTTCTATTCCGTCCAGGCTACAAGCCTATTGGTTGGTGCCACCCATATACTGGGTGAGTCTTCCCTCCTCAGTTTGCAGCTTACATGTCAATCATTCACAGACACACACAAAGCTATTATCTAGGTCACTCTTATCCAAGTCAAGTTGACATATCATAATCAATGTCACATGTGTCATGGAAGGTCATCTGTGGTATGGATGGGAATGATCTTCAAGTTGGGAATGATCTTAAAGATCCAAGTCATTCTTATTCTTAATTTTGAGGTAGCTGAGAAATAAAATTAACAATAGAAATTCACATGAGATGCAGGTAGATCAATGATTTGGAGTTCATTTCAGTTGAGTATATTGGAATTGATGAATTTTCTCAAATCCTACATAGAAAGAAATATATTTCTTCAGGGTCCAGAATGTCAAAGTTCTGCTTGAGCAATTTTCCTTCTGTGGGTTAGTGCTGGACTCATACTCCTAAGGTTTGCCTTCTGGACCAGAATTTTTCTGTTGGTCACTGGCTTTTTGTTTAGATACGTTCTCACTACTGGGAAAGCTAGCTGACTGTTTTTAAAAGAATGAGTATTTCTATCTCCTTCCATTATGTTTTGTTTTTGTGTGTGTGCGTTTTTGAGACAGGGTCTTGCTGTGCAGTTGAGGCTGGCCTTATGCTCACTTTGTAGCCCAGGCTGGCCTTGAACTCACAATGATCCTCCTGCTTCAGCCTCCCAAGTGCTGGGATTACAGGCGTGTGCCACTATGCCTGGCTTTCTTCCATTATGTGTTGATTCAATTATACTAAATTTTTGAAGTTAGGCTCAATTATTTGATTTCCAAGTTTAGTGTATGTACAGGGAAATTATCCATAAATCTCTGTTGTGCACAGTTTCTAAGGCATAGTAGAAAAAAATAGTATTGGTGGCCAGGCTGGATTTTGTAGTTCTTTCTGTGAAAATAAAAGTTATTAAATACACAAAGGGGAAGTTAATAGATACACTTTGATGGCAATGCGGACATTGCCAAAAGTGGGGAAGGGGTGGTTGGAGGTTGTATACCTGTGCCTTCCTCTACCTCAGTTTTCTTTTTGTGGACACCACTACTATCACATCTAGGAGAATTTTTCACTGGCAATTAAAGGATGCTCCAGAGAACAAAAGGCCTGGACATTTATAGAATATTTTGGATAACAGGCAAATCTCCGTGCCTCAGGAGAATATGCTGTCATTTTCCCATGAACCAGAGGGGAGAATTTAGTCCTTTTGATAAAAACCAAGCAGATGAAACTGCTTACCAGCATAGTAAATTAACATTATCTCATTAGATCCAATATATTTTCATAAAATATATTGGAACAAGTCCATTGGATGTTACTAAAGCATTTGCCAGAAGCATTTTAAGTAGGCTTGTTCCAGCTAGGAGAAGACACAAAATATCTATTACATTAAACATAAATACAAATTCAAGGAGAAACCAGATAGAAAACAACCAGATGTATAAGTAACTTTAGAAGTAATAAGGGCTATGTGGTCTACATAGGTGCATTTTAGTTGGTACTGTTATTTGAGTGTCTATTATTGATCTTTTCCTTATTCCTTTGTGATATTTATATGTGCTATTTATATATCACGCTGAAAGCTTCCCATATGCTGCTGATATGGTCGATGTTCTTACTTCTACACTGCACATAAGGAGAGGGGTGCTTTAAATGGTGCCTTCCTAGGCTGAAAATGTAAAAGCAGCCTTCCAGAGCCTGGGTTCTGGGTGCCTCATCTCAGCACCTTTAAAGATGGCAGCGTGTTTAGCTGTATGCCTTTTGCAAGGTGGTAGCTGGCACACCATGGCCATATCCTGGGAGAGATTCCATGCTTATCAGAATAAAAGAAGTCCTATACATAGGGCTATAAATTAGACCATTGGGAATGTCCTGCAGCAAAAGGTTGGAGTAGAAAGAAGAAAGAAGAAAATAAAAAAAACCAACCTGAGCAGGAAGGGGATCCAGAAGAGCAGAATTAGAGGATCAGAAAAGAGGGAGGAAATTGTATGGAGGAGTATCCCTGAAGTCTGGAGGAGGTCAAAGGACCATTCCACCCAGATCCTGGAAAAAGCAACTGGATATTGGAATGAAGAGCTTATGAACGGCACTCAAACAAAGTGGATCCAATAGCAGTTGAAAGTTAAAGGCCAGGAAATTCATTGCAGAGTCACTGGTGTGAGTCTGTAGGAAAGCCAAAGAATCTGTTTTGAAAGGCTGAAGAGTCTACTCTGGAAGGCTGAAGGAACTAGAGATCAACTTTCATAGGCAACGGCAAAACCCAGAATACCTGCAAAGAAAAGGGGAAAATTTCCTTCCTTTCCCTTTTTATTCCGTCCAGGCTACAAGACTATTGGTTGGTGCCACCCATACCAGCAGATCAGACCATGAGAGGCTGAGCTGAGAAGGGGCAGTCAGGGAAGAGATAGCATACCTAGGTGGTTTGCATGGGCGTTGGTAGTTGGCTAGCCTAGGTTTAAGATCATAGTCTGCTGCATACCATGTCTGTTCTGACGAGCTTCTTGCATTTCCCAGTACAGTTCCTTACTCATACCGGTGAACTCATGGCAGCACCTACCTCAGGAGGATGAAATGTCATACTGCATATAAACACTGAGCATAGTCCTGGATTCACAAGAAACAGTCAATAAATGCTAGTGAAAAAGAAGTACAAGGAGTAAATTTATTGTATTTCAATTCTAACTGACATATTTTAGAAGAGGAAAAAGTGATAGAAGAACAGAAAGGACTCAAGAATCTTTATAGGCTAACTGAAATAGTAAGTGTCCAGGAAAATACTAGTGCAACAAGACAGAAAGGGGAGTAACTCAAGGTGTAAAAGAGAGGGAGGGCAACCAGAGGAGGTTCAGGGCCACACACACCTTTTCAGGCCAACTAAAGGAAATTGAAGAGCTTGCTAGGTTATCCTAATCTTCAGAGTAAAAACTCAGAAATAAATTTGCTGTGGAGAGATTGGGGCTGTGTGTTTAAGGGCTTCATAAAGGAGGAAAGATTTGGACCGTTGTCATGGCATCTACCATGGAAAGTTAATGAAAGGCAAGTGCAAGTTAAGATAAACAGCTCTGCTCTGTGGCCAGGCTGATTGATGTGAGGCTGCTTTTACAGAGGACTGTAAAAATCCCAGCTCAGTTAAGAGGCTAGCATTGGCAAACCTCCCTGGGCAGCAAAAAAGGTCCACAGAAAGTAGCACGGGGGTCTCTCCAGAGCTGGAACTTAGAATAAAGTCCAGAAGAGGGTCTAGAGAAGAGGGGGGCTGGAGGGGATGGGATAGCACAGTTAAGGCCAAGCTATGAAGTACAAATGGGAAAGGAGCCAGGGTAGAGGTCATAATGAATATTTCACCGCATCTTTCTGGAGTTCACATTAATTTGAATGGAGTTTGAGAAACACTGGGTGTTTGAATAGAACTAAGATAATTTCTCAGAGAAAATTTGACAAACATTTATTAGAAAAAGAAATAAAATTTGGATCTGATAAAAACTCAAGTCATTTGGTTTTCTTGGCCAAAAGCTCTCCTTAAATATAAATGTCAAGGTCAAAAAGCCAGGAAGTGAAATTAAATTTATCTAACCCTACTGGGACACACGGGAAACAAGCCTCTTCCACATCTGGAGAACTGGACCCACAAAACTGTACTAGATTCTTTCTTTTTTGTTTTTTTTCCGGTACCGGGAACCCAAATCACGACCTTGTGCTTGCTAGGCAAGCGCTGTGCCGCTGAGCTAAATCCCCAGCCCCTGGATCCACAAAACTGAACCCATAGGTAAGAGTGTTTGAAAATCTGAACGATTGGACATGAGCATTTTAGGCTCCAAATTATTTTTTAATCTTCTAATGGTAAATAGTGCTGTAATTAAAGTAATTCCTTTGACGTCCTTAGAAGTGGAATTGCTATGTGGAATGGAATTCACATCTTAAAATTCGGTAATACCCAGAAATTATTCCCCAGAAAAGCGATCCTCACTTGCACATACATAGACAGAAAACGCAGTTACTTTTCTTCACTTTTGCCACCCTGGAAATGCATCCTGACAGGACGAGGAATGATTGATATTTTAATTTACTTTTTCTTGATTACTAATGTTATTGAACATCTATTAAAGCATTTATTGGCCGTTTTTGTTTCCTTTTCTAGGAATTTCCTGTGCCTGTATCTTCCTGATTCTCTTGCTATGTCTTTTTCTTACAGCTTTTCAGGAACTCTTTGCCTGATAGATGGTTAATCTGTTTATTAGGTAGGGGCTTTTCACTTTCTTATCAACTTTCTTTTGTGTTATGGATGCTTTTGAACCTGTTGATGTTTTAATTTTGATTTTTAATCAGTACACAAAAACATGAAACTATATGTGTTAATGTAATGCTTGTACGTGGATACATTGTATAATGTTCAAATTAGGTTAAACATACGTATCTCCTTAAACATTTATCATTCTCTTGTGGTGAAAACTTTTTAAATCTTTTCTTTCAGTTTTTTGGAATGTCCGGTAGCTTGTTCTGTACAGTCACCCTACTGTGCAGGGCTTCGCGCTCCTTCCTAACTGTAGCTCAGTATCTGCTGACACAACCTCCATACACCTTTCCTGGCTTCTGGTTACTGCCATTCCTCTCTCACTTTCCAGGAGATCAGTGTTTCCATATTCCACATGTATGAGAGATCATGCAGAATTAGTCTGTCTATACCAGCTTTATCCGTATTATTGCAAATGACAGAATTTTATTCTTTTATGGCTGTATAGTGCGTTCCATTGCATATATATATCACATTTTCTTTATCCATTCATCAGCTGGTGGACGCTTAGCTTAGCACTTTTCAACTTTTGTGAATAGTGCTGTAATGAACATGGGACACCTGTAATGTAATGAACATGAGACACCTACTCTCCTCGCCCTACTGACTTTACTTCCTTTGAATATATATTCAGAAGTAGAATTGCTGGATCATGTAGTACCCCGTTCTATTTTAAGTTTTTGCACAGCTTCTATTCTGTTTTCCATAGTGACTATCGTCCATCAATATTTTGATGTAGCTGAATCTCAGTATTTTCCACTACAGCTTCTTGCTTTCATCTCTTGTTTAAGAGAGTCTTACCTAATTTCTACTGGGCTGTAAATTGAACACATTCTGATTTTATATTTAGAGTGAAGGGTTTGTATTTGGTGACCACTAGCGCTAGCAGAACCAGGTGGGTGTGCAGAGGCCTGAGAGCTGGCTGCTGTGTCATGCTTTTCCAAGGACCATGTGTTCTCAAGGACCTCCAGCAGAACTGAGTTCTCTAAACAGTTTTGGTCTCTTAAAATAACTTTTCTGTGCTTATAAAGTGGGGCTGTTTAATAAATTTATTTCGGAAGGACCAGAAGCTAGGTTTTTCAGTGCTTTCTTTTCTATCCTGCCATTCACAGACATAGCATTTTTTTTGCATACAATGAAGTCAGTGCCAAAGTAAGCAAGAAGGCAGTGGACAAATTGTGTATTTTTTTTTTTTTTGAAAAACACTTGCCATTTCACACTGTAGACATTTGACTTGGTAAATGTATCATCATAAAGTTACATGGTTTTAAATTATCCTCCAAAATCCCAGGAAACACTAAATATGAGTGATAACCCTGAAATATGTTGTAAGTTGGCTTCCTATTTGGAATGAAATTGGGTGCTCACCTGCATTTTGTTTTGTTCATTTCAAATGGAATTTCAACAATATTTTTATACATGACACTGAAGCAGCTAGAAAATTCCCCTTTTAAATGCTTATTTTCATAAATTACCCCATATTACTTGTTGCCTGAGAATTTGGCAAGAATAGACTCTTTTGAACAGTTTCAAAGTCTTTTAAAGTTCTGTTTATTGAGCTTTTCATGACATCAATAGTTTCTAAGGAGTCATATTTTGAAAGTTGTGTGTTTCAAGTCACATTTTTTTTTGCCAATCTACCTAAGTGGTTATAGATAAAAGACTAATTTATGGAAAGGGGGAGAGAAACTCAGTGAGAATTAGTCAAATGCCTTTAAGAATTATATGTCTTTAAAATAAAAAGAAAGCTTTTTGAATAGGTAATACATTCAAATAGTTTAAAATTCCACATTTCTAAAGGATATATAGAGTATTTCTTTGTGCCTTATTTTCTAGCCCTTAAATGCCTGGAAGTCAAAAAACAATATGTATTTCTTATGCATTTTACAAAGACAGAATTTCTTTTTCAGCGAAACCTCAGTTCTCCTCATAAGGTCATTCAGCTGTCAGAATCACGCCCACCCAGATACCTAGGACATCTCTCTTATAGAGAGTCAAACGATTATAGGTGATGATCACATTTACAAAGTGCTTCCCTAGGAACACCTAGCTTAGTGTTTGATAATAAATAAATTGGTTAAACTGGGGATATAGCTCAGCAGCACAGCACCTGCCTGGCAAGTGCAAGGTCCTGAGTTTGATTCCCAGTACAAAAAATAAATAAATAGGCTAATCTCTTAGCCAAATTGACACAAATCTTACCTTTGGAGTCTGCTTTTTGTCCTCTTGGAACTCACATGCATCTTCTCAATCCATATTTAACCACTAAAAAGAACAACAACAAAGTCATACTTCTACCTAATGTGATATATGTACCCTGCTTACAGTGAAATCATGCTATCCCTTCCCCAGAAGAGGATATGAAGTCCTGGGTGACTTTCATTCTGGTACTTGATATTTTATAATTTAAGTAATGTAATATAAAATTAATTATTACCAATACTTTTATGTTCAATGATAAAGGGATAAGAGAGGAGAAAACAAACATATCTGCTTAAAATACACATCAACCTATTCATAACAAAATAAGAATGAAGTACTCATAACCATTGCAGCCCTCATTTCTGTAAATGACCATGTAGTCAAAACCAGTTTGATAGCTACTGACTTCTCCTTGTCTTTTCCTTCATCAAAGGCCTCAGTTCATCATGGCTCTTGGCTTGACAAGATCACCAAACATTCATTCCTGAATGGACCATTAGCATTTTTGCCTTAATCAAAGTATTGGAGTTGTCTGTTAATTTTAATGCAAAGGGCATAGTATTACCAGGAGGCAACCTAAGGCATATCTTGTCTGAATCACCTGTGTAACAGTAACTAAATTTCTACTTGGTCATTAGGATCAATCTCCCCAGCCAGGATAGTAACTCTTTCTTCGGCTGTCGATTCAGAGCCATGAGGAGTAAGTGACTGGTTGATAGTCTTGACTCCTAGTTCAGCAACATAATTATTGTCTCTGATGCAAGCTAAAAGTAAAGCCTTAAAACTAAGACCTTGGGATCAACAGAGCAGAAAGTCTTCTGGGGATGTGAGGTCGTGGGATGACAACCAGAAATTTTGCTACTGAAGATTGGAACTAATACTGAGTAGTGCCATTCTTATTCTCACCCCTTGGTACCTGGACCTGTGAATTCTGATTATCAGAGGGCAGCATCATATCATGGACTCTGATGCTGAGCATCTACAGCATCCTAGAGAATACCACCCCAGCCTTGCAAGGAATTGCCACATAGCAGGTGCTGCAAAGGAGTCTTTAAAAAGTCTCTCTACTCTTCTGTTAAGTCAGCTGCTTCAGGATGGTGGGCAACATGGTAAACCCGTTGATTTTCTTGGGCAAGGCCCATTGCCATATTTCACTGGCTGTGGTTGAATTTTTTGATCAGAGGCGCTGCTGTGTGGAGTTTGAGTGGATACGGCATTTGGACATCCATAGATGGTGGCTTTAGCAGAAGCACTGCACACAAGGGCAGCAGATCCATATCCAAGGTATGTCTCAGTTCCTAGGAGAACAAAGTACTGCCCATTAGTGATAAGAAGTTCAATATAATCAACTTGCACCCCAGAGAATATTGTCATTTTGGGGTCTGAGCGTTGGTCTCTGTTGCTGGAAGACTGGGCATTTATTAGTGGTGGTAGCAAGATTAGCCTTGGAGAAGCAGGTTACCTGTTACTGAGCCCACATGTAACTTTCATTGCTGCTATTACTGCCACCGTGGCCACTTTGCTGGGGAGTCCATTGATCAGTGAGGGAGGTGGCAGAAGAAAGAGCCTGGCTATTAAATACCATGGGTTCTTCTTCATTTCTTTCACTTAATAAGTCCTTGGGAAATTTCATCTATCAGTGTATGAAGGGTTTTATATAAATGAATTTTTCAGGGGTGCTGAGATCAAACTCAGGGCCTTGTGTATGCTAGGTAAGTACTCTACCATTGAGCTACATCCCCACCCCAAGTTTTAAGAAGATATATCTTTTCCAATAGATTGTTTTTATTTATTTTGTATAATATGATCTGACTCTATTTACAGCCCTGTGATTTAGTGAAAGTGAACAATGAGGAGAAAGGTCATTTGTAGATATTAACTGTATATGTGATACTTTTTCATATGCTGAGTGACTTAGTGCCCGATCAAAAAGCCTTTGCCATTCAGAGATAAGAGGAGTTCCCTGCCACGGATACTCAGCTCCCTGTACTCCCAGCTACTTGAGAGGCTGAGCAGGAAGACTTTAAGTTTGAGGAAAGCCAAGACAATTCAATGATACTTGTCTTCGAGAAAAGTGCTTGGAAATGTAGCTCAGTAGTAGAGCACCAAGATCACATACCTTTGTGCTGGGAACTGAACCCAGGGCCTTGCTAACCCTCTACTGCAGATCTATGCCTTCAATCCCCAAGAGTTTTTCATTTGTTCATAGGTTGCCTGTGGGACAAAATGTCAGCCATCCACCAAGATAGCTGATATGATAACATTCCTACTATTGTGGAGTGATTTCATTTCTTTCTTGCTTCCCCACTTGCCTACTGGTATTCTATGAACTTCCTAAATAAGCTGCTGGCACTTGGATCATGGTCTCAATCTGCTTCTAGATGAGCCCACAGTTCTGGATGAACAAAAGGCAAGATGGGCAGCACACCAGAGCAGGAACCAGTCTTAAACCCAAACATCTCTGCAAGTCCATGTGCTTCCCTCTAGGTAAAGGAAAAGAGCGTGCATTAGAGAGCTGGCTAGGAAAAGTCTAGGCAGTGGTGAAAGATTGAGAATGGCTGATGAATTTGAAGAAATAGATCAGTGTGGCTAGAATAGAGTGTTGTAGAACTGGGCATTGTGGTTAGAGGAATGAGACCAGAAATTCAATCTGGCTAGAATGCATGAACTTCTTGTAGGTCAAGCTAAAGCTTTTGAGCTTTATTACAAAGGCAATAGGAATTCATTGCTTCATTCTATTCAGATGTGCTATGATCATATATCAATTGTAAAATCAATTCTGGTGACAATGTAAAGAGTGAATTGGAGTACGAGGCAGTGCAGAGACTGCAGGTGGTAAGACCGATCTATGAGGCTAGAGAAACTAGAACAGTGTGCACAGGAAGGAAAGAAGTGTGTGGGGCATAGGATCAAAGTATTTTGGTTACTGGGTGTAGCTAGGGACATGAGTGAAGGGCAGCAAGGGAATAGGGTGAATCTGGGCATGTGGGTGAAGGGTAGTGACTTTGACTGACGTGAAAATTTGGAGGATGGGGGCATATGTGGACGTGGGTGTTTGTGTGGGTTGAGAAAGAGTGAAAGGGTGATATAATTACCCAAAGGCCACCCAGGCAGAGATGTTCAGAGGCAGATAAAGACAAGAGCTTGGAAGTTTAGGAAACAGGCTACAACTAGATGTACAAATTTTGGAGCATTAGACAATCACTGAAGGTCTTAAAGCCATGGGTATGGATGGTGTTTTTCACTAAAGAAAAAAAAATGACCATACCTAAAATATTTTCCCACACACTATGTCATTTGATCTTCATAACAACCATCTAAGGAATAGAGAAAAGAGATTATTTTCACCATTATTTTGCAAGAGAGAGAGCTGAAATGTGGGGAGAGGTCGAGGTGCACTCTCGTAGATTGAAAGGGGGAAGAACTGAAGTAGGAATACATCTATTTCGCTCTTTCTATCACAACACTCAGGCCTCCTAAAATATATTGGCACAGCCAAATTGAGTCATTGAAGTTCTCACCAGGAAGGTATGTTGAAGAGAGAAAGTATTGCATCTTTCCTCACATTATATATGCATATGTATATTGTAGAAATCTGGCATATGTCAAATCATGATGCATAACGTTCTTTCCTGTAATTCGTATTTGTTTCCTGATAACTGGACATATATTCAGCATAATGACTAGAGACGGGCTGAATCTCACTTCCCCACTCTGTGCTTGCTTTGCAGGTGAATTCTCTGAGGCTCAGCTATTGCTGGATTGTTTTTCTCCGTCCTTTCATTTCTGCATCACCTGTCAGCCTGCTTGTCTCCCTTTTCAGTATTTTTGGCCATGTGATAAGCATCCAACTGAACTCCATAGAACAAAGTTTTAGGCTCCAGTGATTCACATGTATTCAGTGGACATCCTAAATGCCTACGGCAAATCTTTTCACTTCTGCCTGTTATGATCTGGGGAAAACATTTCCCAAACAGTACTATAAGTCACATCAGGAGAGGACCCTGACCTGCATCACCTTGGAATGCAGAGAACACTACCAGTTTTGGCTAATATTTAAAAAAATCGGCTTCCTTCTCCTATTTACCCAGAAGATGACACTGACATTTGGAAAACATTGCAGAAGGTCTTGCATGTGACAAATTGTGACATCTTTTGTTAGATGATTTGTGACATTTTTATTTGTTTGGGAGGGGGGAAGTGGAAAGCCTGACAATGTCACGTGGGTATAAATGAGTCAACTGCATATGACATCCTCCGAGCAGCCACAGCTACAAGGCAATCTGACAGACGGA
Organism: Chinchilla lanigera; assembly: GCF_000276665.1. Taxonomy (NCBI): domain Eukaryota; kingdom Metazoa; phylum Chordata; class Mammalia; order Rodentia; family Chinchillidae; genus Chinchilla; species Chinchilla lanigera. The sequence goes on along the minus strand of NW_004955420.1, from coordinate 8,178,984 downwards.
AGGAGACAGTTCAGTCAAACAGATGGAAGGGGAGGTGTGAGCACCCAGAGCGGAAGAGGCTTCCATGCTCTGCTGTGGCAGAACACAATTTGCCAACACAAGTATAGTTGGCAATTTGTTTTCTCACCTCTTTAAGCATATGGAAAGTGGTGGTGGAAAAATGGTCCCTCATTATGGCACAACACCTTCTGTGTTGTATTTTTCAGCTTTCTTCTGTTTGAACTAATTTCTAGTCGATTATACTGACGTCTGGGTACACGACTAGCTTCGTTTTAGGCAAAAGAACATTGGCGTCCTGGTCCCTTTCTTTGATCACCAGAGTTCGCTTGTTTTAAATTTTAATTGTGACATAAATCAATAATGACTGATTTATGAAAAGGGAAAGTTTCTAAAACTTCTGTTCTCTACTTTCTCCGCCTTTAAACTGTCTAGAATATAAAGCAGCAACATAATGACTCATTTAGGAAGCAGATGTGCTCTGCCTGGTGAGAAACTTAAATAAGCTATTTATTCCAGTGTGTGTGTGTGTGTGTGTGTGTGTGTGTGTGTGTGTGTAGACTTCTGAAGCACACTATAGCCCTTTCCCACCGCACCAGACTTTCTAGTACCTATGTAATTTTTGTAAGTATTGGAAGTGTTCCATTATATGAAGGAAATACTGGTCATCTCTGGCCATCTTTTCAATTTGGGAGAATAAATATGTTTTCAGTGAGAAGACAGCTGCCATTTATTGGGTAGCTTTCTTCTGCTTTCCATTTTGCTGGAAGTTGGAGATAGAAAGTGAAGGATAATATTTTTATTTCATAGATTGGTAGCTCATGTTTATGTCCTTGATCTGAACTTAAAATAAATGCCAGGCAACCCCCGAGTGAAAGTGTAAACCTAGATAAGGTGTGTGGCAACTTATAGTCCAGTTTCTTGACTCTTTTCTAGGAAAAAAGAGGAACTCAGGTCCAAGATATAGCACTCTCGAATATAGCACTGGTGTCATCCACGCTGGTACAAGTGCATACTGTACCCACTCTCTGCGTCTGTGTGCATCCCCCATTTCTAAGTGGTTCTGGAGCCCCTAAACTCAGAGAGATCCTTGATTGCTCAGCCTCTTATGCTTCTATTTTTAAGTTCCTGGAACTTCTGAAATGCTGGAACTTCTGAGAACTTCTGAAATTCAGCAAAGAACTGGATCTTTTCTTGTACATTTTAGGAGTATACATGAGTTCTCAGAGGTCCCCCGCCCGAAGAAACTGGGAGCATGTGATAATATTCAAAGTCAATGTCTTGATTTCCCATGCCATGCCTCTGCTGAAGGTGATGCTTTTAAATCTCCCGGAAACTGACCTTAGAGCTGAGATTTCACTTGGCTGTGCTCAGGCTGGGTCAGACCTACGAAGCCCTATAGAGAGATGAAGCTTGATTTAAAAGTCTTACTCCTCACACTATGCCCATCAATCTATCTTTGTCTCCAACTCTTACTGTCCAGTCCTAAAAGTAACAGTCTCTGCCTGTTATTATAAATCATCATAAAACAGTTGATATCATTTCATGAGTGTTTATGATGTGTTAGACATTTGCTGGGCATTTCATGTATTATCTCAGTTAATCTTGTGATTTAATATTATACTATCCTATTTCAGGTGAAAAACTGTTGTATGAGTTAAGTGTACTTCCTACAAAATGTCTCAGCTAGTGAGTGGCAGGATCAGGAGTCCAGCTCAGGCCTGAATGATGCCGGTGTCTGTGTGCTCAGTTGCTTATTTTGACCACCTTATCCTTCTCGGGCATTGTTCCATTCTAGGAGTTTAAGACTCTGTCTCCCCTCATAACTTACCTTTTGTATTTCCTTATAGTCCTGTTCTTAGTTTCTGAGGTGATATATGAGTCTAAGTATACAACTCCATTGGGGAATTACTGACCAAGCTAGACAGCTTCATTTTGGATTATCTGCTATCTTACTGCCAGACTATAAGACTCTATAGTAAAAGAAAGAGATCTGTAATGGTGGATTTTCAAGTATTTGGTATTTGGGGATGATCTCCAGGAAATAATACAGAGAATCCATTAAGTTTGCTTACTTTTTATTAACAACTCAACCATTCACTTAAGTAACAACTTCTGAGTCTTTCCTATGTGCCAGGATTGTATTGGATTGAGACAGTGGTGGCAAAGCTATGGCACCCGTGCTGCAGCAGGCTGTTTGTTATCACTGAAATCTCTACAAGGTTTGCCATCCCTGGATTAGGGTATTAAAATATAAAAATGAAACAGAAAAAAATGGGTAAAATAAATCTGTGCCCTCAAGAATCTTTTAAGGGTACCAGAGAGATAAACCACAAGTGCCGTGTGGGTGGATGAGGTGTTTCTATAGGAAGTCATAATAACACACAGTGTTAGTAGTTGGGGCCTGAGAAGGTCAGAAATCTTTTCTGGCACAGATGTGGCTGAAGATGAGCCTTCAGGGGACAAGAGTAAGTTAGTCAGGGGGAGAGAAGTGAGTTCATGAGAGGGAATCTCCAGCAAAGCAGGTGTTTGCAAAATCTCAGGGATCTGACAGAAGTGGAACCTTGGGGGTGGCTTTTGATTGGAATGGGTGAGCCAAAGAGGTGTGGGGATGACAGTGCTGAAGTTATGTGAAGGGCTAGTTCACGCCATGATCCAAGTCATCCGCAGCAGCAAAATGTTACTCGCTTTTCCTGGGTGTCTTACCTGATAACAGCTGGCCTGTAGTCTCTTGTTAAAACAAAAATCTCCTTTGAGCTTGCATGATATCTGCAAATGACTGAGCTCAACTTATAGCTTTTCACCAACAAATGGAAATGGGATAATGATAGCACAAAGATGACTTTTAATTTTTCCAGGGGTTGCTGTCCAGGGATCTCATACTGTACTTTTATTAGAGGTAAAGTAAACTGCTGGCTTTACCTAGTGTCCCAAAGAGCTCCTATATTCCAGATCTCCATGAAGTTTTTTTTTGAATTGAGTTCAGTGGTAAATAATGACAGTTTCTGGTCAGCTATTAAAATGTTTCCTTCTTAAAAGACAAGACAGTTGCTGATTTCCACTGTTGGATGATTTGGACACGTGGCTTCTCACATGCAACCAGAGGAATCTTCTAAACAGTCTTGGATGCTTGCCAAGCTGACTTCAGGCTTGTTAGTGTTCAAAAGGTTATTTATTTAGCCAGGCAGTATGGCATTTTCAAAGAATCTGGGAGGTAGAAAAGGGAGGACCTCTTTATCAGCGTTAGCACATAACCAGTCTGCTGTAAGAACTTCTCCTAACCAAACTAGACCTAGATCTTGGGGTTTCTGTTGGCAGATCCTCAGGCTGTGTTTAGAGTGCTCTGATTTTCTAGGACAGCTGAAATTTCTCAGATGATTATGATTTTCTAGAGAGGGATGTAAATGTAGCACTGGCCCCAAATCTACATCTGTCACAATTGTACAAAGGAAGAGATGTACTTTGTATATGAGCCTCCTGTATGAATTCCCTGCCTTCTTCTCAGTATCGCTAGATGTTAGTTACAGCCCCTGACTGCTTTCAGTGGGAGACCCACACTGTTAATTGTTCCAAAGTGATACTTGTATCACGCTCAAAGATGGCACAGGGAGGGCCTGTTGCGTTTGCTCACCATGAGAAGGGCTAAGTGTTGGGGTTTGCAGCTGCCTCATAGACACTGCTGGAATTTCAATCAGCAACACAGAGTGCTAAGATTGGGCAAGTCTGACTAGAGGAGGCTGATGAGTTTGGACAGATTTGAATCAAGGGTATCACATGGATGTTTAGGCGCTGAAGTAACCTGGGTGTTGCAGATGGTAGGCCAGGTTACAGATGGTGAGCAATGCTTCCTGTCGATTTATGTGTGACAATAAATCACACCCCATAGTCCAAAGAGGAACTATTTTCTTAAATGTTATAATGTGGAAAAAATTCTAGGAGCTGGGAAAACTGATATCTTCACATGTGCCTGCTACTAATTTACTCCAAAATAAGCAGGGAGGGCTGGGGATTTAGCTCTGTGGCACAGCACCTGCCTGGAAAGCGCAAGGTCGTGAGTTCGATTCCTGGTACCAGAAAACAAATAAACAAACAAAGAAAAAGCAGGGAATGGGGAGCACTGACTCTGTGCTAGGCCAAATAAATATTTGTTAGCCACAAAGAATAAGACCCTTGTGAAAATCCTCAGTGTCTGATGCATAGCAATAATTGTTTAAATTGGATTTTAAAAAAATTTCCTATCCCCTTGCCACATATAATTCCACTTAGAAATTGTCTGTATGTGTTGTGGTGATATTTTCAAGAGAGTCCTAAAGTTGTTCTTGGAGTGATATGTGTTACTCTCTTTTTTTTTCTGTCAAAATCTGTGCTGGGGAAAGAATCTAGTGTAAGTTTGTTCAAGTCTCCTGTGATGGACATCTGCTGTTTTTAGTTGCTCAGCACCCTTCCTCTGTTCTTAAACACACATTAGTTTTCTTTGAAGAATTATTTTACTCCCACCTACTGGGGCTGAAAATCCCATGTTTGGTGGTCATCGTTCTGAGGTGGGCATGTAATGCTGCACTACACCGTCTGGGTGTCCCTTGTGCCATACTGGTAAGCCCTGCACGGGCAAGTGATGCAAGCAGAACTGGCTTATTTGAGGTCTGGTTTAAATACTGCAGTTTGCTGCTGTGACTATAGACACAGAGATTTTGTGAATATGTAGTTTCTGGGGATCATCTTTACTGATATGTGAAGATTAAGAATGTAACCAAGGGAAGAACAAAAGAGAGAGGGGTGGGGAAGGACAGTGTAGTGGATTGATAACTGGTGGTCAACTTATAACCCCCAGCTGAACTGAGTGAGTGGTGCTGGGTGTGGGAGGCCCACCTGAGGACTGTTGCCAGCAGCATAAGAGGCAGACCTGGAGAAGAAGAAGCAGGCTGTTGGGAGCTGAG
>NW_004955420.1:8114058-8173435 GCF_000276665.1 Chinchilla lanigera | reverse complement strand
CTCTTTTGTATACTGTTCTTGGGTGACTTATAAATAATCATATAAAGTATGTGTCCTGTATTATGTTGTTCCCCTTGCAAAATAAGCCCCAAACCGACACAGACAATTTGTAAAGAGAAATTATGCCTTTTACTTAGAAACTACCTAAAGAAATTCCTGATACTGCTAATAGTTAATGGAAATGTATAAGAGGACTTTGAAGCCTTCTTTGGGGTCCTGATATATGATATCGGTAACAAGCCATATTATACCTTGCAAGGGCTTGTACATTAAATTTCTTTAGGTTAAAGAACAGATCTGGAGGCCCTAATTAAGTGAATATATTATTTGAAAGAACAACTTCTCTGTCTACCTGAATGAAAAACTCAGACAATCTCAATTAGACTTCACAGATTGACATTTTCTTCCAATTCTTTTGTAGTGCACTGAGGAATGTTACGTTAGCCAAGATAGACACAAGGCAATTGTAGCAACAATTTTTAGGAGCACACCTATGCTCATAAGCAATCTTATTCTGGTTGTCATAAAGTTGAATAAGAATACAGAGGAGAATTTCAGACAGTGCTATCTATCAGAAGGCCAACTTATTCCTGAGAGAAAGTATAGGATTGAGTTTCACATGAACATCAAATTTAGCTGCCTCATCTATTTAATTCACCCATGAACATTAAATTCCAATTGCTATATCTTGATTTAAATTTGATGTCACTTACACTATCTTCATACAGTTTCCTTTATTTCTATAATTTTGATGAATGGTTATTTTGTATTGTCTTATATTCTAAACAAAGGAAATCTGTTCTCTTCTTCTCTCCTTCTCTTTTTCCCCCAATAAATAGCACTGATAAAGTAAGTCAGTGATAGGAGTAATTGATTTTATTTTGTACAAATTTGGCTGTTAGATACTATAGGGAGGGAGGTGGATTTATCTTGTTATTGGGAAAGCTTTCTAGCCTTAAGTGGTGACCTGGCCCAGCAATGACAGGATTCAGGTAGTAGCTGTTATGCTTTGGATGGATGTTCCCCAAAGTCCTTATCTTAAATCCTGGTCCCCAGAGGGAATATTGGAGGTGCTACAGCCCTTGCAGAGATGAGGCTTAGTGGGGCATCCTTAAGTGACTGAGGGGCTTGAAATCTCCTTGGAGGAGACTGTGGGACCCTCGCCCCATTCTCTCTGTTTACTGGATCCAGGGAGAGCACTTGCTTTCACATGTGCTTCTGCCATTGTCCCCCACTGTCCTTATCAGACACCCAAAGTACTGAGGTCACTAATCCTGAACCTGTAAGAATATGAGTGAAATAAAACTTCCCTTTTTTAAAAAAACCTATCTCAGGCATTTCATTATAGTAACTGTTACAATGCCCTTATTATTAGACAGGGATGTTAAGGATGTTGTAGAAAGGATTTATGTGATGGTGTGTGTTTTGGGTAAAATGAGATCTTAGAGCCATTTTGGATCCAAGAAACTATATATTCCTATTAGCTATACAAATACCATTAATACTACTTGTACATTTTACTATTATAAAATACATTTCACTATTGTAAAATACTACTTATACATTTTACTATTACTAGTTATAATGACCATTTGGTAAGTACCTATTATGTATAATATGTAGTGCTAGGCATTTTAGAAATATATCTTGGTTATATCTCAAACCAACTTTTTGATGATATAATCTCCACCCATATGGATTAGACACTATTATTCTATATTTTAAAATTTGTGTTGTTGCATCCCTTTTAGCAGATTATAAACTCATTTTTAAACAGAAGGCAGTGCTGAGTACTTTGTGCTGTTCTTTACAGTTGCTATAAATATGAAAGAATGGAGAAGATTCAATTCAGAAATTGTCTGTTCAGAGGAAGGACAATGGTAGAGTGGTGATCATAGCAAATTTCAGCCTCTCCAAGATCTGGAATCCAGACGCTGGAAAGTAACAACTTGGTGAAAAAAAGAAAAGAAAAGCAATAGATCACCAAGAATGAGGAAGAAACAAACAGGAAAAAGTAGAAGCTACAAAGAGGTTGGAAAGATGGTTTCTAATGCAGAAGAAAGAACAAAGCAATTTGAACTTCCTCCCCAGCTCTCAGGGGAACCTGGCTCCCCAGAAGCAAGGTAAATGCTCAGGGGTGTGAGATCCAGGGAGAAATAGCGGTGGAGCCCACATTCACTGTGAACTGCAAAAATAGTGTGGAGTTTGTTTGAGGGGATTCCTTCCACGCAGCAGGCAACAGCTAGAGCGGAGTTCAAGCACAGATGCCCACCATATCACCTGATCAAGAGTGCTTGATCAGGCACCATTTCAGAAAGAGGTTGATTATTTAAACCTTGGACTCGAATAACTGAAAACAACTTCACGTCAGGGCTCTGAGTGTTACCTTCCCAGGGTGATTGGTGAGAGCCATAGAAGATAGCGGCAGACTGGGAGTGGTCTAGAAAGAGATACCCTGAGGAGTTTAAACACAGGCCAGGAAGAACACAAGCTCTGCCACTTATGGTGAGAAGCCAAGCCCACCTTAAGTGGCACTCACAAACAGCTGGGTGTAAAAGGGCCTGGTGGCATGAAGTACTTAAACTCTCACCCCGCTACCTATGTCCAGCAGGGATCTGAGATCTGATTGCCTTGCCTATCTGCCAGTGTGCAAGGCAATACCTCAGTGTGGACATTGTTATAGCCTGGGTTAAACAGAGGGGTCTCTGGAATATGGGACACACCTCAGAAATCTGTAGGCTGTAAGTCTAGGCAGATGAAAAGGAGACTTGCTGGGCTCTAAAGCTGTGGGTGCTGGAAGGAAATCACTCATTCAAAAATAGCTTTTTTTCCCCTATTTTTGCACTTATTTGCTTCCTCACTCCTTTTGATTTTTTTCTGTTTTCTATTTTCCATGTTATTTCTTTTTTCTCCTATTTTGCCTTTTATGTTCTATTTCTTGTTTTTTTTTTTTTTTTTTTTTTTTGGTCCTTTTGAGACAGGGGCTCCCCATGCAGTTCAGGCTGGCCTTGAGCTCACTTTGTAGCTCAACTTCTTGCTCCTCTTTCTCATCTCCCATTGTTTAGATTTTCAAAAGTTTCCTTTTGCATTCTCCCACTCCTAACTCCCTACATCTTTAATAGTGTAACCAGTAAGCTGTACTAATCCTTAGATAGTTAGCTGTATGTTATTACTGTTGGAATTCTTTTCTATCATTAGTGGAGGTATAGTTGTTACATTTAGTAGAGTTTTGCAGTATGTCAATATTTGGTTTGTCTCAGTGTTTGTACTATGATTATAGATTTATTTTCTAAGGTTAGAGATGGTATGTCATTGGTTCTTATGATAAGTCAATATCCAATTTGTCTTAGATGATATTACTGTTACAGATTTACTCGATGGTGCCAGGGTCGCATAACTGTAGTTATTAATAGTTTTTTTTAATGTATGGCAGTATTCAGATTATCTTGGTCACACTAATGATTCTGTGGTCTGTTCCCAGAGAAATGGGTTCTGGGCCAGTTGCATGGCACTGTCCCTTCCCTAATTAACAGAGGTAGTCAGATCTTGAGGCAGAAGGAAAGGATTATAGTTGGCTGTGTCCTGAGCACATCATTGAAAAGCAGACTAAAGTGATCCCCATACTGGCCACAGTCTTTCTACTATAAGTGACCACAAACCTAAGCGTAAAACAAAACAATAAAAATATTAGAAGACAAGGCAACAAAATGCTGCCCAAATCTCCCAGCTCCTCCAAAGCTGGTCCACGAAGCTTCAAGGTGGAGGAAAACAAAAGCCACACAGCCAAATTATTTGAAAGGACAACTGAGGAGATTAGAAAACAGATAAATATGGTAAGCAAGCTCACAGAAGATGTAACTAAGTAGATAATGGATGTAATAAGCAAAATGATCAGGGTGCTTACAGAAGACACTAATAAAAACCTAACTGAGCTCAAGAAAATGATACAAAACATGGATGACCAGTTTAGCAAAGAATTAGAGGCCATGAAAAGTAATTCAAACATACAAGCTTTAATATTGCATCGTTTCTCTGATATGAAAAACTCAATATATTGTGTATATAAAATATAAAATAAAAGTTGGGTAATAGGAAAAAAGAGAAGAAAAAAGGTATTATAATCCAGTGTAGACAATGTATTTAAAAGTATACCTTGGCTTAGTACAATTGTCTTACGTGTTTTATATGTTTTTTGGCCTATTAGTCTGGTTTTCAATCTGTATATATTATGGTTAACTTTATAATATGTTATAAGATAAATAAATGAATCCGAGGCTGGAAACATAAAAGCAGGGTGGAGGGAGAGGGGGAAAAAGAAAGGAACTTAAATGTGTTTTATATATATATACCAACCTCCTACAGTGAGTGTAAGCATTATGTGCTGTAACATGTACTAATAAAAGTCAAAGAAAGAAAGGAAGGGAGGGAGAGAGAAAGAAAGAAAGAAAAAAGAAAGAAAGAAATAAAGATTGGAAAGAGTGGAAGGAAAGAATGAAGGAAGAAAGTAAGAAGAGGTTCCAAACAGAAACTTAGGAGCTTAAAAGTTATATTGAAAGTTTGGGCAGCAGAAGCGGCCAGTGCAAGGAGAGAATATCACAGTTAGAAGATTAGGATGCTTCCAAAGACCAGTAACAGAGATACCTTAAAAACAAGAGAGCACAAAAGATGGATCCAGGAGTTGCTAGATGATGCAAAGCAGACTAATCTGTGATTAATTTAAATAAGTAAAAAATCAGAAGACAGCACAAAGGGCATAAAAACTTGTTTACAGGAATGATAGCAGAAAATTTTCCAAATATGGAGAATTCAGAAGAAATAGATAGATTCGTAGATACATATGAACTACCAAAGCTGAACCAAGAAGACATAAATACCTTGAATGATACAATAACAGGTAATAAAACTGAAGAAATAAGAAAAAAAAACTACCACTAAGAAAAGCCCAGGTCCTGATGGATTCACTGCTGAATTCTATAAGAACTTTAGGGAAGATCTAATGCCAATACTCCTCAAACTCTTTAATGAAATTAAAAAGGATAGAGTATCCCCCGAATTTAATCTTGGAAGTTAGAATTACCCTGATTCCAAAACCAGGAAAGGATTTGACTAAAAAAGAGAACTACAGGCCAATCTCTATAATGAACATAGCTGCAAAAATCCTCAACAAGATACTGGGAAACAGGAACCAGCAAATCATCAAAAAGATCATATATGACCAAGGATTCATCCCAGAGATGCAGGGGTTGTTTGAAATATGCAAATGAATAAATGTAATACATCATATAAATACATGCAAGGACAAGAATCACACAATGATCTCAGTAGACGTAGAAAAAGCCTTTGACAAAATCCAGCATCCTTTCATGATAACCTTTAAGACAATAGGTGCAGAAAGACCTTATCTCAATCTGATACAGGTCACTCATGACAAACCAGTGGCCAACAACTTATTAAATGGGGAGAAGTTCAAAACTTTCTATCTAGTACCAGGAACAAGACAAGGATGGTGTGCTATCCCCACTATTCTCAATATATTTCTTCAAACATTAGTCAGAGAAATCAGGCAAGAGACTAAAAAGTAAATAAAAGGGATAGGAAAGAAGAAGTCAAATTATCTTTAAGACATGATAAGATCCTCTACATAGGAGACCCAAAAAATTCTACCAGAAGACTAGAGTTAATAACAAATTCAGTAGTGTAGCAGAATATAAAGTCAACACACAAAAATCAATAGTGTTCATGTACACTAATAATAAATTCACAGAGAAAGAAAAAAACAACATCTTTCACAAGAGCACTAAGAAAATCAGATACTTAGGAATTAACCTAACCAAGGAACTGAAAGACCTTTAGAAGAAAACTACAGAATTTTGAAAAGAGGAGATCAAGTAGGATGCAAGAAAATGGAAAGATAGCCCCTGGCCGTAGGTCCAAAGCTGATATACAGATTTAATGTAATTGCAATCAAAATACCAGCAGTATTTCTCACAGAATTGGAGAAAATAATCCTAAAATTTATATGGAGCCAAAAGAGACCTAGAATAGCAAAAGCAATCCTAGGCAAAAGGAGCAAGAGAGGAGGCATCACAATTCCAGTATATTGAAAACCTGCAGTGAGGAACACAACATGGCGGGCTGGGGATATAGCTCAGCAGTACACACACCTGCCTGGCAAGCACAACGACTTGAGTTCGATTTCTGGTACCAAAAAAAAAAAAAAAAAAAAAAAAAAAAAAAAAAAAGAAGAACACAAAAACCCCAGAAAACAACATGGCAAAAAAACAAGCAAACAAACACACACCAAACCAAAGCCAAAAAAAGGACATGTCGATCAATGGAACAAAATAGAGGATGCAGAAACAGTGCCAGGCACATTCGGCTACTTGATCTTTGAGAAAGACGCCAAAGACCTACACTGGAGGAAAAGTAACTTCTTTAACAAGTGGTGCTGGGGAAACTGGTTATCCACATGGAGAAGATTGAATCTAGACCCATATCTCTCATCATGTACTAAACTAAAATCAAAATGAATCAAAAATCTAAATATTAAAATGGGAACAATCTGCTAGAAGATAAAATAAATAAAACTCATGAAGACACAGGCAAAGCAAGGACTTTCTGAACAGAACCCTGACTGCACAAGAGATAACATGAAGAATTAATAAATGGGATCAGAGAAAATTAAAAGCTTCTTAGCACAAGGTAAATGTGTGAATTAACAGAGTGAAGAAATAATCTACACAATGTGAAAAAATTTTGCTTGCTACACCTCAGACAAAGGATTACTATCTTGCATATATAAAGAACTAAAAAACATTAGACTCCCCCCAAAACAAAAGTTCTAATAAAAATGGGCAACTGAAATGAACAGACACTTCTCAGAAGAAGAAATACAAATCACCAATAAATACAGGAGAAAATGTTCAACATCTCTGGGCATCAGATCAACTTGAGTCATTTGTAGAAAAATGGGTGCACCTTGACACCATAATGTCAAGTGAAATTAATCAGACACACAAATTTAAATATCACATTGCTTCTTCTATATGGGATAGAGTGAAAATATAAATAAAGAGCAAGAAAAAAGATAATACAAGATAGATATTAGGAAATAGCAAGATAGATCTTTTGCATATGAGAAGGGGATGGAGGGAGGGAGGGGAAGGAGATTAAAATAAAGAATTAAGATGTGCTATGTACATATACCAACTCTCCACGAGGAATGTGATCATTATGTGGTACAAACATGTAGTAATAAAAAATAAATTAATAAAAAATGGATAAATAAAATAAAATACCCTTGCTGAAATAAATTAGTATAACTACCCCAAAGATAAAAAAAAAAAACAAACGAAGAAATTGTCTGGTCAGTCCTGCTATATATGCCATGGTTACAGGAGAATACTGAACCTGTTCCCTCGGGTCAGAGTTTCCATGTGATATGTATACTGGAGTGGTTATTGTAGAACTGTGAGATTATTCTGGTGGTGTTCTTTTACAAGAAAAGAGGAAAACATAGAAGTTGAGAAGAAGTAATATTCATCCTTTACCTATTAATGTCAATAAACTGATTACAATGTCAAGATGTTTTATGCACAGGAGTGTGGTAAGATGTTTATAGCTCAACATTCTGAAAATAATATTTGTTTTATAAATGTTATGCATAAGGTATTTTGGGAGCATTCAGAGCAAAAGGAAAAGTGTCACATGCTGCAATTGTAAATGTCACATGGTCTACATAAGAGGTATTTTATGATTACCTACTCATTACCACCAGCTGGGGCTTTGCCAGTATTTTTCCACAGAATCATATTCTTTTATTATAGCCATTTGCAAGCAGTCATTGGTGCATTTATCATTTCTAGGTTTTAATACAATTGCAACTCAGGGAATCTGAAATCAATAAAGTTTTAGATGGGATGTGTCAATTGGATAATGAAAGTGATTTGGAAGCGAAGACATTAATAACATTTGGGGAAATCACTCTTATTGAATAATGTGCAGACTCAGAGCTCTGCTTTTGGCAGATGTAAATAAGTCTTTGGACTTAAAGAGGCAAGTGGCTTATTATGGAAATATTATGTGGGAGCTTTTTTGCCCATAGATTAATATGTACACATTCTGCTTGAGAATCAGACCCTGCTCTGCAGTTTGCAGAAGAGTATTCATTCCTCTTTCCGTACATGTAACATGGTGTGTAAATGTTAAAAGGTGATCTTGGTAGTCAGCTAGCCTCACTGCCTAATTTCATGGTCAAAAAGGCAAGAGACTGAAGCTTAGCCACCCACTTCCTGTGTCTTGAACTGTCTTCTGACTCAATGCTCTTTCTTTTTCTTCCCTAGAATCTTTCCATACTTTAGACTTCCCCCATTTAAAAGAGCCCAATTGCTATCATAAAGGAAAAATCCCAGGATGATCTCCTTAGCTGTGACCATCTCAGTGCCTGTGTAACTTTGGTGAGGTGATTTAACATCTCTTAGCTTCAACATTCTCATCTATAGGAAGAGATAATAATAACACTCTCCAATAGTGTTCTAAAGGCTAAATTAAGCTAGGAGAAGTGGCCCATGCTTGTAATCCCAGCATTTCGGGAGGCTGGGGCAAGAGGAGCATGAGTCTCAGGCTAGCTGGACAACTTGGTAAGATTTATCTCAAAATAAATAGTAAAAGGGATGGGGTTGTAACTTAGTGGTAGGACACTCTGGGGTTTGACCCCCAGCATTTAAAACATTATTATTAGTCACAAGTCTTTCTACTTTAACATTGAGCATTTAATTGTATACACACCTAAATTATCCAAAGGAGCTCTTGCTGTATTGAGATTTAAGAAGTACTAGTTAATATCTTTTGGTGTAATTATTTTGAGAATTCTACATTATCTAAAATATTAGTTGAGAATTTTTAAATAAAAATCCAGAATAAAATGAAAACCACATCTAATAATTTTACTAATTTCATTCATATATATTTCACCCTTAGATCATCTGAAGGGAAGCTCAAGGAACATTAAAGACTACAAAGTTTCAGCCACATAGTCCCAGGATTTCTGTACTATCTTTACAATTATGCTTTCAAGGTAGAGTAAAATGAAGAGTTTCCCAAATGTTTACAACATTGTGTTTATGTGTTTGATGTGAAAAGGAACTTTGGATATAATTTCTTGAAATACCTCTAAAGATACTACACTACACGGTTTTGGATTACCATGGGCTTGACAGTTCGGAATGCAAGAAGTATTCAAATCTTGTGATTTAATGGACTTTTCAAAAAAATTTTCATTACACATGTGAAGTTCTGGTTACACCCTAGGGATTTATTTGCTTATGAAAAGTCAAACTATGAATTACAATATTGCAGAATAATTTCCACTTTAGCAGATTAATTTTACCATTCAATCCACAAGTGACTTGTAAAATTTTGCAATACCTAAAAAACTTTGATACTACATTACAAAAAGTTACTTAAATATTGATGAGAAAGATAGATGTTTGTCTTCTCTTTTGATATTGATATTAAATAAAAGATGGAATGTTTTTATTTAAAACCAATCCCTCATTCCCTCCCACCCAAATATAATAAGTAAATAGCAACGCGAAGAAAGTCTTCCTTTAAATCTGTTGTTCAGTCCAAATGTATGTTAGGAAAAAAGTCTATTTTGTGTATAAAATATAGCAACAAAAAAGGGAGTTGTAAATAGAAAAATAAAACATGTAGAGGAGGCAAATATTCTGTGTACATAGCTTTAAAATTCCAACAGGGAACATATGTCAGAAGAGAGACTACACATTCATTAACTTCCAAAGAGCAATATTTCAGTATGTTAATTTCCCACAATAGATTTACCTATTGAAACTACCTCACTAGTCTTTACCAGCAAGTAGCGGTTCAGTTGAAATGAAATAAAGATTTTCACTCAAATATCTTAGTTACACAGACTTTTCTGGATTATAATGGAGCACCTACCAACATTCAGTCAGTTCATAGGTGATGAAACTCCTTGTCAATATTATTCTTTCACACAGTAGCAAGGTCTTAAATGGAAAAGGGCTCTGTTTATTTTCTATTTAAATCATAGGAAGAGATTACATCACTGGCTAAGGAAAACATCTTTTTTCTTGGAAATCGGTTAAAAACTCTAAAGCTGTGAGTAAAAAATAATGAAAGAAAAGTGACTGTCTAGGTTCCCCCTTCTTTACAGTGATATGGTAAAAACACAAGGAAAATGCTTAACACCCTTTAGGAAATCTGGTCCCTTCACTTGCTACAGGGCTCAATTTACAATAAGAAAAGAAAAAATAGTTTTGGCTATAGCTTCAGTAAACAATAAATGATGAGAACTCTTGTATTCTAAAGATCTGATGACTCAGAACACAGTCTTTATCACATTGATATTGTCTACATTCCTTCACAAAGCTTGGCAAATGAGTAACTGAGCCCTATTTTGGCGGAAGGAGAGAGGGACATACTAGTCCCAGCATCAAAACAAAGTTATGAAAACCACCAACTAACACAAAACAGTATTTCTTCTCCTGAATAATAAAGACATCATGTTTGCATATAGAACAGCTTTTGCATTATTGCTCTACGTGTAATAATATATTAAGGAACTCATAACAGACTGCACATTACAAACTTAAGGTTCTTTGGTGAAGAATGAAAGAAAACAGTATTTGAACTTTAAAGAAAACTATTTTATCCCTTTTTGCTTCTATCTATTGATCCGCTGGATCCTCTCACAGAGCAGGGAGAGGTACTGTGTGAGTTTCACCATGGCAACAATCACCACACCCCCAGCCATCATACAAGTCGGCCAGAAGAGTGAATGGAACAGCACGTTGGAACTGTAGAGTTTGGTTAGGATGACGCTCTTCTGGTTTCCTTCCGGGTCAGAATAGCAGGAGAAATGCTGGTACTTCCTGAAGTTTTCCATGACAACATTCACCAGGGACATGGATTCTTCAAAGTTCTTTCCACATTTAGGTATATAGGAGCACTGTGGAGAATGAGACAAACTGTTACCAAAAGATGCTGTGTGTGTGTGTGTGTGTGTGTGTGAGAGAGAGAGAGAGAGAGACACTAAGATAGGATAGAGCATATTGGCCAACGTGGTTTTATCTGTGAAATGCTTGCTGTAGTTATACTTTTTATGCTCAAACTGGTGCCTCTCTAAACCCTAAATTATCGTACCTTGATGAAAACATTTTAGAGCACCTGACCAAGATGTTCTTTGATAACTCATTTATACATTATTTAATTATTGATTAAAGTCAAATTATGATCAATACGCTAATCAGCTTGATTTATCCATGCCACATTGCGTATGTTTTAAGAAGTAAATGACTCCCAGTGGATTATTTTTGCCATAGCTAAGTGTAGTAGGTTTTAATTATTCCTTTTGGAACATATTTCTCCATGGAACAACAGTGTCAACTCTTGTCATCCTTTGTCCAGAACACAATCTGTTTCTATCACATCAAAAGTTACCACACCATCCCAATAGGAAAGGCAGTTTATGCTTACTTTTTGATGTGGCTTTATTTTATTTAGCCAAGTCACTTTGATCATCTTGTCTCTGTCATTAAAAAAATAAAAATAAAGAAGTAAAGCCAACAGCTACCCCTCTGGTGAAATGCTGAAAAGGAATCTCGGAAAGTGTAGGGATACCAAACAAAGTATCCCGTGATGAGTGAGCCGTATTAATTTAGTATGCTAAAGTAGCCTTTCCCTTAAGCCAAGGAAAAACAAAACAGGACCAAATCAGTTTGCTCTTTATTCACTACTAACCTGAGAATTTACCAAATTTTTCCACCTTGCTTATATTTCTTGCTGTCTTTTCCACACTGCTCTCTTTTCTTTCTACACACTTATACCCCTTGATTTTTTACCGTTACGTCTCTTCTTTCCTTCTTGCCTTTCTTCCGATGCCATCTCTACCAGTTTCACCTTTCTCTCCCTCTTCCTTCTTCCTTTCCTCCTTTCCCTTGCCTTTCCCATTCTCATTATCTCTTCTCTAGCTACAGATGGAAGTAAAATAACTTCTTTGTAGCTTTTCTTTTTTATTATATAATTAGATATATTATGACTGAGGAGATGAAATTTCTGTGACCCTCTTTCCTTGGTCTGCAAATGTAGACAAGACTGATATAACAATGAATGTAATTTTTTTAAAAAAGTTAGGAAAAAGTGACTTCTGTCACTTTTCTGGGTGAAATGTGGATACCCCACTAACTCTCCTCATTATGGTGAGTACCTCTTCTCAGTAGGAGAAAAAGATTCCTTGTTCCTTATATATATATTATCAAATGATTACTTTCACTGACATAACTGAATTAAAGTGGTTTCTGATAGGATCACTGTTAATTTAT
The DNA here is from genome assembly GCF_000276665.1 of Chinchilla lanigera. Classification (NCBI taxonomy): domain Eukaryota; kingdom Metazoa; phylum Chordata; class Mammalia; order Rodentia; family Chinchillidae; genus Chinchilla; species Chinchilla lanigera. The sequence goes on along the minus strand of NW_004955420.1, from coordinate 8,161,070 downwards.
AGACCATTATAGTATGACTTATAAAACTGTGGTACCTCTTCAAAACATTATTATTTCAGTTGGAAAATTATCATGGTAATTGGATTTAAAAATAACACATTTATTGCCATTTACCAATTAATGAATTGTGATGATAAATATTTATCTCAATAACCTCTACCATGTGATTGGCATCCCTAGGGTTGTGCAGTGAACAACTTACCAGACTGTATGCAGAGATACAGACAAAGGGGGCTCTGGGTAAACTCTGTACCTACATTGATATGAAATTTGGGGCAGGATCTTAAAATTTCAGAAAAAATTAAACGTGTAGATTTTACAGGAAGAAAATATAGAAAAAATGAAGTGAGTTTCAGCTAAAAGTGTATAAGGAATACTCTTTCCTCTGATATTATTAGTGGGTGCACAGATACTTTACTAAGCTGTAATTAATAGATAATTTTACTATTACCAGTAGGAAGTTTGTTTGATTAGTAAAGTTAATGCATGTTGGCATTATCATAAACCTTCCTTAAAGTGATGTTCTTATCTAAGAATAAACAAGTGCTTTGCTCATACCAGTACTCTGCTGTATTCCCATGTAACTAAGAATAAAATGTGTGTATATTCATACACGGGAATACAGCAGAGTACTGGTATGAGCAAAGCACTATGGGTCTAAAAACATCCTTAGGAAGCCAAAATTTCACTGTGAGTTATAACTTAGTACAACAATTGGCCGGTGACTGCCAAAAGCAAAATTTCCATCAGTTGGATGACTCTGGATCAAAAAGCTATAAGATAGTTATGGGGCTACCTTCTGTTGGTCCTTTTAAGTGTCTTTAACATTTTAAAATTGTTTTTTGAAGCAAAGCAGTAAGAAAAATAAAACAAAGAGTAGACAAGCCATTTATGGCTGAATTCAAACCAAGCCAATTTATATTATAAATGCTCCAGGTATGTTTTTGTGCCAAGATAGTTTATAGTAGTAATTTCAGTGGTTAACAGTACTAACTTATTGAAATGATCTTAATAAAAATGTCATTCCATTAAATATGAAGTTTTTTCCTTTGCTTATGCTCTTGTGAATTGACTTGGCTTAAATTTGTTTTTAAAGAAACATTTGTCAGCCAAATGATAATAATTCTGCCACTAGGTAAGAGTCTTCCAAATAAAACAAGATATAAGCTACCTTTGAGATTATAAAACATGGCTGTAGTACAGGAGCTGATTTTATTAAAGTTTAAAGCCATTAGGATCTGAAGTGCATACATTTAGGGTACCCAGATCAGGCATATTACAAACAAGATTGGACTTGTGTCCTCAGGACCAGGGGCATATGTAGGGACAATAGGCAGAAGCTACAAGAAAGGATGCCTTACCTTGATATTTTTAGCTTTTCCTAACATTTTCAGGTGTCACATGTCCACATACACATACAGGCTGGCTCCTGTTTGACTGTTATACTCCCTGAAAATTCTGCCATATGTTAATTATTATTGATGGCCCCTTTTGTGATAATGAATATATGAGTTAGAATGAAAAGTTTCTGACTCATGTACAGGAAATTTGGTTACTGAGTTACTGTAGGCAGATTGTGTGGCCCTCAAAACCATTTTCACCTGTATTTGGATTAGCACGAAGCTTCTTAGAAGATTTCTGTGAGGATTACATGAAGAATATTCATAAAAGATCAATAAATTTCTACAAACACATTTTCTTACTGCTATTTTCCATTTACTGATGTGATCTTCCAAAGTCTTCAATTAAGTACCACATACTAAATTATGAAATCTCTGTGAGGGCAAAATTAGCAGCTATGTGATTTTCACAAGAGTAGAACAGTCTGTGGTTCTTGTTTCATATTCCTCCCCTTCTGGCCTAAGAGATTTGATTATGCTAAATTCTACCTTAGGATCCTGTTTCTGATTCTTTGGCTCAAACTAAAACCATATGTGTGTTCCTGAGGCTAGTGTGAATTTGTAGTAAAGATTTAGTTATCTTATGATTTCAGCATATGTTTGGAAGATAATTTTATGCGGTTGATATAGAATATATTATAAAATATTTTTGAATGTGACATTTTACTATGTATATGCAGTAGGAAAAATGCAATGTACAAAGAAAAGGTAAAGATCTCAGCATTTTTAGATTATTCATTTTTTAGCAGGATTTAGGGGGTTGAAAGTACTTAATTTTTAGACTGTGTATGATATATAGCTGAAAAAGAATATATTAGTTATTATTTTCTATACATAATACACTTAAGTATTGACCAAAATATGTTAATATTTTTATTGTGGCTGGCAGTAATGTTTTCTTTTGTGCCTTAATGTAGAAATATAGAAGCCTACCAAAACTTTAAGGTAGATATTCAGTATCTTTCTTCTTAATCGTGATTTTTATTAATAAACCTTAACTTTTCCTCCAGTCCCTTGGATACTTGAAAGACAGAAGCTTGTCATTAGTATAGAAAACCACACAATGGCCCCATGTGCACAACCTTCTTGCTTGCAGCTCTGAAAAACCCGAGTCCTTAGTGTGCTGATGGTCTTTTCCCGTACATGGTTAATGAAGACCCGGGAATTATGTTTTCTCTCCAACTTTTTAGAACATGCCTGAAAATTTCCTTTCCTTAGCCTTACTTCCTGGATTGTTTACATTGGCAGAGTTATTTTTATTCTCATGATGGGCAGGAGTTTTAAGAAACTACCGTTTGGGGTTTTCAAGGACATGCTTCAGTAGTCATGTGTGAAGGAAAGTGACAGGCTTCATCCTACAGTGCAAAATGCAGGTGTGTGGGGGATGGCTGTGGGAGCGGCGTGTGGCTGGATAACCTGCCAGCCTCCTTTCTCTTGCAGTGGTAGGAGGAGAGCTACCAAGTTCTCAGGATCCCATCAAGGGAGATGTTTGTTCTTCATTTGCTTTTTAAACATATATATAAAAAGGAAATATTTTACTTCAAAAAGCAATTAGAAGTTTAATAAAATCCAAATAGTATTTGTTGAATGCAGATAAATACTGTGTCAATGTGCCAGATCACACGCACATGGGTGTCCAAAACATAATACAAGATAATCAGAGAGAAACACAGTACAAAACAAGGGCCAAGTGATGAGATGGGACTGGAATATGTCCAAAAAAGGCTTTTAAAGTAAAAGATGACATCATCATAAAGGTTGATCACAAATCTCCTCTAAAAACTCAATACCCAGGATACACTAATCCACAATGTCCCTAAGTTATGCAAATAAGTAAACTTACTGATGTGAAATACATATTCTTGGTTCCAAAGTGGGTGAAAGTTTTCTACTGTACCTAAAAAATATTATGCACATATTCATTAATTATATAAAATGTGCCAGACTTTGTTTTCTGTGGTATAGAATAAGATATAATTCCAATATTCAAAGAATAAGGTATCCTTGAGTTATTCTGACTGATAACTATGTTTTTAACTTTAGAGTTCTCCAAATATTAGTGGTGGATACAGGGATGGAGAGGTAGATTAGGACTTCATTTTTCTTTCCCTTTCTCAGACTTACTGCTCTTTCTTACTGCTTTAGTTTACACCTCTAGCGTCTGCTTGATTTGGCAAGCAGGGCTGTCTAAAGTGTCGGGTAGAGAAAAGGAAAACAGAATTCATGCTCTGCTATGCATGGCCATTTCTTTCAGTATTAAGATGAAGTTCCTCCCTGAGAGAGGTTTTCTTTTCCTGTATTTACCCAAAGCTCTCACATCTGCTATGGCATTTTCTACTTGTTTTGAAATACAGAAAAAGCTTAAAAGATCCAGGGAATTCACTAATGAGATAAAAGCATCTAAGCTGTAGGATTAGTCAATACTCAGAATAGCCTAAACCATGGGGCTTCAGGGTCCACGTTGTATCCCTTTGACCCAGAGTGAGTCAGATATCTAATTTGACTTTGATGATTTGCCATGGTCCTCTTTCTTGACATTGGGAAGGAAAAGTTTTTTTTTTTTCCCCTGCATTTCTTCTTGATGATCAGAAACACCAATGTTTATGTGCACTTCTTTCAGGCACCTTCTTCTTTTCGTTTCTGTCTCAGTGGTTCCACATTTGCTTTGGTGAGGACTGACCAGTTTGATCAATCACATACACACAAAATTCTGAATCTGTGCTTCATAGACTGTTTCAGCGAATATCTGATAAACAAGTCAAAATTGAAGGTGCTCATTATGAGGATGTCAGATATCAAACTGCAGGGCATGTTTCCTAACCCCCTTCTGGCCCATTTTAGGGTGAGCTTCTGTCTGCTGTATACCCACTCTTTGTAAACTGGTGTTGAATATACAACCCTAACTTTGCCTGGAATCTGAGGAATTATCTAACCATAATTTGATTCTTTTCTGTTGGTTCTAATCACCTCTTGAAATGTGATAGAATGGTGGAGATTCTGCTCACCAAAATATACCAATAGAATGGTATGTATTTTATAGAATTTGATTTTTCAGATCTGTTATCTTTGCTTTCTCAAGAGAGTGTCCTGAAATTATGCTTGTTAGGAGTCAGAATGATGAAGTAAAGAAACATGGATTTTAATTCAGATCTAATTAGCTGGTGATTCAACCAAAAACACACTCAATCACCTAATCTTTGATAAAGGGGCCAATCAAACTCACTGGAAGAATGATAGCCTCTTTAATAAATGGTGCTGGAAAAATTGGCTTAATACCTGCCAAAGACTGAAAATAGACCCAAGCCTATCACCATGCACCAAACTCAAGTCAAAATGGTTCACAGATCTCAATATTAAACCAGAAACACTAAATCTATTGGAAGAGAAAGTAGGTAAAAACCTCGAAGACATAGGGGTAGGCAGAGAGTTCATGAATAAAAACCAAATTGCACGTGAAACACTTGAAAGAATCAACAACTGGGATCTCATCCTACTGAAAAGTTTCTGCACATCTAAAGAAATCACCAGCAGAGTCAAAAGAAAACCAACAAACTTGGAAAAAATTTTAGCTGATTGTCCCTCAGACAAAGAGCTTCTATCTAGAACATATAAAGAATTAAAAAATTTCAGCCCCTCCAAATTCAAAGACCCAATCCAAAAATGGGCAGCTGAGATGAACACACATTTCTCAGACAAAGAGAAACAAATGGCAAATAAATATATGAGAAAATGTTCAACATCATTAGTCATTCGAGAAATGCAAATTAAAACAACACTAAGATTCCACCTTATCCCAGTAAGAATGGCTAGCATTAAGAAATCAACCAATAACAAATGCTGGCGAGGCTGTGGAGAAATAGGAACCCTTCTCCACTGCTGGTGGGAATGCAGACTGGTGAAACCACTGTGGAAATCAGTTTGGAGATTCCTCCAAAAACTAGGTTTAGAGGTCCCATTCAACCCAGCTATCCCCCTGCTGGGTATTTTCCCAGAAGATCTAAAAACATCATATCACAGTGATATATGTGCACCTATGTTCATAGCAGCACAATTTGTAATTGCTAAAATGTGGAAGCAACCCAAATGTCCATCCACCGAGGATTGGATAAGAAAATTATGGTACTTTTATATAATGGAATATTACTCAGCTGTAAAGAAAGATAAACTCGAGGCCTTTATATTTAAATGGTCACAACTAGAGACCATACTCATAAGTGAAATAAATCAAACATACATGTGCAAGCACCGCATTGTGTCACTAGTGTAAAACTTGAAAGAGTTCATTTAAACTCGGAGGTATGATAGACACTGTGAAATGATAGGAAACCACTGAAGAGTAAAGGGCTTCTGGGATGTGGGAAAAGAGAAGGGAACGAAGGAGAAATTTTGTATGTATGTAAATACAGGACAGATAACATGGTTGTTCTTCTGTCTTCTGTTTCTATGCTGAAAGAAACTGTCAATGAGTCTTTGGTTGACCAGTATTGCATGTCTATATCTGTTTTCATGAGAAGCCACTTTGAAGATATCAATATGTAATACAACCACCACTGTTAATTCCCTACCACTTTGTTTGTAACTCTGTATTGTCTGTATTGTGCTTGTGATATGTTGTAAAATGTTGTATGTCTGTTAATGTTTCCCTCCTTTTATCTTTAAAATAAAAAAAAAATTAATAATTAGCTGGTGATTGCATAATTTTGGGAAACTTATTTTCTCAGCTCTGATTACTAATTGTAAAGTAAAGGATATTACTAGTGTCTAATGTGGGATTGCTGCTGCAATTAAATAAGTTAGTTCATACAAAATATTTAGTACTATATAGTGTCTGTCACATTTAGCTCTTGATAAAAATTGGCTTTTAATTGAGGAATAAGATTAAATGAAATTCTTTTAAAACAAGGTGTTAGCATAGAACTGGGCAGATAGCACATCGTAGGCACTTAATACACTCTGGGTCTCTCTTATTTTTCTGTCTAGATTCATTATTTTCTTCCCTTTTCTGTATCCTACCGAAGCTGTGCAGAGGAACTTGTGAGCTTTGCACAGAATCCCAGGATCTCACAGAATCCAAACGTATAGCTAAATGAAACCTAAGCAGTTCTCTGCCACTGTCTGGAAATAGTTTTAGTTATCATAAGTGGACTGGGGAGGGGGCCAGTCATCCAGTGGGTGAGGCTAGAGATGAGCTAAATGCCTGACAGTGGCCAGGCCTGCCGCTCTTCACTGTCACAGACAATGTAGAATTATCACACTGCATGTCAGTAGTGGTGAGCTTGGGGAACTCTTGTCTAGATGTGTATAGTTTCTGGCCTTAGATAATCTATCATACTTTGGAAGGGGTGACCAAATGAAAGGTGATGCTAAATCTGAAGTTGAAAATAAACAGTTAATTGATGGAATCTACTCTTCACTAAAAACAGCTGTTTTCCCTATGACAGCTACGTATAAAAATCACGTAGATATGGCAGCATACTATATAGGAGTAGTTGTTATTTTACAGTGAATTGCATTTGAATACGCCCTTTAAGCAGATGGAAATGTTTTGAGAATCCTTGGTAAGCAAAAGAAATTTAAACTCTCAAAGGTGATTGGAATTGAGAAATTCACAAGCAAAGCCGTAGCGAGTAATACTCAGCTACCGTTTACGATTCCAGTGGCAGCCTTGTGGCCAAGGGAGGCAGGGGCCCTCCAGTACATTTGCAGTTCCCAGAGACCATTAGTGAGCCAATTAACAGGAGCATGCCAGCTTATCAGGTTAAGCAGCTTTGGCTGTACCGTTGACAAGAGACTGGGTATTGGGTTTAAAGGCTAAAGAAAAAAAATGAGGGTATGAAAATTTAAAATTAAAATTTTTTGAATGTCTCTCTGCTAGAATGCAGACAACTTAATTGATATTCTTTTGCCTCCTGTTGTCTCAGCATTGTCAGAGGTGCCTTACGTATCTCAATAAAACTGTGTCCTTTTTTGGGGGGGCATCCTGGGGACAAAATCATCATTTTGGTGAGGTTTAGAGAAGGTAACAGGAAAGGGAGGCTGACCCTGAGCCGTCTTCCTTTTTCTTTGCTAGGAGTATCCTAAATATTCTTCATGTTGCACAAATGTGGTTGGATAATCTGACTGCTGTATACTTTTAATTAAAAGCAGAAATGATCTGCAGGGAATAAAGAATTATTAGGCCAGGGAAGTAGGCTGAGTGTTTGTGCCTCTTCCTCAGAGTATTTGTTAATGTGGAGGTGACTGAGAGCCCAAGGGGGCTGGTGGCATTTGTGACACCTTCCCAAGTTATGGGAGGGTCTTAAAACTGAAGGACTATCAAGTGGGGACCTGATGACTCCTGAACTCATTTTGAGTAAGATTCTGAAGAGCAGCTTCTTAGAACCAATGGTCAACCTAACGTACAGGTCCTCACAAGGATTGTACGTTGCATTCAACATCTCAGTTTATGAAGTCTGGGGCTGGGATACAGCTCAGTGGCACAGTGCCTGCCTGACAAGTGCAAGGTCCTGAGTACCAAATTCCTGGTACCAAAAAAGAAAAAAAAAAAAAAATCAATTTATGAAGTAAGAATGCAGTGCTCCCAAATGGTTCATTTCCTTAGGGGCCCAGAAAACACAAATGGAAGTGCTTTTTTGAAAAGATGACATTATCATGTCACCCTCGGCTTATGGTTATTTTTATAAATAATTTTGAATATTTCACATCTAGAACCAAATAACAAATTCAGATAGTACATGACAATATAAAAGTCAATGAAAGAAAGCCAGGTGTGGTGGCACATGCCTATAATCCCAGCACTCAGGAGGCTGAGGCAGGAGGATTATTGCGAGTTCAAGACCAGCCTGGGCTACAAAGTGAGCTCAGGGCCAGCCTGAACTGCTTAGTGAGACCTTGTCTCAAAAAGACAAAAAGAAAATCAATGAAAGAAAACAGTTAGAGCAGGTATATAAGGACTTCAGATATAGAAATCATTAAAATAGACTTCAAAACAATTATAATTTTATTTGTTTGCGTTGAGGAACATACAGGACAAGAATTAGAATATTGCAGGAAAGTGGAAATGATAAAATAAGTACCAAATGGATGTTCTAGGACTGTAAACACAATAAGAGAAATTAATGTAAAGGATGAAGTTAATAGATTGCTAGAGTTGAGGAAGGAACTTTTGAACCAGAACATCTAGAATGAAACAAAGGGAGATAAAGGAAGAGAAAATATAAACAGAAGAGTAAGGCACAGAGGGGCCATAATGAAAAAGTCTAGCGTACGGCCAATGAGATTCCCAGAAGGGACAGAGGAAGAGTTTGAAGATGGAGACCATGCCTGATGAGATAATGACTCAGAATTTTGTAAAACTGACAAAAAAAGTATTAAAAAAAGGAAAAGAAACCCTGAGAAATGCTAAAAAGGCCTAATAAAAACAATTTCATAGTTTGCACGTGGTTGTGAAGCTGTAGAAAACTAAAGAAAATAATCTTTAACAAAGGCCAAGATTACCTCCACAGAAGTAGTATTTAGACTGAGGGCTGATTTCTGAACAGGGGCAATGTTCACCGGAAGACAGTGGAAATGAACAGCCAACTCAGAATGTCGTGCTCAGTGAGTGCACCCTTCAAGAATAAACATGAAATAAAATATTTCCAGACAAGTGAAAACTGAGAAAATTCTTTAGACCAGAAACTACATAAAATAGATACTAATTAGACAGTATTCTCCAGGTAGTGGAAAAATGATTCCAGAGGGAAGAGCAGACATAAGGGACTGAGGAATGATGGGAATGGAAACACGAGGACTGATAAATATGAATATTTACACCCACAGCAATGTCTACGGGAGCTCAAAGTATTTATAGAATAAAACAATAACACTATGTACGTTGGGAAAAGAACACCTGGAGTTAAAATACTCTAATGTTCTTGATTAGTCAAAACTGCCACTGTAATCTCCAGGCTAAAAACTAAAAAAAATGGTAACAGACTAGATAACTTCTGTGAAAATAGGAGAAGTAGGATTGTAAAAATAATTCTGTGAGGAACTTTTAAAAATGGACCGGAGCCAGTGGCTGTCCTTATGATAAAACAAAAATAAAGAAACCCATAAACTTGACCCCTACATAAAATCAGTTCCAGGAGAAACAATAGTGCTGCCCGAAGATAATTTAGGGAACTTTATGACACCAAGACAGCTAAAGACTTATTAACAGAAGAACAAAAACATTAAACAAAAAGGAAAAGATTGACAAATTTGACTACATTGAAATTAATTTGTTTGTACTCTATATGGAGAATGAGAGAACTCTATAATGGGAAGGGACATTTTCCACGTCAATGAATAACAAAGGTTAAACAATTGTTAGAATAAAAGTGAAGGAGATCAGTCCAATAAAAAAAGTGGGCAAGGGATTTGAGTAGACACTACACATAAAAGAACATCCAAATAACCAATAGATCAATGAAAGTTGCTCGACAATGTTAGTCACCAGGACTAGTAGGAAATATCCCTACATTAGATCAAATTAACATTACAGATGATATTGAGAATTGGTGAAAATATGGAGCAATATAAACCCTTATACTCATAGAGTTGGTGGGAATGTAGACTGGTACAGCATTTTTGAAAATCATTTGTCATTAAACTTTAAAATATTTATACCTTATGATCTAACTAGTTCACTCTCAGATTTATTCCTGACAGAAATGCAGGTGTCTATGGACAAAGAAGCACATACAACAATATCTATGGCAGAGTTATTTGTAATAGCCTCAAACTACAGAAAACTCAAAATGCCTATCAACAATAGAATGACTAAATAAATTGACATACATATACAGTGAAGTGTGGTACCATATTGGAAATGAACTTCTCCAACAAATACGATGTGTGAATGAAACCAGATGCAAGCAAAAAAATTCTGTGTGCTTCCATTTGTATAATGTTTTTAGAATGTTGCAACAACTAAACTACAGTGCTTAGGTGATAAAACTACAAAGAAAACTAAGAAAGCAATAGCAGTAATGGCTAGGATAGTGGTTATCTCTGGTAGGGGTCAGAGCCTATAGTTATCAGGAAGAGGCAAGATGGGTCAGCCTGAGGTGCAGGAATTTTTGTTTTATGCCTGTGGTTACATGGTGTCATCCCTTCATAATAAATACTTGAGCTGTAGTTTCTCTTTTCATGCACGTTTCTCTATTGGGTTATAATATTCATTTCAAAACAAGGTAGGAAGGCAAATAAACCAAATGATGGTCTAGGACAATGCTCAGGGAAGACAAGAACTGGTGCTAAATATATAACTGGGATTTTTAATGGTTGCCTTATTCCCTGTTTATAGCCTAAAGAATGCATTCACAGGGCTGTAGTGATAAAATGTCAAAATGAGGAAATGGAAATATTCCTACTTTTTGATGTCTATTCGGTGTTGGTTACTTTCCAATTCCTTGGAGATGCAAACATTTTATAGGCATTCATCATTACAGATCAGCTTTGATTTAAAAATCTGACTTGAGGCAAGATCTTGAAAAACAAATACCTTGTGAGGGAGCTGAGCTTTATACATTTGCAGCACAAGATTAGGACTGCTGTTGTTTGTGGCTACTACAAATGAAAGAAAATCAGAGAAAACATTTTCAAATACCATTCTCTGAAATATTCATTGAAGTGTGTCCTCTGAGATATTTGCAAGAATTTTTTCTAGTTATTGTAACCAAAATATTGAATGAGTTTTCTTACTTTGCATCCTATATTATGAACTAATCCTGTTTACTCCTTATGTACTGAACTCTAAACCACTGCATGCTCCACTCCACAGTAGCTATAAGCAATAACGTTTCAGTCTGGCAATCATAATGCAAAGTTTTTACAGGGCAAATTAGAGCTCATAAAGGTTTTATCCTGTGAATATGAGCCAACTATGTTCTTGGAAAATGGGACCAGGCTGTCTGGACATATAAATTGTTACTAAAAACTCAGAATCAAAATATTTAATTGATAATGGGAAGTTGGTTCTGCTGAAACTTTACTGGTCATTCCAGACCTTGTAAATATATATTTTATGAACAGCTTTAATGTCATACACATTTGTTAAGCATTTATCATGTGGACTCTAATCTATCAGTGTGGGCAAATTCAGCCTCTCTGAATATAACATATGTAGGAGACACATAGACACATAGATAGACACACAGGCATGTGCACACACACACACACACACACACACACACACACATGCACACACACACTGACCATGATTTGAAGGTCTTTCCTGTGCCAGGTATTGTGCTTTGTCTAACACTACATGCTCTGCTCTATTCTGATCCTCACAGCGACCTTGTAGGGTAGCTATTCGCTATTGTTCTTTTAGAGAGAAGGAGGCTGAGGCACAAAGAGTTTCATACAACCCCGAGGTCACAAAACTAAGTGACAATAACTATAGAGAAGTAAAATATAGCTTGTCCTATGGCTACCAGACACATGGCAGATATCCTATTTTGTTTTCGCCAGGCACATCTCTGGCCAAGCTCCACTCTTACTTTTTCTCAGCCTGTTTGTAGACAAATATATCTCCTTCCAAATGGAAGTTGAGCCTAAATCTACCACCTAACTGGGCATTGGTTTGTCCATACCTTGCACAGAAAATACATATTTCCTAAGCAAAACAGTGAGCTGTACAAATGGAAGAGGCAGGGCATTCTTCCTGGTGATATTGTCCTTTGAAATGCTGGCAGAGGGGAACTTCCGAGAGTTGTGATGGATGTGAACCTCTGTGCGGAACACAGTGAGCCAAGCTCCTACCTTCTGATTGATTTTCATTGTCTCTTCAGTGTGGTAGAGGAGGAGCTTTTCCCCAGAAGAAGTCAGGTTCACATACACCTGCAGGCAGGGGTACTGAGAGAGTTTCCAGCAGTCTGGACCACAGCTGAAGGAGCAATTAAATGTTTCCGTGATGGATGCGTTCAGCAAGGTGCACTGAGACTCTTCAGTCCACACACTACAGAGAAAGGGCAGAGTAAGAAGAGGCCATGAGCTACTGGCAAGGAAGACGTGATTGGAGGGCTGAACCCGAGAGTCTCTTTCAAGTCTCTCATGCAATCTGCCAGTATAAAGTTTATGCCTTTGAACAGAGCAGCTTTAGGCCAACTACAACATAGCATAGACAGATTTTGCTACCTGAGGATTTCCTCAGTGATTTCTGTTGGACATAACATTCTCCAGTGCTTGGTTGAAGCAAATAGTTTCCTTTATTGAATGTTGAAGTAAGCATAAGGCCTGCTTTTAAATAACCAACTTATACCCTGTATTTTGTCATTGTACAACTTCTTGTCAGGCTCCAGTTCTTACCTCTACTGGGTATCATGTTGTACTTTGTTCATCTCAACCCCTCCTGCAGCTCAGTTTGTAGACAAAGAAGACAGAGGGAGCAGGGGAAAGATGGCAAAAGGGGTGGATGGTTGGGGTCTAACTTGACAGATGGAAGGACAGTGATATGGTGCCTTAAGGCCATTATAATAAGGGATAAAAGACATCTCAATCCTTTGATTACACCAAAATAATCACTTATTCCACCTTTTTAAAACCCTAATTGGTGCTTTGCATAAGTTATCTTCTTTTGCCCTCCCAACAACCTAATAAATTGAGTATTAACTGCTTTTAATAGTGAGTTAATGGAAGGTCAGAAAAATCAGGCAAAACATAGACAAGGACACCTAGCCGGTAACGGATGGAATTTGTGATTCTGTGAAGTTCAGTGCTTCTCTAAGGCCCAGGCTCATTCTATTGAGCTGTCTTGCCACCCCATGAAAGCTCTAGAAAGGAAACTTTCTATGCCAAGTAAGGGTTAATAAAGATGCCCTGGGCCCTTTCATCTAGAAAGATTCCACCTGCCCATTGGTCAACTTTCATTTTAAAATACCTTTTGTTTTATGATCAAGGTTAACATTTGTAATTAGGACATAACACACCAGAAATCAATGTTTTGCTTGTGGCCATGAAATGATTACCATAGTTGAGAAAACAACATGTTTTCATACAGCTTACGTCCCTTGTCTTTTGCTGGATGTGAACGGACAACTCCACGCACTTTTGCACGTGTGGAGTTTTATGCCACAGGCAGGACAATAGACCCGCTCCCAACTGCTGTGGCAAATTGAATTTTCCTGGAGCATGGATGGTAAGATCTTGCTTTTACAATGAGGAGAAAAGCCATAGATGGTTCTAAGCCGATGTGGGGGCTACAAGAGGTTTTGGAATCAGAATACTTGGGGTCCGAGGCATCAGCGCTTTCACTGAGAAAGAGCATGGCGGAAGGCCATCAAAGAAACAGCGCAGCAGTCACAAATGTGAAAGATGCTGCCTTGATTTTAGCAAATCACTGTATTTTGACTCGATTTTGCTTCTAAAATGAAAGTATTAATTTAGATAGAGAAATGAATATCACAAGAGGATCTGAATGTCTTTGGGATTGAAACCTCAATTTTCCTTTTGAAAGGGTCTTGTTTGTCTAAGCTGAACCACCATGAGATTTCGCAACACTGGGCTCACCTGTGCATTCAGTGTCCCATTATGGACAATGGTTACCTAGAGATACAGCTGGGATTTATCACATGGCTTACTTAGGAGGAAGCACACATGTTGTGTTACTATTTATTTACCACCTTAACTGTTCGGTAAACCTAAGAAAAATATTAAAATGGAAAGTGTTTAAAATCTGGTATTTTAAAAGCTTCATGCACAGCAGTGTTTCTGCACCTTGAAAGTACATTAAAATCATTTGGGAGAACTTTAACAACTCCTGATGAGTGGGTTCTACTTCAAACCAATTTAATCTGATCCCATTTAGGGTGATAGTGGTAGGGCCAGGGCATCAGCATTTTTGAAGTTTTTCAGAAAGTTGGAATGTGTTGTAGAAAACACTGATATGGAGGGTGATAGAGGTGTGGTACAGGGTTGGAAAGGAACGAATTTTGGGAATAAGGACTCAATTAGTGACATGTGTGTTTGAATCTCAACTGCCATATGCCAGAGCTGTGTGACATTGGACAAGTTATCTTTCTTTTGAGCCTAGGTTTTGTCATTCTTATAATGATTGTATTCATACTTATAGAATAGTTGTGCAATTGAAACAATGTAAAAAAAAACTCTGATACGAAGTAGGCAGTTTATTCATAGAGATATCTTTACTGTTATTATTAAATAGTATTAATGAAAAAGACTATGTACCGGATACTTCTGAAAGTTCTTATTAAGAAAGGAGGTGAGACATCCAGGAAGATGGCAGAGTGGCGAGCAACAGAGGAAGATGCTGTCTGAGAGTCGCCCTCCAGACCCTGGAATACAGCAATGAGCAGAAGAGGAGAAGCAGGGAAGTGAGGTCCCTGGACCCAGAAAGGATCTGAAGTGAGAACTGAAGCCCACAGGGAAAGCGAATAGAGGAACTTTAATGAAGAAGAAGGAGGTACCCAGTGGAGCCCTCTCCTTGAGTCAGACCTCACTGCAAGAGAGGAGAATTTCAAACATTGCAGGCACATGGAGACTGCTCTGAACACCAGGGGCCTCCATAGAGAGACGCAGCAGTGGAGGGGAGCACAGGACATGAAGGACTGCACTAGCTGAGGGTGAGTGCTTGGTTGTCCTGCATGAAAGAGTGATTGGGTAGGAGCCATCTTGGCTAAGGGGCCAACTGAGTTCAGAACTCAGAACAAGTGTTGGGGCCATCTAGCAGCTCCCAGTTCAAGACCGCAGAGGGTGTGCTGACTTGTGCAGGCTGAATGGATTTGGTTTCAGTCTCACTGAGATTATCCACTACCATGCCATAAAGCTACGGCTGGCTTGCTGGTTTAAATCAACACAGGTTTGGACTCTATTTCCACACATTTTCTACTGTTGACCATAGAGACAAACCTGGAGGTGGACTTTTTCTGTTTGTTTTTCTCTTATCTTGTTTTTTGTTGTTGTTGTTTTTTCTCTTTCATTGTTTGATCTTGTTTTTATGAGTGTGAATGTGGTTTCTAGCTTCTGTGTGGTTGCGGTTCTGTTCTGTTCTTCCTTTTATTTCTTCCTTCTTTCTCCCTCCTGTGTTCTGCACCAGTTTCTCAAAGTTAGTGTGATCCCTCTTGGTCCTCCAGCTTTGCCTCTAATTTCTTTCTCTATTTTTTTCCTAATGCTTGTTAAATTTTCTCCCCTGAGGATAAAATTGACATGTTATGGATTTATTTACTGTGTAAAATTTTCTGGTTTGTTTTAGATTTTGTTATGTAACCATGACTCTAGCTCTTGTGGTTAAAGGTGACAAAGTAATGGTTACCTCAGTTTGTCATTTTCTAAGCTGTGCTTGATGCTATTGTTTTTGCTAATTGTACCACTTTAGCCAAAGTGACCTAATTGTTCTAACCAGCTGTTCTTCCTGGTATTCCAGGACTGAGATTGCTTAAGCATCATAGAAAATACTGTGGGCCAGTGCCAAAGAACCAGAGGCTGGGACAAGTAGGCAGCAACTTCTCATTCTCCACAAATTGAAGAGGTAGGATCTTACAACAGACTCAAAACCCCAAAACCAAGTACACCTGGAAGACACCTGTGGGAAGTAGTCATTTCCTTAGGGGTTCTAAGTACTAGCAATAAAGCAACTCAATTTACAATTTAAATTTACAATTTACAAGCAACAACCCAAGAATTAAACTAATAAAAATAAAAGAAAAGAAGAAAGAAGATGAGATAGAGGACCTTGGGTTTAATTGAGAAATGTGGGAGATGAGGGAAGGAGGAGACCAACAACAGTGCTCCAACCACCCAATGGCATTACCTCTGCATGTATGAGCGCAGCAGTGTGATTCCCAGCAGGAAGTACATCATGATGGAGCACACCATCATGGCCAGTCCCAGGAGAATGGCCCGGTCCTCTCCAGCTTTCAGTGCTGTGACTGTTTTCCTTTTGTCCAGGAGGTCATGGTCCCTGATTTTTTGGTAGAAATTTCTGAAGTTGAAAACAACATAGTCTGATATGAAGTTCACAGTTAATCAGTGTGGCCCTAGAGAGAGGGTAAGTTTCTACTTCCTAGAGCTAGAAACCTAGAAGAGCCCTCTGAGTTTGCATTAATGCATTTGGATTCCAGCATGTCACCACTGCCTCCAAACACAACACACACACACACACACACACACACACACACACACACGAACACATACACCCATGCATGTGTACCCATTCAGCCAAAATGGACCTCTTCTTTACCTTAGGGCTCATCTCCTTTAACTATAAATTAATTTTCCTTCTCTCCAGTTGTAGAGAAAGAAAGCAATGCCCTCCATCTTCAAAGCAGTGCTTTGGATGTGTTGGCTTTATCATTTATCCAAGCTTATCATCACTGAAATATTTTACAATTTCTGAGTACCTAATTGAAGAACATTTCAAATAAATGGTGGCACACATCAGAAATCTATCAACTTAATCTTTGTATTCCCTCATTAGGGAGAGACAGAAATTATTTTGCTTAACATTTGTTCTGAAGCTTGGGTTTACTTATGGTTCTGTTGGCTTGAGATTTATGAGCAATGTGAAGATAGTTGAGACCCTCTTTTCATCAGTGTAAACATTCAAGTGAGTTAGAAGTGTTAGTCAAACCAAGGACAGAATCCATAACTTTTTACAGTTTCATTAGTATTTTTTCAGGACATAATAGGGTGAGAAAAAACATGAGGCTGGAGTCATATTGTTTCCTGTGGTCAAACTCTGATTTCACTGTGTTCTAGGTGTGTGATCAATAATAAATTCCTTAGCCTTTCTGATCCCCTGCAAAGTAGTAATAACATTTAAATGTATTGGAATGGCTGAGTTAGACAACATAAGTAAATCACCTGAGATAATAACTGATACAAAATATTTAATAAATGTTCCCATTCAAATATGGCATGAGAAGCTATGGCTCAGTGACATAAATGTTAGAACACCCTAAATTGTTATCATTCTCCAAAGAATTTCTAAAAGTCAGAAGGGCAAGGAAATAAATAGTGTAGAAAGCTTAGGAGTAGAGGACTGGATTTCAAAGATGGAAAAAGCAGACAATAGTGAAAAAATCTGGAGTGCTGGATGCTCAAGGAAATGCATGAGATGGATGGGTAGGAAGGCAGTGCCTCAGAAATTAGAGCAAGGCTGGTGACCAAGATACAGCTCAGGCTATCCCATATTCTACTTTAATAATGGAGTTTTGGATTGGAGGGCAGTGGAAGCAGGCTTTTTGGGTCTGTAAACAGAGAGAAGGACAAGTAGAATGCTGAAAATGGAGAAGGAAGCTCTGAAAGAATATTTTCAGTTTTAAATAAAAAGGCAATCTGCAAAAGTATGATTTCCTTCATTTCCATCACCGATCCCTCATGTATCTAGGGAAAGAAATCACAGTAGACTCCAATATGGGACTTTGCAAGAAGTAGCTTCTGTCTATTCCTCCTGTTGTTTATACAGTTGTTTATCTATTCAGGGCTTATGTTTAACTTTATGCTCCACAATGGCCTAAGTGGTGTTTATGGTCAAACTCTGTTCTGATTGGTTGGTCCATTCTGGGCTAGTTGTTAAATATTTTGATTCTTTATAAAGGTGGGATAGTGTGTATGCATTTGATATATTTCCAAAAGGGACTAGGGTAGAATGTTTATTAATGTAGTTACTGGTACACAAAACGAACTGATTGGCTATTGTTACCAGCATTATTTTAAAGATCTCGTCACCAGGAAGTTTATACAAATCTTAGTGGGCACATTGTAAGAGGAGAGTCACAAATGATTAGGTGCCTTTGTTCCTCTTTTCATAGTCACCATTCACTCTCAGCTCCTTATTGTCATTGTCAGAGGCCTAGAGAGACTATAGTTTTCCTTATTTTGCAGCACCCCAGGCTGTTGTAATTGGACTAACTGGCTTGTCCTCCTTTTGAGTTCCATAGGCTGTCAATGGCCCTCCCCCTAAATTTCCTAATTCTTTTTTGAGATTTCCTTTGGATATTGTAGGACTAAATAAAAGCTCTCTAACATGACCCTTTATGAACTTGAAAAAAGTTGGCACCCATTAGCAGTAAAAACTAGTTGGTAGAAAGACTTTTGAAGCCGAGAAAGACAGGCTGAGGCTGACTGGCTTCAAAGACCTGCTGTAAAATAATAATCTGCTGTTACTTTGCTAATATTATTTATCAACATGTATTTAAGTCTGATGGCTGCCACTGAGATTTGCATTTCCCACAGATGGAAGCCATCAAGGAAGAAGCAAGATCCTCACAGTTCTCAAATATTACGCTGTCACACAGCATCTATACCCACAAAATAGATGAAACACAATCAATCAGTTATGTCACCAGAACAAGAAGCATATAAAAATGATTCAAACAGGTAATTTACAAACAAATCACAATTTCAAAATAGCTAACAAATGTTCTTCATATGCTCAGGAATGGATAGCGAAGGGGAGAAAAGATTGGTTTCTACATAGCACATAGGCCCCTGGGAAATCAGGATATTACCCAGTAAAATGAAAATGTTAAGTGGGTGGAGTCCATCAATAATTAATGGATAAATACAGGAGTGAATGAGTAATTTGGAAGGACAAGTAATTCAGAGTAGGTCCACAGATTTATGTTAAGTGTTGGTAATCTCTTATTTCTGGGGATAGGGACCCTGCTCAATAAGAAGACAGATGTGCAAGTACAGGTTAACATAGAGTGGTAGGTTCAAGGATGGGGTTACTCAAAGAGCTTAATGAGAATACAGAAGAGGGGCAATTTTCTCGGCTTGAGGGAATGGGATAGGGAGGAAGGGTTGAGGTTAGGGAAGGTTTCCTGGACGAATAATATCTTGAACAGAATCTTCAAGACTGATTCAGAGTTAACCAAATGAGACAAGGAGTTGAGGGCATTTCCAGTGGAAGGAATCACGTGAACAAGAGGATGGAGATTTGACAACAGCATAATGAGTATCAGAAGCACGGTAGTACCCCTGTGAGTGTGGGACAGGTGAAATGGGCAGACATATTTGGAAAGGTAGGTGGGTCATGAAAGGTTTTGTAAATCATTCTAAAGAGATTGGACTTTATTTTGTAGTTAACAGGGAGCTGTCAGAAAGTGACACGATCAGAACTGAGTTCCAGAATAATCGCTATGGCTGTTGTGTGAAGATTAGGTTAGAAACAGAACAAGACTTAAATCAGAGAGAAATGGAAGATTGTTTCAGTTGTTTTGGCAAAGGAAGAGCAGGTCTAGATCCAACATCAGGGCAGGGTAGGGAGAAAATGGTGTACAGAGAAAAAAACTTCAAGCTTTGCCGATTATTCTGGCCTGGTATGTCATGGCCTTCCAACGGCCAGATACTAAGCCTCAGCTGGGAAAGAAAGTGTCCACAGCCTGAGTCTGAATGGGTTAGTTAAGTGATCCTTCCTATACACAGTTGTCTTCAATGGCACATGGAAAGAGCATGATGCTATATTTTGGGCCTCATTCTTTGGGGGTTACTGTACCACCAGTAAAGCAGACTATTATTTTACAGCAGATCTCAGCCTGTTTTTGCTTCAAAAGTCTTTTTACCAAGTGGTTTTTACTGCTAATGGTCACCAATTTCTTTCAAGTTCATAAAGGAATTTCACTTTACATGTTTGAAGTAAATTCACTTTGGTATCTTGGCAAAGTAGCAAGTTTAAGCCCTGTTGAGGTATTTTTGCCATAAAAGTCAATATTTATACGTGTTGAAAATAACAAATAGTAGATATATGCAGGCTTTACGACATATATAGGTAACATTCTACCCAAATCCTTTTGGAGAAGGGAATTAATGCATCTTCTGGGCAAGCCCACATATAATGGAAATTTTTGTGAATTATTTTGAATACAAGAGATTTTCAGTTTTCTAATAAAGCATCATTTTTCATCAAGCAAGTTTTAGTATAGCACAATTTTATTTTAAATTGCATATCTGGATCATTTAAAAAATTTTATATCAGGAATCAGCCTATAATCCATAAGAAAATTAGTTATGAGGCTATGTATATACAAAAATTGATAAAATGAATAAAAGATGCAAGAAAGATTTTCTCCTTGGCCTTCACCCATTTAAATTCAGATTCCTTGGTATCTGTCCTCTAAGGAGAAAAGAACTAAGGTTAAGGTGGGGCATAGGCCATATAGAAATTCAATTTTTAATTCACTAGTCAATATTTTTGAGCCTTCATAAGAAGAAATGCAATGTGCTAAGGTCTGGGGCTACAAAATAAGGGAGCTGCACGAGGTATGAATTTTACAAAGCAATGGGCCTGACTAGAAAAGTGTGGGGCAAGGAGAAAGCTGATGTGCTCTGAACCAGTTTGTCAAAGGATCAGTTACTGAATGGTTAATTCACCAAAAGCTAATCTATTAAAGGGTCAGTTAATTAAATGGATGTAATTTGTCAACTTTACCATGCTTACATGTTTAATGAAGATTTATTTAAGGAACATGTTTTAAAATACAGCAAATGAATATGAATAAGTGTTTTCTTATGACTTGTAACTACTATTTCTAATTTCTTGAATTGAGAAATGCCTAGTAGATTAGTAGAGCTCCTTGGGTAGTATCTATGGTCCCTTACTTGTTCTTATCCTGTGTAGTTCTGCTCTGTCTCCAACACAAGAAACCAAGGAGCTTTGCTCTGCTATGTCCTACTGCCAAGATGTTCTAGTTGTGGAGCCAAGTGACTACGACAGAATCTCCCGAAACAGTAAGTTAAATTAAACATTTCTGCCTTCAAACTGTGAGTGTCAGATATTGGGTCCAACAACAAGAAAGCAGCATACATGAATGTGTTAAGACTATGTTTAAGCATACATTTTACCATAAAGTATACTCTCCTTATGATATATTCTTCTTAGCAGGATTTTGAGATTGCTTTGATTTTTTTAAAAGCTAAGTTTCCTAGTGAGGCTCAGTCTCTTTATGACTATAACCTGATGAATATATTCATAGATATATCTTTCTTGAATATATATGTAAATGTATTCTTCTAATAGCTATTTTAAAAATTAGCATTTCATTTGGGAGCCTTTCGGGTTATGCTGATTTTTTTCAAATACACTTTTAGAGTCATTTGCTGTTTCGCTAACATTTTGACATTATTGATTCTTGCCACAATTTCACTTATGACCTCTTTTTTTTTTTTTTTTCCAGTACCGGGAATCGAACTCACAACCTTGTGCTTGCCAGGCAGGTGCTGTGCCGCTGAGCTAAATCCCCAGCCCCACTTATGACCTCTTGATGGATTTATCTTATCAATGAACCAAAATCTGTTGTTTTTAGCCACTTACAAAGGTGATAGTAGCTGATCTTGAGTAGGAATTTTTAACTGCTTTTTGAAGAGTCAGTGAAATTTTTATGTGAACGGTTTCTATTTTGTCCCTATGACATTTTACTTAATGCTTAGTTTGTCTCTGCTTTGGCTGTATTGCTGCAACGGGAGGGAACTGGATGACAGTGTGGGACGCTCTGCTGGGGGATATAAGGGGGAATGAGCAAAAGGCAGAGTCTGGCTTGTTGATTTAGGGAGTGGGGAGGAAGAAGGGGTTAAAGGACAGGAAGAATAGGAGAGAATGGCCACAGTATGGCTTGCGGGAGGACCGGATGACAGAGAGACGAGGGGACTGGATTCACAAGGTGTCTGGGACATAGAGAAGGAAAGCTAGAGAGGTGTGGAGCTCGAGAGACGATGGCTATAAGTGACCAAAATATCAGGGGGTCCTAGCATCCCCAAATATGGACCCCCAGGACCTAATTGGTCCCTGCTAATTTGTTATCAATTTGATGTGCATTATGATAGAACTATGTAGGGTTATAATTTTCATACACAATTTTTGATACATGCCCAAATTTAATATAAGCTCATCACAATGATTGGCAAATGGAGTTTTCAGAAAATTGGCTTCAAACAAATTGGCTATCACTTTGATGTGAACATTCAGTGACTCAGTGGCAGATAAGTTGGCCTAGAACTATGATTTATAAGCATTAAGGTGATTTAGATGCCAGCTATTTTGGGAGGTGTCATCACTTTATATAAGTGGCAATGGTTAAGGTTCCTTGACAGGCTGAACGGAGTCTTGGATGAGCAAATAATCAAGAAGAGGAGGAATATTTGGGCAGAATAGAAGAGAATCAGACATATTAAGTGTGGTTGGATTTCAGGGGGATGGCAGGCAGTTAGCAGGTTAGATAGACAGGGGCCAGAGATAAAGTATTTATGTGTTTTCTGAAGTTAGCTGGAACATTAAAAGAACTTCAGCAAGTACAATGATTAGATTTGTACTTTAGCAAGATTGCTTGTTTTAGTGCAGTTGGTTGTTAGTAAGGTTTGTCAAGAGAGGTGGGGAGACTGATTCTGAAGTTCTTCCAATATTTCAAGTATTAGATAAAGAAGGGATTAAAAAAAAGAAGAGGCAGACAAGATAAACATTTAGATCTAGGCTCCATTTGTATCCAGAACTAACCTGGAACAGTGAGTTTTTGGTAGTGAGAGAATAAAAAAGTTAGCTTGGGTGCTAGAACACAGAAAGGGCAGGAAAACAAGTCTGCCAAGGGTCCCCACCCTGTCAGAGAGGTGAGAGTGTACCTTGAGCGTGTAAGAAAGAGAAATAGTGATGATCTGAATTAGAAGTGAACATTTGCCTCTCTCTGAAATTGTCCGGTTGAGAGCTTTTCAGAATTTACACATAATACTTAACATACTGCATAATTTATATTTATGCCTAATTTATATTTAGACCCAGTGAATACTGAGCTGCTCAAGACTTAGAAGGCCACGTTCATCTCCGAAGTCTCAGTCTCTTGCATTTGTTAGGCTCATCAACTACGTTTTCACATGGACTGGAAATAGGTACAATAGCATGGGTTGAGAGGTAGCCAGCATACAAAGGCTGAACGTCAGTTAAAGCCAAATAAATCATGGAGTCATGCCTTGAACTAGCTCCTGGCTTTCCTACTCTCTTCAATGTCCACTGGACACTACCACTAAGTTTAGTACCTTCCCAGAAAAATCTGTATCCGGGGATCAAGAGCTCTCTTTCCCAGACTTTAAGGGACAGTGCCCTTTTGCTGGATCTCAGGAGAGGAACCTGTGGGGCAATTGCATTCAGAGCTGGAATGAGAGGAACAGAGTTGCTCAGGGTTTGTGCCTCAGGAGACCTGCATGGCAGAGCAGGCATGGCATGGATAAACAGATGTTACTCTGCCTTCTCTTCGCCAAAGGCTTCCATATTTTGGAGATGAGCTTGCTTGAATGTACATCCTCATCTCCTGTTAGTCCAAGATTTCATGAAACCGGTAGGTATATATTTTATGGTTCAATTATATAAGTTCAATTATTACCCTTTTTTCAGTCTCTGCATCTGTACATTCCTCAGTGACAATGTGTCTTTGAATTGGAGAGGAAATGACAGTATCCTGAATACAGTCATTAGCATGAGGGGTTTTGTCCATGAATTCAATGTTGTTATTGCCAAATTACGAATTCATAGGAATCCTGAGGAAGCCTTGTAATATGATGGCTCATGTTTTATGAAGAAAACAGTAAAGGTGAGAGTGAAATTAAGAAAACATAAGCAGAAATCAGTTTTTTTTTTTAAGTCCTGTCTTTTGTTGATCAGATCACACATTTTCTCAACACAATATCGCCAATATGTTATTTTTATTATTATTTTAATTTATCCCCAAATTCTTATTTTTACCTGACCCATTAGCGTGATAAAAGGTGTTAATGAAAAATACAACAAGAAAAATAAAACTATGTGAATCATTCAGGTAAGTTAGGGACTTCTCTAGCCTAATGAGCTTTTCAGAAGTATTTCCTTTATGCTGATCACTTTATTTGGCTTCAGTGCTATAGTGGCAGAGATGAATCACAAAAAAAAACTAGAAGAATTACATATACACAGAAATAAAAAAGTAACAAAACAACTCTGGGGTTATGGAATAAAATCTGATTAGCAATTAGGAAGTGTTTAGGACTGAATAATATGGAAAATATTGTAGAGGATCTAGTGGACATAGTGAAGAGAATAAATAGAAACATGTAGTTTTAAGTGATTAGAGAAGAAAAAAGTCTGAAAATTAATACACTAGTCATCCAGTTTAGAGAGTTATAAAAAGGTTAATAAAACTTTGTAAATGAAAATATAAGGAAGGAAATTATAAGCCTGAGTAGTAATAAATAAAATAGGTAGCTAATTAAAGAATCAATGAACTAAAAGGTTCATTTTTTTAAAAAGACTAAAGAAATAGGTAAATCTTTGCCAAAACTGATAGTGAAGACAATAGAGAGGACATAAATAAAAATCCAGAATTAAAAACCATAATTACAACATGGGATAGAAAAAGACTATTTAAAAAAATTTTATAGTGAGATACTTAGAAACTTAGAAGTATATAATTTACTGAAATACAGAGTAAACTTTATAAACATATAACTTACTGAAATTGATAACTAGAAATAACTTAGAGAACTTAAATAATCCTAAATCACAAAAATAAATAAAAATATTATCATAATGGAGACATTGACTTCTTACTATTTATAGCTGAGCTCTATCTATATTATACAGATCATTACAGGGCATAAAAATCATGGAGTCCAATCTAACCTATTTATGAGTTTGGCAAATGTTTTGAAATTAATTTTATTGGTACATTTTAGCTATGCATAATGATAGCACTCATCATAGGGAATTTCTGTCTTCTTTTCTGCCCAATTCCCCTCCGCTTCCTTCAACCCCTTTTCCCCTTCTTACTTACAAAATCTTTGCTTCCATTTTTTCTTTCTATTCTTTTTTTATTCTCTTCCCTTCCTTTCTTTCCACCTCCCCTCCCACTAGATCCCCTTCCCATTTGAACATTTTCTTCCTATTTCACAATATTTATTATACATTTTGGTTCTTATTTACACTTTTTGTTTCTCACACCAGAGAAACCACATGATATTTGGACACGTGTGTCCAGTTCATTTTGCTTAAGAGTATGATCTCAAGGTGAATCTATTTACTCAGTAATGGCTCAAGTTCATCCTTCTTTGTGGCAGAGTAGTACTCCATCATATAAAAAACCCATGTATCCATTTCTTGGTCAATGGGCATTTGGGTGGTTTTTCTGAGGAATAGCTGGCAAAATTTTTTTCCCGTTTTGTGGCTTGTCCCCTCACTCCGTTTGTGGTTTCTTTTGCTGTGCAAAAGCTTTTTAATAAGATCCAATCCAAGTCATTTATGAATATGGCAAATTTTGATACCAAAACCAAATCAGAGTAATGTACAGAAAACTATAAGCCTAGTGTGTTCATAAAGATAAATGAAAAGTTTGGAAAACAAGTTAGCTCACTAAATCTAACAATATATAAAAATGAAAATACATCACAATCAAGTTAAGGCTATCCTAAGAATGTATTGTTGGTTATCTTTTGATTTCCTATAATGAAATATTTTATGTGAACATTTAAAATAATCACATGATACTAGAACTAAAAGAGAGAAGTGTGTTTGACAAAACAATATTATTCCTGATAAAATTAGAAATAGATAAAAACTCCTTAATGTAACAAAAGATATAGAGGCACTATCTATAGCAAAACTGACACTTATGGTGTTGTAAAAATCCACTATGTGGACAGGAACAAAGCAGAAAAGCTCACTACTATGTGTTTTTTTCTTGATTTACTGGTTAGTGTAAGAAGGGAAGTAAAAGAAATAACTGATATATTCACTGATAAAGAGAAGACAAATGTATTATTCACCAGTGTTATAATTATGAAGAAAATATAAAAGAATCTACAGATGAACTATTAATAAAATTCAGCACTGATGTCAAAACAAAAATTGGTATACAATAGTTAATTGCCTTTCCATGTATCAACAAAACTAGAAAATGCATTTGAACATTAAAATAAATGGACTAAATGAATAAATTATGTGAAGTTCTCTTTGGAGAAATGAGGAACATTTTTAGAAGATATTAGTTTAAAAAGCTATTTCTTCCTAAAATACTGAGGCGTGTCGAGCTGAAGTCAATTTAAATGCAAGGGGCGTCTGCGTTTCCTCCGTTTGTCTAACGCAGTGGAGAGATTCCTAAAACAGAAGGTCTTTCTGTCTCTTCACCCTTTTCCCCTCCTAAGGACACAGTGTAAACCCTTTACTGGAGCCAGTCTCTATCCGCTCAGAATCGACACTGGCAGGCAGCAGAGGCGTCTGTGGCAGTCTTTACACCATTAGTATCTTCCCAGTTTTCCTGCCTTGGAAAGCCTGGACCTGCTCTCTCCTTTGTCTTGTTACTTTTCCAAAATTTATTGCTCTTTGTTAAAATGCTTTAAAGACAGACTTCCCAGCCAGTGCTTTGTGAGTTATTTTCGTCCCTTCTGATGTGCACAGCATGTGCTAATAATCTCGGTTGTTTTTCTCTTGCTAATCTGTTTTTTGCTAGGGGAATCTGTCCCCACTAAATATTTACGTGGGTTAAGAAAAAAATTGCTTCTCTTTCCTTCAGAGGGGACTGATATCAAATGGAAGTTAATTTTATTTATTCAGAGAAAGTTGGTGATGGAAGGATGTAAATGTAAATTCCAATAAAGTTTCTAAGATTTTTGGAAGTGCAGTAAACATAACTTGGTGAAGCTGTCCTAAAATTTAGGTAAAGTGCAAATGGCAAAGAACAATAATGGCACTCTTGATTAAAAAGAATAACACCGGTGATTTTTCCTATCACATGTCAAGAAATATTACAGAGCAAAAGTGTGTAGACTCAGCTGTGGTGTTTGTCTGGGGTTAAGCATAAGTGATCAATAGACCAGAACAGAGATCCAGAAAAATATCCATGCATATATGAAAATATGATGTAGAACACATGTATGTTTTTAAGTCAATGAGGAGAGGGTAAATTATCCAATAAAGGGCACTAGGGCAATTGATTATCTGTTTTAAAAAATTGGATGTCTATTTCATACCTAGCACAAAAGTCAATTGCAGATGATTAAAGATTTAATTATGAAAGGCAAAGCTATGAATATTTATGAAACTGAATGAAACAAAATCCTTTTAAGCCTGAAGTAGTAAGAAATTTCAAAATGTTCAAAAGTGGGTTATGTTTATACATTAAAGTTAAGGAGTATATTCATTAAAAGACATTGTAAAGAGAAGAACAAGCCACAAATGAAGTGATTTGTGTACATACAGTGAAGGATTTATACATATGTATAATTCCTACAAATCTATGAGAAAAAGATACAGTCCAGTAGAAAAATGGGGCAGTTATTTAAATAGTCCCATCACAAAAAAGGTCTAAGAAAATAAACTCGGGGGCTGGGGATTTAGCTCAGTGGCAAAAGCGCCTGCCTGGCAAGCGCAAGGTCGTGAGTTCGATTCCCGGTACCGGAGAAAAACCAAAAAAAAAAAAAAAAAAAAAAAAAAAAAGAAAAGAAACTCAGTACCATTACTAATCTTAGAGATTAGAATTAAAGTCATGGTACCTTCTAGAATGAAGAAAAAAACCTTGCACACAGCACACAAGTCTATAGAGCAATGGGAATCACATTTGTGGCCACTTTTGCAGTTGTATTACTTGGTAAAGTTGAAAGTGCATGAACTTTTGAACCAACAATTCCCATGTTAGGTACAGTGTCCAAAGAAGTGCTTGTACATATGTCCAAGGAAACATGAACAAGAAGTATTATAGCAACATTGCTGACCATGATGAAAGAAGTGAATATAATGCAAATATCCATTAGTAGGATGAATAATCATGATATAGTCATACCATGGAATACTACACAGCAGAGAATGAACTATAATCACTGACATCAGCATTGGTAAATCATAGTGATCTATGTTTGGTGATAAAAACAGATTGAAAGAAAATACATATGGCATGACTCCCTTTACATAAAGCCCCCAAAGATTTAGAAGTAAATGTACCACTTAAGACTCAAACCTCATAAAGTCACGAAGAAAAGCAAGAGAATGGTGAACACAGAACCCAGGATAATGGTTATCTCTGAGTACGGGACAGGAAAGGGTTAGGATGCTATTAGGGATGTACTCCCATAGGCTTCAAAAATTCTAAGTGCTTCTTTTTTAATAACAAACACACAGATGTTCATGACATCATTCTTTGTATGTCCATACATGTGATAAATATTTCTTTGTATCAGTTCAGTATTTAATAAAACAAACCAAAGAATATTAGATAAACATTCAGTTTGCAATGTTCTTAGCTCAACAACTTCTCTTTTTTCTGATCTAAATAAGGAATTATTGCTGTTGTTTTATTTTGCACCTGCCATTTAGGGATTAAAGCAAGCTCACTTAGCAAGAAAGTTCTTTAGAGAAGAAAACAACATTCTTTCATATTGTTGATCTGGTGGAACAGAGGATGACGATACAAAACTAGTGTTTTGCACACAGCAGATGATCAGACAAAGGGCTGGCTTACAATTAAAATGATGAGAAAGAAGGTAGAGCTGGCTTCAACTTCTTCCAAGGAATAGAACATACGGCTTCAGAATTTGCAGTGAACATTTTCTTCCACTTAGTTTCTGAGATTGCCCTTACGCTGGTTTCTTGGGGCTCTACCGTTTCAGGAATTCCGCAGAACCCAATATCCTGACAGTTTGGCTCTGGGATCAGGAAGGGGCTGTGTGGAGCAGAGGATTTTAGTTGCCTGGCCTCTAGGATAGCTGCAGGACCCAGCTCGAGAAACTGGGTATGTACAGAGGTCAGGTTTACAGGAGGAGAAACTGAGGGTGAGCAATCAACAGCAACTTGGGGCAGTGCTGTCGGACAGTCTAATTTATTTCTAAGTGATCAACTTGAAGACCTTAATTATCTTGATTCATTATCGGCCACCATCATCTTCATTATAACTGTGATTACTGCCACCCAGAGCATCTTGAACAGAATAGCAGTTGCTGTTCAAAGCCAATTTTAAAACTGAGTCTTAGCTCCCAAGAGTTTGTGACCTGGGCAGTAAAGATGAAGATGTGGAGAGGAAAGGGGCATGGACATTAAATGAAATAACGTTAAACTAAGGATGCTGGCTTAGCGAGAGATTCTATTGCTTGTATTTGTTGGCTGGTTTTTCTTTTGCTCCTGTTAACATTACAGGCCAAAGCTATGCAGACTGATTTCATAAGCTCTGGTATCTTTGCTCCATAAATAAAGCTTGTTGACAGTGATTTATTTATAGTCAATATTTTAATTATTTTAAATCCCATAGTTACTGAAAACATCCTTGAAAATAGGAAAATTAAAACAGTAATTTAAGTGTCACAGAATGGTATTGATGTAGAATGCTAAGCTAATATTTAGTTCCTTAGCTCCTTTAAAATGCGCTAATATTGCTAATACATCAATCATATATTCATTATGCTTGATGTACAACTTTCAGGTGTATGTTAACACAGTTTTCCCTGTAGGGTTGGCTGTTCATGGCTGCTTCAGATATCTTCTTTTTGACAAGAGCCTGTATATGCTGCCTGCTGCAGGGAGAACTCACAAGCTTGGGTTCAGATCCTGATTCCATCACTAGTTAGTTATTGGACTCTCTGAAGTTATTTAAATCCCAGAGCCTCCACTTTCTCATCTGTAAAGTGGGCATAATAATTTCTATCATACAAATTAATATTGTATATAGCACATATAGTACCTAGTAACTGTTTCTTAAATGTTAATTCTTTTGTAGAACAATATAAAATTGCAGTAAGTTATCTGATGAGAGTGAATAAAAGGTGAAAAGAATAAGTTGTCATTCATCTGCCTGAGAAAGACTCTGGCATTTCAGCAGGGCTGATCCTGACAGTCACGATATTCCTGTGGGGAAACAAAACTGTGGGACATGGATCTGACCCCTGAGTGGCAGGACCAGATTTCTAAGGACTTTGAGGGCTCCATGAATTTGTCCCTTGTCTCTGGACCTTTACTGATAATAGCCTTTTTTTTCTTTAATGAAAATAAGAAAATTGAATGCAAACTGCAGAATTTTTAAATAACATGAAATTTTAAAGCATTGAAGGTTGTCTTGAAAGATGATTCAATATGAAAAACAACTCAACTAAGCATTTAGGAAGAGCATGTAAAAGCCTGGATATGAACAAAGAAAGTAAATTTTCAGATTATGCTTGGTGTCATGATGAACACTGGGACTTTGTTTTAACTCTTGTTCCTTTCTAGGCTGTAATTTTACTTATATATTACATAATTTTTTTCATAATTAAGGTAACATAACATACTACATGGCATTTGGAAAATAGGGAAGTGAAAAACACAATTTTCCTTCCAGACTTTTGCCTATGTATATTTTTTTGGTGGCTTCACTCATACTGGGTATGTAGTTTTTTAATTTGCTGTTTTTTAGTTAATATTCTGTAAAGGCATTTTAGGGTGCTAAGGGACGTATTAGAGTCTTATATATTAACAGATTTTTCACTGTGAATATTGAAGTAGCTTCCAAATTTTACTGTAATAGATCATTGTTGTGAAGAACAACTTTGCTCTTGGAAATGTTCAAAGGATTTTAATGTGTAGGTCATTTCAGGTTTTCTGAGGAATAAAAGCTCTTAAAACAATATTCAAATCCCTCAGGTCCTTCTCCTGGTGCCCAGCACCATTTATCAGTCCTGATTTCTATGAGGTTCTGTCCGATGTGCAACTTGCTTCAGTTGTAATATGCTGTTAAAGGTAGTTCTACTCATAATTTGACTTCACCTACACCAAGTCCTAGCATAAGGTCAGTGAGATAGAGAGATATGTGGAAGAAGAAAACAAATGGAGAAAAGCAAAATATTTTAAAATGATTACAGAATTTTATGAACACATTTAGTTCCGTTATGGTTTGTGTCTGGATGTCCCCCCAAAGCCTCATGCAGTCATAGGGTGGGCTTCTAGAGTTTATGATTGATTCATGGTCCAATGCTGGGATTATGGGTATGAGTGCTATACCCACCCTGGGGTGGGTAGTTCGCATACAGTGTAAGAGAGGGAAAGAGGCTGCTTGCTGCTGTTCCTCCCCTTTTGCTCTTGCTGCCTTTGCTGTTTTCCAGTGCCATAAACTGTTGCCCTCTGCCATGTGCCACCCTGCCTTGGAGCCAGCTGATTACAGACTGAAACCTGTAATCACAAACTGTGAGCTAAATAAACCTTTCCTTCCTTACTTTTGGGCATCAGGTATTTTGTCTCAATAAGAGAAAAGTAGCCAAGACAGCTCCTTAAACACAAATAAGAGCATTTGATTGAGCTGCATAATTGTTATTTTGTCTTTCATTAACACTATCTCTGCTCTCTTATTTTGCTTTTAATTCGCCTATATCATCCCTCTTTTGAGGCTCTTCTTACAAGAAATGTGGGGGCTCCATGAATTTCTCCCTTGTCTTTGGATCTTTTCCCAACCTCTGCTTTCTTTCCTTACCATCTTCTCAGCGCCCAGAAATGCAGTTCTCACCATGTCATCATTACCCTGAGCACCTACTGTTGCCAGGTTTTGGAAAGCCAACAGAGAGTAACACAATGTTTGTTTAGATAAAGAGGATGATGGCGCAGGGTAGCAGTGGGTATTCTGATTGGATATGTGAAGGCAGAGCTAGAGTTGTGAAGAGTGGGTGTGTACATGTGTGTGAAGGGTATTTCTAAGAAGGAGCAGACTTTGCAAAGCCATGAAGTGTGAGGGAGCATATAAACTGTGAGGAAGAGGAAGGCTAACATGTCTGCAACTATGCCCTTTTAGTGTAGAGTCCATTCCCACATCTCAAAATATAAAACTCAGTTGTAGTTTCTTTCCATACCCCAGCAGCTGTTGTACCTTTTGGGTCTTATTTACTCTTTCAGGTTCTTACACTAGGAAGGCAATACAATGTTTATACATGTAAGTCTGATTTATTTCACTCATGAGTATGGTCTCTAGTTGCATCCATTCACCTATAAAAGTTTCAAGTTTATCCTTCTTTATAGCTGAGTAATACTCCATTAGGATGGTGGAAAGCAGAAAAGAAGGAAGGGAAAATATATATACATACAAGATAGCTAAAATAATTGTAGTACCCATTTCTATTAGTTCACTGAAAGAAACAATTAGTGCTTATATTGTTTGATCAATCTTACATGCCTATATCTGGTAATCCGAGCAACTACTTCGAAAATAACAACATGCAATATAATAACCACTGCTAATTTCCTATCATCTTGTTTTGAAATTCTGTATTGTTTTCATTGTTTTTTTTTCCTCTTTACAAAAAACCACTTCAGTTGTCTACTGCTTTCCTGTCACCATCTTTTTTAGATCTTCTAAAAATTCCCAGAGTTCCAGTGCATTTACCTTTTCTCGTCATGTCTGTAAGATGAAGAGGTCCGACCACTGGTCCATATGAACATCTTAAAGGATGATGGTCCAGGGGCTTCTTTCCTGATGGTGGAAGTCCTGGAGGAGTGGCAAAAAGACCTAGAAGAAGCACACACTGAAGTTAAACATATTTCTTTGAGTTTGGGTGCCCTGTATTAATCTCAACCAGTAGCTCTCAGCACCTTGGCTCTGTTAGACAATACCAGGTACTTGATGCCATGAGAGCAGTGGCTCTCAATCTTGGCTGCACAATAAAATCAACTGGGAGTCGGAGCAGACCTGAAGCTCCCGGAAGTCTGAGCTCCAGGTTGCTCCTTTAGAAATATGCACTCCATTTTTAAAAGCACCCTTGTTGCTAATGCTTAGCTAGGAGTGAGTCTGTGCCTTAGGGGATCATGGTTTTCTGATTGATGTTAAAATGATTTTCCCCCCAAAATGTCTCCTCTACAATATAATGGAGGTATGGTTTCACACTCTATAGATTGCCCCATTTTTCCGCATTTTGGTTCAGATTTGGATGCCAGGTCATCTTTAAAGTTGCTCTCTTATTGCCAGTGGTGTGGTTCAGCTCACAGCAGTCAAGCATCTGCCTGAGAAAGTCACTGCAGTGGCCGTGGCAGATGCACAGTGGCTCCTCGAGATCAGGAGTGCAGGCTCAAGAGCAAGATGCCACGGGAAGCTCGTGTTCTTTGGGTGATCACTTGGCCTTGGGAGAAGTTTTTTCACCTCCCAGCACAGTACTGAAAATAGGTGTTATTATTTATTGCCTACATATAATAATAATTACGTAGGAATGTGAAGGGTCATTAACATATCCATGAAGATGAATGTTAAAATGACATATAACACGTTAGAGCAAGGGGAGGAGGAGGTGACTCCTTCACAGATGTCCAGTCAAGAGTGGCTTTCTTGGTTGAAGTGCAGAATAAATGCCAAGCATGAGACTGGAAGTAACATTAATAATAACATTACCGTATACTGTATTAGTGACTTTATGCCAGGCACCTTGCATCTCTTATCTGTACACATAGCATCCATAAACGCATATTTATAAATACACTGTGAAAACTCTGCATGGTGGACGGTGCTATTATTTCTAAATTACAAATGATGCCTTCGGGAGATTCAGATGTTTGTTTATGTTTAGAAAAAGTGGAGCTGTGCTTCATATCATGTTTGCTTGCCTCCTATTCTTAGTTTCTCTAGAGAGACACATGGCCCAGCCCAGGGCTCCTTGAAGTGTAACACTGGTGTGTGTGTGTGTGTGGATTGCCTGGGTTCTGTTACAATGTTCATTCTGATTCAGTGGGAATAAGGTGGGGCCTGAGGCTCTGAACTTCTAACAGGCCAACATTGCTGCTTCGCAGACAATGCTTAGTAGTCAAGGCTCAGAGCTTGTACTCAGAGTCAGCGGTTGGTTGTAGGCTGTTTCATCATTAATTAGTGGAGGGCCTTGGGAGCGCAGGTTACCCACTCTCGTGCTTAGTTATCTCTGTACCGGGGAGATTTTGAAATGAGTAACCGTTAGAGTCCTCCAATATTGAAGTTAGCTGAATAATGAATTGAAGCATATGGTAAGTCATTGTGAACCAACTTTCTTGGAAAGGGTCTTGGAATAACTCTCCTTCTCTAATCCTCAAATCTGCTTCAGAGATGGAAGGAGTGGGAAGGGGCATAGCAGCAGAGGTTTGGTAATTAGCATAGCTGCAAGCAGTCCTATGCCCTTGAGTGCTCCCCTAGGATAATAAACGAGTGAAAGTGTCCACCTGAATAAATATGTTAGACAGTTGTAGGAAGATTTAGAAATTGAATCTGCTAGCTCTTTAATTACTTGGACCTGGGATATTTAAAGCCACTTAAGTTCCTTTCTAAACATCTTTAAAATATCAAATACATAGGGATTAAAATCAGTATCCAAACCCGTTAACCATCAGGAAATGAGAAGGATTTTAATCGAAGGTGGATAAATTACTTTATCAGAATGTGACTGGTGTAAACTTTTGGGGGGTATTTTAATACACACTCTGTTGGAATTCCCCAGATGCTTCAGTTATTGCTTTAAAGTGCTGGAGATATAGAATAGACAAAGAAAATTGGTATAATTTGAACCTGGATAAAGCAATACATTCTTACGTGCTATCCCTTTACTGGTTATTAGCCAGCATTTAATAGATACATCACAGAAATTATAAATGCTTTGAAGTAATTCAAAGTAAAAGGAGTTGCAGTGATTTCAGTATACTTAAGACACTTTTCAGATTGTGTATCATTTTAGCATTTGTGCTTAGCTCTGTTGTTTTAAAATACTAAAGAAAGGGGAGATGAAAGAGATTTATTTTAGCTCAATTTTTTTTTTTTGGTACCAGGAATTGAACTCATGACCTCATGCTTGCCAGGCAGGCTCTCTGCTGCTGAGCTATATCCCCAGCCTGACATTTATTTTAATTAACTGTCTAAAGCATGTTGGAAAGGACTTAATGACTCCTTGGGTTATTCCAATAAGTGGACTTGGAGTTTCTCCATCCCAGTTTTTTTTTCATAAAAAGAAACTGTTATTTAAAACCTGTTAGGTTCATTGTTAATTAAGATAAAAGGGAGAAGTTGCTTTAAGGACAACTGTATAAAGATTCTGTGGAGGTTGAAAAAAATTCCCAGGCTTCAAAGAAACACCCCAAATTCACAGCCTGTCAGTGGAAGCTGGTTTGGAGGTTCTTTTCCAGCTCAAAGGCAGTCCCACTGAAGCTCTTAAGTAATTAACTCAATTCTGTTCACTTTGTATGTCAAGTATCATTTCATTTGCATTGTGATTAGGAAAGTGATACAAAGCAACATTTCCCAGACTTTTATGATATTTTATAACTTGAAACCCTAGATGAAGCAGAGACCTGTGTTATGTTAGTGATAGCACAGGACTGTGGGCAGCGGAGCGGACACCTTGATCTTATTCCACCGTTAAAGGTCTAAGAATGGGGCGAACCTGGCAGAACCATTTCTGCGTGACTACAAGTATTGTCTGAAAACCAGAAGCCCTAAAGATGTAACCTCAGCCTTGAATGAAAACAAGGAGTCAGTAAGAATGTGACAATTTCTTTGCCTCACGAATTTATCAAGGGTCCTTTCTCATGTTCTAATCTCACTGGCTTCTGCCTCCTTGATTCAGCTCCTGCTATTCCCTCTGCCTCCCTTCCCAGCCTGGTGAAGGAGTTAATCTGAGTCAAAGCCATCTCATGCATCCTCTCTTCTGCAAAGCCTTATCTGATCCACATGAGCAGCTCCTTATCTCTGCTCTCAGTTCTTGGAACTTCTGTTAGAGTAAGGTGTCATTTTGTCCTGCTTGAACAGATCTGCCTTCCTGGCTAGGCTGTGAGCATCTCCACGCCTGTACTGTATTCACCCATTGCACAGTGCAACACCCAGAAGCACAGCAGTTGTGTTTGCTGCCTGGATCATCTAAGCGTCTATAGCAAAGTGTGACTGCTGGTGTTACGTTGGCCTCACGAGCTGTAGCTCAGTTGACGTCAGAAGGACCCATGGCTGGCTACAGTTGACATCTTCCTGATCTGTCCCTCAGCTTCAGATATCTTCTCTTCTTCTTCCTCCTGACATGTGCCCTCTGTTCCTTTTATTGACATGAACAGAAACTTTCTATTGCTTGCTGGATTATCATTCAATAAGGTTTTGTTTTCAGAAAGGGCAGCATGGCCTGAGGAAAGGAAGACGAGCAGGAACGGCAGATGGAGCGATTTGCTTGTTTGCCTCCTGGCATCACCACCTACCAAATGTGTGACTTTGGACAAGGCAGTGTAACGTGTCTGAGTTTTAGTTTCTTCCACTGTAAAAATGGGAATAATAATACTTGTCTTTTTGGGTTATTTGGAAGAGTAAGTGAGATAATATATCCACAAGAACTCAAAGTACAGCATGGTGCATAATAGCACAAACAAAACATTAGCTTACTAGTTTTCTTGCCCTTCTTATTAAACTTAAAAACAAATGCATTTGATTTTGGCTTTTTATAAAAGCAATCCAATTAAGTTGCTTTGTAGTTGTGCATTGAGACTATTGATTTTTTTAATTTTTAGTTTTGTCCTTTGGGGATGGTGGCAACAGAGAAATTATTGAGATGATAAAATCTGAAATACTTCCTCATTAGGACTAAGTTTTGATATACCCTGAGCAAGAGGAACATAAGGATACGCCTCTGAAGGTGGATTAGAGTCAGCTGGGAAAACTTCAAAAACACTGACGCTGGGTCTCATCTCAGCCCAAGGAGGACTCTGAGGGAGGTCCTTGGTGCTGGGACTTTGAAAAGGCTGTCCAGTAACTCTGATGGGCAGCCACAGAGACAAACACCACTCCCATCTCTTGGGTTCTCAATCAATACAGGTGGGATCCTTTATAGCCCACCCTCATTTTGAGAAGCTTCAGCTGGAGAGTGGCAGTTCTACAAGTGCAGCTCTGTGGTCTGGCTTCTCAGCTCCTCTCAGTGCTGGGCCTCGAGGTGACAGCTGCAAGGACAAGTGAGATATGGAGCAGGGAAGGCGTGAAGTGGATGTAGTTTTCTTGTGTCAGTGGCCTTGAGCTATGCATATGGGATCCTCTTAATGCACTCTGCTTTATTGAATGAGCAGGCAGGAGCCAACAGAACCATTTAACACATAATTACGTGACAAATCTTGCATAAAATTGTAACACTAATGACATCACAGTGGCAATTTAAAAGGTCACTCTAAGCACGGAAATTTAGGGTTGCTGCTAACACGTGAGACTTTATCTTTTGTGAGACTTTATCTTTTCAGAGGACAAAATATATGTTCTCCCTAAGAGTTGAGTTGTTTTGGCTTCAGGGCTTTTGGGGGAGAAGCCAAATGTATGGGAATAATTTTAAACCTGGTGATTTAATTTGGAAAACATGGGTACTTCCTGGGAGCAATTTAAATATCATTGGGATATTTTCCTCTGAAATCACATTTTAACTTATTTTAATTTATTTATTTGCAGATCTATTCACCAAGCATTTATTAAGTGCCTTCTATGTGCCAGAAAAATACAGCATGCTGTGGGCACCGAACATTCAGTCCTGCAGATTCTGAGCAGCCCACAGCTCATGGAAGAGACAGAATTATCAAGTCAACATTTGAACTATAGTGGATACTGGACCTGATCTTTCCAACCAAGGTTGCTTGCTATGACTTCCCAGAGGTTTACCAAACAGTTGTTTAACCCTCTGTATCTTACTTAACCTTTCAGGTTGATGAATCTTATGGCACTGATCATCTCCTTCTTCTAATAGTGCTTTGCATCTTTACTTAGGGGACAACACTTCCATATTCTTCTCACATTCTAGATGCTATTGCAATTTCTTTTGTAGGTTCCTCTTTTCCACCCATCCTGTAATGTTGACATCATCTTGAAGCCTAGCAGGTACTACTGAACAGTCTCTTGACAATGCCTTATAGCAAGACTGAAGAAGACTTTTTGCCTCCAGTTGATATCTAGAAGACTGGGACCCATTTACTATCTAGCTGTAGAAGTGAGGAAAAAGAAAATTGCTATACTATGACCTCTTTGAGAAAAATCTGATAAGAGACAAAGTATTTTCTATATTTTTATTGCAGGTTGCCTTTCAATTACTGGGATCACAAGGTATAGACCCCTTGGCTGGAGATGGGGTGGTTATCATTCACGACCTCTATCATGTTACATAGATCAACTCTAATTCAGGTAATCATGACATGGTAGACTTCTGTTTCAAAAGGACGGCAGTTAAATGATGAACCTGTCTTTTAGCCTACTAGAGACTTGGCTCACTGAACTCAGCAAGACTTTATATTTTTTGCCAAGCAAGAGTAAAATTATTTTGCAGAAGACAAAAGGAAAAGATACACAGTTACTCTGAGGAGTAGGGGCCCCCAGAACAATAATTTTTTATTCAGAGACTCTGGGATTCTAATTTTCATTGTGTTCCTGAGTAATTATGTAACTGTACTAAAAATACTGTTTTCCCCCAGTGGATGAAAAGAATAGTGTGGAGTTAAACTCTGTTCATTTAATTAATTTAGCATTTATTTCTTTGTTCAACAAATATTTATTGAAGATGCAATTATATAGCAAGCACTGAGTTTGGTGCTGGGGTTGTACCAATGAACACAACAGACAATGGCCCTCCTCTTATGGGAATCATGGTTTCGAGGAGACACGATGGCCGGATAAGTGTGGATGAGCGCCTTTAATAAAAGACTGCTATGCATACGTGTAAAGAAGGAAGTAAGGTTGGGATCACATCTACAGTTATAACATCTATCAGAAACGAGCACCTCAGGCTCAGTTCAAAGAGCTTTGAAATTAGTTTCAGGTTGAAATCCCAGGTCTATGGTATAGTAATTATGTAACCTCAGTACATTCTTAAATTCCACTAAGTCTCATTTTCTTCATCAAGAAAATTGAGGTAATAACATATATCATACAGGATTGCCATGTAAATGTTTTGAAATAATATAGGACATTAAATAGGCACTCAGTAAATGTTAGTTGTTTTCCATTTGGAGGAAATAGCAGATTTTTTTTCCCTAAAATTGGCCATTCTCATACAAGCCATCTATTTGATTCATTTTTTTTCCAAAAGAAGTTCCTTGTAGGAATGGAAAACGTTTCTACATAGTCTTAGTTAGTTCTCTCTTCTACAATGCATTTCTTAATGAGCTTTTCAAGTAGATAATCACAACTGATGTTCAATTTGATTCCTTCCATGCTCCATATTTTAAACCAGTTTAATTGTTAAACATTTGTCTCTTTTTTTCTACTGGGCATCACACATACACAGCTGATGCAAGCAAACCTACTCATAATTCACATGTGCCCCTTAGATTGGTACAAGTGACAGATTTATGCAGAACCATCCATCCCTTCTTAGTGTCTGTGGCTTAACTCTTATATCTATTCCAGTCAACAGAGTCAAACTGTGATAAGATTTCTTTATAGAGAAGAATTGGAAATGACAATGATTGACATAAGTATGTGAGATACTTTGCTAGACTAACATACATAATTAATTTATTGCAGTATTTCATTTACTACTGATTGTAAATCTTGTGAGAGAGCTCACTATTTACCAGGGAGGATACTCATATTCAGACAAAAAAG
The DNA here is from genome assembly GCF_000276665.1 of Chinchilla lanigera. Taxonomy (NCBI): domain Eukaryota; kingdom Metazoa; phylum Chordata; class Mammalia; order Rodentia; family Chinchillidae; genus Chinchilla; species Chinchilla lanigera. The sequence continues at coordinate 8,121,178 of NW_004955420.1, read as the reverse complement.
TAAAAATTTCCAGTCCAAATAGCTGTTAAGTAGTCAGAATTTCAATCCAAGCGTGCCCAAGTCTAAAGCCAATGCTTTCTCATCCTTGATTTCCTAAGAAAACCAAGTGCCAAAATCTATATTAAAATTGTATCTGGTAATCTGAGCAACTTATGTGATGACAACAGTTTGCAGTATAATATCTGTTGGTGAATTCCTACAGTCTTGCCTAGTGACACGATGTATTGTCTCTAATGTTCTTTTAAAGTATTATTTTCTTATTCCCTTTAATAATCGATCTTCTATTCTTACATCTGATAATCTGAGCAACTTTGTTGAAGATAACAATATGTAATATAACAATATGTAATATAACAATCACTGTTAATCTCTATCATTTGATTTGAAACCCTGTATCATTTTTAGTGTCTTTGTATTGTTTATATTCTGCTATTGTTCTTTTTTTGGTACTATTTTCTTTAAAATAAAAAAATTGCAAAAAAAAATTCCTGCTAAATAACGATGGTGACATTTAACTTGTTTACACCTTGAATGTTGTGTTTTTCATCATATCACACTGACAGAGGAAGAGTGAGAGAGACAGAGAGAGAGACAGAGAGAGAAAAAGAGGGTGAATGAGGGAAGGGAGAAGAATCTGGCAGGAGTGAGAAATAGACAAAAAAATAAAATAGTGGTAAGAAATTGGACAAATGGACTCAAATCCAGGCTTTTCTCCTGTTTTTGTGGCTCTGGACAAATTCCAATACTTTTCTATCTTTGCCTTATATTCTGTTAAATGTGGGCAGGGCCTGGGATATAGCTCAGTGGTACAAGTGCCTGCCTGCAAAGTGCAAGGTCCTGAGTTTGATTCCCAGTACCAAAAAAAGAGAAAGTCTGTTAAATGAGGACAACCATGATAGCACATACCTCATAGAAGTTTTATGAAGACTGAGTGAATTTATGTGGTGTGCTTTGTGATATTATAATGTAATAAGGGTATATGTAATATCTGTACCTAGGTAACTGAAGATACTGTATGCAACATGAACATTACAAGTTATACATATCCATATATCTGTGTATGTATATCTTTGTTAATATATGAATATATAAGTTAATGTATGAAAAGTATCTGTGACATGGGAAACATTATGTATATTCTATTATCCTTACTTGGGAGTGGATTAAATATACATTATATTTGGAAGAGAACAGAGTCTGTGTAAAGGTACACATAGTTCACTGTATTCAGCAAACATTCATAAATGAGATCATTAATTTTTCATTAAGGAAAGAGTGAAGAAAAGAGTAGACCATGGAAACAACATGAACTTTGCCATTAACCCATTTGTAATCGGGGCACCTTTGCTCCCCATTCCTTGTAGGTAGCAGAGTAATTTAGAGATAATTCTAAGGTTCTTATCATCAGAAAATTTTTATTTTGTTCTGCTTTGGAGAGTTGCAATCAAGATCTGTTCCTATGACTTATCTGACTTATCTGACTTGTCTTTGGTTAAATATAATTTCTATTTTACATTTTGCTGATTTTGTAAAGGAAGCGTTCAATAATGCTCGTGGGAAGTCTAGTAAGGCTGAACAGAGGGAGATTAAGCACCAAGTGGGGAGGCAACATGAAAGCACTCATGGATCCCTGCACACGATCCCTGCAGACCCATGTGCCTCTGGAGTTGAGCATCTTTAGCATGAACCTTGTCAGTATTCTCTCCAATGGCTCCTCTCTTGCTTCTTCCACTCCCTAATCTGCACCCCCACACAGCCTTTCCTCTAAGCCAGTTGTTAAATCTCTGCTCCTTCCTAAAGTGGAGCTAGTGATCTGATCATGGAGATTTTGGATATTATGGAAGACTGGTGAAAGTGATGTTTTGGAGCCTAAAAAATATGGTTCTGGTGTCCTCCTCCTTCCTACTGTGATGGCCACTAGATAAACTATTAATAAATTTCTCCACAGTCTCTCATGATCAGCTCTATGGCCTGACTGCTGACCTTGTGCATAGTTTTATTCCTGGAGAAGCCAGCATTCTGAACGTGGTGTTCTTAGCCTCCACTGAGACATCTAGTCCTTCCTTTTTGCCAATAGGACAAAGACTCCTTTGATTTACCCATGTTTTTCATTGCTACATGGAATCATTCTTAAAGATGGATTTACGTTAATGGGATTTAGATACATAGAGATGATGAAAGAAGAGGTTTAGGCAAGAACACTAAAAGTGGTCTGTTACTCCTCCCTGTTTCTCAAACCATGAGCAATCAGTCACCTACCTCTTTTATGTAATACCTTCTTAACATCTTTTGAGAAGCAGTCCATTAAAACCCACTCATGTAAGTTTAAATGTTCTAGTAGTTCCAGTATAAAAAGTAGAAAGAGAAAGGAGAGATTCTAGTTATTCTAATAATATTATGCCCCAAATATTATCACTTCAACATGTTATAAAAATAAAGATTATTAATGGCATAACACATTTTTAAAAAAATCAAGACTTTGAAGTTCTGTGCATATTTTAAGTGTAAAATATATGGCAAATCAAGACTTTGAAGTTCTGTGCATATTTTAAGTGTAAAATATATGGCAATGCAGATTAATATCTGTGCATATTTTAAGTGTAAAATATATGGCAATGCACATTTGAAATGCTCAACAGCCATGTGGGCTAGTGGCTACTATTTTGGATGTTTGGGAATCTGCCTTCTGTAGCTATATGAATTTTAGCAAAAATAATTAAATATAAAATAATTAATACTTTCATTTATTGAGTACTTGCCATGAAATGGGACCTGTATTTTGTGTGCATTATAGCAAAAACCCTATCAAGTGTGTGTTATTACTCATTTTATGGATGAGGTTTTGCTAAGGCTTAGATTAAGTAATTTTCCCCAAATCATGCAATTTTAAAAGTGGCAGATCTAACTCAGGTTTGGATTCAAACTCAGGTCAGTTTTATGCTAAACCCACCATCCCATATCCCCTGGATTGCTAGCAGAGCCTCCTGACTGGTTCAGCTGCCTTCTAGCAGGACGTTTGATGCAGCAGTGTCAAGGACAGTGAGGTAATAGGCACTAGGTGACTGCAGTTTTCAAAAAATCATTATATATTTTATAGAAAACTAAAGGAAAGGAATTTAAATTTTCCCAGCATAGAGAAATGATAAAAGTTCAAGAAGATGGAAATGCTACTTACCTTGGCTTGATTATTAAGCATTGTATATAAGTGTCAAATTATTACAATGTGCTCCACAAATGTGTACAGTTATCATGTGTAAATGAACAATTTAAAACATAAAAAGATAATTAAAAAAAGATTGTTCAAGAGGGTGCCAGCATTGTCCCTATAAGGAATGAAGGTTATTTAGAGAAAAGAAATGTTGGAGACCTAGGATGGGGAATGTGTAGAATGAATACCAGATAGTGAGTTTTCTAAAGAACTGTCAGGATTGTTTCAAAAGGACTAGGGGACAATTTAAAGATGGGACAGACAAAACAGTCAGAGTATAGAACAGGATAACAACTAAAATGGATGGAAGTACAGCAAATATGTATCACTCATGATTTCAGAATATTATTTAAAACACTGGTAGCCATTAGAAGGTGCTAAACAACGTATATGTTACATTAAAATTGGTACACATAGGGAAAGAATCTATCATTTGTCTCACTTTTTTATATTAACTAAATTACCAGGAAACTAAATAGTTGTGAAGTAAAGTTTATTTTTATTGAAGAATTTCACCTGTCAGTTAATGATGATGGGATAATATATTTATTGATTGATTTATTTTTGTTTTTTTCCTGTACCAGGAATCGAACTCATGACCTTGCACTTGCCGGGCAGGCGCTGTGCCACTGAGCTAAATCCCCAGCCCCTGGGATAATATATTCAAAGTAACATAATTTTGCAATTCAATGAGTTAATACACATAGGCTTCATTATTAGAGATTTTTACCATCAAAAAAGAAAGAAATCCCTCAATATCAGCAAAGAATTAGTCTTTCCAAAAATACCTCAACCAGGATGCAATCAATCTTGTAGGTCCAATGAACAACTTAGAGAAAGTAAGCAGAGGAACATGTTATAAAATACTGGGGATGCAATCAGCAAATTGAGATCTGGAGGAGACTACTGTGAAGTGATTCTGAGCAGGAGTTAATATTAACCAACTGGCTTTCCATGTTTACTTGTGAGTCTGTCCAAGGCCTAGGCCCCTTGTCTAGAGATGGGCAACAAACTCATAGTGAGTGAACCTCTATGACGTAGTGGTCCCAGCTAAAGCTTGTAGTGGCCTGTGAAGTGGTAATGCCTCAAAGGACAACACAAGGCCACAGCTAAATTCACATGGCTCCAACCTCAATGAATTAGATAAAGACTGTAGCTTCAGGCATCTTATTCCTGTGGTGAAGGCCTTCCTGGAGATAACATGGTTCTCCTAAATTAACACAATGTATTACTTGGAGAAGTCCTTAAGCAGACTCCTAAGGTCCTCCCAAAGTCCTACCAAGGTCCTGCTCAGTTCCCAGTCTTTCAGTATACCCCTCATTTGTTTGATAACCAAATAAATACTGGCTGCTCAGACAATTCTTTGTCTTAGCTCTTGGAAAATCTTGAATTCTGTTAGAGGGTTTTGAACCTCCTGGAGCCCTAACATCATACCACTTGACTCTTTTATTTAAGCCTTGGCTGTACACTAGTTTGGGAGATTGCAGGCCTGATTAGTCCACAATAACTAAGGGATAATATTAAGTGGATAGAGATCTTAAGATGTGGAGTCTTTAACAAGCAAATTGCAAAGATAACATGGAGATGGAGTGTGTAGAATGAATGTGATTTATTTATTTTTTTTTTTTGGTTTTTCTCCGGTACTGGGAACCGAACTCGCGACCTTGCGCTTGCCAGACAGGCGCTTTTTGCCACTGAGCTAAATCCCCAGCCCCGAATGAATGTGATTTAAAAGACATGTTGACCACTTATAGTGTGTGGACTTAATTTAGATCCCATTTTGTAGACTATAAAAGGAAAAAAATCATGTTCTTTCCTGTTTTTATCTGTCCCACTATCATTCTTCTAAGATTACTTCTTCTAAAGTATATATCTAGTCAGTTAACTTCTTAACTTGCATCCATTGATGGATTCCTATTATTGGTAGGTAAACCTAAGAACAATTTCACAGTGTTTGACTTCAAGAAGGGAATCATAGGTGTGAACTTTCAGGAAGGCTTCCTGGAAGAAGTGAAAATTGGTCGCCAAGAAGGAAGAACATCAGGAAGAATTCTGGGAGGGCCAGTTGAATAGGTTCATTGGTGTGAGCATTCTGTGGGAAGTTGGGGGAATGTTGGATCCATGTGAAGTGGAGGCCTCCGTGCTGAGTAGCAGGAGGTGTGAGCAGGTGTGGAAACCAGGTCTGGGAGAAGTTGGTATTTGGTGAGGTGGGACTCATCACCACATGTTCTTTTTTGCTCCTTAAGTACTAGTATAGGATGAGACTCATTTTTAAAGCAGTGATTCTTAATCCTTTCTCCTTTATGACACATTTTTGCATTCACTTCCGTGGTTTTCCCTGATCTGGAAAGTTGGGCTGCAACAGAGGCTTCAGGTGATGTACTGGCTTTAATGTGCATCCCAAACCAGCCACAGCACAGTGTCCTGATACTCCGCTGAAAACTGATGATTGAATGACTTAATTAGAACACTTCTCTTGTGGAGAAGATGAAGGAATATCTGGTGTCAGGTCCCAGGAGTTGGATTTAAGGGCGCTAGAGCTACAAGAGAGGCTAGTCGAGGGCCAGTGGACAAATTCAGGACAAAGCATGAAGTGCAGATACAAACTCTACCATCAAGGATTCTATTCAGATTCAGTCTGGTGTGTTCTCTTGGAGTGAAAGTGGCTCCAGATCATAGACAACGACACACTGACTTCCCTTGTCTTTAAAGCATGAATCACGCTTGGCTCTGTGAGGCAGAGAGTGAGACTGGAACAAATGAGAAAGGGACTGGGCACATAAAGGAGATTTTGGAGGCAAATGCGTTCCATCTATCCTGGTTGTGCTCTGTGTATGTGTGTGTGCGTGTGTGTGTGTGTGTGTGTGTGTATGTGTGTGTGTAGATATTTTAGAACAGCTGTAAACACAAAAGAAACAACTTTTGGTTGGCAGAATGATACGAGTTTCACTGCGCTTTCTCACTTCCTGACCATGTGGCTTTGCATTGCCGATTAAGCCTGGCTTACTCTTATTCTGTTTCTTTACTTTAAAATGGAATTATTATCGACACATAATAAGAATTCAACTGAATACCTTTTCTAAAACATGGATTTATCTCAAAGCTTCAGTATGTTATGATCAAAAGATGGCCCCATTTCTTTGTTTCTGATCTTTCTCCCCATATGCAAGCTGATCTTTAAGATCAAAATAAAGCTCCTCTCAAACTCCCTTTTCTATATTTCTTTCAAAACATGCTAATGAATGGGGGAAAAAAAACACTGCAAGAAAATTGTATAGGAGGAAAATGATCATCGGCTTCTTCAAGGAAGTTCTGTAACAAAAGGAAATGCAGTTGCACTGGCCAGGGATAGCTGCCCCCTGAGGGCCTTTGGCTAGAATTTTCCTAGTCCATCGCAAATCCTGGAGCCAGGAAATTGTTTCAGATGATGTGATACACCTCAAGACTGGAGTCTCCTCATCACTGGATAAAAAGGTTTCTTTAGGGAAATGAAATGACAAATTAACTTAAGCTGGTGACATAAATATTTATGTTTTATAGAATTTGCCAAAATTAATCAGTTATTATAAATATCTGTTTGCTGATAAGTGACATATTAAGCCCTTTGTTCTCTGAGACTCGTAAGACTCCCCTGCATCTGTTGCTTCAATCCCTTTGGACCGTGCTGACTGCGGTGTAACCCAGTTATTGATTAAATACTTCCAGTGGTGAGGAACTTGCTTTTTCCAGAGACAGCTCTTCGCATTGTTAGTGATATGCTTGGTGGAAAGTGCTTCCATAATTTGAGCTGGAAACTGCCTCCCATAGTTCCATGATTGCTCCTGGTTTCATGCTCTGTATTGTTTCCCAGATGTCTTAGAACAGCTATAACAGCTTGTCCTTCCCTGTAAGCTGCACATTGCTCCACCTATT